>NC_060129.1:29105561-29726982 GCF_021461395.2 Schistocerca americana | reverse complement strand
TACGCAATCTTCCTCTGTAATCCTACAAAACTATATTCTATAATAAATTAAGGATACTTTAGCAAAAGCCTATCCAACTTCACTTTTGTGGTTTTAGCTTTAACTTTTACTGCTCCTTTTACTTCAAACAAAAATTACTTTAAACACATGAATGCAAGAATTGTTCATATAAATCAGGATACTCGGTTTTAGTAGCACTTAGGTGAGGACCCTGCACAGGATCGTGATCAGGGTTGAAAATATGGTTCCAGACACGAATTTAGGTTTATGTGATTATTACTGAAACAACACACAGATTAACTGGTCCATGCTCATATACGTTACTTAACTGAATGTATGAAGTTTGTGAAGCAGTGCCGAAGATTGATGACAGGCGACACGGTGGCTAACTGTACGAACTGTACGGCTCTTGATTTACGAATGCCCTATAAAATCTCTTCTTGGCGTCGGATTTTCAACATATTAGAGCCATTCCATTATGCCATGAATACCAAATAATAGCCACATCCACATCCGAGGCAAATCCCTTATAATGCAGCTTCCAACTGCCTCTCTTAGTACCGTCGAAGTGTACCGTGCTAAGGCTACCAACACACTGCGTGTCGTTCACACAAAGAAGCCGCTCAGTTCGACCGCCAAACCCACCTTTTACATCGCGCCATGCCACTTCCGTTGCGGAGGGACTTCCCTACAGGGTTTACATGTTACGAATACAATTTCTCTAAGCATGAATCAGGTTTTAACTAATATTTTCTTTTTATGAACATATTCATATTATAATAATTTATCATTTCAACATGTTCTTTTGCTTTTTTCATATATACATTACAGATTTTCTCGCCATAGATCAAGGAGTTTAAACAACACAGAATACACACTTCATAAATTGCAAATACACAGTTGCTTAAAGTAAACCTACTCCTGATCGATATAAGTGTTACAGGCTTATCTTACAGACTTAGACAGTCAGTTACTTACATACTTCATTACTACGATGTGTTGATTTTCACTGTTGGCAACATCATCGACCTAGCAGTTGTCGCATGCTAGATGCACAGTGTGCGTGTTTTACTGCAAATGAACCATGTAAACGTGAAAGCCCCTAGAATGCGACTTCACGAAATTTCGTTGCTTTCTTGTTTCACTTCTATATTGCATCTGACCGCTGCGCAGGGCAGAGGTTGGTAGTTCTTCTATTTTCGATGTTCAGGTATTGGAGATTTTAACGCGTGGTAGAGAATGTAACATCAGTGTTATGAATGCGAATGCTTCTGCTTCCATTTAACACTCTTAAAAGCTAAAGACACACACTATTTTTTCTTTGTGGACATCTATGGCAAAGTACCTTTCGAATTACATGAGGATCGTTGGGCTCCTTGTGCAATTAATATTAAACATAGGTACTTCCTTTTTCGAGTTCACTTACTAATATTATGAATTATCCAACAGATACGACTAGGCTTTCTCTTTTATTCTATTTTATCCTGACTATTTCGTCTCTTTTAGCTACCAATTCATCTTCTACTGTATTCCTTTCCCCTGTTCTAGTCAACCGTTGCCTGATGTTCCCTCTGAAAGCTCTCAACAGCCTCCGGTTCTTTCGACTTATCCAGGTCCCATCCACTTAAATTCCTACCTTTCTTCAGTTTCAATCTGCAGTTCATATCCTATAAAATGTGGTCAGAGTCCACATCTGCCCCTGGAAATGTCTTACAATTTACAATCTGGTTCTTAAATTTCTGTCTTACCAATGCATAATCAATCCAAATCCTTCCAGTGTCTCCAGGTCTCTTCCACGTGTACAGTCTTCTTTCATGATTCTTAAACCAAGTGTTAGCTACAATTAAATTATGCTCTGTGCAAAACTCTACCAGGCGGCTTCCTCTTTCATTCCTTTCCCCCAGTCCTTATTCACCTACTATTTTTCATTCTCTTCCTCTTCCTACTACCGAATTCCAGTCCACCATCACAAATAAAATTTCGTCTCCTGTAAGTATCTGAATAATTTCTTTTACCTCATCATTCATTTATTCAATTACTTCTAAAGAGATAGCATATATGTAAACTTGTACTACTGTATCTACCTTGACTACGATAATACGTTCACTATGCTGGCCATAGTAGCTTACCCGCATTCCTATTTTCTTATTCATTATTGCACCAACTCCTGCATTATCTCTATCTGCGTTGGTATTTATAACCTTGAATTCACCCGACCAGCAGTCCTGTTTCTGATGCCACCGAATCTCACTAAAGTCCACTATATCTAACTTCAACCTATCCGTTTACCTTTTTAAATTTCCTTAACTACCCGCCCAACTAAGGCACTAGCATTGCACACTCCGATCCATAGAATACCAGTCTTGTTTCTCCTGATGACGACATGCTCCTGTGTAGTCACCGCCCGGAGATCCGAATGGGGTACTATTTTACCTCCGGAATATTTTACCCAAGAGGATTCCGTCATTAATTAAACGTGCACCTAGGAAAATTTACAACTGCTGTTTCCCCTTGCTGCCAGCCATTCTGAGATCCAGCACAGCAAGGTGGGTTTGGTTGGTGTTACAAGGCCAGATCAGTCAATAGTCCAGACTCTTGCCCTTGCAACTACTGAAAAGCCTGCTGCCCCTCTTCGTCAACCACAAGTTTGTCTGGTCTCTCAATAGATACCCCTCTGTTGTGGCTGTAGCTATGCGGTACTGCTGTCTGTATCACTGAGGCACATAATCCACCCCAGTAACTGCAAGGTACATGATTCATTAAAAATTAAATAACAAAAACAAAATTTGTTAATTGTTGTTGAACTATGCTAACAACATACTTTTTGAAGAGTTTCTGATGAGCAAGTATGTTCTAGAACCTGAAAACGCCTTTTAGCTTACTCATAGCAATATTAACACACTTTCAATAATGTGTACTACTGGCTTCATGACCACCACAAAAAGTTTAAAAAGGCAAGTTTAGCTCATTGGTATTGACTTTTGCTCTCAACATACTTTTTAAAGAAATGTTGATGTGTAGGTCAGATCCTGAATGTGGAAATATTGAATACGACATTCAGTGGGAAAAGTGACATCTAGGGAAGAGACTTAAATTTTTGGTTTAATTTTAACCGACAAATTGAAGGTGCATATGGAATTTGGTAGAAGAATTCATTAAAAATGATAAATAATAATTTTATGTACTGTAAAATATAAAATAACTGATTAGATCTTCAAGAGGTGGGTATAAAATAAGCCCCGCACCTATCTTGGTAGGAGCAAGTGCAACAGAAATTGTATGGACACAAGTAAAAAACTGAATGGCTGTCAAGAACGTTAGTTTGAAGCTCGAGGATGTATGGAAGACGGCTGAGGAAAAATTTTCCTCTGTGAGTGAGCTAAAATGGGAAGCAGTTTGAAGTCATGTGGAAGATGTCGGAAAGAAAGGTACAGAGCATGAATAATTAACAGACGAAACAGAAGTTGTTGTTGATTTTTATGCTAGCGATTCCATGACACCAATGACGGGAATGGATTTCGATCGTTATTTTGTGACGGCAGCGATTCAACGAAAGCCAGTAAATAATACTCTACATGTTTTTCATGTAATCAGTGTCGCTTATGCGAGGTTATCCACTACACTTTTCTCCCTTTTTATTTTGATGAGATTTCCTTCGTGCCGTGTGTGCTTCGACTGTTATTTTCCATTGATCGATCCGTTGTTTAGATGATAATTTTTATTTTACTTTCAATCTCTAGTCACACATTTGTACACTCACGTCCTTATTCACCTACTATTTTTCATTTTCTTCCTCTTCCTAATTTTTACACTCACGTTGACCTGCATTCTTGGTGATAGGTTGATCGAACCATACATTCTCCCATTTCACCTCAACGGATGGAGATATCCCATTTTCGTGAAAAACATGTGGCCAGAATTGATCGGAGGATGTACCTCTGAATGTTAGATTAAAGATGTGCAAGCCCATTTCCGCATCCCTGTGAGGAATCGTCTGGGAGTCACCTTCGAGAATCCATGGATTGACTCAGGAGGTCCAGTGGCCTGGCCTCCCAGGTCACCTGACCTCACGAGTCTCGATTCCTTCCTGTGTGGACACAGGAAGCACCTGGTGTTGCAAAACCTCGTCACTAGGACTGCTGACACTGCAGACACCGTTGTGGATGTGCCAGGCACCTTCATATGGAGACGACAGTCTGTGATGTGATGTTGTACTGTGACCTTGCAGGCCAACGACTGAGCATTCGAGCAGTTGCTGTCAGTGCCACTGCCGTAAATAGCTTGCTAAACTATCGTCTGTGTAAATCATCCCTAGCATCAGAAACTGCCATCAGGGATGATCTGTACCATAACTAAATGTATTTGTTATGATGTTCTCTTCCTATTGTTATAATATGAACTTTACAATAAAATTAACGTTGTTTGCATTTAGCTCCAAAGAATAATCACTTGTGCTGAAATTTTCATTGTTCTACACTTCTCTTCAAAAGTATAGTAGGATTGTGTAGAGTAAAAGTGGAGGGGGAAGAAAAGAACGAGACTATATGTGGAATCATTGGAGATGAGTGAAAATGGGTGTCAGACTGGGATTCGAACCTGAAATCTCCTGCAGACGAGGCATTTGCGTTAACCACTGCGTCTTCCACACATAGTGTTCATCGAACTTGTTCGGATTATCCCGAAACGCCTCCTGGCCAGCCCACATTCCCAGCTAGCGCCACCGATCGGCAGTCAACGTCCATAATCGCTACGGTGAGATTTCGGTGGGGGGTCGAATGAAATTGTGCGTGTGCACTGAAGGTGGTTGATTCATGACCCATCGAGGCGAATCAATTCTGTGAACACGTGTTCATTCTTTTGAACATGTCCGAAAGAACAGACATCACACGTTCATATAATATAGTAGAATGTTTTCCACACTAGACTGCAATACCCTCTGCTATTTCCCTCCAAAGCACATTGCAAATTTCATTCAGCTGAGGACGAGAAGGTGATGACAGATGCATGTTAAATGGCACTTGAAGTTTAGCCAAAGTTTTGTTTTCCTTAAGCCACGAAACAGTCTTTACAAATTTCTCGTGAACGCATTCTGTAACCAGAATAGATAGCTGGTGTTTAAAGTCTTTGAGTCACCTATCTGTGAAGCACTGTTCTGGTGGCGTGTTTCACCTCTCACGAGCTTAGCATGCTTTCGGTCAATCAGTGTAGTGGGCAGTTAAGTTGCGTCATGCAGCTGAGCGAGTTTAAAATCATACTCTGCTCTGGGTGGCAAGGCAGGATAATTGATGCAGTTTACTTTACCCACTGCCTTTTTGAAAGACATGTATAGAAGATTTGTGTTTCCGTCAATGATTTCATGTGTATTGGAGATTCACACGAGGCTTATGTTCACTCTTTGATTAATTTGAAAGTACTGCATGGTAACGAATCAGTACCACTGTTACTCATTTCTGCTCTTCTAACTCATGTACTTAATTTTCATACCTAACTGTGTCCCACACTTTATATGATACCATGTTGAGCACACACGTTGATGACCTTTTCTTTGTCGATTCAGCCGACTGAAACAGTATAGATAATGAAGTAGCTCAGTTGTGTGCAGTTTCCCTACTTTTGTTTGTAATTAAATTCTTCATTCATATTTTTCAAGTTGTGAAAGGTAATTTTAGATGCTGGATACAGAATGCAGAACATCTGTGACAGATTTTTATAGTGCATGTTTTCAAGTACCCTCAAAATAGCGTGCAGGGAACATGATGCCGTCCAGTTTCCGCAATAGTACACGCAGGTCTTGTCCTTCAACCTCCATCATTAGTCATTTGCCTTGGTGAGGTGTTACCTATAACGAAACATTTTCAGATTAAGGTTTTGTTATTACATTCAGAGGGAATCATCCCTCTGCACTGTCTGTGGCTACAAGTTGACCACTTCTGCACTCTGAAATTTGAAAAGTTTTTTGTGAGTGATTTATACACTGTTTGACGTTCAGTCGTAACACCTGTGCCCGCCATTTACCAGATGTATGGTCTGTTGTAACTGCTTTATACTGTGATTACTTCTTTTTCTTAATTCAGAAGTCGGATTATTGTTCAAATGGCTCTGAGCACTATGGGACTTAACATCTGAGGTCATCAGTCCCCTAGAACTTAGAACTACTTAACCCTAACTAACCTAAGGACATCACACACATCCATGCCTGAGGCAGGATTCGAACCTGCGACCGTAGCGGTCACGCGGTTCCAGACTGAAGCGCCTAGAACCGCTCGACCACACGGGCCGGCAAGTCTGATTACGTTACAAAATTGGTTACTGGGGCATGAACATTTATATACTAAATCATAGTATGAACAAATCGGGTTGTAGTTTACGACGTACGTTAGTAGTCCAGTTCTTATCTCAACAGGCAAATTACGAAATAGTGGGGTCTGATAAGTTGTAGGGAAATGAAATGCAACGACCGCAAAGTCTCAGTTGTACGTAAAGCAGGTCGGTGGCAGACATTTTTCATGTGTAAAATAGCAGGTATATGCGAACAGTCTACAATGGAGGCACCTGTACGATACATCATAGAATATTAATAAAGTGTGTGGGGCTCTATAGAATACGACTAACAGGAGACAGTGAACGAATAGAAAGAAAGGGTGCACGAATCGCCACGTGTTTGTTCGATGCATGCGAGAGAGTCACGAAGGTGGTGAAAGAACTGCACTGGGAGACGCTTGAAGATGGATGCATACTACACCATGGAAACGCATTTAGTAAATTTCTGGAACTAATTTTAAGTGACGGACCTAGGAATATATTCCAGCAGTCTATGGAAGGGAAAAACCCCTATTAACTGGTAGAAAAGGACCGTTCCTCCGCCGTGCACTTTGCACTGGTTTGCAGGGTACTGATGTGGAGGCTAGAGATGGGGGTTCCGCTCCTGAACTGAGTCATAGAGTTGAATCTTTCAAAGGAGTGAACAGTCAGTGATTCAGAAAAAAAGAATGGTAGCTCCAAACGTTTCCCACAGCAGAGAGAGAGAGAGAGACAGTCGGAGCAGACCAGTGGGGCCTCTGCTGGTCAGAGCACAGTGCACGCCACACAACACAGCCAGCGCCGGCCTCTGCCCTGCTTCTGCCTTGGCTGCCTGCATTGTGCAGTGCCCCATTGGATTTTGTGTTTCACATATGCTGTGCCGTCTCTGTGCTTCCTCTGCCGCGTGTAGTGTCTGGCGCAGCTTAACTTAGCATTGCACTCCGTCGGCGATCGTTTCACTCGCACGTCCTGCCCTCTGGGCGGTTGATGTGAGCAGCAGGACAGAGAGCCTCCTAGCGGAGAACATAAGAACTACTTGCAACAACCTGCTCGCAAGAGAGCGGACGATTTGTCTCGGAGCGGGTGACTGTTGGCCGCTCACCGCTCCCCCCACCCTCGGAACTCGCCCGCTCAACGCTCACCCCACCGTTCTCGACTCTAGCCAGAGCGTTGAGCAAAACAACTCAGGTGTCACTCTGGTCTCTGCGGTCTTAGCTCACGCAGTAATACAGCTCGCGGCTCGACCAGCTTGACTCAGCGCCTCTGCATCGGAGTTCGTCTCTACTGGATATTCGTAGTAATACCGCTATGTATATTACATTATTATGTTATGTATACGTGATTTGTTTTTATTTTATTTTTATTTGTTTAAACTGATCAGATTAGGTTCCTGACGACTTCTCTTACTATAGGATTTTTATTACGGACACTCGAATTTATGCTTTAATTATGAGCGAACTGATAAACGTATCGCAAAATGTGATACACCAATATTTTCCTTGTTTTATTCTGCGTAAGGCTATATGCAGCACTTTAGTCTTACAGTCAGATTTATATATATATATATATATATATATATATATATATATATATATATATATATATATATATATTTCTTATTCTGGTACGGATTTTGCGATTTTAGGCCTCTTCGGAAGGAAACGTTCACTTTAAAAATTTATGGCTTGCGATGCATTTGTACGAGGTTAATGAAATTTTAATACATTATAGCCAAATATATTGTTAATGTAAATCTCAAGTTACAGCATTTCCCGATCACCCAAAAAACCACGATAGTGCAAAATAAATCAATAATCAAAAACTTTGTCATATCGCGGAAATTTCAATAAACAATACAAAATTCTCGCTCATTATCTGTTTTACTTCAAAATAGGATCAAATAAGATCAAAATACAGGTATAGTACTGGAATAAACCAAGTTTAAAGGGCAGTGTGCCTTCCATTTATTTTGTATTGTGAATGAGTGGTGAGTCATGAAAACGAGCTAGTTCATTTCAGGGAGTGAACAGTTCTGATCCGATCTCTGGAAAGAACAGTTTTGTCCATCTCTAGTGGAGGCAGATGTGGTCAGCAACCCTGTCTCACTCGCTTCACAACCACTGCCCCTCGACCCCTGTAACTGCCGCCAGGCTTTTGTACAAGTTGTAAACGGCCTCTCCGCCTGCTTATTTCACCCCTGCTGTCCTCAGCACTTTACAGCGTATTGCAGGTCAATACTGTCAAAAACTTTGACTTACGAAGAGAGGTCCCCAACGCTGGAATCGATTTTTTGGAGTCATCAATGACGACAAGCGAGGGTCAGTAGAGATTCGTGCGTTTGTAGAATGATCTATGTGCGAAGCATACAACAACTTCCAATATCATACCTGATCTGGCCGAGAACCCGACAAAATTCTGCTCGTATATGAAATTACTAGGCGTGTATAAGGCTTTCATTTAGTCCGTTGTTGACCAAACTCGTGTCGCAACTGCAGGTAGCAAAACGAAAGCCGAAGCTTTAAATTTCATCTTCCAGAAATAGTTCACAGAGGAGAATCGTACAAACGTACCATCATTTGACCATCGAACAGGCTCGCATATGGGCGACATAGTAATAAGCATAGCTGGCGTAGAGAAACAACTGAAAGACTTGAAAGCAAATAAATCACAAGGTCCGGATGGAATCGCATTTCGGCTTTACAAAGACTACTCTACGGATGGGTCCCTTACCTAGCTTGCATTTATCGTGAATGTCTAGCCCAGTGCAAAGCAGCAAGCGAGTGGAGAAATCAGCAGGTGACTCTGGTGTGTAAGGGTAAAAGAACGGACCAGAAAAACTACAGACTAATAATATCCCTAACTTCTCTTCGCTGTAGAATCCTTGAGTATATTCACAGTAGGAATATAATAAAGTTTCTTGAGACCTAGAAGCTTATGTTCATGAATCAGCATGGTTTTAGGAAGTATCGCTCTTCCGAATCTCAGCTTGCCTTTTTCTTACATGTTACACTGAGAACTATGGATGAAGGGTGACAGGTGCGTTCGATATTTCTAGATTTTCGGAAAGCATTCGACATGCTGCCCCATTGCAGGCTGTTAATGAAGGTGCGAGCATGTGGAATAAGTTTACAAATAAGTGGGGCTCGAAGACTTCTTCAAGTAATAGAGCCCAGTGTGATGTTCTCGACGGTGAGTGTTCATCGGATACACACGTGTCCAGGGGAAGTGTGATAGGACCGCTGTTGCTCTCTGTATACGTAAGTCATATGGATGACAGCGTGGGCAGCAGTCTGTGGTTGTTAGCTGAAGATGCCATGGGATACGATAAGGCGTCTAAGTTGAGACACTGTAGGAAGAGGACTTAGACAAATCTTCCAGCAGGTGTGAGGAATGGCAGCTAGACCTAAATATGAAATAGTGGAATTTAATGCGGGTGGGTAGGAAGCTCAAACCTGTAATGTTCGGATACAGAATTGCTAGTGCCCTGCTTGACACAGTACAACTCGTTTAAATATCTGCGTGTAACGTTGTAAAGCAATGAGGGGGAAGGAGCACGTGAGAACTATGACAGGGAAGGCGAATGGTCGACTTCGGTTTATTGGATTAGAACAATTTTAGGAAAGAGTGGTTCACTTATAAAGGAAACCACATATAGGATGCTGGTGCGACCATATAGGATGCTGGTGCGGCATATCCTTGACACTGAAGGAAGACAAGGAAGCAATTCAGAGGCGGGCTGCTAGATCAGTTACTGGTAGGTTCGAGCAACACATATGTCTCACTGAGACGCTTCCGCAACTCAAATGGGAATCCCTGAAGGGAATGCGACTTTCTTTTCGAGAAACACTATTGAGAAAATTTAGTGAACCGGCATTTGAAGCTGACTACCGAACGATTCTACTGCTGGCAACATAAATTGTGCGTAAGGACCACTAAGATAAGATACGAGAAATTAGGGCTCATACGGAGGCATATAGACAGTCGTTTTTCCCTCGCACTCTTTGCGAGTGGAACAGGAAAGGAAATGACAAGTAGTGGTGCAGGGTACCCTCCACCACGCGCCGCAGTGTAGCTTGCGGAATATCTATGTAGATGTAGATGTAGATCAATACGGCGATGTAAGTTAAGATCCCACATATCAATCTCTGCAGCCATTCATCCTGATGGGCTCTCGTTCGCGAGTAATCGAAGATAAAGGTTCGGAATTTCACGTGAAAAGTCTTTAGCTTTTGAAAAAAGGTACACATAACAGACTGGTTTAGCAGCGTAGCGGTTAAGGTACAGGCCTTGTGTCCCAAAGGCTATGGGGTCGAATGTTGTTGGACAATGTAAAATTTTCATTTTTCGTTCTTTATCGAAATGATTTTAATCATTTTTATTGAATTAACTGGGCTAAATGTATTTCTTTATTTCTGTTCCTTTGTCACAGCATTTAAATAAACCCGTTAACTTTTTAAAATCGTGTCATTGATTCATGCTTTTTCCACATGAGATCTTTGTGCCTGTGAATTCAGTTATTTTTATTTATGTACCATAATATTTAAACATTTGAAAACGGACGATGTATTCGGCAAAACACAAAGAGCAAATACTCTGTTTACTTTATGCAGTTGCGTGAGAAACGTATTTTTCGTTATAAGATGTACATTTTTTGTCAACGGCCGTGCCGCAGTGGCAGCACCCGTTGCCTTCAGATCACCGACCTTAAGCGCTGTCGGGCTGGGCTAGAACTTGGATGGGTGACCATCCGGTCTGCCGAGCGCTGTTCGCAAGTGGGGCGCACTCAGCCCTTGTGAGCCAAACTGAGCAGCTACTTGATAGAGAAGTAGCGGCTCCCATTCCGTAAACTGACATACGGCCGGGAGAGCGGTGTGCTGACCACATGCCCCTCCATATCCGCATCCAGTGACGGCTATGGGATGAGGATGACACGGCGGCCGGTCGGCGCCGTTGGGTATTCATGGCCAGTTCAGGCGGAGTTTAGTTTCTTCTATTTTTTTTGATGGTTAACGTCATAAAACATACAAAACAGTAATTATTGCACGATGGACAAAATACAGCACATGAAGATTTCAACAAAAAAGGGATTATGAATAAAACGAAATTTCAGCAAAAAGGGGAACAGAAATAATGAATGCAATAACATGGACAAATATAAAGGATGGTAAAATGGAAGAAATTAATTCAAAGTTACTACATATAAATAATTAAAACCACATGCACAGAGATTTCAAGTGGAGAAAGCATGATAGGAACAAAAAAAAAATGAGAGAAATTTAAAAAAAATAATACATTGATTAAAAAAATGTGGCTAAGGAGTAGACACAAAAATACAATACAAGATATGAATGCAAGAGCTCTTGCACATGAGTCCTGTACCATGACCGATACGCTGCGCAATCAGTCTACTACAAGTACCTGTGTATATGGACTACGTTCTGCAGCAGCCTCAAGATCCAAAGTTTCCTAGGCTAGGCACTCTGCAGGCTTGTATCAGGAGGAATGTGAGTGTAGACAAGTCTACATAGGAAAAACTGGCAGGCTAGTAACAATCCACATACGCGAGTAGGAGCCCACATCCGACTTTGGTAGCTTATCAGTGTGCAGTGGCCCAGAATCAGACAGACTTCGGTAAGGAAACAAAACTTAGCGAAAGCTCTGTACTGGCCAAGCATCCGGGGATGGTGAAACGCGAGATGAGGGAAGCGGCGGAAATGTTGAAACACTACCCTAACGCCTGCTGCTTCTCTCGCGTGGAGTGTATGGTCCACACAGTCATTTTTTTGTATTTTTGTCCTTTAATCGAATTTTTGTGTTGTTCGAAGATTACAACAGTTCCTAAGCTTTTCTCGCCAATTGAGGCCATAGAAGCATGATTTTTCCGAATGTACTTCTTACCAAAAAGCGATTCCGGTAGCTGGAATCCAAGGTTTTTGTTAATCATGCCTTTTGGATTCTTGTGGTGTATTTCCACAGAAACTTTCATTGCCTGACATATTTTTTTGTATCTACCTGAGAAGTTAAATATCAATTTTCATAGATTTAGCCTTAAAATTTTTTTAATAGAACAAAATACTTTCATAAAATTTTCATCCCTCATTTCACTCCCTTAGGGGCTTAATTTCCTAAAAACAGTGAAACAACTGCCTTTTAATTTCTAACAGAGAAGCCAAATACAAATTTTAACAGATTTAGTTTTGAAAATGCTTTCACAGTAAAATACTTCCATAAAGACTTTATACGCTATTTCACACAGGAGTTAAATTTCCTAGAAAACACTGAAAGACTTGGCTAACGATTCAAATACCAGTTGTCAATGATGTAGCTTTAAATATCGCATAGTAGTTCCTTGATAATTTTTTTATGTTTTATTTCCATTTGACCCTCTACGGACTGCGTGGTAACATCCAATCCCCATTTTAGTGTCTAGGTCTTGTTCTTGTTCCATCTTTGATTCCTACCAGTTTCTTCTGAGCCCACCAAAAAGTGCCTGTTTATGTTCTTCTCACAGAGATCCTCCCAATCTTTGGACGTTGATGCCATTTTAAACCCTTGGTAGTTGTTCACCGACCTTCTAAATTTGTTCCTATCAGGAATTTCTCTCTCTGATATACCAATCTGCCTAAGATCTTTTTTATTTATTTCATTTTATTTATTATATTATTTTATTTATTATTTTATGTATTATTTTATTTATTTATTTATTTTAAAAAATTTCACATGATATTTTATCTCCTTAGTAGTTGAATTTCCAAAAATTCTGAAACATAATTTTTTTTATTTGTAACTGAGAAACGAAATGCTTATTTTCGTAGATCTATCTACAAAATTGCATTAATAGGTACATATTTTCAGAAAGTCTTTCATCCTCTACTTCATCCCTCAAGAGTGGAATTCTGAACAATCCCTTCTTAAAGGATGCCTACAGTATCGGATTCACACCCTCTCCTAAATTTCAGGTTTCTATCCTTAGTGGTTTGGGCTGGCCGACGAAGAGTCAGTGAGTCAGTCAGTTTGAACATTGCCCATCATATACAGAGATTCAGACAACACGAATAGAGAGGATGGCAGCCGTCAGAGCTGCACGCAACAGCAGAAACCCACTCCCTCCACTGCAGTAATCTGCTACAAGGTCGTTGGCACTCCTTCCGCCTCAATAGGCGAGTTGTATCGACAGTTCGTAAAACTGTAACGTAATGCCATTGGCAGTGAGCACTCATAACAAACCGCAACTGACTCTGCAGTGATAGTTTTCTACAACATGACATACCACAGCACCCGGAAAACTTAATGCCAGACGACTCTGCCCATGGAAGCCTACGCAGTAACATCCTGTTAATTGTTTGCTGTCACACTTTATTACCGTGACACGACCAATATCCTGGTAAAGACAATTCCCTGACGCTAAACATTTACTACTATTAAGTTAGTTTTTCTGTTTTACGACAAGGAACCACCGCTGTACCGCCTCATTTTCTACATTCAAAATTAGTCTCCATAATAACACAGGCATAATTGGTTAAAAAAAGAAGTACGCATATTATCAACAACAACAAAATCTTCTTTACTGAAACTACATCAGAAAATCCAGTGTAAAAGTGTTCTATAGTTCCATCTCAAGCCGAAACAAAAATAAGAGTGAGATAAACTGTACAAGTGATACACCGAAATGTAACAGTGCCTTTACATAAGTTGCAATCCATACTAGTTGACTTACAAATACCACTGCATGCACGCAGCTCTGAACTCCTGTCATTCGTGAAAGTTAGATATCTACATGACTACACGTGCAGCCTGTCTCGCATCCAATGCTGTGTCTCACATTTCTGATGGCATCTGTGTGGTTCAGCATTTGGCCAGAGACTGAACATAATTCCATACCAACAAAAATCTGCCATTATTCAGTGCAGTGTTTGACAGTTCTGCGACATTTTATTTACCAAAGCAAAATAGCATTAGCTGTTCCCCAAATTCAGTGGATTATGTGTTAAACTCTCTTGATATGATAAAATATGGATACACTATATGATGCAAACGTTGTGGTTTCAAACCAGTAAACTTATCAACCACACTGTCGCGATTTCGCAGGAAGACTCATGTGAAGTTTTAAACTAGGATCAGTAACATTGTGCAGAAAACTGAAATCTGTGCAGTTAGCAATTACGTCGTATTCGAGGTCAGGCGAGACATCATGCTTACACTGGAACACTTTAAATGCGTCACATAATTAGTGCTGTCTACAAGTAGTGAAGGAATTGATGATATCGTTTGATATCTACGGGTCTCATTAACCAACATCCCTAGAAGGCATAACGATATTTTCACTCCATTCATGCAGTGTCAATTTTCGCTGTGGCCAAAGTATTTGCAAAGCTTCGTGAATGGACAAAAGACGTCGTTGGGGTGTCGAGCACTACCATTGTGATCCATGCAAGGTAACGCCCTTGGACTTACCTCGATATTACCAGATCTAATTTTTAGCAAAAAAACTTCATGAACCTCTCTTACCATACAAATATTTAGTGCTAAAACTAGAACGTGATATGAAATGGAACGATGCCACCACTAGGGAATTCAAATGGACGACTTGGATTTGTTGTGAGGGTGTCTGTTGGTAAAAGAAATCAGACACTATTGCGACCAATTCTCGAATAATCTTCAGTTTTTGGACTCCTTATTGAGTAGGCATGACAGCAGACATCAAGAGAAATCAGGAGACATAATAGAAAGTCAGTAAAGCCCATACTAAAGTGGAACAGAATACTCGAAGAACTTAGTTGGAAATCTACTGTAATCCGAAAAATATGTTGGGTAAATTGGACGATCTGGCATTGGAAAAAGCATGAGCAGCAGTTATACTTCCCCCATTGTGTATGTCATTTAGGCTCCATAAGAAGAAGGCAGGAGAGATTTAGGTGTATACTAAGGTGTGCCAACAGACTATTCAGTGTCACTGCGTGTGTAAAGGAATCAGGATGGGAGGTGTCCACTGCTAGTGTTAGCTACCTCCGGCCATACAACTGACTGTGACGGCTGGACGACGTACAAAGCTGTAGAAACCTGCAAACAGCACACTTCTACCTTTGATGATGCTTGTCCCAGACAGCAAAAAAGCAGGAAAGCAAAACAAGAGAACAGCCTCCATGCAACTCACGCTGAAAGTGATTGGCAGTCTATAAACTGCTATAACCGATAAGCAGAACAGTCTATTATGTAGCAAATGGAAAATTCGTAATGATAGTGGAGTTTGCAACTTGCAGATTAATTCTTGATAATATGCAAAAATGCCTCAAAGCACCTGTCATTAAAGGAGCCCATCACATTAACTAGGGAAGTAATTATCGACAATGTGGTAATTTTTGTGCTACTGGTACGGTATTGAGGAAAATGGAGTATAAGGAGCCAAAGGTTTCAAGAATGAAGCTCTATCTATTTAATTATTTTTAATGGTGTTATGGGTATATATTTGGTTGTATGGCACTAATGGTGCAACTAGTTCAGGAGCAACACCCAAAGAAGATGAAAATAATTCTCTTGGAGTTCTAAAATGATCACACTGTGGGGAAACTCAAGTTTTCAGAGATTTGCGTCATCCTCACTGTCAGAAGACCGTGGTGATGAAATTGTAGAAACATGTGAAAGCTCAAATTTCTACTTAAAAATCACTTTACTTCTAGACTGACAGCGTTTGATATAGTTAAGTATGATAGCATAAATAGAGACATAACTGGCATCATTTCGTTACTGCTGATTTCCACAGCTGTGTACTGCATTCCTCTAAACGCCACTGTGGAATGTATGACTGAGGGTAGCGCCAGCACTAGTCACACCTTCTCCACCTCACTTTGGAAATGGAGCGAGGGAAAGTACTCTCGTGGTACGCCTTACTGTGCCCTTTAATCTCTCTTACCTTCTTAAGGAGCCCACATGAGTTATACAATAGACGCTCTCCAACTGTCTCACATGCTTCCTCCAAAAACAGGTAACAGAATTTCCCCAACATGGTCTTGGAGTTCAAAAGAGTCCCACCTAAGTTCTTCGAGTATCCCTGTTGCTTTTCTGTATGGGATTTGCTAGCCTCGTATGATTTAAGAACTTCTTTTGACGTATGGAATCATGCCTTCTGGATAAGGAGTCCAAATACTGGAGCAGTACTCCAGAAATTGTCGCTATGACTATTACTTTATCAACTCACAACACACTCCTAGAACCGTCTCAGAAAATCGGAGTTTTCTGTTTAACTTTCACACTGCTGATATCCAGTGTTCGTCCCACTTCATATTACTAATCTTTTCAAATCCTTATATACAATTCACTACAGCCATAGTGACAAGCGACACTTTATGAATGGCGTGTAATCTTGGTTATGCCTTCTGTGGATGGTCCTTAATGAGTCTGACAGACATGAAATGGTGTCATTAATTCCTTCAATACTTACTTACAGCGCTGATTATACAGGGTGGTCCATTGATAGTGACCGGGCCAAATATCTCACGAAATAAGCATCAAACGCAAAAACTACAAAGACGAAACTTGTCTAGTTTTAAGGGGGAAACCAGATGGAGCTGTTTGGCCCACTAGATGGCGCTGCCATAGGTCAAACGGATATCAACTGCGGTTTTTAAATAGAAACCCCCATTTTTTATTAGATATTCGTGTAGTACGTAAAGAAATATGAATGTTTTAGTTGGAACACTTTTTTCGCTTTGTGATACATGGCGCTGTAATAGTCACAAACACATGGCTCACAATTTTAGATGAACAGTTGGTAACAGGTAGGTTTTTTAAATTAAAATACAGAACATAGGTACATTTGAACATTTTATTTCGGTTGTTCCAATGTGATACATGTACCTTTGTCAACTTGTAATTTCTGAGAACGCATGCTGTTGCAGCGTGATTACCTGTAAATACAACATTAATGCAATACACGCTCAAAATGGTTTCCGTCAACCTCATTGCATTTGGCAATACGTGTAACGACATTCCCTTTCAACAGCGAGTAGTTCGCCTTCCGTAATGTTCGCACAGGCATTGACAATGCGCTGACGCATGTTATCAGGCGTTGTCGGTGGATCACGATACCAATATCCTTCAACTTTCCCCACAGAAAGAAGTCAGGGGACGTCAGATCCGGTGAACGTGTGGGCTATGGTATGGTGCTTCGACGACCAATCCACCTGTCATGAAATATGCTTCTATTCCAGTCTCGTATTGCTCGTGCAAAGAAAGACTGTCGGTATGCCTCTGTGTGGGCTCTAATGTCTCAGATGTTATCCTCATAGTCTCTTCGTGAGATATACGTAGGAGGGAGCAATATACTGCTTGACTCCTCGATGAAGGTATGTTCTCGAAACTTCAACAAAAGCCCGTACCGAGCTATGTGCTGGACATCCATCACGTTGGAAGTACATCGCCATTCTGTCATGCAGTGAAACATCTTGTAGTAACATTGGCAGAACATTACGTAGGAAATCAGCATACATTGCACCATTTAGATTGCCATCGATAAAATGGGGGCCAGTTATCTTTCCTCCCATAATGCCGCACCATACATGAACCCGCGAAGGTCGCTAATGTTCCACTTGTCGCAGCCGTCGTGGATTTTCCGTTGCCCAATAGTGCATATTATGCCGGTTTACGTTACCGCTGTTGGTGAATGACACTTCTTCGCTATATAGAATGCGTGCAAAAAATCTGTCATCGTCCCGTAGTTTCTCTTGTGCCCAGTGGCAGAACTGTACACGATGTTCAACGTCGTCGCCGTACAATTCCTGGTGCATAGAAATATGGTACAGTTGCAATCTACGTTGATGTAGTATTCTCAACACCGACGTTTTTAAGATTCCCGATTCTCGTGCAGTTTGTCTGCTACTGATGTGCGGATTATTCGCGACAGCAGCTAAAACACCTACTTGGGCATCAGCAATTGTTGCAGGTCGTAGTTGATGTTTCACTTGCGGCTGGGCACTTCCTGTTTCCTTAAATAACGTAACTATCAGGCGAACGGTCCGGACACTTCGATGATGTCGTCCAGGATACCGAGCAGCTTACATAGCACACGCCCGTTGGGCATTTTGATCACAATAGCCGTACATCAACACGATATCGACCTTTCCCGCAATTGGTAAACGGTCCATTTTAACACGGATAATGTATCACGAAGCAAATACCGCCCGCACTAGCGGAATGTTACGTGATACCACGTTCTCATACGTTTGTGACTTTTACAGCGCCATCTGTCACAAAGCGAAAGAAGTGGTCCTACATTCATATTTATTTACTTACTACACGAATATACAATAAAAATGGGGGTTCCTATTTAAAAAAACGCAGTTAATATCCTTTTGACCCATGGCAGCGCCATCTAGCGGGCCAACCAAGCTAGACGAGTTTCGTTCTCTGTAGTTTTTTCGAGTGATGCTTATTTCGTGAGATATTTGGCTCGGTCACTATCAATGGATCACCCACACAAACTATCTGACAGCATTGCTGATTGCGCAGCATTCAGTTTTATGGTTCAAACGGCTCTGAGAACCATGGGACTTAACATCTGAGGTCATCAGCCCCTAGAACTTAGAACTACTTAAACCTAAGTAACCTAAGGAGATCAACACATCCCAAGGCAGGATTCTGGATACTAGAAATCTACTCTGTAGGAATCAGCATGGGTTTCGAAAAAGACGATCGTGTGAAACCCAGCTCACGCTATTCGTCCACGAGACTCAGAGTGCCATAGACACGGGTTCCCAGGTAGATACCGTATTTCTTGACTTCCGCAAGGCGTTCGATACAGTTCCCCACAGTCGTTTCATGAACAAAGTAAGAGCATATGGACTATCAGACCAATTGTGTGATTGGATTGAAGAGTTCCTAGATAAAAGAACGCAGCATGTCAATCTCAACGGAGAGAAGTCTTCCGAAGTAAGAGTGATTTCAGGTGTGCCTTGTGGATAACATCGGAAGTTCACTGAGGCTTTTTGCGGATGATGCTGTAGTATATCGAGAGGTTGTAACAATGGAAAATTGTACTGAAATACAGGAGGATCTGCAACGAATTGACGCATGGTGCAGGGAATGGCAATTGAATCTCAATGAAGACAAGTGTAATGTGCTGCGAATACATAGAAAGAAAGATCCTTTATCATTTAGCTTCAATATAGCAGGTCAGCAAGTGGAAGCAGTCAATTCTACAAATTATCTGGGAGTAGGCATTAGGAGTGATTTCAAATGGAATGATCATATAAAGTTGGTCGTCGGTAAAGCAGCTGCCAGACTGTGATTCATTGGAAGAATCCTAAGGAAATGCAATCCGAAAACAAAGGAAGTAGGTTACAGTACACTTGTTCGCCCACTGCTTGAATATTGCTCAGCAGTGTGGGATCCGTACCAGATAGGGTTGATAGAAAAGATAGAGAAGATCCAACGGAGAGCAGCGCGCTTTGTTACAGGATCACATAGTAGTCGCGAAAGCGTTACAGAGATGATAGATAAACTACAGTGGAAGACTTTGCAGGAGAGACGCTCAGTAGCTCGGTACGGGCTTTTGTTGAAGTTTCGAGAACATACGTTCACCGAGGAGTCAAGCAGTATATTGCTCCCTCCTACGTATATCTCCCGAAGAGATTATGAGGATAAAATCAGAGAGATTAGAGCCCACACAGAGGCATACCGACAGTCTTTCTTTCCACGAGCAATACGAGACTGGAATAGAAAGGAGAACCGACAGAGGTACTCAAAGTACCCTCCGCCACACAACGTCAGATTGCTTGCAGAGTATGAATGTAGATGTAGATGTAGTGTGTGGATGAGTAGAGAATTTCGATCTTATGGTAGGCTTGCCAGGGCAACGGCCTTGCCGCATTGGATACACCGGTTCCCGTCAGATCACCGATCTTAAGCGCTGTGGGGCGTGGCCGGCACTTGGATGGGTGACCATCCGGGCTGCGGTGCGCTGTCGCCATTTTTCGGGGTGCCCTCAGCCTCATCATGCCAGTTGAGGAGCTACTCGACCGAATAGTAGCGGCTCCGGTCAACGAAAACCATCTTAACGACCGGGAGAGCGGTGAGCTGACCACACGCCCCTCCTATCCGCATCCTCAGCTGAGGATGACATGGCGGCCGGATCGAACCGATGGGCCCCTTGGGGCATGTAGACGGCGTCTGTTAAGTTTTAAGTTGAGGTAGCCTTGCTAGGGTGGTCCATGAAGCTTCGATGACCACTGTAATCAGAGCAGCTGCCTAGCAAACAGGTACAAGTTTTCGACTTTCTCCGATGATGTAAATCAGTGCCCACTAGCAGCTACACGTCATAATACCTTTGTGTCTATCGTGAGATTAATTTTAATATAATGGATATAAGATGATGATTCATAATTTTGTATCCTACTTCGGTTTTCCCTCTACATGTCGCATCTCGATTTAAGTGTGATATTTTTCACTTATCAACGCCGAGCACTCTATCAAAGTGAGGTGCGAGAATAGAGATACCACGTCTAAAACTCACAAATAAATGCGAAGGATTCATGAAGGACTCCCAGGACAGGGGACTGAGATTTGCAAGAAATAAACTTCTGGAGATACATTAAGTACACGTCTTTTAGGTATCCCATGGACATGATGTAATTGATTTTTGTACCGTTTCATCTGCCTTCAACCAGCCAATAAATTTATCATGAAACTTAAAAGCAATGTGAAGTTATGATTTTTGACCACAACGAATTTTTTGAAAAAAATTATGGGAATCTAAGACATCGTATTCACCGACACCCGAGAAATTGTGATCGATAACTTCAAGCAAAGACATGTCGCCCGCCGTACCAACGCCGTGGCGCCCTTAGGACTCCAGTACGTAGAGCATATGGCGTTTCCTATGCCGACAGTTTAACCCAGGAAATTGCAGACTTGGCGGCTTTGTTTAAGGAGAATGGATATTCTGATAAGCAGAGGTGGAGCCCGCACAGAAGTGCATGAAGGGGAAAAAAGATATTTGGCCTTTACGGAAAAAACAACCGCCTTCAGTTACAAATTGTGATGTTTTGTTTTCATCGTAGACGACGAATTTCGAACCCTGGAGCCTCCTCTGTGGAGCGTAAACTGTACTTTAAGACTGGAAGAATTTTAAAGAGATTCACATTTAGAATGTGTTTCGTCCACGTGGCGAGATTAGAGCGCCACTCGGTTCTGTCAAGGACGATTTGCGAATGAGGAAGCCTCGCATATAAAGAGTTCTTTGTCAGTGGGGGAAGGCTTACATCGGCTCATCTATTCACATAGGTGTGGGCAACATTGCCTTCACACGAGGCTACAACAGTCTGAAATTCAGAGGTGGTGGAGAATTGTTTAGACGAGGGACCCAGGATGAAAAGTACGATACCAAGATGGTTGCTGAAATGTCCCGTTTTTGAAACTGTGTTTCAAAGGTGGCTATTGAAATGAGGTTGACAATTTGATTAATAGAGACAAGGGTTTTTCCTTTACCAAAACGTGGATCCCTGTACTGTCCAGTGTCAAAATACAACGTCTTTTGGCGCGGCCGACTTGAGACTAGGGTGACTCTCTTTCTGTGTTGGATCACTGACGCCAATGTTCTACCAATGGCGGCTCCACAAGCCTAGCCTTGTTGGCAGCATCTGAGGTGGGCAGTGCATGCTCCGTGTACAATTCGACGACGACGCACTCCAGGCTCGACAAACGTTTTCATTTGAGCCAAACAACCATCTAATGAATATGGCGGACAGGTGGATCGCTGAAATATCTAGTCATGTTGTTTTTAGGATCCTGTAGAGCAACTTGACGATACCTCCCCGACACTGAGAAAGTCTAGTCACAATGTTGTACGAGGGTTGCACAGAAAGTAATGCATCAAATTTTTACCTCAGTCAAAAACAACGCTACGAATGCGAAACATTACGTATGTATTATCTTCCGAGTGAGCGCGCAAAGTTTCCGTCACTTTTGACAGATAGCATAGCTGCAGGACAGTTTCAAATTGGCGTTTGTAGGTGACGTACTTTACAAGCAACGTGCCGTCATTGAATTTCTCACTACAGAGTAAGAAACTGTGGGGAATATTCACAAACGCTTGTATAAAGTCTGTGGAGCATCTGCTGCCGACAGAAGTACAGTTAGTCGCAGCGCACGGAGGGTGAGGTCATCAGAAGGCGGTTCGGCACAGCTCCACGATTTGCAGCGGTTCGGGAAGACCATCCAAGGCTGTCACTCCTGAGATGTTGTACCGAGCTGATGTTGTCACTTGTTTGGGCCTTTAAGTGATTGAGCTGGTGCGCTGCTGGCGCCAGTCTCCATCGATTGCCATCCTGATCGTTGTGAGTCAATTTTAGATGCCTGTATGTCTTCTTCACATCTTTGGCGGATGGCTATTTAACTGCGGCGCGCACGCTCTGCTGGGGCTTGAGTTGGGTATCAGCTGTGTGAGGGATAGCGACGTGTGGTGCTGGCGAGTGGCCGAGTCGGTACGACGAAGGAGCGTGGGCAGCGGCTGCGGCGTGTTTCGCCGTTTGGATGCAGATCCGCTGTCGATGGTGATTGGGATTTCCTGGAGATTTTAAGGACAGATTTCCTTCGCGTCTGTTACATGTTGCTGGTGTCATCGAATTGTTTCTTGGTGGGTTCTGTTCACGTTAATTCAATACCCGAGTGTAGTGAAAACTATCTTGGTAGTTTCAGTTATTTTTCACTGTACTTGCTCTGGGCGCCTGATATGTTGATGGTATTTAAGGGAGTGCTAGCTACGCACAACAAATAGACATGAATCCATGCTTAATGCGTAGCTAGAGGTCATGCCAAATAGTACGTAAGTCTGTGCCTGACGTTCAAGAGCTGGACAAAATAATCTTACTATTTCTTGTTCCTATGTTATTATTTTATTTCTTTGTTCTACAGAATTAGCTAATCAAATTTTAAGAGCCGTTACTGGGCAAGTGCTCATCTAGGTTAGTCAGACGTGGGTTTATTGGTGCCGTGTATAATTAAGGGTTTATTTATAACTAGTTGGGCAGATATATTTCTCTTTCTGATGCACCAGAATGTTTTCTGCCGCTGATGTGTTTATGTTTCAGATAACTGGCAGTGATCAATGCAAGCAAACTCCATGTAGCCTGAACTTGAGATAGCTCTATTTTACTTTCTCGTCCGTGAATATCCTCTATCTGTTGCCATCTTTCGGTCTGATCGCGTCCATCACTAATTTTCAATGTGAAAATTGTAATGCCTCCATGTTAAGACTATTTAATACCCTATTATTATATTCTGGCCATGAAATGTATGTGAACCTCGTGCCTGTGAGTAATACTAAAGAGGAGCTTAGTCGAGTGCATTAGTCTGATAATACCTTTAATTTGCTCAAACTGCTTACAATCAGTCCATGGAAGCAAGTTTAGAATTTGATATGGGTTTTGTGAAAGCCAGTTCCTATGTAAGTCATGAAGCATTCAGTTATGTCAGTTAATGGTGGTTCGATGAAGATTGTTTTAATTAGTGAAAATTGCTGTCAGCTCCATGCTAAGACTAGTTAATATGTTATTATTATATGCTGTCCATGAAATGTGTGTGAACCTTGTACCTGTGAGTAATACTAAAGAGAAGCGTAGTCGAGTGCATTAATCTGATAATACTTTTAATTTGTTACAATTGATTAAAATCAGTCCATGGAAGCAGCCTTAGAATTTGATATGGAAGCCAGTTCCTATGTAAGTCATGAAGCATTGAGTTATGTCAGTTAAATTTTATTAATGTGGTTTTATGAGCATTGTTTTAATAAGTAAAAAGTGTTTGAGCCCAGGGTCTCTCACATTAAAATGCATTAATGTTCCCATCTGAGTATTGCTGCAGATTCCGTAGGCCAGGTGCCTTTCATTATAATCGTCTTGCTATTGGTTTCATTAACAGCATGTAATAAAGAAGTGTTTGGAAACTACAAACTGGTTATGTGTTTAATTTTGGTGTGTCAAAAGGAACGATGCATCAGTGATGCCATTCGTGGAACACATTTTGAGGATGATGAGGAGGTGATTCACACAGTGAAGCCCTGGCTCCGCCACCAGGACAAGGATTCGTCCCAAAAGGGCATGATCGCCCTTATTTTGCGCTGGAGGAACGCCATGGAAAGGGATGGAGATTACGTGGGAAAATAGGGTGTGTAATAAGACATCATTTTTTCATGTGTGTAATTCTCATTATGTTCAATACAGAATTGCGGAAGAAAAAAAAAGTGGTTCATTATTTTCTGGGCAACCCTCGTACTTGTTGTCATTTACGTATCAAGTAAATCATGCATGGCCAGAATTCAGAACTGATTATAAACGAACGTGTTTATAAGCCAACTGTTGTGTGTCACACCAAACATGTGGCACAGCACATCATTAGTGGTGTAGTTTTTTCCATTGTGGCGTTCCGCCATCAAATGAATGTGCAGCATTCGTATCATAGGAAATGGTAGCTAAAGTATTTGAATAACTTTTATTGATTCACTAAAAAAAAGGCCAGGATACCAGGATGTAAATTAGCAGACATATGCATTTCGAAAGTAGATTGAGAATATGATGAAACCATAGCATCTGGACAGTCTCCTTCCAGTGCTCTGCAGAAACATCTGACGGTCTGTTTCATGACTACAGACTAGCAGTTGTCGACTCAGGACCATCAGAGTGAAGGCTGCACAGAAAGAGAGTTCTGTAGCTGGCGTTTCGGGAGTCACCGACTGCATGAGGTGGCCTTTTGCTCTGGAGTTAGGCGCAGTCAGCAGTCCGCATTAAGGCGGGTTCCCACTAAAGGCCGGTTCCCACTAGGGCTGCCGCGCGTCAAAACCGCGCGTCAGCGGCGTGGTTGCCATGGAAATGGAGTCAGCGGCGCGGCGCGGCGGGCTCTGAGTCGCGGTTTCACCATGTCGAACCGCTTCTGCTGCCGCGTGCCGCGCCCCAGGTGCGAGCCGCCAATCACAGAACGCGCTGAGCGTGACGTCAGGTATGGAACCCCGGGCCACACGAACTTTCGCCGAACCGCTGGCGCGGACACGGCGGCAGCTATGAAATACTTATCATCCAATTCCAAGGAAACTATTCGGTAGAAAAATTTGATTCTTTGTCATGTTACAGCCTGATATCTTCTTTCGATAAAGGACCGAATTTCTTTTTGTTATTCGTCATGGTTACTTACTGTATCGCATTTACGTAAACCTTTACACGAAATTTGAATGAGTGTGCAGAGGTAAAAACGCATTGCGTGGACTTTGCGTACAGTTCATTTTAGGTAATACATTATTGCGTATGAAATTTAGTCAACATATCGATATTGTTTTTAAAGCTGAGAGCAGAACGATAGCTATCACCGTTCTCGAGATATTGAATGATATGTCGGCGGACATGCTGTGCAGTGACCGCGCACGGGTCGCTCGCTACGCGACCGATACTTTCGTCCTGCTCGTCGTAAACCATGTGGTTGTATCAACTGCAAATTTCGTAAACGGTTCAAGAAATCGAAACGTGTGTTTTTGCAAACGATAACTTGTAAAAAGTCATGTATTTCGTCACATGATATATATCCAAATCTGTTTATCTATCAAGATATGAAAGAAACTACGGTTTTTTCGGAAAGGATAGATGAATTTTTTTAAACTGCATTTAATAGCATGTGGAATGAGAAGTTAAACCGAGACTAATTTGCTGGTATGTCATAAGATGTAATTTGCTAAGTATCTACAGCTATTGATTATTTCCTTTGGAGGTAACAAACGTTTTTTTCTTTATCCAGTGTACTTTAAAAGGTTCAAGACGCGTTTCGCCTTTTACTTTAAGGCACCTTCGGTGGAATCTATAATGATTCAGTTTTGTTTTCATATGTGATACTTGCAGATTATAAAACTGTTCACATCTTTTTTTACGTGAATAACTGATTACTTACAGTGAATCGAGTTTTTGGCGGACATCTGCGTTTCCCCTCACCTGGTCACATGCTGGAGGTTGAGTTAAAACTTAGATTATGGAACATAAGCACATTTTCATGTTCGCTCTTTTTTCTTCTGTCACTAGCTGTAGACATTTTACCGAAAACACTGATTTGAAATCATAACTACAGTGTGTTCACCTCATGTCCCTTCCTGTTTGGTTTCTTTATGTACATGTTGCCAATCTAAAGAATTATATGCTGAAAGCTAATGTTTGTTTATTTCTGTTCTCCTTATATCTGTATGTGTGTGTGGCTAGCCAGTGATAGTTATAGAAAGTTGAAAGTGAATGTAGTAGTTGTCAGACAGTGGTTGAAAGATTTGGTGTTCAGCTGATTTCAGTTTTGGTTTAAATGTTCTGTGGAGAAGTGCATGGAATAGTAAATTCACTGCTTACATTAATCGATAAAATAGCAGAATATCATTTCAACAGATGATTATTATCAGAATACTATCACCCAACCCCTTGTCCTCACTCTTTGACGCCTCATAATATGTCCTGTCATCTTACCCCTCTTGTAGTCACAGTTGTGCCGTAATTTCCTCTTCCTCTTCCTCCTCTATTTCATTCCGTTCCTCTTCTTTAGTTACACGATCCTCATATCTAATCTTCAGCATTCTTATTGATCACCACGTTTTGAAAGCGTCCATTGTCTTCTTGACAGAACTGTTCATCGCCCACGTTTCACTTACATACAAGGCTGCACTCCAGACAAATACCTTTGTAAAATAGTACCCAACTATTAGAATTTATATTCGATGTGAACAAATTTTCCTGCTACTGACAGTCTTCAGTCAGGTTTGCGTCTGCACCAGGAAATGCCTTACAATTTAAAATCTGGTTTCGAAAATTCTGTTCCAAATATGTATTATTCTTTCGTGATTCTTAAGCAAGGTACTGGCGATGATTACATTATGCTCTGTGGGAAATTCTATCTGGTGGCTTCCACTTTCATCCCTTCCACCTAGCCTTTGTGTTCCTATTGTTTTCGTGTACCTGCTACCGTATCACATTTTAATTTTTTGTCTCGCTTAACTATCTGAATAATCTCTTTTATCATACATTGTTTCAGTGTGTAAGGAGATAGTGAACAATCATGAACAGTAGTCATGAAATCTGTTTATGTTGAAATGAGAAAACATGAATAATGAAATATGTGAAAGAGTACATTGTACAGAAAATGAAAAATCTTTCCTTCATGTAGGTATAAGATATAGTTATTCAAACGCACCGGTCGTTTCAGTGGGTCCCACCCCATACCTCAGTGGCTGTCCGTCATTGGCTACCGCTAGCGTCTGCCGCTTCCAGATGGGAACGCCAATTCCGCGAGCCGCTGCATCAAAGCGGAAAACGCTTGCGGGTTGCCGTTGCCGCACGACGCGCTGCCGCGCTCTAGTGGGAACCAGCCTTTAAGGCCGGTTCCCACTAGGGCTGCCGCGCGTCAAAACCGCGCGTCAGCAGCGTGGTTGCCATGGAAATGGCGTCAGCAGCAAGGCGCGGCGGGCTCTGCGTCGCGGTTTCACCATGTCGAACCGCTTCCGCTGCCGTGTGCCGTGCTCCAGGTGCGCGCCGCCAATCACAGATCGCGCTGAGTGTGACGTCAGGTACGGAACCCCGGGGCACACGAACTTTCGCCGAACCGCTGGCGCGGACGCGGAGGTAGCCATGAAATACTTATCATCCGATTCCAAGGAAACTATTCGGTAGAAAAATTTGATTCCTGGGCATGTTACAGCCTGATATCTTCTCTCGATAAAGGACCGAATTTCTTTTCGTTATTCGTCGTGGTTACTTGCTGTATCGCATTTACGTAAACCTTTACACGAAATTTGAATGGGTGTGCAGAGGTAAAAACGCATTGCGTGGACTTTGCATACAGTTCAGTTTAGGTAATACATTATTGCATATGAAATTTAGTCAACATATCGAAATTGTTTTTAAAGCTGAGAGCAGAACGATAGCTATCACCGTTCTCGAGATATTGAATGATATGTCGGCGGACGGGCTATGCAGTGAGCGCGCACGGGTCGCTCGCTATGCAACCGATACTTTCGTCCTGCTCGTCGTAAACCATGTGGTTGTATCAACTGCAAATTTCGTAAACGGTTCAAGAAATCGAAACGTGTTTTTTTGCAAACGATAACTTGTAAAAACTCATGTATTTCGTCGCATGATAAATATCCAAAATCTGTTTAACTACCAAGATATGAAAGAAACTACAGTCTTTTCGGAATGGATAGATGAATTTTTTTAAACAGCATTTAATAGCATGTGTAATGAGAAGTTAAACCGAGACTAATTTGCTGGTATGTCATAAGGTGTTATTTGCTAATTATCTACAGCTATTGATTATTTCCTTTGGAAGTAACAAACGTTTTTTTCTTTATCCAGTGTACTTTAAAAGGTTCAAGACGCGTTTCGCCTTTTACTTTAAGGCATCTTCGGTGGAATCTAGAATGATTCAGTTTTGTTTTGACATGTGATACTTGCAGATTATAAAACAGTTCACATCTTTTTTTACGTGAATAACTGATTACTCTGAACGGAATGGACAGTGTCTTGAATGGAGGATATAAGATGAACATCAACAAAAGCAAATCGAGGATAATGGAATGTAGTCGAATTAAGTCGGGTGATGCTGATGGAATTAGATTAGGAAATGAGACACTTCAGGTAGTAAAGGAGTTTTGCTATTTGGGGAGCAAAATAACTGATGATGGTCGAAGTAGAGAGGATATAAAAGTAGACTGGCAATGGCAAGGAAAGCGTTTCTGAAGAAGAAAAATTTGTTAACATCGAGTATAGATTTAAATGTCAGGAAGTCGTTCCTGAAAGTGCTTGTATGGAGTGTAGTCATGTATGGAAGTGAAACGTGGACGATAAATAGTTTAGACAAGAAGAGAAGCTTTCGAAATGTGGTGCTACAGAATAATGCTGAAGATTAGATGGGTAGATCACATAACTAATGAGGAGACATTGAATAGAATTGGGGACAAGAGAAGTTTGTGGGACAACTTGACTAGAAGAAGGGATTGGTTGGTAGGACATGTTCTGAGACATCGAGGGATCATCAATTTAGTATTGGAGGGCAGCGTGGAGGGTAAAAATCGTAGAGGGAGACCAAGAGATGAATACACTAAGCAGATTCAGAAGGATGTAGGCTGCAGTAGGTACTGGGAGATGAAGAAGCACAGGATAGAGTAGCATGGAGAGCTGGATCAAACCAGTCTCAGGACTGAAGACCACAACAACAACTGATTACTTTCAGTGAATCGAGTTTTTGGCGGACATCTGCGTTTCCCCTCACCTGGTCACATGCTGGAGGTTGAACTAAAACTTAGATTATGGAACATAAGCACATTTTCATGTTCGCTCTTTTTTCTTCTGTCACTAGCTGTAGACATTTTACCGAAAACACTGATTTGAAGTCATAACTACAGTGTGTTCACCTCATGTCCCTTCCTGTTTGGTTTGTTTATGTACATGTTGCCAATCTAAAGAATTATATCCTGAAAACTAATGATTGCTTATTTCTGTCCTCCTTATATCTTTATGTGTGTGTGGCTAGCCAGTGATAGTTATAGAAAGTTGAAAGAGAATGCAGTAGTTGTCAGACAGTGGTTGAAAGATTTGGTGTTCAGCTGATTTCAGTTTTGGTTTAAATGTTTTGTGGAGAAGTGCATGGAATAGTAAATTCACTGCTTACATTAATCGATAAAATAGCAGAATAGCATTTCAACAGGTGATTATTATCAGAATACTATCACCCAACCCCTTTGTCCTCACTCTTTGACGCCTCATAATATGTCCTGTCATCTTACCCCTCTTGTAGTCAAAGTTGTGCCGCAATTTCCTCTTCCTCTTCCTGTTCTATTTAATTCCGTTCCTCTTCTTTAGTTGCCCGTATCTCGTGGTCGTGCGGTAGCGTTCTCGCTTCCCACGCCCGGGATCCCGGGTTCGATTCCCGGCGGGGTCAGGGATTTTCTCTGCCTCGTGATGGCTGGGTGTTGTGTGCTGTCCTTAGGTTAGTTAGGTTTACGTAGTTCTAAGTTCTAGGGGACTTATGACCACAGCAGTTGAGTCCCATAGTGCTCAGAGCCAACCTCTTCTTTAGTTACACGATCCTCATATCTAATCTTCAGCATTCTTATTGATCACCATGTTTTGAAAGCGTCCATTGTCTTCTTGACAGAACTGTTCATAGCCCACGTTTCACTTACATACAAGGCTGCACTCAACACAAATACCTTTGTAAAATAGTACCCAATCATTAGGATTTATATTCGATGTGAACAAATTTTCTTTTTCAGAACGCTTTTCTTGCTATTCACAGTCTTCATTTTATATCCTCTCTACTTCTGCCTTCTCAATTACTGCTTCCCTTGCAAGTCATTAAAGTCTTAGAAATGCAGTTTGGTTTCTGTACAAGTTGTAGATAATCTTGTGGCCCTATGTTTTAGAGCTTCAAAGAATGTTTTAATTAAGATTGTCAAAATCTTTCTGTAAACATGCAAATGCTATAACACAGTTTCGCAGTTCTTCAGTGTGTGTACTTAACTAAGTGGTAGGATCAGTATTGCCTTGCGTGTTCAGACATTTCACAGGAATCTAATATTGTGCTTATGTTAGTTTGTACAACCCCTCCCCCTCTCCTCTCTACATATTCCTTCCACTTTCTAGCCTTCTCTTATTTGCTTAGTTCTGGCTTGCCAAATGAGTCCTTGACAGTTGCTTCTCCTTTGAGCAAAGTTTTCTTTGTTCTTTCTCATTTTCATTCCCCTGTTTTCCAAGTGCAAAATCGCGTTGCAATTTTGGACTTTCTGTCAACGTCATATTTAGACATTTCTATTTCCCATGGCCTGCTTTATTTGCTGCATTTTTATATATTTCTCTCGTGTCAAAATTAATATATCACGTTTTACCTAACGATTTCTACTGTACCTTCTTCCCGTTTACATACTCTGCTGCATTCACCACTTTTTCTCTCAAAGATATCCATTCGTATTCTAGCGGATTCCTTTCTCTGTTTCAGTCAGTCGTTACATTACAGTAACTTTAAGATTATCGAAACACTGTGGGTCTTGAGTTATTCAAGTTCCATTTCCTTAATTTGCTACCGTTTACTGTCTCTTTAGTTGTAAACCGCAGCTCGTAACCAATAAATTATTGTAGGTTTGCGTCTGCACCAGGAAATATCTTATAATTTAAAATCTGGTTTCGAAAACTTTGTTCCAAGTATGTATTATTCTTTCATGATTCTGAAGCAAGGTGCTGGCGATGATTACATTATGCTCTGTGCGAAATTCTATCAGGTGGCTTCCACTTTCATCCCTTCCCCCAAGCCTTTGTGTTCCTATTGTTTTCCTGTACCTGCTACCGTATCACACTTTAAATTTTTGTCTCGCTTAACTATCTGAATAATCTCTTTTATCGTACATTGTTTCAATGTGTTAGGAGATAGTCAACAATCATGAACGGTAGTCATGAAATCTGTTTATGTTGAAATGAGAAAACATGAATAATGAAATATGTAAAAGAGTACATTGCACAGAAAATAAAAAATTTGTATGTCTTCACCCAACTTCGTCTTTCCTTCATGTAGGTATAAGATATAGTTATTCAAACACACTGGTCGTTTCGGTGGGTCCCACCCCGTACCTCAGTGGCTGTCCGTCATTGGCTACCGCTTGCGTCTTGTGCTTCCAGATGGGAACGCCAATTCCGCGAGCCGCCGCGTCAAAGCGGAAAACACTTGCCGCTGCCGTTGCCGCACGACGCGCTGCCGCGCTCTAGTGGGAACCGGCCTTTAGGCTTCCAACAGTTCGGCGTCTCTGCTGGATCATCTACCACACCTCGCACTTCTCCACCGGGTTCATGCAGGAGCCGAGAGGACAGGTGGGGTCTTTGGCGAACTCGGGCCTGTTGCTGAGTGGGCCGAGCACACGGAAGCGGTCCAGCGTGTAACCTCCAGAAGTAATCAACTGGTGCATGTGCTCTGTGCGGTACCTGTGAGTGGAACAAAGAGGAAACTGTCACTTAATTTCACTGCCTATTGTTTGCATCCTTCAAGTTAGGGCTACAGACTACCACTCATCAACTCAGAGAAGTGACTCCTGAAGTACTGGAAAAAACGGATTTAATAATAACTTTTATTAGAAAGATATTTACAGAATGAGGTTTACTTATCTACACTCTAAGACAAAAAAAGAGGCACTACGAAAGGATTACTTCTGAATGAGAAGGAAATTTGTAGATGTGGTGTATATGTAAAGACAAAGAAATGGTTGCAACTTTAGAAAAATTTGGTGGCTTATTCAAGGGAGAGAGCTTCACACATTGAGCAAGTCCATATTGCGCTTATCTACTTCTGGCCCTAATAAGAGTAGTTATTCGATTTGCCGTTGATTGACAGAGTCATTGGATGGCCTCCTGAAGGATATCGTGGCAAAGTCTGTCCAATTAGAGCGTTAGATCATCAAAATGCCCAGCTGATTATATGGCCCTGTCCGTAATGCTCAAAACTCTGCCGATTGAGCATATATCTGACGACCTTGCTGGCCAAGAAAGCGTTTAGCAAGCATGAAGACAAGCAGTAGAAACTCTCGCCTTGTGTGGGCGGGCATTATGTTCCTGAAATGTCAGCCTAGGATGGCTTGCCATGAAGAACAACAAAACAGGGTATAAAATATCGTCGACTTGACACTGCGCTGTAAGCGTGCGGCAGATGACAAGCAAAGGGATCCTGCTAGGAAAAGAAATGTCACCTCAGACTGTATAAAGGCACATTTGCATGCCGTGCGTGAGTTTCCTCGGAAACGCGAAATCTTAATTAAATAATTAATCTCTGACAAATAAATAAAGCCTATGGCACAGAACTGCAGCGCTGTGTCGCTGATAAAACAAAACACAATTACGATACTCTTATGTTTCATTAAGAAGGTAGAGGTCTTGCCGAACAACTTGTGCGGGAAGCACGTATATTTTATGAACTGGCACACCGCCATATTTGAAGTTATATAAGAACACTACGAGTTGCAATCTTACTAGGCACTCGATTCTGTAATGAGTTTATATTTATGAAAGTAAGTAGAATTATTTAATTGTAGGCTTATTCGTTGAATATATCTGATTTAACTAAGTGTGTAAACTTTTTTATGTTTAGTAGACAGTCACCTCTTTACGACGTATTGACATGGCTGGCAAATTATTCTAATATTGAGATTTAGATTTGAGTCCGCACCTACCGCAGCAGTCTTTGGAAACGATTTAAATACGAAGTCCGATTATTTGAGTCTTATTTCACGGTCAACTACGAATAACATTACATTTACGAAAAAGCCATTGTCAAGCGTCTGATACCGAATAATTAAACGTCCACGTTCCAGATAAGCAAATATTAATTACATCCAATCACTATCATACGTAATTAATAATAATTATATTTAATTTATTTTATTTATTTTATATTGGCGACTGCGTGTCGGACTTGTTATTTTGTCATTTGTTACATTGTTCTGTTTGTTTCATGTGAAAAATCAACTTTCTGGACCTGGACGTGAATGTATGAGAAATAACAAAAATCTGAAGATATTTTCCAATTCTAAAATTTTGCGGGAAGACGAAATGAAGCTTCCAGCAAAATAAGGTAAGACGCAGCATCTTTTCATTGGCAGGCTTGACCAGGCGTATAATTCAGTGTATTAGCTCTTCAGTAGATTCTGAAGTATTTCTTTCGCGCGTAGCGGTTTTCAGTGATAAATTTCATTCTCAGTTCTTTTCCTTAAACAATAACTTCTGCAACAATACCAATACACGAGTGTACAATATGGCCGATTTCTGTACGATACGTTGTAACATGGACAGCAGCCATTACCAATAATCCCATATTCAGTTTACATTTTTAAATTAACAAACAGCCATTGTTGCTACGAGCGATTCATGCTCAACTGCATTTTATTTTAAAACCAGTGTCAAACTTTATTTTCTTGAAGCATACTATACGTGTGGCATGGTCATAACTAGAAAACAATATGCAAAGATGGAACAGCAAAGACATACTATTCAGACGCAATCCGACTCGGACGAGAGACAAATGTTAGAAAATGATTTTACGACAGCAACCGGTAGTGACGATTCATCAAATATTGACGCAAGTGTTAACGAAAATTTTGACAATAGGCCGTCCACCACAAAAATTTCAAAGTCTCAGTCAGAGCCCATGTTAATACATGACGTCACGTCTAATGACGCGGCGGGGGCAGAGACCTTGCAAACAGTAAACATTGCCAACATGTTACAAATGCTAATGAAACAAAACGCAGAAAATATGGCAACCTTAAGGATGCAGAACGCGGAAAACATGGCAACCTTAAAGACACAAAATGACGAAATTAAATCTGACCTCATAGCACTCAAGACAGGTAGTGACACTTTATGTAAACGTGTGGAACTTATAGACGCCACACTGACCAAACAGATGACTAAACTCAGTACGAAATTTTCCAAGCTTAATACGAGACAAGAAAAGACTACAAGTGACGTAGCACTTTTACAGACACAAGTAAAAACCTTAATGTCACGTGTGAAGCTCTTACTGAACAAATTCAAACATATCCTTCAGTACATGACAACCTTGAAAAACGAATTACTGACGTGCAGAACAAATTTGGCGATGTTGAACTACAACTGACTGACAGATTACAATCTGATGCCACAGCTCATTTTCAAAATATTAATAAAGAATTTCATGATTGGGTAGAGAGCAAAGACAAACATTTTGATAGATGCATACGTGAAAATTTACCATCAATTGTGCACGACTCCGTAGCGGAATACATCACTAATAACAAACAGCTGATTAGTGACGCAGTACAATCCGTCACTGCACCCATGAGACAATTCACCGATCAACCACAGTCTAAATGTAACGAAAATATCAGTCAAAATGTACAGTTGAGAAACCAATATACATTCGAGTATGACGCACACATACCGCACACGACAAACACACAAGAACAAAACACACTACGACTACAACACATACCACGACGTGCAACCACAAACACAAGCTATTATCATGGTAAACCACAGCAACATTATCGTAATTACTGGCCAGCTGAACATTGCAGTAATTACAGTGGAACAAATCCATATCATAATGCAAAGGAAGAAGAAAGCTTAATAAAACACAGGCAATTTCAGGCTTTTATCCCAGAAAAACGAACCATTCATCCGGTGATTTTTCTTAAATCTTTTAGTAACGCATTTCCACGCACTTGGAGTGACCGGAAAAAGATTTCATACATTGTCGGTTACATCCAAGGCGATGCAGCTGTCTGGGCATACGGTCAAGCTGACGTATGTACCACGTACAGTGAGTTTGAGCGTGCCTTTCTGAACAAATTCTGGTCGCAATCCGTCCAGGAGCGACTCAGAAGACAAATTTTAGAACCTGAAACTTTTAACAGTAAAAATGGTAACTTACGCAGATATTTTGAAAAATACTTGAACATGGGACATTTTTTGGACGAACCAGTCGCAACACGTGATATACTCCGTGCGTTGAATGCCAAATTGCCTTTCAACATTAAAGAAAAACTCTTACATATTCCGGATGACGATCCAGATTATTTTTTAACAGCTTCAGATTCGGTTGACATGTTACTGGAAGATCAGCGCTTCGCGCGGCAAAACAGCAGCCACAATGTTTATACTAGTGGTATGCAAAACATGCAGACTTGCCAACTCAATTCTGGCGCGCCCACATTTGGATACGCGGTACAGCAAAAACAGCAAGCTCACATGCCGTCTCAATACGGAAATCAAAATCAACACGCGTATTCCAATACAAACAACAGTTACAACAGTAATAATACTTCATGCGGCAATCCATACAAAAGGCACCGCGGTAATAACAACAACGATAACAACGGATACAAATGTAACAACAAAAACACAAACAGAAATAGAAATAATAATAACTACGAGCCAAGACAGCATCAAGGCTGGACTCGTAGCGATCAATACTTTCATTCAAACACTGCTTTACCACAGCAGCCACCAGGACAAAATTGGAGCATACCTTACGACCGACAGGTAAGTCATAATGTGCAACAGCAACAACAACTGCAAAAGTTTGGAGATCACAACAGGCAATATCCGAATGTGAATATAATAGAAATGACACCTGATACACAACCTCAATCTGTGTCAGTACCTAATACAAATGCTAATCCAACAAACTAGAAACAGTCACTTCTATGCCCCTGGTCGTGGCTGAAGAATTCTTGGGGGGCGACTTCAATGTTAATCAGTTATTTGACACCACAATTGAACAACAAAATATTGATATGCCTAATAATTCTAAACAAAAACTACCTGTTTTATTTATAAGATACAACCACAATGACAATATATCAGATGAACTTTTGAAAGACAGTACACAATGTCGTTCAAACACAAATGAAATTGTTTTAGCATCTACTACTGGTGTAGTAGGTGGGATTCCAACTACTATTACCTTAGATACAGGTGCAGCTGTCAGCGTTTTGTCTTTTAATTTCTATAGAAAGATGTGTGAATTGGAGCCTGTGCCTGAGTTTCCCGCCCAAAACTGTAAAATAACTACTGCTCTAGGTAATAAGTCATGTAGGGTTACGAAGCAAGTTTTTGTAAACATTAAAATAGTTAATGGAACCGTACAATGGCCATTCCTGGTTGTACAAAACCTTGTGACAAATTGCATATTAGGAATAGATATTATGAGCGAGAAGGACTGCATTATAGACTTCTCCAAAGGTAAATGTATTTTAAATGATAAAGGCAGTGTAATTATTATTGATTTGGACAGGAGAACTCTAAAGCATGACAAACACTGTACAGGGTACAAGGTTCAGTTAGTACTTGACAATGACATTCAAGACACGCACACACACTCATCTGACACAGAGCTAATGGACTTGAAAACATTGCTTGATCATAAGATAAATGAAGCTACAGCTCTCAGTGTACATGAACGTATAAAACTACAGGAAGTGTTATCCAAATATTTACAAGTTTTTACCAAACGATTAGGTGTTATCAACACGTATGTGTACAAGATTGAAGTTAAGCCTCACAAGATCTTCTACCACAAGACATATAACGTACCGATATCTCAACGACCTGCTGTGTGGCAAGAACTAAAACAAATCACAACATAGATAATAAGTAGTATAGAAACTTTCATTTCAGCTGTACCAGTGAAGCAGTTGAAGACAGAAGAATTTTTCTTTCAACGCCGCGGCACTACCAAGAAGACTGAATGTTAAGGTAAAATTTATGATTAAGTAGCAGTGAATGATATATTAATTTTTCACGGAACATTTGTGACTGTAGGTACCACTGACTTGGTATGACACCTGACGAACCGACAGACGTCATCTGTGAAGTGATCTTTTACTTCGAGAAATAGATTAGACGCACATCTCTCAGCAAGAAAAGCATCTACCAGTATCCAAGGCCACACAGACACTATACACACACGCACAAAACGCGAGGAATCGAACAGTTTTCCATCTCTTATTATTTTGAATATTTATTGAGTAGTGAAAACGCCTGGTCTTGCCTACTGATGTAATGAATGTTGTGTCTAACCTATCTTAGTTTCAGATGACATCACAAAAAACATCCATAAAATCCCAGCAAAACCGTTAAAAGCATCGATAAAATCCCAGCAAAACCGTTAAGGAGGACGTAATTATCTGCAATTCATGTAATCAAATGTGACATAATGTAATAATTTATAGCTATGTAATGATGATGTAAACATGTTTATGTGTAACTGTATTATGTTTATGCTAAGAAAATATGTGACGTGTATATGTATGATTACTTATGTAACTGTAACTGTGTGAAAATTTGAACGATAACGAGTGCCAAAATGTGAAAAACTTAAAAAAAAAAAATTGCGTAGTGAACCACTGTTCACGGACATTAACGTACATTACTAAGTCTGCAACTACGCAGAAACCTATGTGAAAGAAACTGTTAATGACATTCATCATGCATTGTACCCTTGTAAACGCGATGAACGATTTCTTTGATAAGTAACTACGAACATTTAGGTGAGCTATATTTAGCAAAAAACTGAAAATGTGAAGTGCGTAATTGGTGCATCGTCTAGTGACATTATTACAGTATCTAACTTCAAGATGTTAACTGGATTAAATGGTCACAACGTGCCTGTCCAGAAAACAACACGACGAGTGGAAGAATTTTGGTTGGAACTTCAGGGAATGGAATGTTCTCGAAATGTGACGGACACACTTACCTGGACTGTCCAAGGATCGACGCCAGCTATGTGCCGTCCGAGGTTCTGCAACCAAGCTTCCACGGAATATCGAAAACGAACTGCATATGGACCAATTACTCAACGGGTCACGTCTGATCTGTAATAAACAATGCTTTTTGTCACAACGAACTGCATCACAACGACTATAATGGAAATAGGAAATGGACGTGCTTATGTATCAATCACGTTGTTATACAGCAATGTTACTGTGATCAAAAAACTTTACCACGACGACACTAACCTGTAAAAAATTATTGTGCAGCAGATGAATATAAACTGTAATAACGACGCGATGTGTATAGGTCAACGCACCTGAAACAAAAAGACATTTTTCTTCGAAGCATTTCAATGCAATACTATGTAACTAAGAACATTCAACAATCTAAAGTTGTATTGTATTATAACAAATATTGTAATTTTAAAACTAAGTTACCTGTCATAGAATGTAGTCTTCATATGTAATCTTCGTGGAATATTTTCTTTGTGCAACGACTAAGAAATGCGCGCGCACACGAACAATATGAACTGCAATACTGTGCCGCGTGATCTAAATTTACGATATAACGGCAGTGCCGGAGTCACATAGCCGCTTCTGTGCATGCGCGCACTCTATTTTGCGCTTCTGCGCATGCGCGCACTCTATTTTGCCAACTTAAGAACTTTTACGGCGTCATTCAAATTTTGTATATAATATACTGTATAACGTAAGTCATGTAAATAGTTGTTGATAACTTAGATTTTCTTGTGCCTTTAGGTGAATTGCTCGCCTGCAGGTGTGTCCTTTCGCCTCGCAATTCAGTGGGCAATATAAAGGCACATTTGCATGCCGTGCGTGAGTTTCCTCGGAAACGCGAAATCTTAATTAAATAATTAATCTCTGACAAATAAATAAAGCCTATGGCACAGAACTGCAGCGCTGTGTCGCTGATAAAACAAAACACAATTACGATACTCTTATGTTTCATTAAGAAGGTAGAGGTCTGGCCGAACAACTTGTGCGGGAAGCACGTATATTTTATGAACTGGCACACCGCCATATTTGAAGTTATATAAGAACACTACGAGTTGCAATCTTACTAGGCACTCGATTCTGTAATGAGTTTATATTTATGAAAATAAGTAGAATTATTTAATTGTAGGCTTATTCGTTGAATATATCTGATTTAACTAAGTGTGTAAACTTTTTTATGTTTAGTAGACAGTCACCTCTTTACGACGTATTGACATGGCTGGCAAATTATTCTAATATTGAGATTTAGATTTGAGTCCGCACCTACCGCAGCAGTCTTTGGAAACGATTTAAATACGAAGTCCGATTATTTGAGTCTTATTTCACGGTCAACTACGAATAACATTACATTTACGAAAAAGCCATTGTCAAGCGTCTGATACCGAATAATTAAACGTCCACGTTCCAGATAAGCAAATATTAATTACATCCAATCACTATCATACATAATTAATAATAATTATATTTAATTTATTTTATTTATTTTGTAACTGTCACAACCAGATGTCAGACTGTATGGTTGATGACATTCAGAGTGGCATCAAACCTCTGTGCAGGACGTCTCCAGACACGTCTTTAGCTTGTAATCTCATTGACTGCAATAGAAATGTCTTCAGTCATGAGTTTTGCTTCGAAATGAGTCCCAATGGCCAGCGGGTTGTGTCTGGAGATGTCTCGGACAGCAGTCGGATACCAGCCTGAATGTCACCAATCATAGAGCCTGACTACGAGGTCTGGGGTGCCATTTCTTTGAGTAGCAGGATACCGTCGGATATGTCGACGACATTTCATGCCCCATTTTCTGGCCCTTCGTTGTAAGTGTTCTTTGGCTTACATTTCAGCAAGATAACGCCCGCCCACACACGGCGAATGTTTCTGCTTTTTGTCTTTTTGCTTGCCAACCCTAACGTGGCCAACGAGGCCTCTCCCCAACTGAGAACGTTTGGAACATAATGGGTAGTGCCCTTCAACCATTATGGCATTTTGACAATGTAACACACTATCCGGACAGGATTTGGCACGATACTCTTCAGGATGACATGCAACAACTTTGTCCATCAATGTCATGCTGAATAACATCCTGTATAAGGGCCAACAGTGGACGAATGCATTATTGACTTGTTCAATATGTGAAGCTCTTTCTCTTGAACCTATCATCCAATTTCTCTGAAATTGCAATAATTTTTTTTTCTATACAAGAACATCACATCTGCCAATGGCCGTCTCATTCGGATAATTCCTTCATAGTGCTTCGGTTTTATTTTTTTCCCCTTAGAATTTACAATTTTTTAAACCCATTTACTCTGCATAGTAAGACAGCTAGTTCACTGGTCTACGAACATGCAGATGGCGTACATACATCACACAAGCATAAATTAACACTGCTCATTCCTATGCAGTCGCAGAGAAAAAATTGCATATTTCACAAACATACATACAAACTGGTAAACATACATAAACACCACACAAACGTACATACCCACAGCACACACACACACATGTTGTATGGGTGTTCAGTCTCACGACAGATTTGCTGCAGCTCGCCACGGCACTCTGTCCTGTGAAGCCTTTCCTCCCCTGCATAACTACTTCAGCCTACACCCACCTGAGCCAGCTAACCATAGTCGATCCGTGGTCTCACTCCTACCACCCACACTGCTATAACATTTGGAGTTATTAATAAGTAACTCTAACAGATGACTGTAGGAAAACTGCAAGACAGACAGGAAAATGACACATATCTGTGGATAGAGCAGCTTTTCGAAATTTTGGCTGGTAGGAGGCACCGTGGCGTGCTTGCACTAGAGAACAGACATGTCAGAACATATACACCAATGGTCCACTTCTTACTGTGGTACTGAATTATTCGGAACCTGCGGACAGGTAACACGACAAAGAGATTTCCAAAACAGGGTGCTGTCGCCCTTCCCATGAAATTCGTCTTAGCGACTTTTCTAAATTTCAGGCTGATGCTGATATTTTCTGCATTCCAAATCATGCCCTTACTGAGCACCTGCAGTGCGTAAACACACTGTAAATGATACGTATCTATTTCCAGTACATCTTGTGGTTTGCTGCTGAAGTTTTCTAAAATGCAGGAGCAACATACAGGGGATACTCGAAAAGTAAGGTCCAATCAGCCGCGAAATGGTAACAACTGTGAACATAAAAAATGTTTTACTTGTAATAGTTAGCAACAAGTTCCAGCTACTTATGTACGTAGTCGCCCTCCGACTTCAACATTGCTGTAGCGTTGTACCGGCTTTTCAGTAGAAGGCAACCACCAGCGATTTCTGCCAATTGTCTGCGGTTGTCTGTAGCTTGTTGTCTGTGGCAAAATGTTGTCATCATATCCAACGGTTCATGTGAGCGAAGATGAAACTCAGAGGGAGCCAATTACGGGCTGTATTGTGGACGACCAAACACATGTCCTACTCGCAACGCTGCAGGAGCATCTTCATTGCCCCTGCAGAATGACGCTGAGAATTGTCTTGAAGAAGCGAACGTATGACAGTTATTTTATATGGGCTGCATAGCTTCAGGCAAAAATTCTCACCAGGCCCTCTTACTTGGCACGAGATACCATATTATAGGTATCTTTACATACTCACTGTACGCTCAGAACCGATAAGAGCAACGTGATGAGATCGACAGGTGTACTAGTGACACTGCCCAACACATATGTACCAAGGTTCAGAGGATTTCGCACCCGATCGCAACTTACTTTCTGAATAGCCCTCGATTGTATGTCTACACTCTGCAAAGCATTGTGATGTGCGTGCCAAAAGGTACACCCTCATTTCAACATGTATTAGGTTTCTTTCCTGTTCCATTCACATATGAAATTTGGGAAGAATGACAGCTTAAATGGTTCTGTGCACACAGCAATTAATGTAATCTTGTCACCCATGCACTTATCGGAGTGACACATTGGGGGGTTGAAATACACTGCCGGAGAAAAAAGTACACCTGGAAAGATGACATCGATTTTCTTCTGATGACGGCATATGCCATACAGCCTATAGTAGAAACACTGATACAGGTTTCAATGTCGTCTGCCGGCAGATGGAGTAGTAGCGTAGCTACACAGCTCATCTGTGGCTACCCCGTAATAGGAAATGCTCACAGGCAGAAGACTCACTGTAGTGCAGATGTGTGACGCAAACAGCCAGCCATTCTTGCAATTGAGGGCCCTTCTTTTGTGTTAATTATTGGAAGTCATGTTGTCCCTGTAGAGCAGTCAGATTGCGTTGGGCTTGTATATTGAGGGTGATAAACGAGTAGGTTAAGCTGGAGCTGTCTTTGTCATGGAAAATTCTGTAGGTGAATGTTTAAATAATAAATGTAATTAAAGACATAGTTTCAAGTCTACCAAGATAACAAAGTACAATACTAAAATTAAGCTTAAGATGAGACAAAAGCGCAAAATCCATGAATATTGACAAACTGAGTGTTGTGAAAATAGGTTACCTTCCGATGTTAGCAGCTATGCCACTGTCAAAACTTTAACCTCAGGAAATCACGACGTGATGTGAAATGACGTAACGGTTCATTAATGGCCTGTGTGAATGCTGCAATCTGAGACGCATTGTAGACATGACATGATAGCCAGTACGAATAACAAGACTGTTCTGACAGCCAAACATGGAAAGTGATGGTTACTGGTTATCACTGTTAGCATTCAACCGCGATTCTTATACATATATTTTAACAACGCGTTTCAAGAGACAATGCTCTCATCATCAGGATGTAAAGTCTATGTCATGAAATTAAACGGACTAAAAAGACAAAATACCATCACAAATAGTTCGGAAGTCCATAGAGTAAAACAGAATTAAAAATATATTGGACTGTGGGTCCTCGTCTTACATTGAAGTTGTTGACCAAGTATGCTGTCGCACTGTGCCGGCTCGGGAGCAGTTGTGGACTGACGTGCCTAGGTGTTTTGGCGTGGTTACAGCCATGTGCATGACGGTAACGCTATGCTATTGGGCGCCTTTCCTTATTGCCATCGTTAGCCTCTCGCAACTTCGTCAGTGACATGCTACAAGTTTAAAGTTGTATACCTACCCTAAAATAATTCAAAAAACCCGCTACAAATCTCATTTCTTTAAAATTATCTTGTGCATTTAGAATATTGCTTTGTTTCTTTTCATGGATAGCTATCTCGAATTCCTTTAGTAAATCAAGTTTCCTCCCTTTCTTTTCTACAAGCAATATTTCTACGTTATCTTCTATGCTATTAAGGGGATGGCCTGTTTCATATATATGGTTCGCAACAGCTGATTTGTCATAATTTCGTAACCTGAACGCATCTTTATGTTCTTTATACCGGATCGCGAATGATCTTCCTGTCTGCCATATATATTTTGCATCACAGGTTCTGCACTGAATCTTATAAACTCCCGATCTTTCAAACTTATTTCTCTTCTCGCCAATATCGTGATTAAGGCTATACCTCACTATGTTATTAGTCTGAAGAGCTATTTTAACATCGTATGGCTTAAAAATATTTGCTATCTTTTGTGAGACAGTTCCGTATATGGCATCGAGCATCCAGAAGAGCGCGGCACCAGCGACCGATTTTTATAAATAATTTTGATCTTTTTTTTACTTTTGCGTAGGTGTTTGTTTATAACAACTAATTGATTACTGTCTCTCTGTCTCTCTCTTGTCTTCATACGAAAGACGTGTATTTTTCGGCGCTGTGTTAAATATGGTTTTAAGTGGAAATTAAAACTATATTACGAAACGAAGTTATTTCAATAGTGATTCGAAATGGTTATCGCCAAATTTATAAATTAATCCTGACAGTGACAACTTAAAGAAATTTTCAGCAGACGGAGAACAATGAAAACAGGTCATACTACAAGAGAATTAAGAAGACAGCCACGAAGACTATATTATAATTAATACTGCGTTTCTAACAGACTTATAAGGTACATTTCAACTTATTTCTGATGCTATTTCCTGATAGTCGCTTTTTGTAGTGTTGCTGACCCGGTCTGCCATGCACGGTCAAATTACAGCACTATCTCAATCAATAATACGAAGTCCGCCTTATCCGTAACTTATTCCATCAAAATTCAAAACCCAATCAAATTTTCTATTTTATATTTTCACGGCAGAACCCCGAGGAAAGGAAACACTTCACCGTTAGTGAAGATTTGTCGATGTATGTGGAAAGGGTAAGGGTAGCTTCGCAGGCCTTGCTAAGTGATTTATCAGATGAACAATTAATTGCAGTAGTTTTGGAAGGCATGGCGGCTGCTGACAAAATAAATTTTATTTTCAAGTCACTCCCAAAGACCTGGGAAGAACTCACTGTTGTTGTTACGTCTGCATCTGCGCCAAAGTTAAGCGAGGACTCTAGGAATGTTAGTGTGTTGAGACAAGCAAGGAAAGTTTTGGAGTGGAGAGAGATGGCCTAGAAGTGAGGCAAGTACGCATTTGGTTAGGAGTTGTCCGGTTTTACATGGGGCAAGAAGTACTAAGTGGCGTAAGGGCAGGCGGCACGTTTCCAGGAATAACTTATCGCTTGCATCTATATCTACATTTATACTCCGCAAGCCAACCAACGGTGTGTCATTATCTCCCTTTTCTGTCATTATCTCCCTTTTCTGTTCCAGTCGCGTATGGTTCGCGGGAACAACGACTGTCTGAAAGCCTCCGTGCGCGCTCGAATATCTCTAATTTTACATTCGTAATCTCTTCGGGATGTATAAGTAGAGGGAAGCAATATATTCGATCCCTCATCCAGAAACGCACCCTCTCGAAACCTGGACAGAGTGCCTCTCTTGCAGAGTCTGCCAATTGAGTTTGCTAAACATCTCCATAACGTTTCACGGTTACCAAATAACCCTGTGACGAAACGCGCCGCTCTTCTTTGGATCTTCTCTATCTCTTCCGTCAACCCGATCTGGTACGGATCCCACACTGATGAGCAATACTCAAGTATAGGTCGAACGAGTGTTTTGTAAGCCACCTCCTTTGTTGATGGACTACATTTTCTAAGGACTCTCCCAATGAATCTCAACCTGGTACCAGCCTTACCAACAATTAATTTTATGTGATGATTCCACTTCAAATCGTTCCGCATGCATACTCCCAGATATTTTACAGAAGTAACTGCTACCAGTGTTTGTTCCACTATCATATAATCATACAATAAAGGATCCTTCTTTCCATGTATTCGCAGTACATTACATTTGTCTATGTTAAGGGTCAGTTTCCACTCCCTGCACCATGTGCCTATCCGCTGCAGATCTTCCTGCATTTCGCTACAATTTTCTAATGCTGCAACTTCTCTGTATACTACAGCATCATCCGCGAAAAGCCGCATGGAACTTCCGACACTACCTACTAGGTCATTTACATATATTGTGAAAAGCAATGGTCCCATACCACTCCCCTGTGGCACGCCAGAGGTTACTTTAACGTTTGCAGACGTCTCTCCATTGATAACATGCTGTGTTTTGTTTGCTAAAAACTCTTCAATCCAGCCACACAGCTGGTCTGGTATTCCGTAGGCTCTTACGTTGTTTATCAGGCGACAGTGCGGAACTGTATCGAACGCCTTCCGGAAGTCAAGGAAAATAGCTTCTACCTGGGAGCCTGTATCTAATATTTTCTGGGTCTCATGAACAAATAAGCGAGTTGGGTCTCAAACGATCGCTGTTTCCGGAATCAATGTTGATTTCTACAGAGTAGATTCTGGGTTTCCAAAAATGACATGATACGCGAGCAAAAAACGTGTTCTAAAATTCTACAGCAGATCGACGTCAGAGGTCTATAGTTTTGCGCATCTGCTCGACGACCCTTCCTGAAGGCTGGGACTACCTGTGCTCTTTTCCAATCATTTGGAACCTTCCGTTCCTCTAGAGACTTGCAGTACATGGCTGTTAGAAGGGGGGCAAGTTCTTTCGCGCAGTGAGGGGGTGTGCTGTAGTTGCTGGTTCCCGGTTCTGTCGACCTTATGTTTGTCTCAGCTTGTATCGGGAACCCCTCTGCACCTTATTGGATACGGGTAGCACTTATTCCTTGCTTAATGAGGCTTGGGTTCTGGAATTTGGCAGTCTTACCAGGCTCAAACGTGAAAACATCCCGCTTCGGAGATGTCGTATGGCCAATGGTCAGGTGTTGCCTCTGGCGGGGTGGGTTAAGGGTTGTTTCTTGGTAGGGCAGTTCTCCTGGCCAATGACCTTTGCTACTGTCGCTAACCTGCCGATAAATACAGTGCTGGGTTGTGACTTCATTTCTAAAACTCAACTTGTTCTGGATTATTCAGGGGGTAAGTTTTTTTTAAAATTTGTGCCAAGTCAGAAGTTCGGATTTTGTGAACGTCGAGTGGTGGTGTCATCCATGCCTTCTTCCTTGTCGGTTACTAGTATCGAGAATGTCAATCTTGATCATCTTTCTCCCAGTCAGGTTCAACAGGTCCATCAGTTACTGGAGGCTACTCCTGACTTATTTTGCGATAAACTTGGAGTAACTAATAATTTAGAATATCATATTCGTTTGACTGACAATATTCCGATTGGGCAGTCCCCATATGGTCTCTCACCACCTAAGATGAAAGTGTAGCAGGAAAGGTACAGAAGATGTTAAATCAAGGGGTTATTCATCCCTTGACTTCTCCGTATGCCTCCCCGACATTCTTGGTACCAAAGGATTAGGGTAGCGATTTCAGGGCGGTGGTCGATTGCCGTCGTTTGAATGAGAAGGTGGTGTGGGAGTCAGTTCAGTTGCCTGATCTACACAATTCCTTTACTGTCTTCGTTCACCGTTCTTGACTTAAATCAAGCTTTTTATCAGATTACGTTGACCGAGGAGTGTAAACATGTTACAGCGTTTTGCACCGATTGGAGTCTATTCGAATTGAACCGGGCCCCATTTGGGCTGGCTACCGGAGCTGCTGCGTTGACTCGTTTATTAGATAGTATACTGAGTGAATTTAAATTGCGTTTTGTTTGTAACTGTTTGGATGACCTTGTGATATATAGTAAATCGTTTGAAGAGCATTTCAGTCATTTACATCAAATATTTACTAAACTTCAGCAGGCTGGTTTAACCGTTAAAGTCTCGAATGTTACCCTGACCAGGCGACAGATTTCCTTTCTAGGCCATATTGTCTCGGGCGAAGAAGTTCTGATCGATCAAGAGTGCACTAAAGCCTTGTGCGCACTCCCACCTCCTACTGATAAGTGTGGAGTCGCTAAGTTTATTGGCATGGCAAATTATTTCACGAGGTTCGTTCCGAATTTTGCGACCCTAGCTGACCCTTTGAACCAGCTTCGTAAAAAAGGAGTAACGTTTACTTGGGGTCCAACCCAGCAGGCGGCCTTTGAACAGATCAAAACCGTCATTGCTAATCCTCCAGTGCTTGGGGTGCCTGATTTTGGTAAGCCTTTTATAGTTCACATGGACATGTCGAGTCCGGGTGTGTCAGCCGTCTTATTACAAGAATGGCAAGGTCAGCGGCAACCTTTGGCCTATGCCTCGCGCTGTTTGAATGATGCTGAGGAAAAATACGCAGTCTACGAATGTGAGGCCTTGGGGGCCCTATTTGTATTAGAAAAATTCCGTTTTACCTTGAGCACAAACCTTTTTTGCTGGAGACAGATAATCAAGCCTTGAGCTGGGTCTTGACTAGGCCACGTAAGACCTGTCGGATCGCACATTGGGCCGTGGGAATCTCGGCCTTTAAATTTAAGGTTAGGCATATCATGGGTGCCGAGAATGTGGTCACTGATGCCCTTAGCGGATGTTTGACCCACCATCCGATTGTTCGTAGGAGCACCACCTGGGTCCACTTCAGGGTCAGCTTTGGATTTTGGGGGACGCACCCCAACTGTTTAGTAATCTCGAAGAAAACCAGAAACAGGATGTTGAATTGGGTTCCATCAAACAGTGGATTAGGTCGGGTGAGGTAGTCGAAAGTTACAGCTTGAGGAAAGGTATTCTGTGTAAGGCAGTGAGTCGAGAACGCCACATCCGAATTTGTCTGCCACAAATATTAATCCAGTCAATAGTCCAGTATTATCATTACTCTTCGGTGGGAGGTCACTTAGGCACATATAAAACGATTCAGAAAATTGAGCAGTATGTGATCAGACCTCATCTTGAGCGTGACATTAAGAAATTAGTAGCCAGTTGTCATTTGTGCCGTGCTGTGAAACCTAGCAATGCCCTACAGCAAGGTCTGTTGTCTTCGGAACGTGAAAATTATCCGATGGATCGTCTTTATATCGATTATGTGGGTCCGTTGCCACGTTCCAGTAGAGGGAATATGTATATTTTAATGGTAATTCATGCCTTTTCTGGCTTTACTTGGCTTATTCCCAGTAGAAGTAGTACTAACAACGTAACTATTTCTGACCTTACTAACATCTTTTCGATGTTTGGGATTCCTAAGAGCTTGCTTAGTGATAACGACCCTGCTTTTGTGTCAGATACGTTTAAGGCCTTTTGTTTCAGGAATGGCATCAAGCACATAAAAACATCGTATTACCCTCAGGGGTCCTTTGCTGAACGTGTGAATCTTAACCTAAAATCAGCTTTAATAATTTACCATCAATTTAAACCAAGTAAGTGGAATACTAACTTGCTCTGGATTAATTTTGCGTTCAACACAGCAGTTCATAAGGCATTGAAGACTGCTCTGGCCTCTCTCTTATTGGCCGATCCTATCAATTCGCCTTTGTCTAACTTATGGCGCATCCAAGACTTACTTCCTGAGTGGGTATCCCCGGGGTTAATTAGAAAGTAATCGAATTGGGCTCATCGTAATATAGCGACTGCCCATGGTCGTCAAGCTGTGCGGTACAACCGCAATAGGCGTCCTTATCAGGGAAAATCTGGGGATCAAGTCTATATTAAGAACGTTCAGGGACGAGGAAGGATGGAGGGCCGAGTAGGGAAGTTCACACGCCACTTTATAGGTCCATGCATGGTGCTCCATATGTTGGGGCCGGTTAACCTATTAGTCAGACATGATCAGACCGGTAGGGATATCGAGTCCATTTGAGCCAGGTGAAGTCTCCGAGTTCAGGCGCCTGTTCTAGTTTGATGGGAGGATGTTGAGCCGTGGAAAAAATGCTGTTTTGAAGAGTGCGCTGGCTAAAATGCTTCAAAGGACTCTGAGCACTATGTGATTTTACTGCTGTGGCCATCAGTCCCCTAGAACTTAGAACTACTTAAAGCTAACTAACCTAAGGACATCACACACATCCATGCCCAAGGCAGGATTCGAACCTGCGACTGTAGCGGTCGTGCGGTTCCAGACTGTAGCGACTAGAACCGCTCGGCCAGTCCAGCCAGTGAAGAGCATGCCGCAGTATGTTGTGTGAAGCAGTCGCACTCTGTATCTGGCGGTGGCGCTGCTGTGGCAATGGCAGCTTTGGTGTCTCCCTCTGGTGGAAAAGGGGAAAGGTTTCTTGTTCACATGCATTTAAGGGGCGCTATAAGCTCGCCAGTCGGTCAGTTGGTCAGTCGGAGTGAGTCTGGGTCAATCACTTATCACCAGTTGCTGGTCTGTCTCTCGTTCGCAATTATGCGGCAGTGAGTGTCTGTCTGTCGTTCGGAGTGCTAGTATGTCTGTCATTTGGATCAAACTTAAAAGCCGGCAAAATGAGAGCCCTGCCATTCTGCCAGTAAGAGAACTCGGCGAGTGGTCGCCCGGTCGGGGCTGAGTTCCTGCATCTGAGTCTGCGCATAAGGCCGCCAGTCTGCTCGAGTTGCTCAGGCAACGTTCATTAGCGTTTGGATCGGTCGGTTGGTCGGCCGTGCACTGAGACACAAGTAGACTTGTCCGCCTTGAGCATCTACGCATGTGAGATCGCCACGTGAGTCCAATGGGCTGCGCCGTATAGCGAGGGGTAGTGGCTTCGCATCCGACACGAGAGCAAGAGGAGTCAACCCGCGACGTCGGTCTGGTCGGTGTGAGGTGCGACGCCGTGACATGGGAGATCGGCGTGCCTTCCTGCGTCCATTGAAGCGGCTGGCAGCAGACGGTTCGGGAGAGCGTTTGGGTTGCTGGGCCAGGTCTTCGCCAGAAATCGCAGTTTATTAGACGTTAAGTGATTGGAGATACGTTGTTTCATTTACTTGTTAAATTCTACTTGTTTTCTTGGTGAGGTCACCAGCTGCTTTGTTTTTGTGTCGTCCCACTATTCTTCTCCGTTGGCCCACCTGCGGGAAGGTCGTTATTTATGAATTGGGTGGTCCGTTTTTCTCTTGTGGAGTAGGGGCGGGTTAGAGCAACCTGCGGTTCGGGTTGTTCAGTAATCCCCCTGTCAGTCTTTGTTCTTATAAAAGAATGATCTGTAGTTTGGTGGAGAAATAATCCATCATGCTTTCCACCTATGGTCTCCAGAGCATATAGGAGCTAACATTTTCTTTAAACTTCCTCATAGTTTCGAAATTAAAAATGAAAACATAAACATATGTAAGTTGACAATCAAAAATCGCAATAGAATGTAATTCCTACTACTGTACTTTTTCCTTAAACTGTACATAATTTTAAAATATTACTGCTGAGTAAGTTTTGTACTTCACTATGTTTCACTTGTCGCAAGACATGGAAGATGCTCAACAACAAAACAGTTAACAAACATGACGAACCAGAGTTTTGTCAAATGATAGTGTTTTGGATGGGGACAATCTTCAGTGTCAACCATAAACACACCTACATCAAAATGTACATGTAGAAGACCAAAAAGAAGACCTTCTATTAATAGTGTGCAACAAATTAAAGACTTTGGAGAATGAAGATGCTACAGGTGCTATGGGAACAGTGTATGCTGATAAGCTTAGTTAACTGGATCCATTGCAAAGAATTTTCCCCGAAGGGCCTATCAGTGAAATTTTCTATGAGGAACAATTGCAAAATCTTAATGGAAATAGTATACTACTGATGAAAGGTACAAATCCTGTGCATGGGAGTTCTGTAACATATTTTTTTAAGCCTTCAATCGGAATGAGATATGTAAAACTTTTATCCTTGTTCCTCAGATTTTAATAGGCCTACATTCCATATGTATAAATTTGTAAATAAATTTGACTGTGCTCCTTCACTGCACAACATTAAGACACTTAATCACACTAAAAAATTAAAAAAAGATATGTGATTTACTCCTGTTTTCGCCTTGAAATGTTGTTGCATTAATACTACATGTATCGCATGACATGTTTCTGGAATTATCTGAGTTAATGATGGTGATGACACTGCAGCAGAAAATTTAAGATCACCATAGCTTCTGGCACTAGCTAGAAATCTGTGTAGCTAAAGTCTCTCGTAAGCACTTCTTGGTTTTCTTATTATGCTGTAATGTCTCTATATGTGTGGTGTGACATGTTACAAAGCATTAAAATGTTTCGTCATCCATTCTTAAATAGTTGGACCAGTCATCTTTTTCCAATTTAGCTTCTTCAAAAGATTAACATATGAATGTGACACATGGTTTAGAAGCCAGTGCTTTGTCCACTTTTTACACTGTGATCTCTGTCTTTTGCAATTTCCGAAATAAAAGCTATAGACAGCAAAATTGCTTTATAAGCAGATTTCCTCAATTTGGTCGTAACGTCTTCACTGTTGCTCGATAAATTCAACACTGAGCACAACTGTACCTACAGTCGGAATGTGTAAATGCAATGTAAAAGGCGCAGACAGTGATTGTGAATCTAGTCTGCACAGACAAATCGGAAGGTGCAAAAGTCCTTTTAGAAATTAGAATAGCTTGATGCCTTTTGCTGAAAGCACACTAGAATTTGGCGAAAACAGCAACGAACAGACTTTACAATCCACCAATATTCATCACTTTCCGTGTTTTGCTGTCGAAAAACTCATTTATTCATACAAAAGACTGGTCTAGCCATGCAGAAAGTTATTATTATTCATGTATGTGCCCAGTAGGACCACGTGAGGTACAATCCAACAATGTCACGTTTGATGGTTGGCCTTTCTTTGTGCCCAAATTTGTTTCATCCTTTCAGAATGAAATCTCTTTCTTTCATCAGACCACGGTGTTCAAGTCCGTTTCCTAATTTCCCTCTGACCAACGTTCCATTCAAACGTCTTTTGTATGAATGTTTTCCTATCTGCAAGGTATGCCTGAGTTATACCGGCTGCTTTAAGATCCTCCTTAATCGCAGCAGTCCATTTCATTGGCTCAGTTTTGGCCTTATTTCTGTTTTCGTAGAATTCTTCTATTTGCTTTTTCAACCTAGTGGGTACCATTCTTTTAATGTGCCCATAAATTTTAAGTCTTCGTTTTCTCATGTCACCATTGTATGCCTGTGTATTCTTCTATTTATTTATTACTTCTCCGCCTATAAGTTTCTCCATCAGTAGTTTTGGGACCTAATATTTTCCTAATATCGTTATTTCTTTCTTTCTTTTGAATTTATTCAATATCCCTCTTCCCATTTAAAATAACAGTTTCTGCTGCATAAAGACATTCAGTTTTCATTACAGTGCTCTAATGTCTAAGTTTACTGAATTTAGAAAGTGAGTTTTTATTATAAATGTTTTGTGTTAATCTGAATGCATTTGCCATCTTTTGACAGTGAACTTCATTTGCAGCTTTTTCCACACCGTTTCCTTGTATGATTTCCCCCAAGTATGTAAACTGAGATGCCCTTCCTATTTTCCCATATTTTGTGTTCAAAAACTTTGGTGCTTGTTTCTTGCATGTCATGTATGGCACTTTTTCGAATGACATTTGTAGTCCTACCTTTCCTGAGACTACTTTAAAATTAGCAGATCATCTGCAAAGGCGAGGCAATTTACTCTAGTATCACTTCTATCTAACTTGATTGATTGGTTTATATTTTGAATCGACTTTTGCCCTCGCCATTCTGTAATTACCTATTCCAAAACACAGTTAAACAGTAATTGGGAGAGTCCATCTCCCTGTCTAACACCAGTTTTTATTTCAAACGGTTCAGAAATCTCTCCCATGAACTTAACATTAGATCTAGTGTCAGTTACCGTTTCCTTAATCAGTATTAGAGTTTTATTATCTAGCCCTTGTTCCTTTAAAATTTGGAAGAGATATTCACGTTCAGCTGAGTCGCAAGCTTTTTTTAAAATCCACAAATATACATACAATATTCTTACTAGAAATCTTTTGGTGTCTGAGAATTAGTTTTAAAGCAAGAATTTGTTCCAGACAGTCTCTGTTTGATCTAAAACCTGCTTGGTATTCACCAGTTTTAGATTCTAGCTGTTCTTGGTTGCGATCAAGTAAACACTGCGAGATAATTTTGTATGTGACTCGGAGAAGAGAGATTTCTTAGTAATTACTCGTATTAACATCGATTCTATCCCATTTTTTATGGAATGGATGAATTAGGGCAGTTTTCCAGTTCTCAGGTATTTTCTCAGTTTGCCAGTTATGTCATATTAGTTGAGTGATCTCTTTTATAGTGTAAGGGCCACCTGATTTTTGCAATTCTGCGATTAAACCATCTTCTCCAGATGCTTTGTTTTTTTTTTTTTGAATGCTTCATAAAAGTTTCTTAAATTGTTCTTCTGGAAATCTTTTTCGATTTCCAAAAGTTGTGCATTTTCGTAGTTTCTTTTAGTCTGTTGGATTAATTTAGATGTTTCTTTTCTCACAGTTAGAAAGGTGTTGTTTTTTTCGGTTTTGTTACTATTACAATTTTTGAATGCCTCATGCCTATACATAACTGCTGCTTCACAATCCACGTTCCACCAAGGGTGTTTTTGTTTCTTTCGAAGTGGAATTAAATTTTGTGCTGTTTTGATGAACTTTTCTTTTAGACTTTTCCAATTGTTGGATCGTTTTTTGTTAAGTTCACTTGTTAGACTTGGGGTTATTTTAGCAGCTTCAAATTTTGGGATAACATTTTTTGTTTTGGAGAGTTTCTGAGGCTGCACTTTTTTTTCACATTAAAGGATGGTCAGAATCAATATTAGTCCGTTTCCTAACTTGGACATTTAATATTTCTTTGTAGTTGGAGTATTAAATTGCTACATGAGCTATTTGAAATTCCCCAATAAATGTATTGGGAGCCCACGAGGTTTTTGTTTAGGTATTTTTTAATATATGTTGACATGATTTTAAGGTAAAAATTTTTTGCATGTTTCAACAAGTTTTTTGTCATTTTGGTTCGCCCATTTATGAACAGGAAATCCACCCACCATTTTCTTATATTTTTTCTCTTTACCCAGCTGAACATTAAAATCATCCATTATAATTTTAGCATGGTTTGAGGGAATTTTCGAGATAAGCTTTCTAATGTTTCCCAAGTTTCAATAACTTCATCAGGTTTTTTACAGTTATCCTCATTGACTGGCATATGGGCATTAAAATGATGCTTTATTTGCACATTTAAGAGAACTTGTCATTAGTGTATTATTAATGGGTTTTATATCCATTATTGAGTTTAAAATATTTTTGGAGACTGCAAAAGTAACTTCCAGCTGTTGCATTATTAAGTATTCTTTTATCAGTTTTAGTTTTAAAAAGACGATAATTGCCGAAATCCATGGTGTTATTGTGCATCGTGTTTCTTGAAGTGTCAAAATTTGGACCATCTGTTCTTTTAATGTATCTCCCAACTTATGAAGTTTTCCTGGCTGTAAAAGTGTTTGTATGTTAAGTGTTTCAATAAATGTATTTGTTTTCGTTTTAAGTTGACCAAAAGACTCGGACTTCCTCTGCTGAAATGCATTTTAACCTGGCCGCGCCAGAATCCAAAAGACCATTTGCACCAGAAATACTGGCGGTGGATTGCCCACCTGGGCTAATACTGTGATTATCAAAATGCCCCATGATGATTGTACTTGGAATCAGGAGGGGTTGAGTAGACTCATTGAGTGAACTCAGAATGTTAAGACTAGAAGGGTTAGTTCCAGAATACGAATTTCTGCTGCACCACTGGTGAACAGACACTGACCATTTCACCACTTGCTACAAGATAGTTGCAAAGTGGATTTAGTTTTGTTTTGCCTTGGTCTGGGACTGCTTATTTTGTATTCTCAGCTGAGGGAATGTATTCACTTCCACCACCTGTGACCTGTCCAATACCCTAGGCAAGGATGGCTTCTTAGACTTTTAGTTACAAATTCTTGAAGTCTGGATATTATATTTTGCCGATATCACACGAGACTTCGATTTAAGGTCGACAGCAGTGGTATCGAGTATAGAATGAATGGACATCGGTATGAAAATATGGAATCATGTAAACTTTACACAACCGCAAAATGAAGTTGTAGGTTTGTCTTTTGTGTTTGAAGTGTAGTTTTGTTCTACTCAGATTTTGTGCTGCAAATGGTTAAAGTTCCTGTGAAGTCGGAGCATTGCTTGGGTGATGGCGAATATTTATGAAGCTCTTCAAAGTGTGTAACGAAATGAAATATGTAATTTTTTCCCATGGTTACTCAACAGACCAAATACTTTTTCATGATTTATTTTCAGGTGTGAATTTTGATGGCCAAGCTGTACAGTTTCTCTTTGAGTCTGAAGGTTTGTCAAGCAATTGCACGTGTGATGCCATTGTAACACAAAAAGATGCATGCAGAGGCTGTTGCACTCATGGTTCAAAAGGGAATGCACAAATAATTGCAAGCAAAGATTAGTAGAGATTCGTGTGTCGGTGAAAACGTCTGTACATTGGGGAATATAACAGCTACCACCATCATACGTTAGAAAAAGATGTGGCAGAGAATCTGAGGAAATCTCGTCGTATGTAAAATCGCTAAGCCGGTGTAAGGCCTCCATTTAGTCCCATGTTGACCAGTCTGGTTCGGCTATTGAAGGTATCAAAACAAGAGCCGAAGTTTTAAATGTCACATTCAAGAAATCGTTCACACAGGAGTATCATATAAACATTCTGTCATTTGACCAACAGACTGACTCCCATGTGGGCTAACATAATAATAAGCATCCCTGGTGTAGAGAAACAGCTGAAAGATTTCAAAGCAAATAAATTTCCAGGTCCGGATGGAATCCCAGTTCGGTTTTACAAAGAATACTCTACAGCACTGGCCTCTTACCTAGCTGGCATTTATCGTGAATCTCTAACCCAGTACAAAGTTCCAGGCGACTGCAAAAAACCACAGGTGACTCCCATGTATAAGAAGGGTAAACGAACAGACCAATATTACAGACCAATATCCCTAACTTTAATTTGCTGCAGAATCCTTGAACATATTCTGTTTGAATATAATAAATTTTCTTGAGACTGAGAAGCCGATGTCCACAAATCAGCAAGGTTTTAGAAAGCACAGCTCGTGGGAAACTCATCTTCCCCTAATCTCACATGATACACTGTGAACTACGGATGAAGGGCAACAGGCTGATTCCATATTTCTAGATTTCTGGAAAACATTTGACACAGTGCCCCATTGAAGGCTGTTAATGAAGGTACGAGCATATGGAGTAAGTTCAGATATGTGAGGCGTTTGAAGACTTCTTAAGTAATAGAACCCAGTATGTTGTCCTTGACGGCGAGTGTTCATGGAGATAATGTTATCATCAAGACTGCCTCAAGGAAGTGTGGTCGGACTGCTGTTCCTCTCTATTCATAAATGGTTTTTTGGACAGGGTGGGCATCAACTTAGTTGTTTCCTGATGAGCTGTGGTGTACAGTAAGATGTAAAAGCTGAGTGACTGTAAGAAGATAAAAGACGACCTACATAAAATTTCTACTTTATGTAATGAATAGCAGCTAGCTCTAAATGTGCAAAAATGTAAGTTATGCAGATGGGTAGGAAGAACAAACCTGTAATGTTCAGATGCAGTAATAATACTGTCCCGCTTGACACAGTGAATTCATTTAAATGTGTGGGCATAATGTTCCAAAGCGATATGAAATGGAATAAACACATGAGAACTGTGGAAGGGAAGGCGAATTGTGGACTTCAGTTTACTGGGAGAACTTAAGGAAAGTGTGGTTCACATGTAAAGGAGACCGCATACAGGACACTGATGCGGCCTATTCTTGAGCACTGCTTGAGTGTTTGGGTTCAGTACCACATTGGGTTGAGGGAGGACATCAAGGCAGTTCAGAGGCGAGCTGCTAGATTTGTTACCGGTAGGTTTGAACAACACACAAGTGTTACAGAGATGCTTTGAAAACCAGCATTTGAAGCTGACTGCTGAATGATTCTGCTGCCGCCAACATACATTGTGCATAAGGGCTGCGAAGATAAGATACGAGAAATTCGAGGTCATACAAACAGTCGTTTTTCCTCACTCTATTTGCGAGTGGAACATGGGAGGAATGACCAGTAGTGGTACTTGATACTTTCCACCATGCACCATATGGTGGCTTGCAGAATATCTTTGTAGATGTAGATGTAGAGAGAGGTGGCAGGTAGACAGGCTATGTGATGAATAATTGGTGGAGCCTGTAGGGTGCAGCACTTACTGCAGGTGACGTGAGTTCATGTAATTGGACGGGGTGGCAAGACGGAGGAGTGGGAAACTGTTGGTTGGAGGGTGTGGGAGATTAAGGCCAGGACAATGATGAGAGCAAAGGATGTGTTACAAGGATAACTCCCACCATCGGAGTTAAGAGACATCGGTTGCGGAGGGAAGGATGCAAATGGTCTGCGTTCTGAAGTCACCATTGAAATTGAGTGTGTTATACACAGATGCATGTTGCGCCACTAGCAGGTCTGCTTTGCAGTTGGTCAAAGTTTGGCAGTGGCTGTTCACTCTGGTGGACAACTGTTTGGTAATCATTCCTACATAAAAAGATATCTAGTGTTAGGGCAGAGTTCTATAGGACATGGCTGCTTTCCCCAGTGGCCTGGCCTATGATATGGTAGGACAAGCTTCTCACAGGACTGGAGTAGGAAGTGATGGATAGATGGATTGGGCATGTCTTGCAGTTTGGTCTCCCACAGGGATATGATTGATAGGGATGGACTAGAGTGTTGTGGGCCACAAACACCAGTTTCTGAGTAGAAAATCCCTCATTTCAGGCATGCTGGTAGATAATCAAAGCCCTGATGAAGAGTATGGTTCTGTCATTCCAGTACAGGGTGAGAAGCACTCCTCTGTAGCTGATTGTTGGGGGTGGTGGGAGGATTTCTTTTTTTTTGGGAGGGGGGTTCATTGTGGGGATACGGCACAGGAAATTAGTATGTGGACTATGTTTAGGGAGTGGTGCCTGTCTGTGAATGTGAAGGCTTCGTGAGACCTTCAGGAAATTGTGCAAGGGAGTTTGTGTCACTGCAGACATGTCATCCATGGGTGGTTAGGCTGTAGAGGGGGAGTTTTTTGATGTGGAAGGGATGGTAGCTGTAAAAATGCAGGTACTGTTGGTTAGTGAATTTATTGTGGATATAGGTGTCGATGAACCCATCAGAGATGAGTAGGTCAACATCAAGAAAGGTACCACGTTGGGTTGAGGTGGACCAAGTGAAGCAGATGAAAGAGAAGGTGTTGAGGTTGTGAAGGAACGAGGATAGGGTGTCATGGCCTGGAGTGTGGATCATGAATCTGGAGGAGAATAGGCATTGGGGCTTTTGGCAGGCTAGGAAGGTTTCCACTATATGGCCCATAACAGCTTGGCACAGGACGGTCCCATGCAGGTGCCCATGGTTGTGCCATGGGTTGTCCCATCAAGCGACTAGTAGTAGTTGCGAGTCAGGATATAATTGGTAAGGTGTGTAAGAAATGGGGTGGTGGGTTGGTAGTCTAAAGGATGGTGGGATATGTAGGCAGCATTAAATAGTGGAAAGGGCATGGGCACGAGGTATATTGGTGTATCTGGAGGTAGCATTAACAGTGAGGAGTATGGATCCCAGAGGAAAAGGAGTGGGGATGGTGGGGAGTTGGTGAAGGAAGGTTATTATCTTTGATGTTGGAGGCTAGTTTTTATGAAGCTGGTTGGAGATGTCACTCAACAAGAGAGAAAATTCTTTCAGTGGGATCAAGATAGCCTGGTACAATGGGATGTCCAGGAATGTTGGGCTTGTGCATTTTGAGGAGCATGTAGAAGATGGGTGTAGCTTAATCGCCCAATAAAATGTTGAAAGGCATGTATTGCAATACGACAGGTACTAATCAGAGCACACTAAGAGGAATATTGTACTTGTATTCCGATGTGAGCAGTTCAACATTGTATTGGAAAATTACGCATTTTAAATCATGACATTGGCACATTTGTGCCACTTTGTCAATAGAGGGTGTTCATATAGAATGAAATGAATGGCTTAATAAATGCACATAAAATAATAGCCAAAGTGATTTTCGCAACTCACACATTAATCAGTTCTGGAAGCATCATTTGTATGGGATAAAGCATATATGGCATGAGACACTTAAATGTGACAAATTATGAGCATGCAGCATAAAAAAAGGAGCTTGGCCATAGCATAAGAAGTATCATACATTTATAACTATGTGCAAAATCAAAGACAAAAAAAAATTATTCAAGATTTTAAGAATTTTTGTGTCCATACAATTTAAGTGCAGCATGCTTTTGAACAATTACAAAACTTATTGCTTGTACCTACGATAATAGATAGTGGATGGTATCTGTGGTATCCAGAGATTAAGTGAACGTTTTAGTTACACATCACTGTAGACCAGATCTAACCAAGAAGGCCAGATAAGTTGAATGTAACAAAGAAAATTAATACTTTGTAAGGGAAGATAGATTGCTGCTTACTATAAAGATAACACATTAGGTCATAGACTGCACAACATATTAGCTTTGTGTCACAGCGTTTATCAGAAAATGAAGCACAGACATGTTCTTTCTCACAAGTAAGCACACCTCATGCACACATGATCACCATCTCTGATGTCTCAGACCATTCTGGGCTGAGCTACATGAGATTGCAGTCATCTATGCGCGAGGTGTGCTTGCTTGTATGAATGAATGTGTGCGTGTTTTTTTTTCTTTTTCTAATGCAGACTGTGTTCAAAAGCTAATCCGTAAGTGCATTTAAGTTGGGCCTGTTTCCAGTATACTGTGCAATATTTATTGTAAGTAGCAAACTATATGTTTCGTACATGTTTGGTATTCCAATCTGGAGTTGCCATTGTTTGATTAGATTTCGCACTTTGTAAAGTAAATCCCTCAACTGCCACTAGAAGAATGTATAGGCTATCAGATGAAGAGCTGCAAAAAGTCTCAGATTATATTGGAAAAGTGTGTTGTTGCATTGGTTATGTCATAAATTGCTCAAGAGGGCTAGTTTACATAATTTAAAAGACAAGTGCAATGCATAATTTTAGATTCAGATGAGATTGTTAGATCACCATAGCATCTACCTGTTGAAGATGAGTAAAACATTGCTCTGTGCAAGGCACTCACACCAACATCATTGTTTCTGTAAAATGAAGGTTTACCTAAGTAAGTTATTTGTAGCCTTTTTGAGCGTGTGTAACTGTTATGGTGTATGTTAAAATATCTTCAGTTATCATGGGAAAGCCAGATGCATATTTAAATTAAAAATTCTAATAATGTAATAAATTGATTGTCATTAAATAAAAGCTAATGAGTTGAAACCTTCTTTGGTTTTTGGCATACTACAACACTATAAAGAGTTCAAAGCCGTACAGACGATACCCAAGGTGCAGCACTCACCAATAAATTAACATTTATTTTAATATGTTCCCACTGAAACACCATCATGAAATTTTACACACACATTTACAAATAGTGTTTGAGTAACATATCAAATTTTGTAATTTTCAAAATTGAAAAATAATTTCATCTCGTAAAATTCAGCATTGTTATGAATATTGTCAATTAGCACACACTCTCAAAACTTATAAGCAACCGAATAAAATGGTACAAATTTTAGGTGTGTAAATCAAATAGTTTTTGAGGTATATTTACTTTAAGGTTTCAAAACATACTAAAAATCATATAATTTTGGAAGCTTTAAAAATTAATAACTAAATTAAAAGTCCAAAAAAAAATTTAATCTGAGATTTTTCATGCAAATGGCTATTACTATAAGCATACAAAAATCATAAAAGTAATCATAAAAGTCTGAGGTATCAAGAACCAGATCACTGCTTGATTTCACGTGGACTAACGTTTTCCTGATAATTTGCCCTGGCATGCATTCCCTGAGCAGTTGTGTCACAGAGTATCTCCGTATCTCCAATGCCCAGGTGGGCAATCCACCACCAGTATTTCTGGTGCAAATGGTCTTCTATTAATATGCTCTAGCATACATTCTGTAATACAGAAGTCAACACAAAATCTCATAAACTGTCTGATGACAATCTTTGGTGTCTTCCAGTTGTGTTCATTGTTTTCTGTTGCTGGTAATTGACCATGTCAGAGTGGTGATACCTGCCTGCATTTAAATATGAAAACTGTTCATAGATTGGAATTTTGTTTCACGACAATCTATTAGACATTTTGGCAATTGATAACTCACGTAACTCACTTACCGGCCATTATACACGCATCTCACTTAATCTACAAGTGTAATTTTTGGTAAGAGACGAGGATTAGCAGAAATATTTGCAAGAAAATGCTAGAAGTGTTAATTTGCAGTAAAATGTTGTGATAAAGTATACTTCTTGCCATTTGTAAATAGACTATTGTAGTGTTCGACTTTACATAGGGTGAATTCTTTGAGAACTTGGTGGAGCTATCAACTGGATATTTATGTCACGTAATAATGTGTGTGGTTTCTTCATTGTGTACAAAATAAAAGCTACTAAATCACTGCAATTGGCAATTACAACGATTTCTATTAGATATTTTGGTATTTGATAACTCACTTATTGGCCATTGGTCAAAGTCATCATCCCCTCTTTACTACAGGTGGCTGGCATGTAAAAATGTGCCATGTGAAACAATTGTGTATCATGTACATGGAATAGCGCAGCACATTTAAGATGCAACAGAGGTTGCATTTTGGAAGCTTTTTGTGGCACTACAAATATAGAAAGGTGTTTTATAATCTGGAATGAAATAAAATGTTTTTTTTTCTTTTTTAGACAGCGATATGGAAATTACTTTCTTCAAAGTTAACTAGAATAGTTTACACTGACAGGTTTATATAGTAAATGAAAACCAGGAAAGACAACAGCAATTTCACTGTCACCATTGATGTTAATTTTTTTCACTGAAAGGGAATTAGAGACCTGTTGTTTTTCAAAGAAAGGAAATTTGCACAATACAATTCATTTATGATGCAAAAGTGATATCTGTAGCTGAAATTGTATTGGAACCGAGTTTTGCACTAATAGTAGTGGAACATGTGTTACCTGTAGGTGAAGATTAGCATTTAAAAACAAAGCATCATTGGGGGCATGCTAGATGACTAAATGTTGCATCCAGGAAAAAGAATCTTAATAGGTGCACACAAGGCACAGAAGCAAAGACAAGACTGAAAGGTCTTTTGCAAGAATCACTAGCAGCTAATGCCCATGATATTTGATGACAGTGTAATATCCCTTTTTGTGCCACATCAAAGACTTTTGTCACAGATGAAAGGCAAATATTTGATCAAATTTCTTTGTCAAAGAAATTTGCTAGTATAATACTGGCATTAATTTGAACAATTATGTTGTACCAGCTGTCTTACTGTTATGTTTAACAAACGCGTTTCCTCCAACTTGGCTAATAATGTTAGATTTGCACCCTGGCTGCAGATCCATTCAGAAACTTCTTCCATTTTTTGTGCCATGTTCGCTTCTTTTTACAATTTCTTAGGAGTTCCTGTTCACTTGTGATCTTATAACATTATTATCTGCTGTCATTTACCATGTGCTGTCACAAGTTGTATTCAGTTCACTTTTGAGCTATTAGGAGTTTGAGAGTTTAATGCTTCCTAGTCTAGAGGTGTATGTGCTGTAAGTTCCTGGGCTTCCCTTCCTCTTTGCCACTACCCAAAATTCCGCTCCTATCTATTTTCTATCGTACTCCTTATTACTGTCCTCCTCTTTATCAACCTTATCCATAGATTAAGCCTTATTTTCTGTTTGTGTGGCTATAGTGGTTCGTGTTCTACCCTTCAAATTGGATGTTCTTTTTGGTCTTTCTGTAACTCATTTTCCTTTTGATGGGCGTTTTCATTTCCTACAAAGATAATGAGTATTTGTATTATCTGTCTGATCAAGGAGATTATGATTTACAATTTCATTCCCAAGTGGTGTTTCATCTTCAACTGTTGACCCAGTATCACATTTCCAGTTATCATTATTCTCTGGTTCCCTCTGAAATTTGGTAACCGATTACTCTGTGGTTTAGAATCCATGTTTTGTTCTTCGAATTTTCCCCTCCAAGAATATTGGATGTACCTTTCAGTCTTTACACTGTCAGCTGCGCAGTTTCTTTCTGTTTACACACAGCCTGTAGTGTCACTCACTTGCTGTTTTTGCAGTCCTCCTTCAGAAGGCCTGATACTCCACAGAGGGGCAAACAGCAAACTATGTCTCTCAAAATTTTGCATTGCACACACAGTTCTGACATTCTGTAACTGCAAATCACAGTGATTGATTAAAAGCTAACATGCACCCTCTTCTTTGTAACTGTTTCTGAATTTATAATTTACACCAGCAGGTGATGCACTGTCTATTTTCCTCTCGGACCTGCTTTAAATCTAGTTTTTGTTTCACCCAACCATTTATAACATATTGACTAATTCATTGCACTTTCTGACAGAATTACTGTAAAGTCTTCTATTATCACTACAGGCCTCCATTTTATTTGGTTCTCTTTTTTTTTTTTTTTTTTTTTTTTTGTTTGTTTCCTCTCATATGTTGTGACCACTTGTTGCTTTCCTCTTTTAATTCTGTTTCAGTTAAGAACACACTGTTGGGCATTTTCATTTCCTTAGTTCATCCTTTTCTTTCTTTCTATGGTGTAGCTCCATGACATGAGTCTATTAGCCTTTGCATCCATCTTATCCTTAATTAATACCTCACTATCTAGAGTTACTTGTGCACTTTCAGCCTTTAATTTAAGTGGTTACATTACTGGTGATTAGTTGTGCTGCCTCCTTTCTGTTATCCTCCCTAAGTCTTGCAAGCAATATTACCCAGTATATATATATATATATATATGCATTTTAAGTCTAATGTTTTTGTTCTGGTAATCCTTGTAGTAACCTGCAGTTTGTCTTCAAAGAATTTAATTAATGATTCAAGTTTGCTAGATGCTTGATTAATTCCAAGAGCTCAGAATTTTTTTTGTATTTTTACTGAGCATTTGCACCTCTCTCTCTCTCTCTCTCTCTCTCTCTCTCTCTCTCTCTCTCTCTGTGTGTGTGTGTGTGTGTGTGTGTGTGTGTGTGTGTGTGTGTGTGTGTGTGTGTGTTTTTAGTAGTAGAGTTGTCTAACAGACTATGGAACGAGAAGATTAGAACAGAAAAAGAAGGAAATGCTGTGTGGGTAAGTAATGAGGAAGGGGCATAGTTTATCTGACTTGGCTACACAGGAAAACTACTGTTCATATTGAAATGATAAATGAAAATTTAATAAGCAGGTGAGAACTATTATATCTTCAAGAATTGCAGGCTGACTGAATGGTTGCCTTTCTCATTCACATCATTGAATGCCACTGTAAAATAAATATATAAATAATCTGCGATGTAAAGTTAATAGACACAACAGTGGATAAATAAAACAAAGGAGTAATTAGGACTTTAAATCTGTCAGCATTGTGGGATGGGAATCGTGGATCTATAAGACACCTGCAGTTCAGTAAGGAGAGAGAATTTCATAGTTAATTTTTATTTAAAATGTTATATTTATCATATGTAAAATAGCATTATATTCCCCACAAATGGAAAAAAACATTAGTAAAATTAGTAATAATTATTATTTTATACATTGGGCCACAGAGAGAAGAAACTAATCATACAAGCCAACACTGCACAGCACATAAAATAGTATGGCCCAGGTCTCTATGCTCATTATATCAGTCAAGATATTCAGATGAACTATCACTGACAACATTCATTGATTTCAATATTACATGTTTTGTGATTGGTTCTCCCTTTAGAAGTGCTGCATATACATCATTTACAGCCTGATATTCTGTTGAGGTATGAATAAACTCTGCATTTTTCTTTTTAACAGCTTTGTCATTTTTTGTCCTCAGTTGAACATATTGCAGAACTTCTTCACTGAAAAGTAAGAAAATGAATATAACTTTTGTAACATAATAATATATTGCTTCATGTTTGTTTTATGCAGTATTTCAAGATTAAACTAAAAAAATTAACTTAAATTAAAGTTTCCTGAAATACAATACTTTATGTGAAGATATAGCAACAATTTTTTTACGATCCTTATACGACCATACCTCCCCAATAACAGATGAAAGATTCAGTAGCACACGAAAATCACAAAACACACTGTAAATGTGAAGGAACTTGGAAAGCTATTTTAATAACATTAAGTACTTGACAGATTTGTACTTTTTCTCAATAGACTATTCTAAAATAACTATAGATTACGAAACACCATGTTAGCTCGATTCATTTTTTAATACATCACAAGTGCTGTTCTGCTATGTGCAGTCTTTCTTACAGTGTTAGAAATATATACAGCTGTTGATGTAAGGCTGAATCTCTACTGGAATGTTGTTACTCTGTAGCACAGTAAAATATGATGAATATATGAGGTGTGATTGGAAAGTTTTAAGAATGGGCTTATAATTGTACAATGGTGGTACTTAGATGCTACTGTGATGCATCTCCTTCAAAGTCGCCTTTTGACTGAACAAACTGACTCCAATGGTGTTTCCACTTTTGGAAACATTCCTGGAGATTTTTTTCCTTAAGTCTGTTAAGGATACTCTCCATATTTTCCTGGATGTCTTCAATCGAGTCAAATCCCTTCCCTTTTAGTGAAAATTTCAGTTTAGGAAACAGGTAGAAGTCTGCAGGGGCCAAATCATGGTAATATAGCAGTTGTAGAAGCACAGGAATTTTGAATTTGGTCAAAAATTCAATGATGAAGGCACGATGCGCTGGAGCATTGCCATGGTGTAACACCCAACACCTGTCTTTCCTCAATGCAGGCCTTTTCTTCTGCACCTTTCGGCGCAAACAGTGAAGGACACATTTGTAGTATTCATTGTTAATTGTCTGTCCTCCAGGGGTAAATTCATGCTGCATAATACCGGCAGAATTGAAAAATATCACCAATATTGTCTTCACAGACTGCACTTTGGTTTCGGGATAGTATCCATATACCCATGATTTGTCACCTGTAATTACACTATTTAACAAATCAGCGTCATTTTTAGTCAAATTAACCAGTTCTTGGCACAATTCAAGTCGGTGTTGTCTTTGGTTACTTGACAACGCTTTTGGAATGAATTTTGCGGACACTTGACGCATGTTCAGATCTTCAGTTAAAATTGACTGAACTGCATAGAAACTTAAATTAAGTTCATCAGCCATCTCCCTAATTGTAAGTCTACGATCAGAACACACTAAGTCACGACTTTTCACATTTTCATTCGTTTTTGAGGTGTAAGACGGCTAGAACGTGGTTCATCTTCAAATGATTCGCGGCCATTTTTAAATCTGTCGAACCAGACAAAAACATTTCACTGGCTCATACAATTATCTCCAAAACTTGTTTTTAGTAGTTTGTAAGTCTCAGAAGCTGATTTCCCGGTTTTAAAACAAAATTTCACACAAACTTGTTGCTCCGTTTTTACATCCATTTTCACAGAGAGTGAATCCGGCAACGAGTCCAACATACCCACACTCAACCAGCTGCCACAATGAACTGAATAAAGGAAACCCAGTTTCCTGTCAGAGGATGTTCGAGGAGAATGCAATGACTCACTCCAGACTCCCAGTGTACCTGGCTACCAAACCAGTAAGCAGTAGTGGATCCATTCGTAAAACTTTCCAATCACACCTTGTACAAGTAATGATTTCACTTTCAAAATATACCCTCTTACCAACATCACTAAACAATAAAACATATGCTAATGTTTGCAGCATATCATTTACTATGACAATATCATTTGACAGAAGTATTCAAGGTATGAAATGAACTAAAACGAAGGCAAACACTGTTAGAGAAGAAGCAAAAAAAAAAAAAAAAATGGAAGTATTTGGAGTGTTGGGCCATTACTTACCTTTAGTAGGAGAAATTACAAGTATTGCAAAAGACATTAAAAACTAAAACAATCATTTCCATCTCAGTAATGCTTGGAGTTTTGCCCCCTCAAGTAAAGAACAAGGAAACAATTCAGTTTCCTCAAGTGATTTTTTCATTTAATACCATGAGCTAAAAGTTTAACAGTGGATGAGGCATCCAAACACAATATTTATGTCTTATTTCTATGTTTTATTTAACATTATTTAAATTGCATACTTTATTTATTTTCATTTGACAGTTTCTTTTATATTTCTTTATCAGCCTTTTATCTCTTCTGTCATCTCTGACAAAATGCTTACTGATGTACAAGAGCAGCTTTTCTCTCCTACACCCAGTCAACTTTTTCCTTTGTCTTTGCCATTCTTCTCATAAACCTTAGCTCCCTCTTAACTGGGGAATATCACTGCCTGAACTATTAATCAGCCCACCTGTTTCTTTTAGATTCTAACAAATTTAAATTTTAAGGTATTACAAATATTTGGATGGAATTATCACTTTTATAGAGAACTTGAGATTTCTGAAATATGAAGAAGTTTCAAATCTCCTTACTAAAAGAAATAGGTATAGTGGGAAGGTTTAGGAGAAGGGTGAGGGAGCATCAAAACTTGTTCAGGTCAGGGTTAAACATTGTTATGTTAGAAGCAATTTCACATGAAATGATACAAATATTCATTTCATAAGCTGACATCCCCCCCCCCCCACCCCCCTCCACAGAACACACCTGTTTCATATTCTGCAAAAAACATCACAGTTGTATTTGCCATAAAAAAAGGGGACATTTAATTGAGGAGCAAGATGTTTGTCCGTGCATTAAAAAGGATAGATGAAACACATTTTGTGGTATCAAAGAGTATATTTTGTTGTCAAATTCAACTGGAGACCAAAGAACAAAAGCAGCAGTGAACATGAAAGCAATAATGCAACTGGGTTCATTGTTTCAAAATAGTAGCTTCAGTTTCTTGTGGCAAGAAATGTAAAACTGAAAGAGGAATGAGATAAGGAGATTCCATATTGCCCAAATTATTTTCTGTAGTTCTATATGAACTTTCCATGTCCTTAACTTAGGAAAACAAAGAAGGAATTTCTGTTAATGGAACCTACATGACCTGCTTTCATTTTGCTGACAACATTGTACTGTTTGTAGTGAAGATGAACTTCGACAAATAATGGAGAAACTCAATACAGCAAGTTTGAAAGTAGGTCTCAATATCAATCAAATTAAGAATAAAATAAGGCAAAACGAAATTTTATATGTTGACAAAGAAGTCATAGAACTAGTAAATAAGTTTTTGTATTCAGGGCAGTTGAAAACAATGACACAACAGACAACAAAAGAAATAAACAGGTGAGTAAAAATGGCTTGGTGAACTGATGGCAAACTACATAGGGTTTTCAAAACCAAGCTTATAGTCATTGTGTATAACGAGTTTTGGGTTATGGTGGTGGGACATGAACTTCTAATGGAAAACCATTTCAGGATTCAGGCTTCTTCTGCGAGTAATGGAGAGATGCTTGTCAGAGATTGCAAGGAGGGAGTAAAATAAACAAATCAATAAGGGAGCAGATGGGAGCAGAATTCATAGTTACAACTGCAATGAAAATAAAATATGAGGGAGCACAGATGTAGCCAGGAGAATTGATGGCAGACTAGGCTCCAAGAAATAAGGAAAAGTACCAATGATAACTTAAAGGAAAATGTGTAAATTACAAACGAAAATATGAAGGAGCAAAATATGGATGTGTATAACTGAATATTAATGTATTGTAAAGCCTACAGGAGTTCTCTGCCCAGCTCCAAATGTCATACTGATGATGATGATGATGATGATGATGATGATGATGCTGCTGATGATGATGGCGACAGTGAAGCCAATAATACTATCTTACCCAGCAATTTACAGTATTGTAATACAAAATGTAAACAATCTTCAACATGAATTTAGACTAAACCCTTCAAGAGATGAAGATTCGCATCTTGCAAGTGATTTTTCACAATAACCTGCAAGTGATTTTTCACAATAACCTGCAAGTGATTTTTCACAATAACCTGCAAGTGATTCTTCACAATAACCTGCAAGTGATTCAATTTAATGGGTCAAAATTGCCAGATTTCCAGTAATTATGCACTCACTGTTATTTGAATAACCTGCTGCTTTAATGGCAGCATGAATTTTGATACAGAATTCAGTATAAGGACTGAGAAAAACTTGCATCCTTTCCAGATTAGTCAATTTAATTAATTATTATTTCAAAACTGCAGTCACAATTTTTAGACATGGGAACAATTTGACATCTGAATCCTGTCTGCTTATCCAATACAAAGTTCCTTGGACTGAGTTTCATGTTGTGTAAGAGAACTTTGCCATTAACTGAATGAGATGTGTTACGAATGACCATGAAATTTTGAGAGTTAAACAATTAAGACAGCAATTTAAAACAGTTATCTGTCATCTTTGTTACCGTAGATTTTTTTATGCATAACATAATACAGTCAAAATAATTCAGTGATAGTTGTGTATGTAGGAATTTGTAACACCACACTGTTTTTCTTTGCATCCATGAATGATCTACACAAGTTGGACAAAAAATAGTAACAACTGTTTGATATTGTGGAGGACTACCTTTAGAATACAGTGCAGCCTGACTAACCCAAAACTGCAATTTGTGTAAAACTTGTCATTGAGTTTCATTTCATTCCCCCAAAGAAACTTCTCCAGATCACTGAGAAATGATGAAGTATTGGAAGTACTGGAACACCATTTACTGTTTCGCAAACACAGATCACAGTGACTTTTCTAGCTGTATGAGGGAATCAGGACATGATCAAAGTGGAAGTTGCAGTCCCTGCTGGGAACAATGGCAAGGAACATGGTTATCTAAACTGGTTTAATAGGGGGTGAATCCCAGTCACCATGCAAAACTGTGTCAGACATGGCTAATTACTGTGATATAAGGGCGAGAGCTGCAGATCCAAAAGACGAATACTGTGATGTCAGTGGGGAAGATCCAGTGGCAGACTAGACACTGTTACATAACAGGTGAAACTGTGCACCTGAAACAGTCATCCATAAATACATAATGCTATTAGCCTCTGCTTGGGAAATTGGTACTGACATTTCTTTTTCTATGTTTATTTAATAACAAATTTATATATTAATAATTGCAGAAATATCTGAATAACATAATGAAAAACAGGCAAGAAAGAATAAAGTAGTTGTTTTGACAAGTGATTTCTGTTCCAGTTCATGGAATATATTAAAATAAAAATAACTGAACTGTAATGAGAAAAAATAATAGTATGTGATAGAATAAGTGTGTACAGAACTGTGTAATGTATTTTGATTAAATATTTGTATAGTGTGAAATGTTTCTAAACAAATTATGGTGAAGTATATGGATGTTATTTTCACTAGCGCAGTACATCACGTGACAAAACACAGGACAGAGATGCAAGCCAGAGATCGAGGTATTTGGTGCATTGGGAGCTGTGCAGGTACTGTGGGCTAGAATGGCCAGGGGCCACACACATTTTAATTCTGTGGTAGGATCATGCCTATATGATTGTTCAGAAGCTAATCTTAGGTTTATAAGTTTGTGAGTTATCAACATAGTGCAATTTACAGTGACAGTGATGTAGTGAACTGTTAATTGCCCCCGAGCACTATGCTAAAACTATTTTAGACTTGACTAGACCGTTGTGTGAAGGACCATCATTCATAGAAAAGAAATTTTCTATGAATAAAGCAACAATATAGTTTTATCATGTGCTAAATATGCATATCCTCAATTTCTGATTTCATTGCTTATTTTGCTCTTATATATTGGTATTTCACTGACAAACCTCATAGGTCACATTAATAATCATTAATCGCTTATGTAAGGGCATAAAGCAAACACGTAAAATGAAACCCCTGTGCAGACGGGTCATTTAACAGGTTGTACATTCACCCTCTACTGGATTGCTAGTACCAGTAGTTACTGCTTACCAACGGAATCATTGCAATTAGGTAGGCTCATAAGGGAATGGACTGTTTCCTTTCCACTTAACGAGTATTTTGGAATTGAGTGTCCCAGGAAGAGTATAGGTCTGAGAACAGTTAGTGTGGGGGCCCAGACCTACACACAGTGCACAGCAGTAACAGTTTGGCACTGCAATCATTGAGCATATGTGAACATTAATACACCAGCATACAGCACCATAAGAGACTCTGCACTATGCACCTACTTCATGCAACAATATTTTGTGGGACAGTCTGTTTCATCAATTTGAAATACTGATGGTCCATGTGAATTTCGCAGAGCTGCTGTGTTCGTGCTACCACCAGTCCACATGGCAGTTGTAGCGAGACACCGCTGACCATACCAGTACTGCTAATGTTTCTGTTCTTGCTTGCTGTGCCACACACATCTGTGCTGCGACTGTCTCCACACCATTGCCCTGCCATCTCCACGATGCTTGCTTTCATATGTCACAGTAATAGTCAATGTTGTAAAAGCCACAATTTGCATCAGTTGCATTATACATCTTGTGTTGCTAGTCGTCAGCTGTGACTCATGAGACGCAGAAACTTTCAAGTGATTGTGGATCAGAGGATATTAGGAGTGATTGTAGTAGCCTTGGTTTCCCAAAGGAGAGTGGTTGGGTGCGAAGAAAAGAACTCACCCAATTACTGAATGCAGTGGTTGAGTGGCGGCAACTACCGTCCATGACGTGCCGTGCCAATGTGCGCCTCCCGCGATCTTTCTGGTGGCTACTACAATAGTGGTTCACAATAGAAAATTATAGATGTACAGCATGAATGCTATGTAGGTACAAAATAATTAAGACTTAATGGACACAAAGTCCAAACATTAACAATAAGCACATTCTTGAGACTTAAGATTCATAATTTTAGGAATAATAATGATAAATTTTGAACAAAAATTATGAAATTGCTATTTTATAATCTCCAGGGTAGTAATGGAAGGTCTTTAAGTAACTGGGACACTAAAAGAATGCAAATAAAACACTGCACCATAAAGTTTTGTGTAGGAAGAATGCATATGAAAGCACTGTAGTACAAAAATGGCGATTCATATAGACATTATATTAGGTCACCCTGTAAATTGCAAGTAATTACCATCTGCAAGTGTATGTTATGTGGCAAAAATGTATCAAGTGGTGTTGGAATATGATCAGTAATGCACAAGTTGGATCTGAACACATTAATTAGATTAGGTGAGTGAAAAGCAATTGTGATAGGCTTAAGCTTTTTGAATATTCTTTTATAAACAAATATATTCAAAAAGCCAACAGGAGGGGATACCTGAGAGTCCACCTCAATATATTTTCCTCCTCAGCGAAGATGAGCTAACAAGAAGGCACTTTACAGCTCAGAGCAAGCATCTATTTAAGGAGCTCAGTAATTAGTCAACCTGAGGATTAGTGGCACTCAACAGTGCTTGTGACAGAAGTGAGAGCTGTTCCACAATTACATTACTATTAGATGAGGAGACCTGCCAATCACTATACACAAAGAAGGCTATGAGAGTACTGCAAAGCCCTCGCCTACCAGCTTCTCCACTTGTAATAGTAGTAAAATATATACAAACATGATCTACATAAGAAAATGTTGAGAGAACAACAGTTATAACAGCTGCAGAGAAAGTAGTAAACTCAGAAAAAGAGAGGCAAATGTCACAGCATGCACATCTGCAGTCATAACAGTGACATTAGTAGAAGACAGAGGAACACCACAAACACTACGTGAAATCAAAGTTTGTCTGCCTAAAGAATGCATAAATACTATAATAGCTTTTTCAACAGTAACAATTAATGAATCATTACAAATTGGCAGATTGCTCACATATATCACAAGCTAAAGTAATAACTTCAGTATACAAAGAAAAGTATTGCAGAGAATGTAGAAAACTATAGAGCAATTTTGCTCTTGTCTTCCATTTATAGAAGCATGGGAATTATATTTATCACCAAAACAAACTAACCTTGTTTGCAAAAAAAGTGGAGTCTACTATAGCACAATTTGTGTAAGGTTTTCTCAAAATAATAAAGAAAGGTGATCAAAATGGCATTTTCTTGTCTTTGTCAAAGGCATGTGCCATGTTGGGCCACATAACTTTATTACACAAATTAGAAATACTATGGATAAGGCATGCAGCAAAGAAATGGTTTAAGTCATACTCAGAAAACCAAGTGAATTGATTTTTAGCTTTCACATACTATAAAAAGATTACTATTGGTCCTCTCTGCCTGCCACACCCCCTCCCCTCCCCCCTGTGTGTATCATTCACCACCCAAACTTCAACTGAGAAAGAATTAGTGTAAGATTCTTTATATTAAAAGTTAATTTCTTTGATATAAATTTCAAGTTAGGCTATTAGTGTTGATAGCTGTTAGCAGCTCTATATTAAAATATTTATATATAAGGTAAGTCTTTCCGCTCCCGGGATTGGAATGACTCCTTACCCTCTCCCTTAAAACCCACTTCCTTTCGTCTTCCCCTCTCCTTCCCTCTTTCCTGACGAGGCAACAGTTTGTTGCGAAAGCTTGAATTTTGTGTGTATGTTTGTGTTTGTTTGTGTGTCTATCGACCTGCCAGCGCTTTTGTTCGGTAAGTCACCTCATCTTTGTTTTTTACATATAATATTTATATAAACTCTCAGCCATAAGTTGCAATTTGGTAAGTTTGACTAGTTTCAGATTAATCTAATTAGTTCAGCTTAAGAGGAATTTGTTGAGGTGGCAATATTACTGATGACAGGTTTTGTATTAATGATTTAAAAGAATGTAAGATAAAGATTTCAAAATTATGTTGTAAGAGTTTGCAGTTTTCGCCGAGTGTTTTTTGAAATTTTTTTTCCATTAACCTTTTTACTGTAGTTGTTTAAAAATACGTTGACACCAACCCAAACAACACTTTTCATTATTGCCTGGGATGAATGTCCATTGCAGCATACCCCATCAAATAATAAAAAGTCATTTTCTTGAAGAGTAGCAAGTGCTACTGCACAGGCAATAGCACGTTGATTTGTACAGGCAAGAAAATCTCTTTCATGTTCTTTGAGAAGTTTGCTGACGACAATATAAGTGTAGACAATCATATTTAAAATAGTGTCTGATTGGTATTTTAGTCCTCCATGATAAAGTCTCTGTATCAAACTAAAATGTTCATTTATTGGCAACTCCTTTTCAATCACAATATCACTAAGGCAACTCTCACATTTCAGCTTATTAATCACTGCATGAGCACAGTAGCCTGCAATGAAAGTTAAAGATGTTGCAATATCTTTCTTTGAAAGAACATCATCTACAGTTACACTGACTTCTACGTCTAATGTGTCTGTTTCTTCAACTTCATAAAACATAAAAAAATTTTATGGCCCCTACTGTGATATTGCCATAGGAAGGAGAACATAAAACTAAAGGTATTACACTTTGAATGTGCAGCTTTTTTTCTGCTTCATAGACTTGCATCACTGAAACATTGTATTGGGAACCTGCAAGCTGTCTATACTTTCCAAAACACTGCACATCTGTCTGAAGCTTGGCTGTCAGTAAATAGCTCATACCTAGCTCCTCAGTACAATATCTAGCAATCTCTACAACAGCATATATTGTATGCTGAATAGCAAAAAATGTTTCTTTTGTGAGAAACCCACTTGACAGACCCTTTGCTTTCCACGTGTCAAGCCAGTATAGAAAATCTAGCAAAAATTGCATAGAAACACTATCAGTTGTCAATGGGTCCATATAAGGATTCTGTTTGTGTTTCCCTTTAAACACTGATTTCACATTCATGACATCAAACCATTTTGTTATTACTCAAATGTATTCTGCCGTTGATGGTGCATGTCTCAAATCAAATTTATCACTAGCTACCACAAGGCCCTCTGACACATGTCGATTGAATATCTGCAGCACTAGTTTCATGCTCTGTTTTTGTAACGATGTAGGGCAAAGTGATTTGAGAGAATGTGTGACAATATTTTACTAAAGAACTGGAATCTATGTCATAAATGTGTTTCAGTGTTTTAGAAGAAGCTACAGAGAACTTATTTTCTTCCACTTCTCTTCTAACTGGAAACTGAGGATAAAACATCTTTACCATCGTTTTTTTGGTTCAACCACACATTTCTTGTGCATTTAACAATGTGTATGGCATTAATTAAAAAGAAAAGTGGGCGATGAGGATCAGATGGATGTTTAAAAACTATATTAACAGCTTTATCCAGAGATAACATGGACATGGTTTTGCTATTGATTTTGTTGTTGTGTCAGTTACCACACAAAAAACCCTATAGCCTATTACTTCAAGGCCATTTATTATGGACAGTAGCACATCATATAATGCATTAGATGAAATGGTTTTCACCGGTAAAATGTGAACAACATCCCTGTACACAGACTTGACACTCTGCAACATAAATACAAACGCTGAATTTGCAGTACATTCCGAGTTATATGACATGCCCAAAACACTACCTCCTTTATATTCCAAATAAGAATTTAGATGAATTTCATCTACACTAAAAACAACATTGACATCATTGCTGTTCAAGTATTGAAATTTCTGTCTCGCATAGGACAGGAAATTACTTCCCCCAAGCCTTTTGTGAGATGGATTCACATAAGCATGAGATGAAATTGAAAATAGCAAACAACACAGTATCATAAATATAGAACTAAACCTATGATTAAATTTCGTGATATTTATGAGACTAACTTATTCATATATAAAGTCTACCATCCCCTTTTCACTCTCCTGTAAACTGTCTTTCAGCACTCCTAGACTGTCTTTCACTATCTCTACAATACTATATAGTGAAGTTTCTGAGTGCCCACAATCTGTCTCTGAAAACTCCTGCAGTACACTGACAATTTCATGGATATTGGTTACAATTACAGGAAAAAATCTTTTTCCTAATGTCTTAATTTGTACATCTTTCTTAAACAACGAAACTTTTAAATTACTATCTATAATGACAGAATGTGTGATTAATGGTGCTGGTTTTCTTATTATCTTCAAAAAACACACAAAATCACTGTGGTTTTCGATCACACTCCAATTGGGCAATTCCACTTCCTTCATACACATCAGCTCTTCTAAAGAACTGAAGCTGAAAGTGTTTTTGTAGTCCTTCTTTGACGCTAAACTATATTGTAACGCAGCAGCTAACTGCTCATTTTCAAGCCTTTGCTTTTTCTCCTCTGGCCCTTCACGTCTGCTTTCTTCCTTTGAAAGGTAAGAAGGACAGTTTGGGAGTAGTGACGGAACTGCATCTGGTCTCAAACATGGTGTTTGAAGGGGGGCTCTTAATAACTGACCAGTCCTTTCGTCCACAATTTGTGTTTCCCAAATAACATCATCCTTGTGGAAGTGAACATACATACCTGTAATTAAAAATGAATAAAAAATGAGAAGGTGCCTACAAATGAATGTGATGGCAATATTAATAGTGCAAAAACAATTTATGTATATACAGTTATTTTCTAATTCTAAAATACAAATAGACTCCTAATTAAAATGCAGAGGAATACTCAAGTGATAAATGTGGCCATGGCACAGTAACTCTATAAAACATTAACACTACAATATCAAAACACATGCAGTCACATGTCATGGCAACAAGCTCTTCAAGAGATGATGAAATGAAGAAAGTACTTGCCCTCATCAATAATTACAAACATTGACTAATGCTTGTAGCGTAATTCAATAACAGTGATATTTTTTTTATAATTTATCCTTGAAACTCATATATACACTAGAGGGGTGGGATTTTTGCTTAATGTCTTGCTCTATTGCCTCCCTCCACCCCCCCCCTCCCTCCTCCCCCCCCCCCGCCCCGCACGCCCCCCCTCCCCCACACACACACCTGGGACACAAGAAAGCATGATGACACCAAACTCACACAGCTGTAATCCATAGAAGCAACTGTGAAACACTAACAGAATAATACAAAGTAATTGTCACACTGTGTAGTAACCTTTAGAACTATGAAATACTTAAAGGTAGTGCTTTTTATCAGATAGACACTGTTTTGCTTTTGTATTTCAGCTGCTATTTCCTAATCAATATATCTGTTCATAACTTACATAAAAACTGACAATATGATGAACTAATACATTGCCAGTTATCTGCTACCTATTAGGCTAAACATGAGCACACAATTGCTTTCAAGTACTTTAGCTGTGTATCTATAAGACAGTTGTGTAGGCCACTGGCATCTATCTGAAATTCCAGACCCAGAAAGTAAGAATTTGTAAAATCCACAAGCTTTTTTTTTTTTTTTTACATGTTTTCACAGTTTCTCCCTATGCATTTTGTGATGGCCTGTTAATCCATTCATGTACTCATTAATTTTTCCTGTCTATGGTTCACTGTAAAGTCGAAAGCCTACTATATTTACTAATAGTAACATTCCTTACATTGACTTTAAATTCCCACCAATAATTTATTAAAAACAAGCTACTGAGACACTGTTTTTACTTCATTTTCAATTTCTGGGTACACCACATTCCTTGTTTTTGAACAGGCAACTTCCTAAAGACTTTTACAGCAAAAAGAAACAGAACTAAATACTAGAACCAGAAAACATCAAAAGTCGTCTGTATCTCAAGTGCATGTACTTAATTATGAACAGAGTTTTATTCCTAACAACAAACGGCAAAAACAGTAAGTATAAAGATATACTGAGATATTTAACTACTTAAGTATGACTGTGCTTAGGCTATACTGGTTGAACTTGCAGAATACAGAATTCATATAACCTAAACCAGCTAAAAAGTAGAAGAAAACGAAACACTATTTTCTTCGGCACTTATGCAGTTAAGATCATATATATTAGTCAAAATGTCGCTGACCTTCCTTACTGCATAAATGCCTGTTCTTTGTTAGCACCCTTAACCTCTTTTAAGAAATAAACAAAACAAATGCTCACTCTTGAACTTGAAGGAGGAGTGAAGTTATCTCTGCGAATACTTGACAACCATTTCTTCCTTGTTGCTTCATCCTCCGGAAATTTAAACACAGTTACTTTTGGTCCACCATCTTAATTTCCTCTACAATTTGGCACACAACAATGATACGGCATTTTGCAGGCAACAAAATTTTCACAGGCAAGAAAAACAGATCACCAGTTTAGTGCACAGAAACTAAACAACCAAATCACGTACACTAACGCAGGAACACCATTCACTATAATAGTAAAGTGACGCGAAACTTGCCGAACGACTATTCACAAGCACTGTTCTGTGAAACTGTTGAAGAAGGGAATATGTGTGTAGCCATCTTGTGATGTCATGCACTACGTCGACAGGCTTTCTTTTACAGGGGTTGCTGGCTGTACGTATATACACACCATTTGGGCACCCAAACTCTTTGACTTTACAAATGTCTGCTTGTGTCTGTGTATGTGCGGATGGATATGTGTGTGCACGAGTGTATACCAGTCCTGTTTTCCCCCTAAGGTAAGTCTTTCCGCTCCCGGGATTGGAATGACTCCTTACCCTCTCCCTTAAAACCCACATCCTTTCGTCTTTCCCTCTCCTTCCCTCTTTCCTGATGAAGCAACCATTTGTTGTGAAAGCTTGAATTTTGTGTGTATGTTTGTGTTTGTTTGTGTGTCTATCGACCTGCCAGCACTTTCATTCGGTAAGTCACATCATCTTTGTTTTTAGATATATTTTTCCCGCGTAGAATGTTTCCCTCTATTATATTCATACACACACCATTTTATACAGTAGCTCTATATGTTTCTGTGATCTTTAGTCTGAAGTCCTGTTTGATGCAGCTTTCCGTGCTAGTCTATCCTGTACAGGCCTTTTCTTCTCTAAGTTAACTGCAGCACCCTGAATCAACTTGAATCAGCTTACTGTATTCAACGCTTAGTCTCCTTGTTCTATTGTAAACACCCCCTCCCCCCCCCCAAAGAGCAAAACTGATTATTTCTTGATGCATCAGTGCGTGTCCTATAAACCAGTCCCTTCTATTAGCCAAGTTGTAGCAAAAATGTTTCTCACCATCCAGTTCAGCAGCTTTTCATTAGTTATCTGATCCACCTATCTGATCTTCAACAATCTTCTGTAGCAACTCATATCAAAACCACTTACTTCCTTCTTGCCTCAACTGTTTATGTTAATGTGTTACTTCTGTGCAAAGTTGCACTTGACATAAGTACAGCATGATCAGATTGTACAGGTGTCCCTGGAAATGTTTTGCAAAATAAAATATAGTTTCAAAATTTTTCTTACAATTATATAATCAACCTGAAATCTTCTGTTGTCTTTAGGTACCTCCATTGAGTGAAACCTCTTTCATTAATCTTAAACAAAGTGCTAGCCATGATTAAACTGTAGTCTGTGAAAAATTCTGCCAGGTGGCTTTCTATTTCATTCCTTTCCCCCAGTCCACATTCTCTTCCTTTCTTTCTCTGGTACCCCAGCTGCTAGATGGAAGTGCCTTAATCTATAATTGCTGCTGTCACCACCACAGCACTGGATGCAGAGACACACCCTTTCTGCCAGCCTATCAGCACCCATGGCTGCCACTTGTGATTTCACTGCACTACTAGGCTGATCTCACTAACATTGTTGTGGTGTTCTGGAGTCACTACATCTTAGTCTTTCAATCTTACTTTACCCGCTTCACTGTTATTCTGCTCTGCTTCCTCCATTGTTTGTCTTTTTGATGTTGTTGTCCATCACCTTACTCTCTGGTGGCTCACGGTCTCCACAGGTTCTCGAGTCATTCCAGGTCTTGTCTGATTCCAGTCACTATAATTGCAATGAGGTCAAAGGTTAGCAGAGTCCCATGAATGCAGAGCTCATACAGCTCATAGAACAGCAAAAGCTCCTCCTGCTGCAGCAGTTACAACAGCAGTTTTAGCAACAAAAGCAAACTGATTTACTCCATCAGGGAATTTAGGATTGCCTACAGATACAGGGTTTCCACCCCATGCAGGCTGCTGTCACTTGTCAGACAGAGAGCCACCCACCTGCATTTCCACTGTTCAACAAAGCCAAAGAGGACTGTGACATATACTTGCAGCAGCTGAGAAAGCACTTTGCCACTTTTTGGGATTCGGATTATGTTCACCAACAGTCGCTCTTCCTGTCTTGGGATTCTCCTGAGACTTTTATCTTATTACAGAAGTTGGCTTCACTCTCGAAACCTGTCACACTCATGTTTGAGAAGATGTGCTTGTTGCTGTTAAAAAATTATTCACAGTGACTCAATGTGCTTGCATAAAGCCTTGAGTTCCATCAGTACCACAAACGAGCAGCTCAGTTGCATTGATCGTGAGTGACGGACACGCAAGGACTGAGTTGACAGTGTGATTTAACTTGTACAAACCTGGATTGCGTAACTTCGTATGAAGAGTCTTTTATTCAATATACAGTGGTCCAATTCGCTCCAAATCCAGAACTATGCACTGCCACCCTGTAACTAGTCAAACCTTTCTTGAACAGTATTTTGAAAATCATGCACTCTTTCAAGAACACACATGCAGAAAACGAATGCTTCATGGCTAAACCTCTGGTAGCAGTGGTCTAGTCACTGCTTCAGGGGTGGAATTCTCTTAAGTCTTTCTCCTGAAGGTGGCGTCATGATTCATTGATATCAGACTCGTCAAGGACCTCTGAACAGCTTGTCACATCCCACTGGTGTAAGCAGCAGGATCTCCCACCATGATTGCTTCATAGAAAACCCATGAGTGGACTGTCTGGGTATCTGGGCACACTGTGCCCATTGTAGGAAAGATTGGCATCTTCGAACTGTTTGTCCCCACATGCATCAAACGACGGTACCTGAACTGTGGACAGTTGTTTCTCAGGGCAATCCTCCTGCCACTAAGTTGTTTCTCAATCTCACGGTTGCAAACCAGGATGCCTGTATCCAGGTTGACAATTGAGTTACAATCCCTTTGATTAACCTCCAAATGTATGCTGCTACTGACTTTCTACCCTGTTGCCAAAGCTTACAGGAGCTGCAGGCCTTTTCTGGAAGATGCATTATTATTATGATTATTCTTTCTCTTCTCAAACGTTATGTCTGGTCAAAAGTGGAAAGTGACGCGGACCTTGATCAAGTGTGACTTCCTTTTAACTGTACGGTATATGTTACTTTGCATTTAGGAACTTTCGGGTAATTGAGCATGTATCAATAATTACAGATTTCTGTAGTTGTATATATATGTTTGGATCTAGCTGTATTGTGTTGATGTACTGGTGGATATTGTGTGGTATAACTTCTGTAGTTGATAGTATTATTGGTATAATGTCCACTTCATCCTGATGCCGCATGTCCTTGACTTCCTCAGCCAGTTGGACGTATTTTTCAATTTTTTTCTCCTGTTTTCTTCTGTATATTTGTTGTATTGGGTATGGATATTTCGATTAGTTGTGTAAATTTCTTCGTTTTATTGGTGACTATGATGTCAGGTTTGTTATGTGGTGTTGTTTTATCTGTTATAATGGTTCTGTTCCAGTATAATTTGTATTCATCATTCTCCAGTACATTTTGTGGTGCATACTTGTATGTGGGTATGTGTTGTTTTATTAGTTTATGTTGTATGGCAAGTTGTTGATGTATTATTTTTGCTACATTGTCATGTCTTCTGGTGTATTCTGTATTTACTAGTATTGTACATCTGCTTGTGATGTGATCTACTGTTTCTATTTGTTGTTTGCTAAGTCTGCATTTATCTGTTGTGGTATTGTGATCTTTAATAGTGTGCCTGCTGTAATATCTGGTGTTTATTGTTTGATCCTGTATTGCAATCATGAATCCTTCCATCTCACTGTATATATTGCCTTTTCTTAGCCATGTGTTGGCTGTGTTGATGATATGGGTACTTGCCATGTAGTGTTTTCTTTTTCCAATTTACTTTCTTCATATCTGTTGATGTTATGTGATCTAAAGGGTTGTAGAAGTGGTTATGAAATTGCAGTGGTTTAGCTGATGTATTTATATGAGTGATTGCTTTGTGTATTTTGCTAGTTTCTGCTCGTTCTATAAAGAATTTTCTTAAATTGTCTACCTGTCCATAATGTAGGTTTTTTTTATGTCGATAAATCCCCTTCATCCTTACTTTCTGCTTAATGTGAATCTTTCTGTTGCTGAATGTGTGTGATGTATTCTATATTTATGGCATTGTGATCGTGTAAGTGTATTCAGTGCTTCTAGGTCTGTGTTACTCCAGTTCACTACTCCAAATGAGTAGGTCAATATTGGTATAGCATAAGTATTTATAGCTTTTGTCTTGTTTCTTGCTGTCAATTCTGTTTTCAGTATTTTTGATAGTCTTTGTCTATAATTTTCTTTTAGTTCTTCTTTGATATTTGTATTATCTATTCCTATTTTTTGTCTGTATCCTAGATATTTATAGGCATCTGTTTTTTCCATCACTTCTATGCAGTCGCTGTGGTTATCCAATATGTTATCCCATTGTTTAGTGTGTTTTCCCTTGACTATGCTATTTTTCTTACATTTGTCTGTTTCAAAAGCCATGTTTATATTATTGCTGAACACTTCTGTTAACTTTAGTAATTGGTTGAGTTGTTGATTTGTTGCTGCCAGTAGTTTTAGATTATCCATGTATAGCAAATGTGTGATTTTGTTTCAGTATGTTCCAGTAATATTGTATCCATAATTTGTATTGTTTAGCAAGTTGTATAGTGGGTTCAGAGCAAGGCAGAACCAGAAAGGAGTTAATGAGTCTCCCTGGTATATTCCACCCTTAAATTGTATTGGCTGTGATGTGATATTATTTGAATTTGTTTGGATATTAAGTGTGGTTTTCCAATTTTTCATTACTATGTTTAGGAACTGTATCAATTTACGATCTACTTTGTATATTTCCAATATTTGTAGTAACCATGAGTGGGGTACACTATCAAAAGCTTTTTGGTAATCAATGTATGCATAGTGTAGTGACCTTTGTTTAGTTTTAGCTTGATATATCACCTCTGCATCTATTATCAGCTGCTCTTTACATCCTCGTGCTCCTTTGCAGCAGGCTTTTTGTTCTTCATTTATAATTTTGTTCTGTGTTGTATGTGCCATTAATTTCTGTGTAATGACTGAAGTTAATATTTTGTATATTGTTGGTAGGCATGTTACGGGGCAATCTTTTGCTGGGTTTGCTGTGTCTGCTTGATCTTTAGGTTTCAGATAGGTTATTCCATGTGTAAGTGTATCAGAGAATGTGTATGGGTCTGCAATGTAACTGTTAAATAATTTAGTTAGATGTGAATGCGTTGAGGTGAACTTCTTTAGCCAGAAATTTGCTATTTTATCTTTTCCAGGGGCTTTCCAATTGTGCATAGAATTAATTGCTCGGGTGACTTCATGTTGCAAAATTATCACTTCAGGCATTTGTGGTATCATCTTGTATGTGTCTGTTTCTGCTTGTATCAACCGTGCATGTCTGTTATGTTGCTCCAGAAGTGTTCCGTATCTTTTATGTGTGGTGGATTGTCTATTTTAATGTGTGTGTTATCTACTGTCTGGTAAAATCTCTTTTGGTTTGTGTTGAATGTTTGGTTTTGTTTCCTTCTATTTTCACTTTTTTTTGTATCTTCTAAGTCGTTTGTCCAATGCTTGTAATTTCTGCTTCTTTTCATCTAATTGCTCTATTGCTTCTTGTTGGGAGATTTTACCTAACCAGTTTCGTTTTTTGTCTGATATTTCACTTCTTATAAATTGTGTTAGCTGTCCGATGTCTTTTCTCAGTTTTTCTATTCTGATCTGTAGCCTGTGTTGCCACGCTGGTTTTGTGGGTTTCTTCTGTGTGTTGGTTGGTTCTGATCTCTGCCTAGTATGTATATTTAGAGTAGTGAGTGCTCCTATATAAACCAGTAGTTGTACCTCTTCCATAGTTGTATTTCCATTTATTTTGTTGTGTATGATTGTGTTGATAGTTGTTATTGTTGTTTTGACTTGTGGGTTATTTGGTGGTCTATGCAAGAATTGTCTAATGTCTGTATTTGTGTCTTTGTATTCTATATATGACAGCTCAAATTTTTCTTCTATATCTAACATGTGTGTCACTTTGTGTTCTATTTGTGCTTGTTCTGGTGGCTCTCTTAAGATTTGATTTTCCTCTGATTGTTTAATCGATGCATGTTGTTCTTTGTTTGTTTGCTCTGGGATGTTTGAGTCCATTACTGCATTTTCTTCTTCTTCTTCTTCTTCTGTTTGCACATTATTTTGTTCCAGTATTTGTTGTGCTTGTTGTTTGATGTTTTCTAATTCTGACTGGGGTATCCTGTTATTTTTGATTATTACACGGATCTGATCAGCTAGTTGTTGTTCTGTTAAAAGTTATAATTCTGGGTATCTGGTAATAAATGTTGTGTATACTTGTGATTCGTATCCAGTTGTGATGGTTCCTAGGTTTGTTGCTTGGTAATAACGGAACATGAGGTGTCAGTTAACTTCATCAGACAATCTCATCCTCTGTCTTTGTTTTCCTTCTACGGTGGTTGCAGGAAGCATATCCTGCAAAACACCTCTATTGGGATTCAAATCATTTTCCAGGTGGCTAACAGTGTCGTTACCATTGTGGACGGGCATAGGGTTCACGTGTCGTCCCTGACCACGATGGCGCTTGTCGGAGACTTCTTTAGTTCTGTCCTGAACCAACTAATCACACTAAAAGGGGGGTTAGCCCTATTAGTGGTTTGGTCTTTTCATCGCCCTTCACGACTGGCAGAACATACTGAAGGCCTATTCTTTTCCCGGCCTCCACGTGTTTTTTTTATTATCATCATCATCATCATCATCATCATCAAGTTCCTTCCACAAGTGGCCCACATTATGCATCCTCCGATTGCAAAGGAGGGGTGTCCAGTTCAGGTGAACAGGTCAGCTGATTATCGCACACTTTCACACAGCTAAAGCATTTGCTGCATTCTGTGCCTTGCCTTATGTCCTATTCTCCCTCAAGTCCACTGGTTTTAGCTGTTGATGCTTCTCCCCATGTCATTAATGCATTGCTATACCATTAAGTACAAGTCCATGGCACAACACAAAAATGGAGGTGCTCTCTCTCATCTCCACTTGTGGAGCTGTGGCGAAGCAAGCTGGGATATTTTTAATTCCCCTCTTGTTTTGCCATCTGCCACTTAAATTCGTTATTTTTTTTCATTTTTGAACTAATTACAATTAACATGAATATTATCTGCATTTTCATACAAGAGAAAGGTTGGCCATCAGTTTTACAGAATATAACACAAGACATAATTTTATGCTTAATTTTATGTATGTAATTGATTTTCTAATTTAATTGAACTATTCCTAGTTAGTATCTTTCAATATAGGGTGAAATGAGTAATTGTTTCGTAACTTATATTGTATTGTTGACATATAAACAAATATAAATTCTATACTAGTTATAAACATTTGGAAGATGAAATACTAGTAACCTTAAAGTATGTATTTGGCTATATTTGAAAACATGTTAGCAAAGCCAGCCCTTAATTAATTCCAAAGTAATTAACAGTTTTGTTTCAAATGGTTCAAATGGCTCTGAGCACTATGGGACTCAACTGCTGTGGTCATAAGTCCCCTAGAATTTAGAACTACTTAAACCTAACTAACCTAAGGACATTACACACATCCATGCCCGAGGCAGGATTCGAACCTGCGACCATAGCGATCGTGCGGTTCCAGACTGTAGCGCCTTTAACCGCTCGGCGACTCTGGCTGGCAATTAACAGTTTTGTCCAAAGTATTGTTTAGGTAACTATATACGTTAATTTCACAATTTAAACAAATAATTTGGTCTAATTCTTGCAGTAGAAGGAACTGTTAAGAAAGATGGAAGTTTTCAATGTATTCATTTAAGTTAATGAGTTAAGTTTTTATTATAATTTCAATAAATGTAACTTCAAACAATGTGTAGTTTCAGCACTTATTATTGTGATGATATATAGGGGCCCAATTTTTGGTCATGAGACAGTCCATCCACAGTTGAGTTTCAGATGAGGAACCTGTGTTGGTTAGAACGACAACAATGCCTCAACTTAAGAGTGAAATAAGTGTTACACCAATGGGCCATGTGTTAAACCGATGACAGTTTCTGCTCTATATGTACCTTTCTCCTCTTCAAGAACTGTGAACTTTGTGGTTAGGTTTTTACTGCTTGTAGATGTTCAACAGTAAACTATTGTAGCAGTATGTGGAGGTTTGCCTGCTAACTATTAATAAGGCTTATCAAAAGTTATAACAACAGTGCACTGGACATATAACTGTGTATTATTAGGGGGTTGTGAAAAGTGAAATTAAAGTATTATGAAATACAACTGTGCGCCAGTTGGCTACATTATTTACAGTAATCAGTGTCCAGCTTACAAACCCTAGTTTTCAGCCAGTGTAGCAACGCAGAACATTGACACTGAGGCCAGCCAACAAAGAAATAAAAAGCAGGTGGAACTGCTACAAAGCGTGAAGGGACTAGGTCAGATGTGTCACGTGTGACAGCCGTGGATGGTCTCCCCGACTGCTGCAAATTGTGGAACTCCACTGAATCACCTACTGATTTAAAATGGAATGATCATATAAAGTTGATTGTCGGTAAAGCAGATGCCAGACTGAGATTCACTGGAAGAATCCTAAGGAAATGCAATCCGAAAACAAAGAAAGTAGGTTACAGTATGCTTGTTCGCCTACTGCTTGAATACTGCTCAGCAGTATGGGATCCATACCAGATAGGGTTGATAGAAGAGAGAGAGAAGATCCAATAGAGAGCAGCGCGCTTTGTTACAGGATCATTTAGTAATCGTGAAAGCATTACAGAGATGATAGATAAACTCCAGTGGAAGATGCTGCAGGAGAGATGCTCAGTAGCTCAGTACGGGCTTTTGTTGAAGTTTCGAGAACATACCTTCACTGACGAGTCAAGCAGTATATTGCTCCCTCCTACGTATATCTTGTGAAGAGACCATGAGGATAAAATCAGAGAGATTAGAGCCCACACAGAGGCATAGCAACAATCCTTCTTTCCATGAACAATAAGAGACTGGAATAGAAGGGAGAATCGATAGAGGTACTCAAGGCACCCTCCGCCACACACCATCAGGTGGCTTGTGGTGTATGGATCTAGATGCAGATGTAGATGACCTCATCCTCCACACCCAGCAAGTAATTGTTGCTACAATATCTGTGAAAGTGACGGAAACTTGGCACACCCACTTGGGAGACTTCAAATAATACATACATAATGTTCTACATTTGTAGCATTGTTTTCGGCAGTGAAAAAAAATAATGTGTATTTGTTTCTGGGCAACCATCGTAATTCCTATGATATACACACTGACACATAGAATACCAAATTTGTTTTTCTGGTGAAAACATCCTCCTAAGTACAGTATGTCTTACTCAGAGACCCAAATGGGAGCTGCTTTATCTGTGGAGTACTTTACACTTGAAGATGCAATGATCATTAGAGCTGCATGCCCTTTAGAAGTATAATAGTTATATTTTTACATTGTTCCAGCCATTAGCAGTACCATCATAGCAGGGTCATACACAAAAAAACTCAAAAATCCAGACTGTGGCCATTTTAGTTATTAATAAGGGTCTTTGTCAAGAAAATGGTTTTCAGTTGATGGGAGCAAGATTCTACATATTTTTAGGTATTTGCTAATATGGGAATACATGTTTTCTGCTGAATTTCCGATATCATTAAGTGATGATTGTTTTAGTAAACTTATGCAATGCTTTAATGCTGTCTGGACTGATGGAAATTCTGGGATGATACAGATGCTGACTTGTTTTTACAATCACCATCTCTACGTCATGGAGTTGGCTTTACAACCTGTTCCAGAAATTATCCTGTCCTTGGACATCTAGATCCAAGGCTGGTTCCTACCAGTTATGCATTTTTCCCTGGGCTTTGTTTCCAGTGCTGCACAGGGACAGCTTAGTGACACCACTGCCTCCTCAGTGCCTCCGAGTTCCCATGATTTTCATTCTAGGTTTACTCCCCAAGGCTCTTTCACTCTCTCTACAGTTGGGGCTATTACCTGCCACCGTAGAGAGCTTTTTTCATAGTATCTAATCCTTCAGGAAATTCTTCGTGCCAAAAAAAGCTAACTTGAAACTTCAGTGGCACTGATTCTGGATGTCTGAGCAATGTCCACAATTTTTTATTATGATAAATACTTCCGTTATCAATAAATATTGCATCTGCATGCTGCACAACTGTGATTCACATTCCCTCCTCATTTCTGCCGAAGTTACAGACCAAATACAGCCTTGCATCCATGGTATCATGGAGGCGAACCTCCCAGTTTGTTCAACCAAATTTACAAGTCCCACTCTCACTGTAAACTACTACCCGTAACAGAATAGTTAGATAGGTTTATTTGTAATTCACCTTGGCACATAATCAGCTATGCATTATATAGAAGTTGTGATCACATTATACCTGCTAGCTTAACTATCAATCTGCAGTAAAGAAATCTTACCTATTACATGTTGTTATCTGGAATATGGAGTGCGATGGGGAAGTCTCAGGTGTCTTGAAACAACTTCCAGGAAGTAGCTTTGAACATGACATTTCTTCTCCAACGTTAAAACTTACACCACCACTCAAATCTATAAAATCATCCCACACTTGGAAATGAAGAAAACAATAATATTATAATGATAGTTATACTAGCTGCAAGCTAGTTATTTCATAAAATGTGTCTTTCATTCTATCGGTACAAAGTAAAGAGGTTTCTGACACGAACTTACATTTCTCAAACAGTAATACCTCAAGGAATTTTAATGTGTCGATCTTTCAAATAGGGAAATCATTTTTGGAGGTTCTTGTAAATTGACACACTGTTTTAAATTAATTTTATGAGAACAAATTAAGCAAATATTGTAAGCAATGACATTAAAATTCACTGAAGAAGAAAAATCTGAGAAATTTGAATGAGAATACTGTGAAAGGACTGTTGATTTGTGAGTATACCTAATGTATTTAATAAACTCTGCTTCAATTTAGGAATTGCCCATCACATTATGAACATGTGACTAAATTACTGCTGCTTTTATCTTCTGTGCTGCAATATTCACAAACCGAATTGTTGCAATGCAATTATACAAAAGTTAATTTAAATTTATAATTTATTCTTTCAATGAGTATAAAAGACATGGAAGTAACCAATATACAACAGGAAGGACTCTATAAACATCTTCACCCAACTAAACAATGTCACAGAAACTAATGACACTAACAAAAGTTCTGTTGGCATTTGGGCATACTCATTACTTTACTGCATTGTACTTGCCATCTTTGCAAGAACATTAAACACAAGCACACTGATCAAAATGGGCACTAGGCAAAGATGCAGTCTTTCTCCTCCATTGTCAAACATGTACACTGAAGAAACAATGAAGGAAGTAAAAGAAATGTACAGAAGTGGGATTAAAATGCAAGGCAAATTGATTTCAATAACAAAATTCAGTGATAGCATCGCTATCTTCTGTGAAACTGAGTGGGGTGAACAGTAGACTGAGTAGGAAGGAATTCTGCCACCTTGGAAGTATGGAGTACGTAAGAAGAACATTAGCACAGACAACATAGTCTTCCTCACTAAAAGAAGTTTCCTAGTATCAAATATAGATGTTAAATTGAGAAAGAAAAATTCTGAGAATTTGCATCTTGTAAACTGCATTGCGCAGAAGTGAATCATGGACTGTGGGACAAATGGAGAAGTAATGAATTGAAGTGTTTGAGAAGTGGTCTTAAAGCTGAATGCTCAAAATGAAGTGGAGTGATAAGACATCAAAATAAAGTGGACTGATAAGACATTCAATATTTGAGGGCACTGGGTGTAAGTACTATGCAGATACAAACATTTATCACAAACAAGAAACATCAAACACCATAAAGAAAGAGAAAGGGGGGATGGGGGCATACAGAGAGAGAGAGAGATAGAGATAGAAATAGAGATAGAGAGAGAGAGAGAGAGAGAGAGATGCTGATGGAACAGCTGGCTAGTTCTGCATATGTGGAAGCCGTAGAAAGGACTGGATCAATTTGCTTTAAACATGCACACAATAATCAAGACCACTGGGAAAATTTATTTTATAGCTCACACCCACTCATGCCTGGCAGTGCCATCATCGGCACTTCGCAGGACCATTTTTAAAATCCGAGTTGTTAGTGGCTGTATAAACAGTTTTAATTTTTCATAAATCAACATGCAGTCTACCACTACAGATGAGCTCTTACTAAGATTCTTACAACTGAAGTCTTCCATAGACGACTGCAATGGACACAGGGCCATAGTTTACATTAAATATATATCTTTACTAAAAATGGGACTGACACGAGGGTTGTAATGCCCCACATTTTTTTAAAAAATCCATTAATATACATAAACAAATGTCTTTGTTGGGACTTCACATTTGATGTTTGTTCTGAGCACCTGTGAAGTTTCGAACCATTCTGGCAGATGGAAGAGCCATATTACAGTGTCAAAATGATGACTCACATTACAAGCAGCATGCTGTTATTGAATTCTTGTATGAAGAAAAGGAAACCATGGTGAACATCCATAAATGTTTGTGAGGAGTGTATGGCGATGCTGCAGTTGATAAGAGTATAGTTGGGCGATGTGTAAATAAAGTTACAGCCTAAGACAATGCACAAACAGAGCTCCACGATCAGCTACACTTGGGACATCCTGTCACAGCCACTGCTCCAGATATGCTGAATTGCGCAGGTGCTATTATTCGTGGCGACTGGTGCATCACAACTTGACAACTGGCTCTACATTTGTCGGTCAGCCCTGGAAGCATATCTGCAATGATATTGTATATTCAAAGAGGTGCTCATGATGGGTTCCATGAATGCTCACAGTAGACCACAAGGGTCAAAGAAAAGCCATTTCATCTGAATTGTTGGTGCATTTAGAGACTGACGGATAGGCCTTTCTCTCACGGATCACTACAAGGGGAGAAAGCTGAGTGCACCACTTTGCGCTGGAAACAAAAAGGCATTCCATGGAGTGGCATCAACCTCATCCACCACAAAAGAAGAAAGTCAAGACAACCCCCCCCCCCCCCCACCCACCTGCTGGAAAAGTCACAGTGACAGTCTTCTGTGACTGGGACATCATTTCTGTGGATGTGATGCCAAGAGGGTCAACCACCAATTCAGAAGCATAAGTGAAGACTGAATAAACTCAAGAACTGTTGGACAAGAATCCTGCAGAATTATTGCTGCAATGCAATAATGCATGCCCCACACAAGTCTGAGACTGTGGGAACACATCACCAAATTGGGTTGGACAGGACTGCCTCACCCACCCTACAGTCCAGACCTGGCGCCCTCAGACTTCCATCTCTTTGGGCTGCTTAGGATTCTCTATGCGGAACACACTTTGAAGATGAAAAGAGTGTCAGTCGTGCAATGAAAACATGGCTGAGCCTACAGGACAAGAGTTTTTACCAGCAGAGAATACACGTTCTTCCACAATGTTGGCGGACAGCCATAGAACATGATGGAGACTACGCAGAAAAAATGGACATGACAAGACATGTTGAAGTATATTGTCAGCAAATTCTGACTATTAACAATAAATAAATTCTGAGAAAAAAAAATGCGGGGTATTACTTTGGAACGGCCCTCGTAGTAATGCAACAGAATGTGAGGCACATATTGGAATATTTGATACCACACCATGTACACAACTGCGCCACAATTTTTTTAAGTTTGCACATTCTCTGAAGACTTTATTTATTCATTTATGCTTAATGCTGACTAATGTGTTATGCTTAAATACAAACAATGATGTAGTTGCACAATGGCTTCATTTACTTGGCATGACCAAGTTAATGTCAGATGTCATCACAATGTAATGTAAGAAGCATCAGGAAAGCAGCCACTGACACATTCTTTGGCCACAACAGCTAAAGAATTCTTTAGCAAAAACCAGCCAAAATGTTCTTTCACAATAATGGCCAGAACTGATGGAGCAAGAGTTGCTGCCCAGGCCATGCTGTAGGCAAAGCTACCTCACGTCTAAGTCTCATTACTGCCAACTGCAACGAACATTACTGACAGTGGACACAGAGCCAAGCTGGAGTATTGCCAACTAGGGTTTTTGCACTGCCTTGGCAGCACTAGTCTTCTCTCCCCCTATGTGACAGGAAATTCTGACCTTTTAAAACAATGAGGCGACAAGCCCACATAAACATCAAACTGGTGCCTTCCATGCGGAAGGCCACCAGCTGCAGATCTTATACTGGAGGGGACCATGGTTCACATCCCTACATGACTAGCTGCCTTGCATGAGCATGCTCTCCTGCTGCTGGTTTGCCCAGAGTGACACACTACCTCTGCTCAAATGCACACATTCTGGTGCTGGTTGTACTGCCATGTCTGCCAATGCTGGCAACAGTCACAGCATGCAGGCAGGATAGAGCCACCAGCAGGCCACTATCACACCACAGCCTATTTGCACTGTAAGTTGGCTGTGCCTTTGAGGACTGCACACTGAGGTCAGCATCTTTGATGCACAGCAGGGCCACAACTGCCGTAAACTTATCAATAAACATGTGACAATTTCGTGCTCTTGATTTATCAGAAGATAGCAACTTGTTTGCTAATCACCACTTCGCTGCAACCATACCCACAGTGCAGAGCTGAATGCCATCCTGACCTATAAAAAAATGGCTCTTCCTGCCACCACAAAGATGAAGTCCACTCTATGATATTATTACTCAATTATGTAAAAAGCAATTCTTTTCACTCTATACACATTATCACATTAGCAGTTTATATGAAATTTCAAGAACGAGATTTTCACTCTGCAGTGGACTGTGCGCTGATATGAAACATCCTGGCAGACTAAAACTGTGTGCCGGACCCGGACTCGAATTCGGGACCTTTGCCTTTTGCGGGCAAGTGTTCTCCCATCTGAGCTACCCAAGCATGACTCACGCCCTGTCCTCACAGCTTCAGTTCTGCCAGTACGTGAGTCGTGCTCGGGTAGCTCAGATGGTGGAGCACTTGCCTGCAAAAGGCAAAGGTCCTGAGTTCAAGTCTTGGTCTGGCAGAAAGTTTCATATGAAATTTCATCACAGAATAAGCATGCGACCTTAAAATATCCAACCTTGTTGTTGTTGTGGTCTTCAGTCCTGAGACTGGTTTGATGCAGCTCTCCATGCTACTCTATCCTGTGCAAGCTTCTTCATCTCCCAGTACTTACTGCAGCCTACATCCTTCTGAATCTGCTTAGTGTATTCATCTCTTGGTCTCCCTCTACAATTTTTACCCTCCACGCTGCCGTCCAATGCTAAATTTGTGATCCCTTGATGCCTCAAAACATGTCCTACCAACCGATCCCTTCTTCTAGTCAAGTTGTGCCACAAACCTCTGTTCTCCCCAATCCTATTCAATACCTCCTCATTAGTTACGTGATCTACCCACCTTATCTTCAGCATTCTTCTGTAGCACCACATTTCGAAGCTTCTATTCTCTTCTTGTCCAAACTGGTTATCGTCCATGTTTCACTTGCATACATGGCTACACTCCATACAAATACTTTCAGAAACAACTTCCTGACACTTAAATCTATACTCGATGTTAACAAATTTCTCTTCTTCAGAAACGATTTCCTTGACATTGCCAGTCTACATTTTATATCCTCTCTACTTCGACCATCATCAGTTATTTTACTCCCTAAATAGCAAAACTCCTTTACTACTTTAAGTGTCTCATTTCCTAATCTAATCCCCTCAGCATCACCCGATTTTATTTGACTACATTCCACTATCCTCGTTTTGCTTTTGTTGATGTCCATCTTATATCCTCCTTTCAAGACACTGTCCATTCCGTTCAACTGCTCTTCCAAGTCCTTTGCTGTCTCTGACAGAATTACAATGTCATCGGCGTACCTCAAAGTTTTTACTTCTTCTCCATGAATTTTAATACCTACTCTGAATTTTTCTTTTGTTTCCTTTACTGCTTGCTCAATATACAGATTGAATAACATCGGGGAGAGGCTACAACCCTGTCTCACTCCTTTCCCAACCACTGCTTCCCTTTCATGCCCCTCGACTCTTATAACTGCCATCTGGTTTCTGTACAAATTGTATATAGCCTTTTGCTTCCTGTATTTTACCTCTGCCACCTTTAGAATTTGAAAGAGAGTGTTCCAGTCAACATTGTCAAAAGCTTTCTCTAAGTCTACAAATGCTAGAAACGTAGGTTTGCCTTTTCTTAATCTTTCTTCTAAGATAAGTCATAAGGTTAGTATTGCCTCACGTGTTCCAACATTTCTACGGAATCCAAACTGATCTTCCCCGAGGTCCGCTTCTACCAGTTTTTTCATTCGTCTGTAAAGAATTTGCGTTAGTATTTTGCAGCTGTGACTTATTAAACTGATAGTTCGGTAATTTTCACATCTGTCAACACCTGCTTTCTTTGTTATTGGAATTATTATATTCTTCTTGAAGTCTGTGGGTATTTCGCCTGTCTCATACATCTTGCTCACCAGGTGGTAGAGTTTTGTCATGACTGGCTCTCCCAAGGCCATCAGTAGTTCTAATGGAATGTTGTCTACTCCCGGGGCCTTGTTTTGACTCAGGTCTTTCAGTGCTCTGTCAAACTCTTCACGCAGTATCTTATCTCCCATTTCATTTTCATCTACATCCTCTTCCATTTCCATAATATTGTCCTCAAGTACATCGCCCTTGTATAAACCCTCTATATACACCTTCCACCTTTCTGCCTTTCCTTCTTTGCTTGGAACTGGGTTGCTATCTGAGCTCTTGATAATCATACAAGTGGTTCTCTTCTCTCCAAAGGTCTCTTTAATTTTCCTGTAGGCAGTATCTATCTTACCCCTAGTGAGACAAGCCTCTACATCCTTACATTTGTCCTCTAGCCATCCCTGCTTAGCCATTTTGCACTTCCTGTTGATCTCATTTTTGAGACGTTTGTATTCCCTTTTGCCTGCTTCATTTACTGCATTTTTATATTTTCTCCTTTCATCAATTAAATTCAATATTTCTTCTGTTACCCAAGGATTTCTATTAGCCCTCTTCTTTTTACCTACTTGATCGTCTGCTGCCTTCACTACTTCATCCCTCAGAGCTACCCATTCTTCTTCTGCTGTATTTCTCTCCATAATTCCTGTCAATTGTTCCCTTATGCTCTCCCTGAAACTCTCTACAACCTCTGGTTCTTTCAGTTTATCCAGGTCCCATCTCCTTAAATTCCCACCTTTTTGCAGTTTCTTCAGTTTCAATCTGCAGTTCATAACCAATAGATTGTGGTCAGAATCCACATCTGCCCCTGGAAATGTCTTACAATTTAAAACCTGGTTCCTAAATCTCTGTCTTACCATTATATAATCTATCTGATACCTATTAGTATCTCCAGGATTCTTCCATGTATACAACCTTCTTTTGTGATTCTTGAACCAAGTGTTAGCTATGATTAAGTTATGCTCTGTGCAAAATTCTACAAGGCGGCTTCCTCTTTCACTTCTTCCCCCCCAATCCATATTCACCTACTATGTTTCCTTCTCTCCCTTTTCCTACTGACGAATTCCAGTCACCCATGACTATTAAATTTTCGTCTCCCTTCACTACCTGAATAATTTCTTTTATCTCGTCATACGTTTCATCAATTTCTTCATCATCTGCAGAGCTAGTTGGCATATAAACTTGTACTACTGTAGTAGGCATGGGCTTTGTGTCTATGTTGGCCACAATAATGCGTTCATTACGCTGTTTGTAGTAGCTAACCCGCACGCCTATTTTTTTATTCATTATTAAACCTACTCCTGCATTACCCCTATTTGATTTTGTATTTATAACCCTGTAATCACCTGACCAAAAGTCTTGTTCCTCCTGCCACCGAACTTCACTAATTCCCACTATATCTAACTTTAACCTATCCATTTCCCTTTTTAAATTTTCTAACCTACCTGCCCGATTAAGGGATCTGACATTCCACGCTCCAATCTGTAGAATGCCAGTTTTCTTTCTCCTGATAACGACGTCCTCCTGCCCGGAGATCCGAATGGGGGACTATTTTACCTCCGGAATATTTTACCCAAGAGGATGCCATCATCATTTAATCATACAGTAAACCTTATATTAGGCATAAATGTCAGCAAAGAATTCAAAGCAGCAATTACATGTTAAGGATTTAATATTTCTAGATTGTTCAAAATATTTATGTTGCAAATTTGAAATAAAAATTGAGTAATCAATATGTACATCATGATGTGTCCTATTTGTTTCATAATTAATTTTAGTAACTATAACTTTATTAAAATTGTTGTATCAACAATAAGAGAACTGGTTTTTACTGTTAGAAATATACTTAAAGATGGGTGGCTGAGTCAGCCAAACCAGTTCACAAAAATATCCAGTTTTCTGTAGGACATGAGTCAGTTACAGTGTAATTGCAGTTCAAGTTTTTTCATTAAACTTCAATCAAAATTAAAAGTCATATGTTTGACAGTTATTTAGAATATCACAGTTATGTTCCACATTATCAAAACCTGGATACATGGAGGCTGCAGTGAAAAGATTATATCCCCCCAATATCAATGTGACAACAAACGTGCAAGGTGACTACTATTATTTATTTTTACTATCAACCATTTTATCAAATTTGTGATATGCTTCAGTCTCATGTATTTCAAAGAAGCAACACACAACATAATAAACTATAATTTTTACTATGGCATTGGCAGTTGGCTGTGTTATAACATGTCACTTCACCATCAGTCCATCAACAGAGTAATGGATAATCAGAAGGTATTGTGTTATGATTCAAGTAGAAGAAGAAAAAGCTTAAACAGCCATGAACCTATTACATAGTCCATAACAAGCAACACCAATAAGCACAAAATGCCCAGCAGAAGATACTTCAGGAGAAACAGTGAAGAACATTATTACATTACCTCCATACCCATCCCAATTCATCCCATAGCCTAACACCTCTCATTTTGAGCTAGGAACTCCAGTATGTGTATGCACTGGTGGAAGATATCCACAGTATGTGTATGCGCTGGTGGAAGATATCCACAGTATGTGTATGCACTGGTGGAAGATATCCACAGAACCTCATTGTGGTGCCACCAGAACCAGCTCCAGTCACAATTATCTCACCAGCCACCATTGCAGCAGTAATTTTTTACTATAAAATCTGATAGTGTAGCAGATTAATTATCTGTGCTTTGGAAAGGCAACACACCTTAGGAATTTCATGACATTTTCAGCTGAGGAATTCATAAAGGTGTACAAATTTTTATAACCCTATCTTCTATCTGTAATATTTTAGATTACAATGAATATTGATCATGCTCTGTTGGGAGGTGAAGGGCCTTAATTCAGAACCTATTGCCTTTTATATCAGAAATATTTATTGAAACACGGGGATGGTATTTATGCATCTTTACAGCGATATTACTCTGTACCACAATTAAAATACACTTTTCATGGAGGTATGTTCCACCTATGCTCCTAAACGAAGGGCAGATTCTTTTTGCCATATGCGTTTTGCCTCTTTTGTTTATGAAGCCTCTCCAGTGGCCATGATATGTGTTTCTCTCTATACATAAAATAAATGTACTATGTAGTAGTTACAATATGTTACTACTTTTTTCTCTTATTTTTCAGATTAGTAACACCTTTTGTAGCACCAAATTTTATAATATTAAATTATCATTTGGTGTTAAGATTTCAGGCATTGTTAGCCCACATATGTAGTTCATAAATAAAAGAGTAGTTCATAAATAAAAAAAGAAAACCGTGTATGGAACAAAAAGTGACTTTCATTTACTGTAGTTGCATAGATAGACCATAATACCATGAATTTTGAAGTGACTAAGGGGCTATGGAAAATGGATAAAATGGCGATAAAATCCACTGCTTTAGTATTATCCAAACTGAGAAAGTTCTAAGATATTACATGAAGAACTAGACAGATATTATAGCCACCAATCAAATTCTCGATGAGCTTCTAACTGGTGTTGCTTATGCCATCTGCTCTGCAGTACATGATTAGAAACACTGTGAGAAGACATACAGTCTCCACTATACAGGCAAAACAGTCAAGCTGAGAGAGAGCCAACACATGTTAGATGACACAGTTATTAAAAATTCATGTCATAAATAGACTTTAAAAAATTTCTGGGGAAAAAACCAAGCTGTATCATGGTAAGTACTGTTGTCTTGTGTTCCAAAGACTGTCTTAATACACACTTTGTATGTTATAATAAGGAAGCAACAAGATAATTACAAATAGTTGCTTCTTGGGTATCAGGAATTTTGCATGTTTTTACTATGTGCTGTCTGTATTATACACTGTGTGGTATGTGGGAAGTGAAATGACAAATGACTGAATGTGCCTTCCAAATGCTTCTGACTAGATCTGCTGTGCTACAGAACTATCATAACCTTTCACTTCGATGAGGTTCAGAGCTATAGCCAATTTTCCATGTAAAACATACCTCACTACTAATTACCAAACAATGGAAAATAATATTTATGAAATGGATATGTTGCTACTCACCACACAGCTGAAGTGCTGACTTGCAGACAGGCACAATGAAGTTAAGTTTTCAGTCAACAAGCGCTTCTTCTGAAACAACACAACCCAACACACACACACACACACACACACACACACACACACACACACACACACACTTTCACGCAAGCGCATCTTACACACAAGTGGCACTGTCTCTCACCACTGGGGTCCAGCTCCAAACTCTTCCTGCATCTGACAAATGCAGCACTCTTGGGAGGATGGTGGGGGAAAGGAGGAGACATGGGGTGGGGAGTGGGAGGGATATCAGGATAGCAGTGGGAGGAAGATGATGATGTGCTGGTGAGAACATGTAGGAACATGGTGGGGACAGGATTGGCTGCTAGGTGGAGAGTCAAGAGGCTGTGTTGGAGGGGAGGGGGAAAGGGAGAGGACAGAGGAGAGAGGAGACATAGAGAAAAGGAAAAAGACTATATGTGCACTGGTGGAATGTGCAGTGCTGGAATAGGAGCAGCAAAGGGAATAGGCAAGGGCAGGACACTGACAAGCAAAGGTTGAGGACAGTGAGGTTACAGGGATAACAAATATGTTGTAGAGAGATTTCCTCTAACCGAGTTCAGAAAAGCTGGTGTTGGTAGGAAGGATCCAGATGGCACAGGCTGTGAAGCTGTCACTGATGGGAAGTACACTGTGCTAGGCAGTATGTTCAGCAACCATGGATATTAGGTCAGAGATTCCTGATTTCAGGGTGAGAGGTAGTAGAACCCTGGCATAGAACATAGTTCAGTTACTCCAGTCCTGGTGCTGAGTCACGAAGACAGTGCTCTTTTGTGGCCAGGCAATGGATATGTGAGAAATGGTAAGTGTATGGAGAGACAAGGCAAGGGTAATCTGTTTCTGAACAAGGTTAGGAGGGTAATTTCTGTCTGTGTAGAGCCTTCACATTTTTGGAGAGAGACTGCTCATCACTACAGATGTGATAACTGCATGTGGCTTGGCTAAATGGAAGGGGCTTCTTGATATGGAATCGGTGTCAGCTGTCAAAGAGGAGGTATTATTGCTGGTTGGTAGGTCTGATGTGAACAGAGGTACTTGTCCATTATAACTATCCGGGCTGTTATGCCGTGGTCGGTTGATGAATTCTATGTCGATTCCCAACGTTTCGTCTCCGACTATGGGAGATATCTTCAAGGGGGTCCGTAGCTCAATGGAAGGTCCAACACACCCACTGGCTCTCTACTGACTGCCGCTAAATTCCGTGTCCGCGCGCTCCCATGCCGCGGCGTGACGTCACGTGTTTTGAAAACGTCAGTGCAATTGGCCGCTGTCCATCGCCGTCGATCGCTGTTGCCATCACCCAGTAGTGGATGGGTGGTACACATCTTCTTTAACACCGGCATCCATATACCATTTAATTTCACACCCTCCTCCTTTCGGTTGAAATTATTTGGGTGTTTAGCAATTTCGATTTCCTCCCTGTAGAGCCTTTCGTAATATCTGCTTGTGGCCGCTAGTACTTGCGTCTCCTCGAAACAAATATTGTGGTTCCCTGGCTGGAAAGCATGCTCCGCAACAGCTGATCATTCCGTTTCTCCTCTTCTACAATTTCCCTTATGCTCTTCCAAACGTTTAGAAACAGTTCTTTTAGTGGTACCCACATAAACATCACCACAGCTGCATGGGATCCTATACACTCCAGCTTTTTCCAGTGGTTTGCGAGCCTCCTTGGCAGGCTTAAGGTATTCCTGTATCTTCCTGGTGGGCTTGTAAATTACGGTAATATTCCGCTTCATCAAGATCCTCCCTCTTCTTTCCGTTACATTTTTAACAAACGGCAGGAAAACCTTAGATTTTGCAGCAGCCTGTACGTCAGTATGATTTCTGCGTGGCTGCCTCAACGCACGTTTTATTTCAGCAGACGAATATCCATTCTTCATTAGTGCATTGTGGAGATGTTCCATCTCAGCGTCGAGCAACTCAGGTTCACAAATATTTCGAGCTCTGTCCGCTAACGTCTTGATAACACCCCGCTTCTGTTGTGGGTGGTTGTTCGAATCCCGGTGCAAATAACGGTCCGTGTGCGTGGGTTTGTGGTATACTGAGTGGCCCAAACTACCATTTTTGTTTCTAAAAACAAGCACATAGAGGAAATGTAACTTGCCGTCTACCTCCTCCTCCATTGTAAACTGAATTCTCGAGTTTATACTGTTCAGATGTTCATGGAACCAGCTTAGTTCCTCCCTACCATGTCTCCACAGCATCATCCCCATATCAGAACCATACATTTGGTTTTTTTGCTGGCAGTACCTAAGGCCTGTTCTTCGAATTTCTCCATAAAGAAGTTTGCAATTACGGGACTTAGGGGGCTTCCCATAGCCACGCCATCCGTTTGCTCATAAAACTGTTCATTCCACTTGAAGTATGTGGTCGTCAAACAACACTTAAACAGTTCTGAAATATCGGCAGGAAAAATTCGATCCAGCTGTTCCAATACATCATTAAGTGGAACCATGGTAAACAGCGATACCACATCAAAATTGACCAATATGTCCTCCGGCTGGACCACTATGCCATTCAATCTGCTGGTGAAATGTGTCGAATTCTTTATATAAGAGTCCAAACGGCCCACATGTGGTTTTAGCAGTGTAGTCAAAAACTTGGCTAACGAGTAGGTGGGTGAACCAATGGCACTTAGTATCGGTCTTAACGGCACATTTTCTTTATGAATTTTGGGCAATCCATAAAGCCTCGGTGGTAGCGCAACCGAATTGCAGAGACCTTTCTGTACACTCTCTTCAATGGAGGACTTTCTTTATTAACCGCGACACAGTTCTGAGAACGCTGTTAGTGGGGTCCTTATTCAGCTTCCTATATGCTTGCGGATCCAGTAGATCAGTAATTTTACTCTGATAGTCAGCCACATCCATAATCACTGTTGCGCTTCCTTTGTCAGCTGGGAGAACCAAAATACTATCATCGTCATTCAGGAGTTTTAAAGCTCTTCTCTCACCCACAGTTATATTACTTTTTGGCGGTTTTGCATTGGCTAATATTCTTACTGTTTCTATACAGATTTCTTCAGCTGTTACAGAATCCACACTGCGAATTCCTGCTTCTACACTGGCTATAATTTCTTCCGTGGGCACAAAACGTGGACTAACAGCAAAATTTCCTCCCTTGGCAAGCACAGATGTCTCATCGTCAGATTCCCAAATAATTTCAACCGAAAGGAGGAGGGTGTGAAATTAAACAGTATATGGATGCCGGTGTTAAAGAAGATGTGTACCACCCATCCACTACTAGGTGATGGCAACAGCGATCGACGGCGATGGACAGCGGCAAAGTGCACTGAAGTTTTCAAAACACACGACGTCACGCTGCGGCGTGGGAGCACGTGGACATGGAATTTAGCAGCAGTCAGTAGCGAGCCAGTGGGTGTGTTGGACCTTTCATTGAGCTACGGACCCCCTTGAAGATGTCTCCCGCAGTCAGAGACGAAACATTGGGAATCTACACAGAATTCATCAACCGACCACGGCATAACAGCCCGGATAATTATAATGGACATGTTATTTCCTGCCGTGAAAGTCTACATTTTAGGAACAGAGGTACTGACATAACCAGTCTTAATTTGGAGGTCAATATTGAGGAAGGTGGTTAGTTGGGATGAAGATGACCACGTGAAGTGAATGGGGAAGAAAGTGTTGATCTGGAGGAACATGAATAAAGTGTACTCGTCCCCTTTCCAGATTACAAAGATGTCATCAGTAAATCCAAACTACATGAGGGGTCAGGGATTCTAGGTGATTATGAAGGATTTCTCTAGGTGGCCCATGAACAGGGTGGTACAGGATGGTGCTATGTAGGTGCCACTGCTGTACCATGGATTTAATAGTACATGATGCCTTCAAGTAAGAAGTAATTGTGGGTGAGGATATAGTTGGTCATGGTGACCATGAAGGAGGTTGCAGAACTTTTATCCATTACAGATAAGAAACACTGTGTCTGTGATGAATAAATGTTTCTTGAAATTATTGCAACAGTCACCTTTTGTTTTCTTCTTCAGTTTCTTTATTACTCCATTACCGGTTTAGAACCATCTAGCAAGTCATCATCAGATGGTGGTTATATTAATTTTCTGCAGCAGGATGGATGTTATATAGAACCATTAGTATGTGTTGGTAGGATCTAGGTGTTTTGTAAAGCATGTGGAATGTGTTACCTCTGCTAAGCGTGTAAAGTACAGTACAATTATTGTCACTGGAAACATTCAGTATGTTTTCAAGAATACTGTGTACATCAACATCCAACCAATTGATGATAATCATTTTAAATGACTCCCACACTGCTGCAGACAATTAATATATGTGCCATCTGATGATGAATCACTAGGCGGTTCAAAACTGGTAATGGCATAATTAAAAAAAATTAAAGAACATTAACAAAAGGCAACTGGTTGCAGTAATTTCGAGATTCCTTTAAGGAGGTTGTAGGTTTGGAGCCACTCCGGCATTGGGAAAGGTAGTATTCAATAGCAGTAAGGCCTCCCCTCCCCCGATCCCCAGCACACCTTCCGAGTCTGCACCCAACAGCCCATCCTGTTCCCGCCACATACCTGCATGCTCTCATGAGTAGCACAACACCTCGCCCCTCTCCTGTCCCGTTATCTCTCCCCCCACCAGTTGCATGCATCCTCTTACCCTAACCACACACCCCAGACTGCTGCAGACAAGACACAGGGGCATTTCACAGTCAGGTCCCAAAGGATGGAGACAGTAGCCAAGTGTGAGTGAGTTGTGTAGCGACATGCCTATGCCATAAGCTATTCCACACACTTTGAAGTCCCAACTGAATACTATCACATCATTTACTTCTTCAATGCTTTCATCTGTGGTTGTGGTCTCAGAGGTCCTGTGTCTGTATCATCTCTGAGAAAAGAGTAATCGTGCTGAATTCAGGTATGATGATACTGTGTATCATAACCCTAGCTGATACACAAAGGAATAATGCATTGCACTTTTATGTCCAAGAATGCACATGTTTGAAAAAGAATTTTGAAACAACATTCTCCTTATGCCCTTTTTTTTTGCTTCTCAACAGTATTACACAATGTGGACAAAAACTCAGAAATAAAACCAGAGGAACCATAATTTTCACAAAGAGTATTTGTTTGCAACTCTACCTGTATCAACTGGTGAATTATCAAGGAGCAATAACCTGGAGTGGGGTAGAGAAGGAGTAGAAGGGTATGGCTGCGAGAATAGGAATTTGTGCTGCTCGATGGAGCATGCAGGGACTAAAGATGGAAGGACAGGGCTGCCAGATGCAGCATTGGGAGGCTGTGGGGTGAGAGAAAGGAGGGAGTGATGGGGAGTGGAAAGGAGTGAAGCAGAGAAGGTTAAAAGATTGATGGGTGCACCAGCAAGGAACAGTGCAGAGTGAGGGTGAGGGGGTTGAATTCTGAAGTGGTGACAGGACAGAGGGGATGAAGCAGTTGGGTGGAGGGTGAGGCTTCAGTAGTTTTCTGTAGGCTGAGGTCAGGATGTATTCGGGAGTGGGGAATATGCTGTGAGGGTAACTTCCAATAGGGCAGTTCAGAAAGGCCTGTGGTGGAGGGGTGGATTCAGGTGTCTAGGGTTGTGAAGCAGTCATTGAAATCAAGTATGCTATGCACAGCCACATGTTGTGATAAGAGAATGGTCTACTTTGCTTTTGGCCATGGTTTTGCTGTGCCGATCATCCTGGTGGACGGATGGTTGGTAGTCATACCAACATAAAAAGCTGTGCGATGATTGCAGCAGAGCTGCTATATGACATGCCTACTTTCACAGTTGGCTCAGTCTCTGATGGAGTGGGACTGGAATAGGAATTGCTGTGTTGGTGGACCATGCAGGTCTTGCACATGGATCATCCACAGGGATATGATCCCAGTGGCAAGGGGTTGGGATTCGTCATAGCATAGATTAACCAGGACATTGTGACGGTTGGATGAGCCATGGAACACCACTTAGGAGGGGCTGGAAGCATATTGAGCAGGATGTCTCTCATTTCAGAGCACAATGATAGATAATCAAAACCTTTGCAAAGGATGTGGTTCACTTGTTTCAGTCTGGGGTAGCATTGGGTGACGAAGAGCAGTACTTTGTAGCTGGTTCTTGTGGATGATGGGAGGATTGGGGTTTGTGGGGATATGGCATTGGGAAATCTGTTTGCAGACTAGGTCTTGGGGAAAGTGGTTGTCTGTGATGGCCTTTGAGAGACCTTCAGCATACTGGGTATGGGAGCTCCCATCACTGCAGGTACACCATCCCCCAGGTGGCCAGGCTGTAAGGGAGGGATCTTTTTCTGTGGAAGTGATGACAGCTGTCAAAATGCAGGTACTGCTAATGATTGGGGTGTTTAATGTGGATAGAGGTGTGGATGTAGTCATCAGTGAGGAGGGAATAAATATCCAGGAAGGTAGCACACTCAGTTGAGTAGGACCAAGTGAAGTGAATGGGAGAGGTGTTGAGGTTGTAGAGCCCCTGGGCCCAGATTGTGAAGACATCATCCAGTAACCTCAACTAGACCAGGGGTTTGGGGTTTTGGGAGGCTACTCAGCTTCTTATATTAGTATGACTATTAATCAGCTGTCAACCAGGATGATTGTCCACTGCGAAACTGTGGCTATGGCTACAACATGCAGCTGTACATAAAATGCTTGATTTCAATGTCTGCTTCACAATCTGGGCCATCTAGATCCTCCCATCCCCCACTGGCTTTTCTGAAGTGTACAGATGGGGTTATGCTTACAACATATTCTCTATTCTTGAAATCATCCCAGCCTAAACCTACAGTAACCTCTTGTCCTCACACGCTCTACCAAACTCCCCTCACCTTCACTATGGGCTGCTCTCTGAGGTGCACCCATTGGTCTTTTCTGCTTCTATGCTCATCTTTTCTCCTTCCTCCTTACCAATACTGCCCCCCCCTACCCCAAGACTACTGATGCTGGGCCTGGCAGCCCTGTTCTGCACCTGTTGTTTCTGGATGCTCCACCAAGCAGTGTTGATTCCTCTTCCTCACGAGTACCCTGCTATTTGTTCCCCACCCAGCTTCAGATTGTTGCTCCCATTCAATGTGCCTCAGTTCCATTATGGCTGAAGTGGTTGGAGATAGCAGTCAAGTGTGTGAGAGGTGGATTTGCTTGTGTGAATGTGTGTAAATTTTTGTTTTTCTTTTCTGAAGATGACTTTGGCCGAAAGCAATATTTTGTAGCAATCTTTCATTGTGCTTGTTTGCAACTCAACATGCCATCTTTACGGTTGGTATCAATCTATCTTTTTTACAATGTTGTTGGTATTCCAACCTGTACCTTCTAATGTTTAGTTATACAACATAGTTTGAAGTACATCATGATGGGCAGGTCAGTTTGTATTTGTTTAAATCAAAGGAATTCTCACTCATTGTACACTTAATTTGCTTCTTATGTTCATGTTTAAAACACTGCACCAACAACCATTTCTGCAAGGCAACTAATAAGTATGGTTAGTGAAATGTAATTTCATGTATTACCTGTTGCAACATCAAACCAATGTCACAAGCAACAGGACAGAATGAAATTAATTATTACTACAATTCTGAGTGCCTCTACAGGAAGTTTATGGAAGACATTCAGAGTGTAGAAACAGCAGTGCCATCAGTCTCATTGCTTTTGAATAAAACCTTCAAATACAGGGCTTGCACACAAATATGGAAACACTACATGAAATGCAAGCCTGAACATAAATTTCGATTCTAGCCAAGCCTGCAGTTTGACCACGAACTGCTCTGTGCAAATCTCCACTCTTGGGCAGAACAGTGTTCTGTGTAGTTGTACTTGCATTATGCAAGAGCTCAGTGCAGTCGAACATGGCAAATTAGTGGTTGTTATATGGTGGGTGCTTCTGTAACCAAGATAGTCAAAGAGTTTGGTGTTACAGGAGGCACTGTTTTGAAGATTTACACCACAAACCAGGAAAGTGGGAAAACATCATCCGCTGTCACAATGCTGATGAAAGTGTGTGTTGAGTGATCACGATGGACCATCATCAAACGGGGTTGTGATAAAAAATAGGATAACAACAGCTGCAAAAAGCCATTGTTGAGTTGAATGTCACACTTGGAACAACATAAAGGGAGCTCCATAAGCTGGGAACTGAAGAGCAAGCTGGAAATCCAAAACCAGAAATCAGTGATACAGATCTGTTTACATTCCAAGAGTGAAACTTGGCAGAAGTTCTGTGATAATTTGGCAGCCATATTGTGGTTTCCATGGGCCCCACAGGTACTCTGCAAGGTTGCATTAATGCCACGGATTGGGAGACGATATTGGATGATCAGGTCCATGCCATGATTCTGGGATTTGTTCCCCAATGGTGGTGATGTACTCCAAGACAATAGGGCCCTCTGTTCACAAAGCTTGTGTTATCCAGGACTGATTTTGTGAGCATGAGGAGAAATTGCTCCTTCTCTGCTATCTGCCACAATCACCAGATCTCAATATGAGCCTTTCTAGTCTACTTCAGTGAAAAGGGTGTGTGATCACTATCAACCTCCATCATTGTTACCTAAACTTGCCACTATTTTGCTGGTAGAATGGTATAAAATTCCCTTGAAAACCATACAGGACCTGCATTTATTCATACCGAGACAATTGGAAGCTATTTTGAATGTAAATGGTTTTTCTAGACTGGCAATATGTTGTGTTTTTGGTGTTCCCGTATGCCTGAAAGAGACTGATAATCATTTCTTTCCTGGTTTAATGCATGATTCCAGTTCAAGTTAAACTCTTTCCATAAGTAACTCAGCTTGAATGAAAGTCTTTTATAAATCTCTTCAAGTTAGGGGGCAGCACCAGCATGAAACACACTGGAGATTGCACATGTATTTCTGCTGTGCACCCGAAGCCTGGCTTGAGCACTGAATGGGTCATTCATTAAATTTTGTGTCATTGGTCATGTGCTACATGATTGAAATAACTGTTGATTCCATATAATAAACCAGAACTACAACTACATATAAACATCAGAAAACAGCTGCACTAAAGGAATATGTCACATTGTGTAAAATATATATGCTAGTGTTTAAGAAACGAAGCCTGAAAGGGAATCTGTCGAACATATATGATTTACTAACTGATAAGACGCCCCCATGAACCATAGACCTTGCCATTGGTGGGGAGGCTTGCATGCCTCAGTGATACAGATAGCCGTACCATAGGTGCAACCACAACTGAGGGGTATCTGTTGAGAGGCCAGACAAATGTATGGTTTCTGAAGAGGGGCAGCAGCCTTTTCAGTAGTTGCAGGGGCAACAGTCTGAATGATTGACTGATCTGGCCTTGTAACACTAACGAAAACGGCCTTGCTGTGCTGGTACTGCGAACGGCTGAAACCAAGGGGAAACTACAGTCGTAATTTTTCCCGAGGGCATACAGATTTACTGTATGGTTAAATGATGATGGCGTCCTCTTGGGTAAAATATTATGGAGGTAAAATAGTCCCCATTCGGATTTCTGGGCAGGGACTACTCAAGAGGATGTCGTTATCAGGAGAAAGAAAACTGGCATTCTACAGATTGGAGCGTGGAATGTCAGATCCCTTAATTGGGCAGGTAGGTTAGAAAATTTAAAAAGGGAAATGGATAGGTTAAAGTTGGATATAGTGGGAATTAGTGAAGTGCAGTGGCGGGAGGAACAAGACTTTAGGTCAGGTGAATACAGGGTTATAAATACAAAATCAAATAGGGGAAATGCAGGAGTAGGTTTAATAATGAATAAAACAACAGGAATGCGGGTAAGCTGCTACAAACAGCACAGCGAATGCATTGTTGTAGCCAAGATAGACATGAAGCCCACGCCTACGACAGTAGTACAAGTCTATATGCCAACTAGCTCTGCAGATGACGAAGAAATTGAAGAAATGTATGATGAAATAAAAGAAATTATTCAGATAGTGAAGGGAGACGAAATTTTAATAGTCATGGGTGACTGGAATTCGGTAGTAGGAAAAGGGAGAGAAGGAAACGTAGTAGGTGAATATGGATTGGGGGTAAGAAGTGAAAGAGGAAGCCGCCTGGTGGAATTTTGCACAGAGCATAACTTAATCATAGCTAACACTTGGTTCAAGAATCATAAAAGAAGGTTGTATACATGGAAGAATCCTGGAGATACTAAAAGGTATCAGATAGATTATATAATGGTAAGACAGAGATTTAGGAACCAGATTTTAAATTGTAAGACATTTCCAGGGGCAGATGTGGACTCTGACCACAATCTATCGGTTATGAACTGTAGATTAAAACTGAAGAAACTGCAGAAAGGTGGGAATTTAAGGAAATGGGACCTGGATAAACTGACTAAACCAGAGGTTGCACAGAGTTTCAGGGAGAGCATAAGGGAAGAAGTGACAAGAATGGGGGAAAGAAATACAGTAGAAGAAGAATGGGTAGCTTTGAGGGATGAAGTAGTGAAGGCAGCAGAGGATCAAGTAGGTAAAAAGATAAGGGCTAATAGAAATCCTTCGGTGACAGAAGAAATATTGAATTTAATTGATGTAAGGAGAAGATATAAAAATGCAGTAAATGAAGCAGGCAAATAGGAAAGCAAACGTCTCAAAAATGAGATCAACAGGAAGTGCAAAATGGCTAAGCAGGGATGGCTAGAGGACAAATGTAAGGATGTAGAGGCTTATCTGACTAGAGGTAAGATAGATACTGCCTACAGGAAAATTAGAGAAACCTTTGGAGAAAAGAGAATGACTTGTATGAATATCAAGAGTTCAGATGGAAACCCAGTTCTAAGCAAAGAAGGGAAAGCAGAAAGGTGGAAGGAGTAAATATAGGGTTTATACAAGGGCGATGTTCTTGTGGATAATATGGAAATGGAAGAGGATGCAGATGAAGATGAAATGGGAGATACAATATTGCGTGACGAGTTTGACAGAGCACCGAAAGACCTGAGTCAAAACAAGGCCCCGGGAGTAGACAACATTCCATTAGAACTACTGACAGCCTTGGGAGAGCCACTCCTGACAAAACTCTACCATCTGGTGAGCAAAATGTATGAGACAGGCAAAATACCCTCAGACTTCAAGAGGAATATAATAATTCCAATCCCAAAGAAAGCAGGCATTGACAGAGGCGAAAATTATCGAACTGTCAGTTTAATAAGTCACGGCTGCAAAATACTAACGCAAATTCTTTACAGACGAATGGAAAAACTGGTAGAAGTCGACCTTGGGGAAGATCAGTTTGGATTCCGTAGAAATATGGGAACACGTGAGGCAATACTGACCCTACGACTTATTTTAGAAGCTAGATTAAGAAAGGCAAACCTACGTTTCTAGCATTTGTAGACTTAGAGAAAGCTTTTGACAATGTTGACTGGAATACTCTCTTTCAAATTCTGAAGGTGGCAGGAGTAAAATGCAGGAAGCGAAAGGCAATTATAATTTGTACAGAAACCAGATTGCAGTTATAAGTTGAGGGACATGAAAGGGAAGCAGTGGTTGGGAAGGGAGTGAGACAGGGTTGTAGCCTCTCCCCGATGTTGTTCAATCTGTATATTGAGCAAGCAGTAAAGGAAACAAAAGAAAAATTCGGAGTAGGTATTAAAGTCCATGGAGACGAAATAAAAACGTTGAGGTTCGCCGATGACATTGTAATTCTGTCAGAGACAGCAAAGGACTTGGAAGAGCAGTTGAATGGAATGGACAGTGTCTTGAAAGGAGGATATAAGATGAACATCAACAAAAGCAAAACGAGGATAATTGAATGTAGTCGAATTAAGTTGGGTGATGCTGAGGGAATTAGATTATGAAATGAGACACTTAAAGTAGTAAAGGACTTTTGCTATCTGGGGAGCAAAATAACTGATGATGGTCGAAGTAGAGAGGATATAAAATCTAGATTGGAATGGCAAGGAAAGTGTTTCTGAGGAAGAGAAATTTGTTAACATCGAGTATAGATTTAAATATCAGGAAGTCGTTTCTGAAAGTATATGTATGGAGTGTAGCCATGTATGGAAGTGAAACATGGACGATAACTAGTTTGGACAAGAAGAGAATAGAAGCTTTCGATATGTGGTGCTACAGAAGAATGCTGAAGATTAGATGGGTAGATCACATAACTAATGAGGAGGTACTGAATAGGATTGGGGAGAAGAGGAGTTTGTGGCACAACTTGACTAGAAGATGGGTTCGGTTGGTAGGACATGTTCTGAGGCATCCAGGGATCACAAATTTAGTATTGGAGGGCAGCATGGAGGGTAAAAATCGTAGAGGGAGACCAAGAGATGAATACACTAAACAGATTCAGAAGGATGTAGGCTGCAGTATGTACTGGGAGATGAAGAAGCTTGCACAGGATAGAGTAGTATGGAGAGCTGCATCAAACCAGTCTCAGGACTGAAAACCACAACAACAACAACAACAACAACAACTGATACGAAAACATTTTATTACCCAATACACAGTTTTCTTTTTACTAAAATTAGCCTCAGTCTTTGAGCATCTCAGAGTTGCTGTCTCAGTGATTTATGGTAGACCACGACACATATTTTCTTACAGGGACGGCAGAGAGCAGAATTCATGTGCATTATAAGAACGCTAAACAAGTTTAATTCACCTATGAATGAGATCTCTTGCAAGATCCTTGCCAATCAATTCCTGAATACTGTTTGTCAAATACAGCACTTTACAAAACTGTTTTAGTGGTACACATAGAAAAGATTCGAAACAGAGCTGCACACCTCATCACACATTTGCTTAGTTGGTGTGAGTTTGTTGCAAAAATGCTGCAAAAACTGGAATGGGAGATGCTACAAGACAGACTCTGTGCAGCACAGAGCATTTTTTCTTACAAAATTCTGAGAGGTCCTATTTCAGTAGGAGTCAAGATAAATACTATTTCCTCCAATATACATCTCACATAATTACTACAACGCAACAACTACAGAAATCTTTCTTCCATGTACAATGGAGGGATAGAGTGGTGGAGGAGATGGGGGTAGGGGTGGGGTATGGTACTGGTACACTATGAACTCTGCCAAACTTAATGCAGATGAAGAACAGATGTAGACATACATATTGAGGTAGATATAAATGGTTAAATTAATACCTTGAGGGGCAGGAGTTACTGCAGTACATTCATCAGGGCACAACATTGTAGTTTGCTAGTCAGGAAAACAAAGACAGAAAATAGGAAATTGTACAGAAAAGTTGTACGATCTAGGACACACACTTCCATCTTCTGTCCTGTATCATTAAAGTTTCAAAATTGTGAAACGTAGTCTGAAAGTGCATCAAAATCAATATTTAACAGGCATTCCACAGTCAATTTCTCCTCGATCAGTAGAGACTACTTTGCAAAAAGGTAACTGATGATCGATTCTGTGACAAGTGCAGGTGGTTGTTTTGTAAGTATGAGGCCCCCAGAGCTTTCTGTGTGATGGCCAATAAGCATAAATACATCATCATCACGAACATCTTCTAACAAGACATCAAATTGTTTATGTTAGATTGTACAACTGATCGAAATTAGAGCCTTAAGATCAAATTATACATGAAAAGTTTATATACATCTCCAAATGGTTCATACACAAAAATTTACTAACACAGTCACATATTTTTACTGTAATCAAAAACTGTATATAAAGCAAATTATAATGAGCCAGGTCACAGAAGAAGAGATCACCCTTCACGTTGTATCATTCGTGATGAAACCTGGCACAGCAAGTACCAGAAATCGATCAAGCCATCTGATACAATGGTTGTATGAAAGTGTATAAGTGCAAGAGGAAGGAAGGACGGAACGAACAAGGATTAGGGTTTAACATCCCATCGACATTAAGATCATAATGGATAGGTCACAAGCTCTGACTCCTTCAAGGATGGGGAAGGAAATTGGCCAAGCTCTTTCCAAGGAAGTATCTCACCATCTGCCTCAAGTGAATTATGGAAATCACAGGAGATCTAAACCTACATGGCCACTGTACCACCTTGCTCCTCAGCACAAATAAATCAAAGAGAGAATAATCCACCTGACTGCCTACAAAAAGCAAGTTGTATTGTAGGCGTAGATGTTCACAAAGGTGGGCATACAAATAAATGCTAACATAAGTAAGAGTGTTTTGGACCACAGAGTTGCATAAATTAGAGACACAGCAAGATGACTTGTGGGTGAATGGATGGTTGGTTCGTTGAGGTTTAAGGGACCAAACAGCAAGGTCATCAGTCCCTTGTTTCAAATATGTGCCATTCCGCTAATGGGACAACTCAGTAAAGTCAGAACAATAAAACGGAAAAAGGGAAAAAAAATGTAAAAAGGCAGTCATGTTGTCACTGGTGAAAAACAAAATGAGGGAAGTCGGCAAGAGAACGAACCCAACACTATGCTGAAGCAGCAGAGGCAAGACCACCTGTGACTTAAAAGGTACAACTGCTATAATGTAGAAAGTACGTATGGGAATAGAAAGACTAACCAAGCCCTAAAAAAAAAAAAAAAAAAAAAAAAAAAAGAAAAAAGAAAAAAAAACCAAAAAAAAAGGGTAAAAACAGAGTAAAACGGGAAGAAAAGAGGAATTTGGTCAGGGAGGTGAATCACGAATCTCCGAACACTGTTTACAGTGGGAGACACCCAAACACTCACTGCCCCGCCCCAACACCAGATAGAGATTAAAAACCTTAAAACTGAGAATAAAAATCACTTTCCCGGAGGAAACCGAGAACCAGAGAGACCATCCGGGAATCATCAGCCAACATCAAAGGTAAAGTGTGGGGGAGCCTGTACTTAGCACGCAGAGCCAAAAGAAGGGGGCATTCAACCAAAATGTGGGCTACAGACTGGAAGGCTCCACAACCACATAGTGGGGGTGGCTCATCACGCAAAAGAAAACCATGGGTCAACCGAGTATGGCCAATGCGGAGATGACACAGTGTGGTCGAGTCCTTTTGGGAGAGGCGAAAGGAAGAACGCCACGGGCCTGTTGTCACCTTAATTGTACGAAGTTTATTAGACAGGGGAGTAGCCTCCCAAGAATTGGCCCATGACTGTGCGAAGTGGGATTTGATGTGAAGCCGTAAATCCGCTGCAGGAGGGGCTACAGAAAACGGGGGGTAAGTAACTGCTCACCCAGCCAAACGATCAGCAAGCTCATTACCCGGGATACCCACTTGGCCAGGGACCCAAAGGAAGTCAATAGAACAAGCAGCACGGTGAATATCAGCGAGATGGTCATGGATGGCAGAGACCAAGGGATGGCGCGAAAAACACCGGTCAATAGCAAGAAGGCCACTCATCGAGTCCGTGCATAACAAAACGCGGTTGTGTTGGGACTGTTTAATAAAGGTAAGGGCCTGGGAAATTGCCATCAATTCCGCAGTAAACACCCCACATGTAGGTGGCAGCAGATGACTTTCCGTTCCAACAGAGGACATGAAGGCATACCCAACACGATCAGCAGATTTAGAGCCATCAGTGTAAAAAACGACAGCATCCCAAAACTCCCACAAAATTTGGCGGAAAAAGGAACAGAACACCACCGGGGGGATGGAATCTTTCGGACCGCGGCGGAGATCCATCCGAAGTCGAGGCCGAGGAACTAACCAAGGAGGGGTGGAGGGGAGGGAGCGAGGAAGACAGGACAAAGAAGGAAGCTGAAAATCATGGCAAAGAGACGCAAGGCGCAGCCCAACCGGTAAACCCGCCCAAGGGCGGGACTCGGGTGGGCGACGTCCATGGTCTGGGAACAGGATAGAATAGGAAGGATGAGTGGGAGAGGAACGGATAGTGAGTGCATAAGACACCAGAAGCTGGGACCGCCGAGCAGAAAGGGGGGGGGATCCCAGCTTCAACCAGGAGACTATCAACAGGGCTAGTAGGGAAGACACCGGTGGCCAAATGGATACCACGATGCTGGACTGGATCCAGCACGTGCAGTGTGGAAGGAGCAGCTGAACCATAAACTTGACAACCATAGTCCAAGCGAGACAGAACTAGAGCACGATAAAGATGGAGGAGAAGGGAATGGTCCGCTCCCCAAGAGGAGTGGGCAAGGAAGCAAAGGACATTGAGTTTACGGAAACATCCTACCTTCAGGAGTCTGATATGGGGCAGCCAAGTGAGCTTGTTGTCGAAAAGAAGACCCAGGAAACGAAACTGTGGGACCACAGGCAATCGTTGTGCAGCGAGATAGAGCTCTGGATCAGGGTGGATCGTAGTACGGCGACAGAAGTGGACCACTCGCGATTTTAAAGGAGAGAATTGAAACCCGTGTGAGAGGGTCCATGGAGAGGCACGCCGTATAGCTACCTGGAGCTGCCGCTCTGCAGATGCCATCGAGGAGGAACTAACCCAAATGCAGAAATCATCCACATACAGGGCAGGGGCGACCAAGGGACTGACAGAGGCCACAAGCCCATCGATAGCAATGAGGAAAAGAAGGACACTCAAGACAGATGCCCGTCTCCTGGGTCCGTGGAGAACTAAAAGCAGTACCAACTCGAACTCTGAATGACCGATGGATCAGAAACTGGCGGATAAAAATCGGGAGTGGGCCCCGAAGACCCCACTGATGAAGGGTAAGATGTGATGGCGCCACGCCGAGTCATAGGCCTTGCGGAGGTCAAAAAACACAGCAACCAAATGGCGGCGCTGGGAAAAAGCCTGCCGGACTGCAGATTCCAAGCAAAGTAAATGATCGATTGAAGACTGTACCTCTCGAAAGCCACACTGATAAGGCGACAATAGATCCCGAGATTCGAGGACCCAATTGAGCCGATGGGCTACCATCCGTTCAAGTAACTTACAAACAACATTGGTCAAACTAATTGGTCGATAGCTGTCAACAGATAGGGGGTTCTTACCAGGCTTAAGGACAGGAACCACAATGCTATCCCTCCACTGAGAAGGGAAGGCACCCTGGAGCCAGATACAGTTAAAACCCAAAGAAGATGTTGGCGTTGTGGAGCACTGAGATGTTGAAGCAGTTGGTTACGAATGGAATCTGGGCCAGGGGCCGTATCATGAGAAGAAGATAGACCAGAAAGAAATTCCCATTCAGTAAAAGGTTCGTTGTAAGATTCTGACTCACAAGGGGTGAAACATAAGGTGGAAGCTTCAGCCAGCTGCTTTTGATGAAGGAAAGCAGCTCGATAGGAGGCTGACGCTGACGCCACTGCAAAATGGGTCGCAAGATGTTCTGCAAGAACTAATGGGTCCGTACAAATGCCATCTGGGAGGTGAAGGCCTGGGAGGGTGGACTGCTGATGTCAACCTTGGAGAGAACGAAGTGTAGCCCATACCCGTGACAGAGGGACAGTAGAACCAAGGGAAGAAACGAATCGTTCCCAACATATCCGCTTACCCTGTTTGATTAAAAAACGGGCTTTAGCACAGAGGCGTTTAAAGGTAGTAAGGCTGGCTACGGATGGTTGCCTCTTAAAGTGTTGCAAAGCTCAACGGCGATCACGGATGGGAATGGCAATGGCAGTACTCCACCACGGGACTTGCCGGCGATGAAATGGTCCAGATGAGCGCGGGACAGCAAGGCTAGCAGCGCGAACAATCGCGTCAGACACGTCACGTAGGACGTCATCAATACAACCCGACAAAGAGGGAGAAAACTCGACCTGTGCAGTGTATAGAGGCCAATCGGCGCGGTGGAAAGACCAACGAGGTAACCTATCCATCGGGGAGCGGGAAGGGAACGTGATAATCAACGGGAAATGGTCACTATCACAAAGGTCGTCGTGTGGCGACCAGTGTAATGAAGGGAGGAGAGAGGGACAAGAAAGAGCAAGATCAATGGCAGAAAAGGTACCATGACCGGCACTGAAATGAGTAGAGGAGCCATCATTAAGAAGACACAGGTCGTGGTCTGCAATAAATTGGTCTATAAGAAGACCTCGTCTAGATGGAAAGGCACTGCCCCACAAAGGATGATGAGCGTTAAAATCCCCAACGAGGAGGAAGGGAGAGGAAGTTGCTGAAGGAGGGTGGTTAAGGCAGCAGGTGTAAGAGTCCTGTCAGGAGGGAGATAAAGATTGCAAACTGTGACTGCAGAGTCTAAGTGGACCCTAACAGCAACCGCTTCCAATGTAGTTTGGAGAGGAATCCATGTGGTAGCAATGTCTGTGCAGACCAACGTACAAACGCCACCAGAAGCCCACAAGGGTCCGACCCGATTTCGACAGAAAACACGGAACCCACGGAGGGTTGGTGAGTGAGCATCAGTAAAATGAGATTCCTGGAGAACCACACAAGCTGCAGAGTTGGACGAAAGAAGGGATTTCAATTCCGGAAGGTGACGATAGTATCCATTACAATTCCATTGGAGAACCACAGAACGATGGTTTAAATGAGGGCTGAACACGCTAAATCCAGTCATACTGCCGGGTCCCCACCCGTCACCGACAAGGAGGGGGCGACATCCATGAACGACAGGTCAGAATCCGGTTGTGAATTCGGGGAAGGGACCTCCGGTGACACCAGAGGCTCTTTGTCCCAGGACTTATGTTTCTTCTTCTTTTCAGGCTGAGATCGAGGAGGGCTGTGTGGCATAAAGGAGCCAGCTGCAGCAAGATCAGGAACAGAAAGAGATCGGGCGACCTGGGGGCCGACAGACCGTGGCTCTCGCGGTCGCCGCGCGGCAGCAGACCTTTGACCTGGAAGGTGCCGAGAAGCGGCATCCCGGGAGAGGCGCCCTTCACCAGCAGACGCCGAAGGAGTGGGACACTTGTCCGGCTGGGGAGGGGGAGCAGCGCCCATAGGAGAAGGTGTGGGAGCCGCAGGGGACGGGGGGAGGAGAGGGGTCCGGGATGGGGGTAAGGAAGGAGGAGGAAGGGGTGGAGATTTAACCAAGGCGTAACTAGATGTCATGGACACAGGATGCAGTTGTGCATATTTCTTATGGGCCTCTGTGTAGGTTAAACGATCGAGGGACTTATACTCCTGTATCTTTTTTTCTTTCTTATATACTGGGCAATCTGGTGAACATGGAGAATGACTACCATGACAATTTACACATACAGGAGGGGGAACACAGGGACTCCCCTCATGGAGTGGACGTCCACAGTCACCACAGAGAGGGGCCTCGAAACAGCAAGAAGACATGTGGCCAAAACGCAAGCACTTAAAACACCTCATAGGAGGTGGGATGTACGGCTTCACATCACAGTGATAGACCATAATCTTAACTTTCTCAGGGAGGGTATCCCCTTCAAAGGCCAGGATAAAGGCACCAGTATCAATACGATTATCTTTAGGACCCTTCTGAACACGCCGAACAAAGTGAACACCCCGCCATCCGAGATTGTCCCGAAGTTACTCATCAGTTTGAAGGATGAGGTCCCTGTGAAAAATCACACCTTGTACCATATTTAGAGACTGGTGAGGGGTAATGGACACAGGAATTGTGCCAAGATGGGTACAGGCACGTAGGGCCGCAGATTGGGCAGCTGAAGCAGTTTTTATCAGCAATGAACCCGACCGCATCTTGCTCAGGGAGTCCACTTCGCCGAACTTGTCTTCAATGTGTTCCACAAAGAATAAAGGTTTGACACTGGTGAAAGTATCTCCATCAGTCCTGGTGCAAACTAGATAACGGGGGAAAGGTTTTTCCCCTAGACGACGGGCCTGACCCTCTTCCCAGGGGGTAGCCATGGAAGGGAAGGACGAAGGGGCAAGAGAAGCAGCACTTGAGGAATCAGTTCCACGCAGAGAGATGGCCGTGGAAGAACGGCCAGAGTTTTGGACCTGTATGCATTTCATCTGCATAGCATCCGCCCTGATACCACCCACTCCGATCAGAGGCTCTCCTCACAGGCGCCACCCAGCCATGGCAAGGGCCGTCTGGCACGGTGGCCATTGCCGGGAGTTCCGATGCTCCAGGATGATGAGCAACCACTCCAAGGCATGCATGAGGAGGTCACAGGTCAGGTATCAGAAGTTAGATCCCTGTGTGTTCAGGGGGCGCAACCAAAAGGGTACATAGCGACCCCATCACACGGGCTGGCTACCGTGCTGGCTATGCACCCTAGCATCAGACAACGACGTGAAAGAAAAGGTGGAATGTACCAGGAGGGCGCACATCGGAGACACTAGGTAAGGTGCTGTTCCCCAAATGGCTCACACTACGGAGGAGAAATTTTGTAATGGAGGTCAAACCCCAGAGGGGGACCAAGGAATGCCAAAAGGAGGAGATGATTACGCAACAAAGCCGGAGTGTAAAACCAACAGAACCAGGAGGATAACGGGGGCCAACATAAGCAAGGACACCAATAGAGGGAGAGGAGAGGGCGAGGGGAAAGGAGCATGGAGGGGAAAGGAGGGGAAGGGAAAGGAAATGCAGCCCGGGAGAGAAAGAAGGCTGCAATGGCTCGGGGCCCCGTGCTCGCCACGCACGTATCCACAAAAGAGTTGTGGACCCCATGGGGGGACATGTGGGTGAAGATGTACTTACAGACAAATGGAAAAATCACTATTTGAGCGTACTACTGAAATGAATTTTTTTAAGGGATTGGATTACAATGGTCTCAATAAAACTCATACGATAAATCTAAAACATTTATTATGAAAGCACACAGACACCAACATCTTAAACATAACACCCTGCTATTTTCATCAACTACGTCCAAATTTTTTGTTATTTTGTGATAGAGTTTTGTCTATTTTGGCCAGTATCTTCATCTGCTTCAGGGTATGTGGGAGTTTTCTGATAAAATCTGCAATAATGATGAAACAATAATAAAAATGTTGAAAATGTTATTTTAAAAACTGTTCAAAAATTAAGGGGTATTTTATAGTCTGTAAAACATGGCACGTAGTGATGAGTCACATCCTGCCTTCAGAGTTTGGAAGAGTACATTATACAAGAGAGATATTGCAAGATATTGCAGTAGGCTCACAGAGGATCACTGACCTATACGCCATAGAAAAGATCCACATATAAGAAGACTGAATAATGCTGCTTTCAAAAATAATTTTTACAAAAAAGCTCATTATCCTGAATGCACACTATAGTACAGTATTTAATGCCCAAGCTTAAACCATTGGCTGGAGTCCATATAGTGTTGTTGTTTCTACTGAACATTTGTTAGAATATGAATGGCAGTTGGAGACATTGAAGCACAAGCATCTATTAATACATCTTTCACAACTTTTGCTTTAATCTCTGAACTTTATCTGAGGGTCCAGAAACCTAGCAGAGAATTTCTTACAAATAGACAAATACAATGCTAGAAATAGAGAAAGTTTTAATCATTGTCATTAAAATGTTGGTGCAAGTACATGGGTGTCCAAAATTAAAACAACAAATGGAAATTTTGCTAGGTTGCAGTTATTTTGCCACAAAACAGTGTAAGCAGGTGATAGTAAAGTAGAAACAATTCAAGAATGCAGACTGTAAACAACATGTGTAATTTTAGACAAAAATGTGGTTCTTTTTTTCTAACTTAACGGATTTGCACACACATTCAGACAACTGGTTAGTGTGCTCAGTATGGGGTGTGACCACCTCTGGCAACAATACAGGCCTGATAATGATAGGGCATGCTGTGAATATCATCAGTCACAATGATAGGGCATACTGTGAATATCATCAGTCACCTGTTGAGGCAATAATGCCCATTCTTCCTGCAGAGCTGCTCGCAGTCTTGGAGAGTGGTTGGTGGATGCTGATGTCATGCAAGCCATCTCCATGGTGCATCACAGATATGCTCTATGGGACTCAAATTGGGACAGTGAGCAGGCCAACCATGCGTGCAATTCTGTTTCCAAGAAAACATCAACCAGCTGTCTCTATGGGTGTCAAGCATTAACATCCATCAATACAAAGTGTGGGCACAAAGTACCCTGTAACAACAGCAGGTGAGGTCCCAAGATCTTGCACTACTAAGGCGCTACTATTGTGCTCTTAAAGCCAAATAACAGTCCTCTCTCCTGAAATCACACATGGTCGGCCCTGCCCTGTTCTTCGGGATACAGTTTTGGTTTCTATAAACTGTCAGCAAATCCGAGAAATGACAGAAGAATTCACATTACGCCACTGGTCAAAATCAGTTTGCTGCTGTCCTGTTTCCCTTCTTTCTATGGCCCACCACTGCAGAGTGTCTGGTAAACATCTTCTCTGCACCATCTGTCACTGTGTAAAAAGCTATTGTGGCTGTTGCGCTACCTGGCAGACACTACCTTTTTTCATAGGTGCCCTGACATCACCGTTGGCATGGTTGTCAGTTGACCAGAATGCCATCTTATATGCAGAACACAATACGGACATCTGTGTGACAGTGTGTATGATTATATTGTGAATTGGACACAGGTTGGGGACATAGCAGTTTGTTGCTTTAATTTTGGAGACCAGTGTATGTTTTACATTCTTTAAGTTGGGATACTGAATCAATCATCTTACCTGTAAAATCATTGCTCATAGCACTTGTTTTCATATTTTCAGTTTTCTTGGTGGTGCACTTACTGTTTTCATCATTGGTGGATTCTTTACTATCTTTGCCTAGTACTGAGACTGTAGTATTTGGCTTTAATTTTCCATAATTTATGTTATTACTTGATTGAATACTACAAGAAACTTCATTTTTACCAACACCATCATTCTTGTTCTCATATATTATGGCATTATAACATTCTTTTTGTTCACTGATGTGTTTGTTTCTACTCTTTAGAACTCTCCTTTCTGAATTTGTGAAATGAATTGGGTTTTCAAATTTATTATATAGACAGTTATTGCCATCTAAAGAATCACTATTCACAACTTTGTCTGAGCCAGGTATAGATGGCTGTCATTATTTTTTACTTTTCTTTACATTTCTGTCAGCTAATTCTTTCTTTTGTTTTGAGTTGACTGCATTTCTTATGCTTTTTAGTGGTACTGCCTCTGGATTGTTCATTTCATATTTTTTCTTGTCACCTGCACTTTGTACTCTGTTGCTTTTCACAGCCTGTAAAAATAATTAAATAATTCAAAACATGCACATCAACTGAATTCAAATGTAAATCAGTCACCTACATTACACCACCACAAATAATGATATATATAAAACATTTTAAAATAAATTAAAAATACAGGTGAGAAAAGCTTTTAGTTCAATAATTTTTAATCACTGTGGGTGATGATAATCAACTATCACACAGATGGGGTGTTAAGAAGCATAAAGGTACATAATAGCTACAGACACTACTAATGCTGGAGCAATCAAAAATGGTGACCAGCCCTCATACACAGCCTCAATTTTTGTTAGAAATGTCCTCTGCCTGCTACTACCATCGTGTTCCATTCACTTTTTGCTCACTTATCCCATCAGATCCCACCGATATTCTAGTTGGGAGACACATTCAGACCTTTCACATGTGTGTAAATAGAAACTGCATTTCTCCACATTCTGCATATCAGCACTCTTGCACCAAGCATGTAACAGTCGTGCATAAAATAATGTATTTCCTACCCTTTGCATGATTACAAATATTTACAGAGACCAGGAAGAGGACTTTAAAAAGCTGCAAGATTATTCAGTCATTTGATAAACTGATGCACTAGATAAATGAAACAAAATGTGAAGGCACAGTGATGTGGTAGGCTATTCATCCAGTAGAAATATCATTGGTTATTTGAGAGATGAAAGAGAAATGAAGAGGTGGGAGAGTATCATGGTGAATTAATAACCACTACTCCACTACAGCCAGTCCATCCGTTTTGTTGTATTCATATCCTAACAAGTTGGTGCAGAGTGTAAATGTCATTTCAAGCTACTTTTATTATTTTAGGACTTCTTGTCATCAAACTCCATGTTATTTTGCTAATTAATGTACTATCCAGCATGTAATCTATTACAGGAGTGAAAAATTTTGTGCATGTCCACATTTTGTTATGATTGTCAGCTAACGGCATGCTTCTCCTTTCACGATAGCAGGGGCTGGAATTGAACTAGCACTAAACAGATTCACTGATTAAATTTTGTCATGTCATTTTGAGCTCAATTTTTTGGTTATTCTATACGATTTCCTTCCAGGGATCATTTTCTTGATTCAAAATATTATTCATAATATATAAAAACAATCTGTGAGTGTTCATGTTTCCCACTCACTGCTACATTGTTGTTGCTTCATTAGTTTTCCTGTAGTTTCCTGCTTCACCTGACACAATTTTAGGTTTCTTTGTGACTACATAATTTGAGTGTTTACTGGGTGGGACTAAATAATTTTTTAACTGGGCGTTCTTTACTGTAGCTCCGAAATGCTATATGTTTACAATACAAGACTTCATGTACACTCTCTCCCTTTCTAGATCAAAAGAACATAATATCTTAACAATTTGTGAAGTTTTGGGCTGACTCATGTTGCAGATACTTTCTGTTTTACTAAAACAGTAATCTTATGGTTAACATAATATGTGATTAATTAATTTGGATCAGAATGGAATTTAAGTTTGTAGCACTCTTGAAACATTCTTTTGGAACATGATAACATCATAGATAAACATAAGTGAGAACATAATTATCAACAAAATATTTACCTACAAAATTATGACAATTTGGTTTATAGTTAAAGTAGTCATTTAGCCAAAGATGTTAAAGCATTTTCGTCCATACAAAATTCTTATTACTGATTTTTTGATAGGGAGGAAAAAATGTGTGCATATGAGGTTCAACATCAACAGGGATGCAGGAAAATATGGAATACACATTCTAACAGGGTTAGGAATTCCCATCAGAGAGCCTCGCTCCAGGCATAGTCCAACTGGTAATACCACCTGAGTGTATGAACAATGTTTCCTCGGGAGAGAACTGGAAGCTACAGGAAAAGTTCAAAGCAGAGCCACTTGGAGCTGGTGACTGGCCAAGGCTACACATTGGGAATTATACCAAATACAAAAACCATCAACATACAGTTCACACCACTGGTCAGACAGATGTGACTAGCCTAATGACAGCAATGAGGAAGAGTGTCACACTCAGCATGGAGCCCTGAAGGACACTGTTCTCTTAAATCTGTGGGCAGCTGAGTGATATACCAACATTGACATGAACAAACCAACAAAAAAATCAATATCGAGCCCCAAAAACCCCAGTTATGGACAGTAAGTAAAATGGTGTCATACACATTACGTAGGTAAAAAGAAGACTGCAATGAGGTGTTGGCATTAAAAAATAGCCTTATGGACTGCTGTTTCCCATCTAATCAAATGGTCATTTGTGGTCTTACACATTCAATAATGAGAGAACACTTAAAAACACAACAAAATTCACACAATATGTCAAAGACATACAAGTACGTGATGGAGCCACACTTTCCTCATTTGACATACAAAACCTTTATTCATCCATACCAATAGATCCCACACTACAGATAATCAATGCCAACCTACATTAACACAAAAAAATCCCTTCAACTCACGTTTCTGAACCAATGGACGTGCTTGAATTCACACTTTCACACAACTATTTTAAATTTAACAATAAAATCTACAAACAAACAGATGGTCTGGCAATGGGTTCAAATCCTTCCAGATTGCTAGCAGAAATATTTATAAGTAACCTAGAAGACAAAATCCTAAATTCCAATCACCATCTCCAGGGAAATATCATCTACTACTACAGATATGTAGATGGTACCATCATTTTAATCAAAGGCACTAAAGATGACATCAGTGAGTTGAACCAGTTTTTGAACAACTACCATGAAAACATAAAATTCACATTTGAACACCAAACAGATGACAGTATAAATTTCCTAGACCTTACCATTAGAATAAAGAATAACAGACATGAGTTTGAAATTTATCCACAACACATACCACAATCCACAACTCCTCTTGTCATCCCACAGCACACACAATGGCAGCATTCCGGTAAGTGATCAATAGAGCTATCCAACTACCACTCTCTGAAGAGAAATGTGATCAAGAATTTAAAACAATAAAACAAACAGCTTTTGAGAATGGTTATAACAGCTCCATAGTAGACACCTTAAAACACTCAATAATGGCAAAGCAATCACAACACAAAAAACAAAAAGAAAATAACATCTTCCATACAATCCCATTTCTAGGGAGCATTTAATATCAGACTGCCAATGTCTTCAAACGAAAAGGCATAAGCATATCCTTTACAACAGACAACAAGATTGGACAGAAGTTACCCCACAACATCGGCACACAAAACCCACTTCATCACACAGGTGTGTACAAAATTGAATGTTTGGACTGTGACTGCTTCTACATAGGCCAGACAGGCAGATCATTTGGGATTGAATTCAAGGAACACATGGCAGCACTAAAAAACAAAAAAATACCACACATCAGCAATAGCCACCCACCTGCATGAAAAAAAACCACCATGTTAACAACACAAGTATCAGCATCCTACACATCCAACCAAAAAGCAGAAAACTAGACAGCTTTGAAAGACACCAAATAAAACAACCTGAATCCATCTTAAATGACAAAAATGACAATATTTAAAATAGTATCTTCTCTGTTTTCAGCAACTGCCTACATCATTAAAATACACACACACACACACACACATACACACACACACACACACACACACACACACACAAACACACGCGCACATGCACACACACCTTAATAGTTACCATAAATATTGACAGCTGCCAAGAGTACAAGAGATTGACCTCATTTACAGATAATTCATCACACATACAGCTTGTACACCTTGTCAGCTTGAAACTATATGTACATCAACTACTGGCAGAAATTGTATATCTATCTGCATATTTTAAAGCATTAACCAATGTATTACCCCAACCTTTAGGCAGCTAATATATGTAGCACGTAAACATAAGACCCCTTGCCATGTATAGTTTACTCTCATACAATCACTCTTTCCACCTTCTCTCTCTCTCTCTCTCTCTCTCCCTCTCTCTCTCACCTTCTCTCCCTCTTCCTCCAGCCTGCCACATCTGTCTATTAATCTCAATTGTCATTTATATGTAATTTTCCTGCTGTAGTCAATATGATTACTGTACTCAAAGTCTGTAACGTATCACCTGACTGTCATTAACAAGTATGAAGTTTAAGCCATTTTAACATTTCATCTGACTGTATAAACGAGTGTGAAGTTTAAGCTGTTTTAACTTGTCAAAATAGGATTTATGTGCCACCTGAATTACACACACATGTATTCGACACCTCAAAACAAACACATCCAAATCCTTTACATAACTATTCTGTAATAATGTTGTTATGATATATATTCTTTGTACTTTGTGATTATGTCTTCTCTTCTGCTATACGAACCTTGCACCCAGCAGATTCCAGATGCCATATTTGTTTACAAATATGACAATATACATGTGATGTGTTATGACAGCAAAAGGAACCTGCGACCACTGGAGATACTCTATTTTACTTATTTTATGTTTACTGTTAGATATCAGTTTAATTTTTGTCAGAAGTAACCCAAAACCATGTTCTGAAATAGTGTCTTGTTTCTCCACTAAACAGTGCCACAAGTCCCTCCAAAAAGTCGTAACACAACACACACAGAAATGTCATACTAACTAATGTAAATCCACCCGATGATGGAAGTTTAAACCTTCTAAACGCGTTGTGGAAATAAATAAAACGGTGACTGGTAACAACAAACATGTTTTTTTGATTTAATGTCAATAACAGTCACGGTAAAGCCTAACCTAAAATGTTCGAATTTATAGGACTGACCCTTCCAGAAACTAAACTGACAGGGGGCGAAAGGTCCCACAACAGAAAACCCAAAATAACCGTCATGCTATAATCTTTTCAAGCAATTTGCAGAGGATGTTGGTGAGGCTAACTGGCCAGTAGATGTTGATGGATGTGGAGTTTTGTCTGGTTAGAATTGGGAAGTTCTCAGTCAGTGAAAGGTTGTTATATAATTCAGAGTGGTGAGGGTGAACAATAGGGGTATATCTGCAACTTTCCCATTATGCAGTCATAAGGTAGTTGGGTAAGAAGAGCTCACAGATGCTGATACAGAATGGGTTGCAAGGTGTTCAGCAAGAACTGACACCGGTTGTTAATCTTTGGTGGCCCAGAAGACTATGGAGCTTGGTCTATACACAGAATTAAGACATACATTCCCAAGGTGCAGATATGGTGCTCCCAGCATTCCTCTTTACTGTGCTTAATTAGACTGTTAGGCTTGTGTGCAGTCACTTCAAACTGATGAGTGTGGTCTCTGAATGATGTCACTTGAGACATGCAGTACCCTTAAATGATCCTGAATTGTTGCTGCAGTGTCTTTGGTCAACCACTGCACTGCTCGGTGGCAGTAAGGGCCTGTAGAAACGGGAATAACAGTTCCTGGAATGCAGACGATCAGTTAGGACACATCACTCAGAACATGAAGTGGTAGCAGAAATATATAAGTGCCAGTTGACCATTTGAAGAGCTCAAAATGGTACATGATCTGTTACACTGACAAAGAAGTATCAGGAACATTGGAAAAAGGCCACTACCATACAAATCATTGTGTAGTGACCATTGCAGTGAGTCCATGAGATTGGGGGAAAAGTCTGGACTAGAGCTATTCAATTAGAAGGCCCCTACCAGACAACATGGTTTTTCCCTACGAGGGGAGAGGTGGTGGTGGTGGTGGTGGTGGTGGTGGTGGTGGTGGTGGTGGGGGAAGGGGGAGCACTTAAATCCCAACATAGGAGAAAAATGGGAGGGAGAGGAGTTGTTGGATTAAGTTGGTCACCTCAAGGTGGGTAAGTGCCCTGCTTGATATAGTGATCAATAGGGCTGTTTGTATTTGTGTTGCTGTTGCATCCAGTGTGTATGCAAACAGGTACAAGCATTATGGTTGAGTGGCCTTGCACATGGGCAGGGTCATGTGCAAGAAGCACAAACAAAAGTAGGGATTGGTCAGTGGTCAGACATTGGAGAGTTGTTGTGGTAGATGCACATGTGTGAACGCGAGAGAGAGCTCTTCTGTGTAATGGTCTCTATAGCACTTATTTAAATGTTAGTGGTGTCAAGACTGAAGATAGCTGGGTTGGATCATAGTAAAAATTGTCTCAGTTATGTAAATAGTCGAAATTCAGGAATTTCCGACTGAACTGATGGTAAATTGTCCAATGTGTAATGGTGTAGAAATGCACAAAGGAGTGCATTAACAATGGCTACCAGTATAGAGACATGAAGACATCATCCTGCCACCATGGCATCTCAACTTGTAACAAAAGAAGGCAAGATATGAGACTTCTGTTAATAATTTTTATAATTTGAAAATAATTTCAAATCTATGCAGAATACCACCAGTCGATAATTTCAATTTGTAATCAATTTAGTAGTAATATGGAACTAGTTATTGGAATTCTTGTTAAGTTATTTTGCCTTAAGCCACATTCCTCTTTCCTAAAGTACATTGCTATTTGAATATCAGTATTACTATTCAAGTTTATTTGTAGCACAGTATAAAGAAAAAACTTGTCGTCTTATCCAATGTTACATTATGATGATGTATGCTCCTTTAGAGCGGCACTGTTAGTGCAAAGACAATGTGGTCACCTGCTTATAGGTAATTTGTTTAAAACAATCTGTCACTGAATTACAAAAGTTCTTGCAATGAATTATTTAAAGCCTAAATCAATTCAGTTCATTTCAGTCAACAATATTATTCCATTAGTAGCAAGTGTGCTAGGAAATTAAAATTTCAGTTCTGTGTTTACAGAGAAATAAAATTTCATTCTTGCAGGTAACTTTTCGGTCAAACAACAAGTCAGTGAAGTCATCTAAAGTCGTTAAAATTAATTCAAACAGGGAACAAAATTTGCTGCTCTAGAGCTGGCGACCGATCTTCATTGAATTAGTTAGTTCTCCACATGGGAGAGAGGCACAAGATGATGTCAGGTCCTAATGTACCAGATGAGGCATTGCCTTTTGATCACAAAATGGCAGAAGACAGTGTAAGACAGAACAATAATTTAGAAGACAGGTCTTGAATGGTGTTACCAGCAGTGAAAACATTAATTTTTTTATTTATTTTTTATTTTTATTTTATTTATTTATTTATTTATTTATTTTTTTTGTTGGTGGATGTAGCTGTACATGTGGATTAGACAATCTGTTAAGAAGATTTACGCTGATTATAAAAATGGAACAGGGGGCTGACTATAAAAATGGAACAGGATTTCGGTCATGTAAAAATTAAAACTGAACCATATGTGACAGTGGAGGGGATGCAGATGGATATCAGTGTTGATTTAGTGACTCAAATAATGTTATGGCTACAGGTATTACCACTGATATGAACAATGTGGATGCAGGTTTCAAAAATAATGCAAAGCAGCTGGAAACTAACATGAACACTATTATGATGCAGTTAGAGTGTAAAATAAATATTAGCCTGGATACAAAATTGACACAAAAGGAAACAAAGATGACTAAACTGAAAGACAAAATTGATATTCAAGTGAAAACCGAGTATATCAAAATAGGAACCATGATATCCAATGTGGGTTGAAATCTTTCAGGCAAGATTGACACAAATTTAATGATTTTCACTGCACAAAGCCAATGAATAACTGACATAAGCAAACTGGTAAACAATATGAAGACTGACGTAACTAAAATTAAAACAAAAATTGCTAGTATCAAAGAAAGATTTGATTTGGAAACTTAGAGAGTAGAATGAGAGCTAGAACCTCTTATAGAAGGACAGCTGCAAGTTATAAAACCCACAGTTAGGACTGAAATTTCAGATGAAACACAAGCCAAACTGGAAGCATTATGCAACACAATGAAGAGTATACTAGAGAACATGGGTTCTTGCATTCAACAGCAAGAATCCACAACAATTCATACAGAGGTGGAATTGGTACATTTGCAAGTACAGAATCAGACACTGAGTAGTTACACACCATTTGTAACAAAGAATTCTGGGATTTTAAGTATAGAGGGTAAGTTTGGCCCTCAGAAAAAACAGGGAGGTTGGCATCCTACCGACTTCATCAAAAACTGTATGTGTTACCCACAATGCCAGACAAAGAAAGGATAAATTCAGTAACTAATTTGTTAACAGGAAATACTAAGTGATGGGGACTGAATTTGGATGTGGAGAATTTGCCATTCTCTGAATTTTTGAGAGTAAGTTTCTGGAAGAGTTTTAGTCTGTCCAGAAACAAGACCAATTGTGATGAGAGTTTATCATTGCCAGAAAGCCAAAACATGGGTGCGGATCCATGAAGGAATATTGTGAATCATAGTTTAAGAGCTTGGAGTATTTAAAAAGCAGAAGGTCTGAATCTGAGATAGCTTGAGAACTCAAGAAGAAGCTGCCATATGATTCCAAGCCATACGTAGGATGTAACCATGATAATTTTGAAGACTTTCTGGAAAAGCGGAGAGCAAAAATATAGAGTGCAAAACTCGCAATCGAAGAGGATTCAGGAACCATAATGTCCCTGAAAGAGCTAATGGCAATCAGCCACAAACAAATATGACGAGAGGAACAGTTAGAGAAGGCTGAGGAGGTTGTTACCACCAGGAAGGGGAAACTTAACTGGTAACAGGGTGCAAAATGAACTGGAAAAATAAGATCTGCATAGATATTACTTAACGAGTCGATGAATTGCGATGAGGATAAATTGTGAAGGAAGAGGAAGGCAGTAAGGGGAAGGATGATGCTGACTTGCATGAATATTAAGAGATTATCTCTTTCGCTTCATACGCTCAACAGCTGGAGAAGCAGCCTGCTAAGAATCCGGCAACTTCCATAGAAGAGACTAATTCTGACCCAAACCTGCAAATAATAGAGTGTCATGTCAATTTCAATAGGTAATAGTGATAGCAGTCATGCATAACCAAGAAAACAAAAGATGTGACAGCAAAAAAGATGAGGTATCCGAAACTGTTGGAGTTTATACAACTGACAGTACTATCGGAGACATCCTACATAGATTAGAAAATTTGCAGGAAAACAAGGAACATTTGAGCAGCTGCAATGAGGTGGTCATTTTTCCTGACAAACAAGTCAATGGAATTGATTTAAACCTGTGCAACCTGTTCAGAGAACAGATGGGGCAAGAAGAACAAGAAATTGGTCAAAATCAGTATTGTAAGACAGCATCTTTTAAGAGTAGCAAGATATGTATGATTCTGATGAATTGTAAATAGAGAAAGATGAACAACAGTAAGAAATATACACTCTAACAGTAAAATTTGTAGTGTCAATTTGAGCTAAAGAAAATAAAACCAAAATCCATCAGGAAAACAATGAAGATGTAGTAAGCGAGGAAGTTTCCAAAACCATGGTAGAAGGGCATAACCAAAATGACACTGTAGAAGAGGATGCAGTCTCAGAATATGTAGGCATTGAGCTATGAGAGAAAGCAGAGCAGGATGGTTGAAATGGAGAATGAAACCTCCAATAATACTTTCACTATAAAGATGGGTCAGGTATCATGGCAAGACCTTGCAGTTGAAAGGATTTATTATGGTAAAATGAAGAAGACCAGAGGTAGGACACTAGGGTGCAAACCATCATTCCCATTAAAGTACATGGACAGGAAATGTTTGTACTTTTGGATACAGGAATGCAAATAACTACTGTTTCAAATGCTTTTCTTGAAATAACCAGGCACAAACTGGAAATTGAAAATATGCCAGTGACAGGTCTTAAGGTTATAGGCACCAAGAGAGTAGCAAACTTAAAAAGTACCAAGTATTATTAGATTTTCAGATATAGAGAGAGTGGCTCAGTTACGTATTTCTTGCGGTAACGGAATCAAGTGCCAAAATCATCCTAGGGATTGACTGGTTGATAAACTGAGCTCAAAAAGCTATCATATATCATGCAGAAGGGAGGTAGTTGGACATTCTGTTTGAATCAACCAAGGTGTTAGAAGGGAACCAGCTGAATTGTTCAGTGCGTACAGATGAAGAGAATTTTGGTTTACGATTGAGGTATTAGTGGTACCCAATACAGAAGATGTTAGACAATGAAGGGAAAGAGCCCAACTTACAACAAGCAGTGGATCATGCAGACAGGTTGTCTATCACACAATGAGAGAAATTATTCCAAGTGTTACAGGACATTAAAGAAGTGTTTTCTGACAGGCCAGAAAAGGCAGTTGGATATGATCATCATACAGAAGTTATTGAGGCTGAAACTTTTTTCGAGTCATCATATAATATTCCATTAGCTAAAAAGGATGCAGTACAAAAGGAAATGATTGCATGCTCGAATGAGGATAATAGAAAGGAGCAACAACCCTAATAACAATCCCTTAGTAAATGTTGGGAAAAAGGATAGTAGCATGCATGTTGTAATAGATGCACGTATGTTATACTAAACTGTCAAGAAAGAGACAAAACACCCTGATAATATGGAAGATCTTTTGCAAAGATTTAGTGGGGTGAAAGTTATTTCAAGTTTTGATATGGTGAAATGGTATTGGCAGGTGGAGTTGAATGCAGACTTGTGAAAGTATATAGCTTTCCTCCTTGCTAGGAAATGTTATCAGACTATGGTGGTTTCATTCAGGCTGAACACCAGTTTTTGTACTCATACATGCACTTGACAAGATCCTGGGCAACAAACTCAGATCACAAATAGTAATATACATGGATGACTTAATGATTGTGATCAAGACTTGCTAGGAACATCCCACAGGTATCCAGAGCTCTAATTAGGGGAAAATGAACCTGAGATTACAAAAGTACGATTTTGTCAGAAAGAGAGATAAAATTTCTAGGGCATATAGTTACAGCCCAAGGTATAGAAAAAGATCCATAGAAAATAAGAGCCATTTAAAATTCTTCAGTGCTCAGGACTTGCAAGAAGCTGAAGGCAGTCATTGGATCATGCTCTTTCTATTGTAAATATGTGCTCAATCAAGTATCTAACAGTCCACACCCGAATAGTCTACTGAATAAAAGTGGCGCATTCATATGGGCTGACAAACATGCAGCATTTAAGAAGCTGAAAGTAACTTTAGCTGAGTATATTAAGTTGTGGTATCCAGACTCCAGTGAAACATACTATTTGGCTATGGACATTTAGACTGTGGCTTGTGGGTGTCAGTTTTTCAGATGATAGAAGCCACGGGATGAAACACTCATTGGCAAACTGCATTTGCAAGCCGAACCCTCAGCAAATACGAATGTAACTATACTGTGTCCGAAAAAGAGGCCCTTGCCATATTCTTGGGTTCTTGTGGGGGAACAAAATCATTATCCACACTGATCATAGAGCCTGACTCTCCTGAAGTACTGTCAATTGCTGCATAATGCACTGGCTTCATGTTCTCTGTTTTTACAGTAATTCAACATGGAAATCAGATACATCGAGGGTGCAGAGCATACTGTACCTGATGCTTCATCGCGACTGCCAGAGTGTAGTGGAACATCTCAAAAGGTGAAGGATAATGATGTAGCCTGCAAAATAAATTATTTAAAAAATTTAGAGGGAAAGAAAAGAGGAAGTGTCAGAATGCCGATGAGATGCCTAAGTATGTTAAAGTCAAATTTGATGATGTAGATACTAGGGACATAGGCTCCTATGTAATTTATGAAGCGATATAACACAAGAAGAAGATAAGTTGTCTGGGAATATGGTGAGTTGTCTCACAGCACATAGAGATGACAATTGATTATTTTCACCTAGATTTGGTCAAATGGGACAAAGAAATGTCCGGAAAAAAAAAAAGGTTGGAGTGTCTACTGTTCAACAACATGGGCCATCGAATTATGCAAAGGGTAAAATCATGTGATCATTAAAAGTCAAAAGTGATAAATGGAACCAGTTGAAGGCCAATGTAGACAATAAAACCCAAGTAAGTACTAGAAATTGTGGCCTTGGACACTTTCGATCCACTACCCAAGATAACGGGAGGTTTTGTTTCTATATTTGTGGCAGTAGATCTATCTTCCAAATATATTACATCGTATCCAATGAGGAAGGCTATGTCAAAACAACTGAACCACATCCTTCACCAGGGCTTTGACTATCTATCATCATTCCCTGAAATGAGGGACATCCTAACTGAGATACTGCCCACACCTCCTAAAGGTGCTTTCCATTGCTGACCCAACCTCCACAACATCCTAGTCCATCCCTATGCCACTCCAATCCCAACCCCTTACCTCTGGAAGACCCAGGTGCATAACCTGTCCAATCCACTTACTCAGACTTCCTATTCTAGTCCTGTCACAGGTTTATCCTACCTAAACATGGGCCGGGACACCTGTGAAAGCAGCCACATCATTTGCCTGCTTTGCTGCTATCATTGCACAGCTTTTTATACTGGTATGACTACCAATCAGCTGTCTACTAGGAGCAATGGCCACCATCAAATTGTGGCCAAGAGTAAAGCAGACCACCCTGTCGCACAACATGCAGCTGGGCATAACACGCTTGATTTCAATGGCTGCTTCACTACCAAAGCCATCTGGATCCTTCCCTCCACCACTAGTTCTTCTGAAATGTGTAGATGGGAGTTATCCTTACACCACCTTCTCTGCTCCCCTTTATTATTCTTGCCTGAACCTATGGTAACATACTATCCCCACACTCGTCACCCATTAGTTTCTATCTTGCAGCCATCTGTCAACACATCTGCCTCTCTTTCCCTGCCCCTCTCCTTTTTTGATCATGTTTTCCCAATTTCCTGCCACCACAATCTCCTGATGATGCACCTGATAGCAGTCTAGTCATTGTACACTGCACCAGACATGGTTTGTCTCTCTCCCACCCATACACTACTACCCCTTCCCCTTCCCTGACCCCTCCAGACTGCTGCTTGCATCCCACGTGATAGTTGCATTCTGGTCCAAGTTACTGAAGTTGCCAGTCGTATGTGCATTAAGTGTGCCTGCTTGAGCATGTGAAAGGTGAAAGCTGTGGCTGAAAGCTTTATGCAAGTGTGTTTTTAACTGTGTCTGTCTGCAACTTGATGCATCTTCTTTATGGTAAGTGGCACTCTATCTTTTCCTACATTGTTCATATTTAATTATAAAAGTTAGTGGAAAGAATTATTTGAAGTTAAAATCAATTCAGAGCAGTTTCAGTCAACAGTAGTATTGCACTGCTAACAAGTGTGTTAAGAATATTAAAATTTCAGTTCTCTTTTCCATCTCGCATCTGAGTTTACATAGAAACAAAATTTCATTCATGCAGGTAGCTTTCCAATCAAACAAGTCAGTAAAGTCATCTAAAGTTTCCTACAATTAATACAAGTTTGAAACATGCAAAATTGCACAATAACCCTGAAAGAGTGGTTTGGTATGGGGCGGCAGAGGGGTGAAGTGGACTGCGGTAGTTGTCATGGGGTTGTGGACCCCTGCTGCTGCGGCGAGGACGAAGCCTCTCCATCATTTATAGGCCCCCGGTTAACATACAATACAATACTACACAATACAATACAATACAAGGTAGGAGGTGCTACTGTGTACAAAAAAGTAGGGCAGTATTCTCCCTAGGATTGAATCCCCAATCAAAGTTGTGCTTAAATGAAAAAGTTTGATTTGCGATTTATTTTGTGACTTATCCAAATTAAGTATTTTCTGTAGGAGCACATGACAAAAAATTTATTATTTAGTAACTGTGTTAGATAAAGTGTGAATATTATGAATAGTATTTCGCTAATGCTCAACAGAGTGAAGTGACAGCAAAATACATTGCAGAACTCATGGAGCTGGGATTGGTTTTTATGAACGAGTTCTGCATGACTGACCATGACAGCAAAAAATTACCAAACGTGCACGTTTAGAAATAGTGTGTGGCTGCTAATTCTAGCAAAGTTACCACAGTAAAATTTCAAATACTCACTAAATTTTGTCAATGCTAACAATAAGAGAGCCAGTTGTACTTGACACTACAGGAACTGTAATTAAATAAACATCACTTATATTGCTCAAACAGTCCACAGGTATTGTGCCGGTTCATAGTGTCAAATGGGCACAACATTTCGGCGATCAGACATGTTGCCATCGTCAGGTGTGCTGACAAACAGAGCTCCTGAGGGTGGGCAGCCGATTTAAATCCCCTCCCCCTGTGGACCACTCTCATCTCTGTCCGTGCCCATGTGCCGGCAGTCACAAAGATGTGTGCGGGTGTGGACAGTGAAGAGAGCGGCCCACAGGGCGAGGGGATTTAAATCAGAGCTCAGTTCGTCAGCACAACTGACGATGGCAACATGTCTGATCACCGAAATATTGTGCTCGCTGGACACTATGAACCGGCAGTATACCCGTGGACTGTTCGAGTAACAAATACACCAGGAGAAACTGAAGAATCACATCGCTTGTATCGTCGACGGAAGTGACACCAAAATAACAACACAGGAGCAATGTAAGTTGGGTTCGTCTTTCAGTGTACAACTCTACAACCCAAATGTAATTATATTACCAAATAATTTTTGTACCTTTGCAAGGTGACAGTAATATCTATTGCACTTCCACTGAATTATCACATTAATGGTTTTTTGGCTGGTGTTGGGTTGTTGGTCTTTTCTTCAGCCAGGTGAGGGGAGTTCAGGTTCCTGCAGATGGCGCACCCAGAATGATGAGAGGGGACAGCCTAACGTCCCCATGGTTTAATTTACTTGCACAACTACCGGAATATGACATCAAGAGTGTAAAAATGCCCAGTACTGCTGACTACCTCACCACCGTGAAACTGGATGTAAACAACACAATTTTTTCCAAGGTTCAAAATATGAGAGGCAATCTTTGACATACAGTTTCTGCATTTTGTGTTCTGTAATTAGGGTAGCACACTTCAAGGATCGAGAAGAGTGGTCATTTCTGCAACTGTCAGAGAAAGCTGATAGTGGACATGATCAGTTTTTTGTGAAGTGGCCAACCAGTCTCATACATGCATTGGGTGGACACATGTCCAAAAGCATTGGCAGTTACAGCTTCGCACTGGGGGTGGGAAATGCAGCTTCACATCACAGCAGTAAATCATGTTTGTGGCCTTCCCTGGAAGTGAATACTCCTCAAAAGTGAGGAAAATAGCTCAGTGGCAACCTCGTTATCAGGCAGGCCTTGACATACTCAACACTTTGAATGGATACCATGCTTCTCCAAGTGTTCACATAATTCCTTTGCAGTGTTAGGTTTTGGTGAAAAATTATACCTTGTAAAATGTTTAGGCTCTTTTGGAATATTACACTAGCAGGTACATTACTAAGTATTTTTTACAAGAGCCAAAGCCCATGACTGGGTAGGATTCATCATTTCAATTAAGATTTTTAATGTACTAAGGGAGGAGATTTCACCAAATAAATTTTCAATATTTACTAAAGAGAACACTGGTTTAATATGGAGAGAAGATCCTCCATCCGTTGGGGTGCAAACTGGGATTTGAGGGGAGTAAGTTTCTGTAAGCCACTCAGTTTTGTATTGCTCCCACAATGTGTCATATCCAATGCATGTATAGTGTTCATGATCCAGTCACTCTACAGAATATCTCATCAAAATATGATGTGCAATACTTCAAAGGTGGTTTATGATTTTCATATGAATTCATAATTGTGCAACAAAATTTCACTCTTGATGGCACTCCATCTACTTTCTGCTCACACAACTTTTAACAAAATTCCAGGGAACTGACAATGTGTAATAGACTAAACTTTGAAATGCTGTTAAAACATTCACTGGAATGGATAAGTACAGTTGATCCTCCGTACATCCTCTAATGGTTACTACATTAATAAAAAGCTGGAAAACCCATTCTGCATTTCATTACCTGTTACATGACCAATATTCGAACCATCATCAAGTGTGTGAAAATCTTTATATATATGAAAGTAATTAAAAACAGAAGGTATAATCAAAACTAATAGCAATAACATTATTTGTTGTGCTCAACACAAATACGATTCCATAATTTTCATGAGAAATATCTGAGTCTGGCATAGTTTCAAGGGGAATAAAATGATATAAGAGTGTACTTACAGGCAAAGCATTAGAGCCTTGATCATTACATAGTTTCTCTGGTACATTGTTATTTTTCTCTTTGCTGTTGTCTGCCACACAGTTTATGACTGATGAAAGAGTCTCACCTACACAAAGTACATTCTGTATAAGCACACACATACTATTGTTTAACCATGAACAGAAACAGATGAAACAAGTTATATTAACATGGTCAAATGTTTTAAGTCATTTCTCTTAACATTTGAATTGTTCATTCGTGAGTCAATGAGGGACTGAGGCTTTGTAATGGAATCTACGGTTGTGAAACATGAAACATGGTATTTTGCTGCTGTGAGCCAATAAATTGGTATGAGTCTCAAAATCTTCTGTGTAAGAATTAGTACTTTAAGAAATTTCCTTCCGAGGAGGAGGAGGAGATTTGTGTTTAACGTCGCGTCGACAACGAGGTCATTATAGATGGAGCGCAAGCTTGGGTGAGGGAAGGATGGGGAAGGAAATCGACCATGCCCTTTCAAAGGAACCATCCTGGCTAAATTTCCTTCGGCATTTGGAGGTTGTGAGAGTACAGAACTGAGCAGAATCAAATGGAACTTTCATGATACTGTAATTAAAAACTACAGAAAAATATTATTTATATGTACGAGGGTCACTCCAAAAGAAATCCATTTTTATTCTACTCTGTTTGAAAGTTTTACAGTGTGTAGATACATCCTTTAGGAATAATATTTCCTTTTCTCCACATAATTTCCATCCCTCTCAGCTGCTTTATGCCGTCTTGGAACCAGCACCTGTACACCTGCATGGTAAAATTATGGGCCAACCTGTTGGAGCCACTGTTTGGCAGAGTGCACAAGGGAGTCATCATCTTCAAACCTTGTTCCAAGAAGAGAGTCTTTCAGTTTCCCAAAGAGATGATAGTCACATGGAGCCAGGTCAGGACTGTAAGGCAGGTGTTTCAGTGCTGCCCATCTGAGTTTTTTAATTGCTTCCATGGTTTTTTTGACTGACATGTGGCCATGCATTGTTGTGCAACAGCAAACATCCTGCTTTTGCCGATGTGGTCAAACATGACTCAGTTGAGCTTGAAGTTTCTTCAGTGTTGTCACATATGCATCAGAATTTATGGTGGTTCCACTTGGCATGATTTCAACAATTAAGAGTCCTTTGGAATCGAAAAACACCATAGCCATAACTTTTCCAGCAGAAGGCGTGGTTTCGAATTTTTTTTTCTTGGGTGAATTTTCATGATGCCACTCCATTGATAGCTTCTTCAGCTCTGGTGAAAAATGTTGGCACAATGTTTCATCACATGTCACAATTCTTCCAACAAATTCATCTCCACAATTCTCGAACTGTTCCAACAGTTCACTGCATACTGTTTTTCTTGTTTCTTTGTGAGCCACTGTCAACATCCTGGGGATCCACCTGGCACAAACCTTTTTTAACGCTAACATTTTCAGTATTCTGCAAACACTTCCTTCCCATACCCCAACGTAGCGTGACAATTCGTTCACTGTGATGCGTCTGTCAGCAGTCACCAATTTGTTAATTCTCTGCACATTGTCTGGAGTGTATGCAGTATGAGGCCTGCAGCTGCAAGGACAGTCCTCAATATTGCCGTGCCCGCTTTCATCACGTAACCTGCTTGCCCACCGACTAACTGTACTGTGATCGACAGCAGCATCTCCATACACCTTTTTCAACCTCAGTTGGATGTTTCCCACTGCCTCGTTTTCACAGCACAGGAATTCTATGACAGCACGTTGCTTCTGATGAACGTCAAGTGTAGCAGCCATCTTGAAGACATGCTGTGATGGCACCACTCATGGGAACAGGTTGAACTAAGTTTGAAAACAAACAGGAAGGATGTATCTACACACTGTAAAATTTTCACACATGCAGAATAAAAACTGTATTTTTACAAAAATAGTGTGAATTTCTTTTGGAGTGACCCTCGTAGATTATAATCTTCATACTCTGCCAGAAAAAAAAAAGAAAAATGCAACACTCTCAGGAACTGGGTTCAGTGGCAGAAGGGAGTAATCAGCATACACTGAAGGATCATAGTATTTGTGATTCATTTTACACACAATTTGGCAGTCAGACGCTGCTCAAGATATCTGTCTGTGTATTCTCTGTTTTGACTCTGCAAGCACCAACTGTGCTGATTAAGGTGAATAGTGTCTGAAACATTCATTCCAGTGTACAATCACACCCCAGCAATGAACAACACACCTGTTGAACAGCTTCAGCCATTTGCACAGTCACACTGTGGCGCTGGATGAGGCTGGATGAACGGATCGACAGGTTGCTGTACAGGTTGGGCACAGTTTTTTTTTATAATTAATAGTGGGTTGCTGCTTTCAACAGCACCCTGTGGAAAATTCCCACACTTGTAGGCCAGGTTCAGGATATTCACACAATACAGACATAAGTCAATATTGGAAAACTGTGTGAGCAGTGATGGTCAAACAAACATTATCCAGGGGTGAAATCCATGTGAAGGACCATTGGAAACCATCTGCTCACAGCAGGATTAAGATTGTACGTGATGTGCATTTAAGTGGTATTTATGAAATGAGTGGAGCCCTGAGCTATATCCAGAAGGCTAAAAGAGCCACACACAAATGGAAATGCTATCTGAAATTAAAATCAAAGTAAAAGATTGGGTCACCACCAACTCTAGCCACATGACAAACAAGAGGTTCGATTGAGTTGCAAAATTTGTTAATTTAATCATAAGGAAAAAACTCATAAAAGAACAATCATTGCAATGTCACTCATAAAAAAGTGGGATGTAATTATTAATATGATACAGGGATTGTTCACATGGATCAAATATTAAAATAAAGTAAAAAGTGTGTGACCACTGTGAATAAGAGCAGCTTGCAGCAACATTCATGAAAACAAGATTTACTCTAAAGAATTTGTTTTAAATACAAAGGGAACACTTGTTATTGGATCTGTGCACACTGAAATGCTATGGTGGGCTAACAAGGAAACTACAAGGTAAATGGCGTAGGTAAAGGATATGTAACATTGGTACACTGAATAAGACGTGAAACAAAATTGTTTGTTTCTTAAAACATTGAGATAAGACATCTATAACTGCTGTTGCCTGGTAACTATGCATGATTTCTTGTGAGATGCTATACGATTCACGACAGAATCTCTTAATTTAGAATCATGGTCATAATAAGAGGGGGACGGGAAAAGTTTAATACTCACATTCAGACCCACATTCACTCAAAGAACAGCAAGGACAGCCCCAAAATCAACATGCAATGAGGCTACGAGGTTAGTTCCGATGTGTTGAGAAATGATTAAATAAAAGAGTAAATCTGAATATCACGGTTGCATTTAAAGTTGAACCTCGATATGGAGAAACAGCCTCAATGAGGGCCACACATACCTACTTACACACTTAACATGAAATCACAAACCACAAATACAACTGAATAATCTGGACAGGACATATTTAATATTCCAAAATCAGAGCAGTAAGTAAACTCTAGGACAGAGGCAGGGGGCCACAGGAAAGTTGGGCTCACAGTTAACTCATGTGGACATGTGGTTTGCAGAGACACAATTTCTATGTACTGTGGCCAAATTTTAGCAACATTAAACTATACAGCCACAAACAATTAACATTTACAGAGAACACATTTGAATAGGCAAAGGGTAATGGCAGAGGGCCAACAAACTCTAGTATTAACCCATGTGGATGGTTTCCAATGGACATATAGTAATGAAACAAAGAAAATCCACAAATTCAGAAAAGATTAGAATGTATGCACACACAGTCGGAGGCACACAAGCATTCACACTGAGCCGAGGGCATGCTTCCTATGTGAGATCGTGTCAACATATGCAACACCTTCGTGCTACGTTCTTCTTATGGATCAAAGTTGTCGTTAGGAATCAAACTGAAAGTCTGGAAAAGCCTTGCATTCCTTGCTGCAATTCAACAAAACAATCTTTATAAGACAAAATGCGAGGTCATAAGCTGCACAAGGTGCAACTTCAGTGAGACTGAATTACATAAAAACTCCCCTCTCACTATGAGACAAAGCGCCACATGGTTAAATGAACTCACCCTTCTTCAAAGAGACCTCGGCTGCAGACCCTCGGAGAGCTGCAAGCAGACTACCCATCCCACACTAAAACTTCTCCCACACAACCCTGCGGCCAGGAAATCCCAGAGATGAGGCTTCCACCACCAACACAAGACCAGTAACTCTCACACAAGGGGAAAAAACATCTTTGCCTACCTGAAAACTACAAGGATTGGCCATTCTGTATGACTACTCCTGATTCCCTGCAGCAGTCTAAACCACCGTACAGCAAAATGAAACACACCCGCATTCATTCACTCACGTATGCCAGAGAGTTTTGGAATAGGAGAACAAGGGATAAACATATTATGGAATCATAGTCATGAGTTTGGTTACATATAAAAACATGGAAGTCTTATAATGGCATTATAGATGCATTGCAAGTCTGAAAAGAACCAACATAACAGCCATATGATGCTTGCGGCGAAGAATAGGCTATGGCTAGATTGAATCATAGCACAGTCTTTTCTGGTACAAAATTTAGCAACGAGAACACCTGAATTGTTCTGTAGGATGCAAAGTGCACTGGAAATAAAATAAAATGATAGGAAAGAGGACTATAAGACCCTTTCAAGATCACATGTGCATCTGACCAGGCTACCATTGACACAATGACACCGACAAGCACAGTTACTCTGGTGTTGTGAAAGAGTTGAGTGGTGAGCGCAATGTCATTCTGTTGTCTTCAGTGATGAGAGTTACGTTCTGTCAATATGTGAGAAATTGACCTACATGTGTATTGCACAGGTCTGGTGAGCTGCGTGTGCAAGAGTACATTCACCTTTGGCACACAGTTATCATTCCAGGCTTTGTGGTGTGGGGCAACCATTAGTTAACAACCTGCAGTCACATTTGGTGTTTCTTCTGGGTTAAGTACCAAATGCCTATACTGCAGTGCAACATGCTTTTTGTAGTGTACAACAAGAGACCTGTCCAGTAAGATTACCAAATCTGCAATGGAACACATACAGGACCTGATGAATTGGGAACTTATTCATTAACCAGAGCCTGCAAGAACCATTCCTGAATTGCAACAAAAGGCTGTGATCAGTTTTATTGCAAGCCTTATCCTGTCAATTAGTCATAGTCACCAGCCAAGTAACATATCACTTTTATAATAAAAGTTGTATGCAATATGTTACACTGTATTACCACGTCACAGGTGCTGCTGCATTTACAAATTTTTTTGTGTATAATACATATTTGTTAAAATAATAGAACTGTTTTCATAATTTTAAAATATCTGTCTTATTTTAAAAATGTCTGAGGCTGTTATTAATACAATATGAAAATATTTTAATTTAACTTTTCAAAGTTTGGAGTGTTTTAAAAGCATAGCAGTCGACTGATGGCCACAGAGCAATGATGCAGCAATGGGTAGGCTGTTAGTATTTGCGACAGTGCCTCTGCTGTTATCAAGGTATTTTGAAGCTATGAATACAATTTTACGCTTCACCCTCGATGGGTGACTGTGTGGTGTGCAGTCTCCTGTCACGGAATAATCAGTGCAATATTCCTTGATGGCACATTGATTACTGAACAGTTCATGAAGGTTTTGGAAGATGATGCCATCCCCAGTATTCAAAGTGACAATGGTTTCCACAACATGTGGGTCATTCAAGACATAGCTCAACCCCACGGAGGCAGGAGAGTGTTCGATGTTTAGAAGGACCACTCTGGGGACCGCATGTTCTCCGGATCTGAACACATGCAACTCCTTTTTGTAGGGTTATATTAAAGACAAGGTGTATAACAATAATCCCAAAACCATTGCTGAGCTGAAAACAGACGTTCAGGTCATCAACAGCATTGTTCTGACACTTCAGTGGGGCATGCAGAATTTTGCTATTCGTCTGCACCACATCATCGCCAATGATGGCAGGCATATCGAACATGTCATAACATAAATCTGAATATATGAATTGATATTTACATGTTCAATGAAGTATGTGCAGGTCACAGTTTGTACCCCCTCCCGCCTTTTTTTCTTTCTTCTCCCTCCATATAGTTCAATAATTGTCACCCTGTAGAAACCAGTAGCATATTTAGTGCAAAAGCTTTACATACACACTTATTTTATCAAAATAAATAGTGTGTCCTATATGTGAATTCATTTGTAAATGGTCAGCATGCAATCAAATTTACATATCAATTAAGTCAGTATCCTGTAAACTACCTCAATTCAATATCATTATGATATATTATCCAAAGTTACTCCTGGAGCATGTAACTGTTAACTAATAACATTAATTTCTTTGGTATTTCTCCCACTTACAATGGATCCAACCTGTCACATTTTATTCCAGTTACATTTGTTTCCTCCCTACAGTCATATTTAATGTTTTCTTCTTCTTCTTCTTCTTCTTGTTCTTCTTCAACATGCGCTTCAAAGGACATACATTTTACCTTAACTTCTACTCCTAAATGTCCAACAGTTATCTGATCCAAAAACTGTACACTCTATTTTATTAATTTCGATCATGTCTGTGAATTACACAGGTATGGGTCTTAACTATTAATTCTGCCATTTAGCTTTGTAAAATTAAACAGTAGATGCCAAAATTAGCTTAAAAAACTAATTACCTTCAATACTGTCAGCGTAGACAATCCACATATCTAAAACTTTATGCCAAAACCGTGGCATTCCACATTTGAACTTAGATGCAATTTGTGCAGGCAAACCTGGAAAAAATATAACAAAAACATACTACACCTGTATCTAGATTGTAAAAAAATTCCACTTACTAAGTTTCAGCACATATTGAGAAGAAAAGAAATAAAAGGTGACACAATGCTTTGGATGCAGGGTTCCTTCTCTTGTAATACAGCTTCCATTTATGCAAATTTCCATTTCATCATTAAATTTATGACTACGAGTTTACCTGTTCTGCAGTACACCCCTTTCTTACAACCTTTGTCCTTCAGTGTTGCTGTATTTATCTTTACCCCTATGTTTATTTTCCTTAGATTTTTCTTAGAATTGAAGAGTGAGATTAAATTATGTTGAAATTGTTCACACTAATAATGGTAATATTAAAACAGAGAAAAGAAAAGATTGCATAGGGCTGAGACAGGTGGTACACAGATACAGCACCAGACTTTACTCTGTCAGCAAGGAGTTGACATTACAGTCAACTTTGGAGGTGAGGGTTCTCCTTTGTCTCCATAAAACACTCAAGCAAATCTATTCATGGCTGGCTTTCTAATAACTTTCCTACAGAAAAGTCGCATGCCAACAGAGAGAGAGAGAGAGAGAGAGAGAGAGAGAGAGAGAGAGAGAGAGAGAGAGAGAGAGAGTAAAAAGTTGGTAAATTATGTATTAACGTATTTAAAATTATAATAATGCATGGAAAGTTCTGGTTAATAATAAAGAATTATTTAGGAATAAAGGAACGATTTACCGAAAGGCATAAGTGCTGCGTTGTCGACAGATACACAAACAAGAGGTTTGTTTGCTAGCTTTCGGAATGAAATTCCTTTCTCAAGCTATAGGAGAAACATGCATGCACACACACACACACACACACACACACACACACACACACACACACACACACACACACAAACTTACATGCACATTCCTTGCTCCCTACACTGTGCTCATTTGACTACCGGCTCTACTTAAAATTTTTTCTCACACATATGTATTTCAAAATAAAAGGGAAAAAAAGCACTACTAGATCAGTGCTGATAATTTCATACATTCTTGTGGTAGCAATTCACAGGAAAAGTCTTCCAACTATAGATCTAAGCAGAAGCTAATAGTTCCAAAAGAGTTGAACAATCCCTCCTTTCTGCATATTTTCCCTTCAGGAATGGGCTGCTAATTTGTAGTCTCCAATGTTTAACATTTGGAGTCCAATATTCACATAGTTCTTCAGCATACATAATACAACTTTTGACATTCTACATTGCGTGAATAGGTAAGTCATTAACATTCTGATGCATCACAGAAAGTTTCTTTAAATACATTTCTTTTGTCAGTCGGATGGGGTTTAAGGGACTAAACAGAATGGTCATCAATCCCTCGGTCAAGAAGCAGTTCTTCTGGAGTTACTGACATCAGCCAGAAATTTGATTGAAGTATGGAAGTATGTAGGAGTGGTAAAATTGAGGCACTGAAGGCAATGAAGCTGTGAAACGATTTGACAAGTGAAGGTACATGGCTCGGGCCAGTACATAGCTTGTCAATTGAACTAGGGGCTCCCAGGGCTTATCTGTGGAGAGAAAAATCTGACCAACTCCTGCCAAAGCAATTCAGGGTGAAGACATTGAGAGATAGAGAATGCCTTCTAGCCAGGAGATATTTAACAGTAAACGTGAGAAGCAATGAATATCAGTTGTATCAAAAATAGGAAAACAAAGTGAGAGAAATAAGCATATCAATCGGTGGATGAGCCGCACAAATGTCCCCCAGGGCTCTACATATGATGGGAGCTGTCCCTCCCACAGGTGTCCCATTACCAATTCATTACTATCAAAAGCGTTACATAGGTGAACAGCATCGTCCGTTCATTAGAGTCCTATCCCTAAAAGGGAGAATAGGGTGCACACAATAAACGATGCGGGGGTGGCTCATTGTGTAACATAAAACTATCATTTAATTTGGCACTGTCAAAGAGTAGGTGACATAAGATGGTGGACTCATTCTGGGAGGAATGGAAGTGTAAAATTTATTAGAGGGGGCAGTAGCCCAGCAGATGATGAGTAAGGAGAGGTCTTATTTGCACCCACAAATTCACACCCTGGGATCACCAAAGCAAATGTTGGACAATAATCACTTCTCTAGCCTTTCGTCTGATCAGTTCATTCCTTGTGATGCTCTCAAGATTTTGGACCCAGAGAAAGGCAACTGGGCAGGCTCTACGACTACCATCATTCTCTCAAGGGAAGTGAAAATGAATGTGGATGAGGAGCTGCTGAGGTTACAGCATGGTATTCCATGTGCCATTATGCTGCACATCATGAAATAAATAATCTGGTGTGTTAGATTTTTGCCTCATGGACATGAACGTGGCTGATGGGATGTATTACTGCTACATGCCACAAGCAGAAAAAAAGCAGCCACCATTCTGAATGGCGTTAAATATCATATTTGGTGGGTTTTATTTCTCACTGAGTACATGGTACGAATATAAATTGTTTTGAATCACCAGCAAATAGAAGATCCCGTCAAAATGTGTCGTTTTAGCTACCATTTGTTATAATATAATGACAGGAAAGTCAATATTCATAGATAATGGCTTCCTGTTGCTGATATTTTAAGTTTTATAACTTGAAATCTATAAAATTGTATCTTTTCAATGCTATCAATGCTATGGCACAATGACTGCCTACCAAAAGCACACCTTTTTGGTACAATTTCCATATTAAATATGAATTATTGACATTTGTAAGTACAGTTCTTAATCTGTGTATGTCATTAACAGTGAGCCAGTAACTATGATGAAAGTGTAGCTCATGTGCTGACATTCGTGAGAGAATATAGCACACGCCTGGCCAGCTCTGCCTTCCTTCAATGACATGGTTCGATACACAGTTTGTGGTAAGTATTCTTCATATAAAAAATATGTAATATTCATATCAAAGGAAAAACAGTATCAAGTCATACTATCAAAAACGAGTGTATTTGTGATATGTACAGTTTGATGTTAGAAATAGTGTGTACTGTGCAATGGGTTTGAAAACGCCAGAGCAACAGTGGCAGACTTGCTGTAACAGGGTATGGTGTTGTTAAAAGCTGGTCATCATAGGGGCAAAGCTGATAGCCATGCCACACTGTCAGATGTCGTTGGGATAGTCGCCTTTAATTATCATTAAAAAAGATATTGTGTTGTAGAAAGCAAAAAAGATGAAAGAATCTGTATGATTTAATTAATGTATCAGTTGTTTCCTGGTTAAGTTCACAGAATTAAGTAGCACACATACGTGTGAGCAACCTGAGTTTCTGTTATTATATTGGCAATACAGATGTGTTATGGAAAATGAATAAAATCTGAACAGAAGATATTATCAATAGAAATTTAAAACCTTTGTTGAGAAGTTGTTTGTCGCAAGAGTGTTTGTTCAAGATGCTCATCATGTCATTGAGCAGAACCTAAATCATAAATTGAGTGAGGCTGAGAAAAAGGGAAGCAGACTATCTTCAAGATGGATGATTTTAATGAAATGACTTCAGGTGTTGGAGGCAGTATTAGCAGCCGTGATCAATTTAGAGAGGCTAGTACATGCTGTTTAAGTAATATACAGTTTCCAAAAGTGAAAAGGTGCCATAACATTTCACACTGGTGTAATGTTAGCTCAAAGACATGAGTCAGCTGCACTTATTACTGATTAGTTGCGTGTGCTAATATCACTGGTTGCCTTAACAACAGATGACATTAACTATATGATGAACTGCAAAAAATACATTATTGCTGGCGATTATGAGCAGATTTATTTATCACTGTTACACAATTAATGCCTGCTAGTCCTATTAAACAAGAATCTGCTAGGATAAAGCATTTCTTTGGCAGAGGCTACAGTGATATTGACCCAATAAGTATAGGTGGAACTGTTTCCAACATCTCAAAGTTAAGGCCTGAACACGGTAACCACCTCTCTCTCCCTTTCTTTCTTTATGTGGGCGTGTGGGGGATGACTAAATGGGAAGGTTGTCAGTCCCATGATTCAAAAGTTGTTTACCTAAGATACAGTATCTGCTAAAAGTGGGTGGATACAGTGAGAGGAGTGACCTATAAAAGGATGAATTTACAACAAATGCAGTAGAAGGCATAAAAGGGTAGGCCAAATGTAAAAACTGGATGAACAGAGGTATAAGAGAGTGGTCTTTGCATAGGGGAGTGGTCATGGGTGCAAGCCTAGAAAACGCAAAGAAAAGATCCAACCACAACCACCTTGCCCCTGATCTGGGAGGAAAGCAAAACTTATAGGTGAAAACAAAAACCCCTTTTAGGTAGGAAACTGAGGAACAGTTCAACCATCTGTGAATCGCCTGCTAATACTAAAGACAAAGAAACTAGAAGACTATACTTAGTACGAAGGGCCAAAAGAAGGAGACATTCCACTAATATATAGAATAAGTCAGTCTGGCTCCACAGACACATTGTGGGAGTGACTCATTACACAAGAGAAAACAGTGGGTGAGCCTAGTATGACTGATGCACAGACAGCATAAGACAGTGGACTTGTTCTGAGAGTAGCAGAAAGAAGAGCGCCAAACTGCAGTAGTGCACCGGATGTCATTTCACTTTTTGGCAAAGAGGGATTTGACGAGTATACTCTTATATGCACCTGAAATCATGAAATGGAATGGGTGGTAAGTATATGACTCTCTAGCCAAACAGTCTACCAGTTCATTGCCTGGGATGCCCAAAAAGACCCAGAGAAAGACAACGGAGCAGGTGACAAGGCCAAGGGCAGAGAGGAGTTCATGGATAGCAGAGACCAAAGGGTGATGAAGCCTGCAAGCTGCTCACTGAGTCAGCACATATTAAAACACTGCAAAGGGAAGCCTGAGTAATGAAATGGAGGGCCCTCTTAATGGCTAGCAGCTCTGCTGTGAACACACTACATGATCCCAGCAGCAAATGGTGTTCCATGCTAGTAGTAGTTTCAAATGGCTCTGAGCACTATGGGACTCAACTGCTGTGGTCATAAGTCCCCTAGAACTTAGAACTACTTAAACCTAACTAACCTAAGGACAGCACACAACACCCAGCCATCACGAGGCAGAGAAAATCCCTGACCCCGCCGGGAATCGAACCCGGGAACCCGGGTGTGGGAAGCGAGAACGCTACCGCACGACCACGAGATGCGGGCTGCTAGTAGTAGTTGTAAAAGTGTATCCCACCTTATCTATCATTTTAGAACCATTAGTATAGAGGATGGCAGCACTCTGGAATTCTTCAAGGATGGAACATAGAAGATACCAGAATATCATAGGGGTGACAGAGACCTTAGGGCCCTGAAATAGATCAATCCTAACTGGTTTTCCAGGCATCATAAAGGAGGGGGGGGGGGGGGGAAATACACAAGGCACTTTCCAATGCGTGGAGATGGAGATTTTCCAATGAGTGGAGATCTCAACAGAGGATTGGTTGGTTGGTTGGCTTAAAGAGGAGGAAAGGGACCAAACTGCTAGGTCATTGGTCCCTTGTTCTGAATAACACATTGCCACAAGGGTGAGAATAAAACAAGTGAGACTGACGACACAACACAGAGAGAAAGGAAAAACCACAAGAACTACAGAAGGGCAACAAACACTTAAATGCACAAAGGGGAGATGAAAACCACAGAAACGCAAGAAACAGGTAGAAGAGATTAAAACAACAAAACAGATTACCATGGCTGGCTGACCATAAGAATAAAAAGGAGAAGCCAGCCACTGTGCAACACATTAAAACCTCCAGCCTAAAAGCACTAGGAAGGAGAACACAGAGGGACAAAGGACATACACTGAAACTTAGACCAAATGATAAAACCCACCTTCATGAATAAAACGTAAAACTAAATCGGCCAATGAGGCATTGTCAGATAAAATTTGTGGCAACGAGTCCGGTAATCAAAGATTTCGTCACAGGGCAGTCAAACTGGGGCAGTGCACCAGAATTTGGGCCACTGTCAACTGTTCACCGCATCGACACTGAGGCAGGTCTTCATGGCACAGGAGATAGCTGCAGGTCGCCCAAGTGTGGCCAATGTGGACCCGGTAGAGAATCATGAGAGGCCTACATGGAGGACTGCCACACATTAGTAGTCTCCTTACTGTCACGCCGTTTGTTGTGCATACTGAGACGATGCCATTCTGTCTCCCAAAGCCGAAAAACCTGGCAGTGTAAAAACAAACACAGGTCAGTTATTGGAATGCCGATCTACATAAGCAGTTTCCGTGTAGCCAGTTTGGCCAGTCTGTCAGTAAGTACATTGCCTCGGATTCCGATGTGTCCTGGGGTCTGCACAAACACCACTGAACGGACGGACCACTCCAGGACGTAGATGGACTCCTGGATGGTCGCTACCAAAGGATGATGTGGGTAGCACTGGTTGATGATAGCTTGTAGGCTGCTCAAGGAGTCAGTACACAGAAGAAACGACTCCCCAGGTCATGAACGGACATGCTCAAGAGTATGAGATATAGCCACCAGCTGTGCAGTGAAAACACTGCAGCCATCAGGCAAGGAATGCCATTCAATATGTCCTCCATGGACATACGTGAAGCTGATGTGACCATCAGCCATCGGGCCGTCAGCGTAAACCACTTCATAGCCTCAGTAAATGTCAAGAATTGGGAGGAAGTGACACCAGAGAGACGCGGGGTGAACTGAGTCCTTTGGGCCACGTGAAAGGTCCAGACGAAGCCGCGGCCTAGGTGTACACCATGGAGGTGTATGTGAATGGACCTCAAGTACAGGTGGTAAAGGCAAGGATTCTAGTTCAGATAGAAAGAATAATGTGTGCAATGTAACTGGCGAGCAGTTGTGCACACCTGACCTGCAATGGAGGGGCTCCAGCCTCCACCAGGATGCATGTCACCGGACTCGTCCTAAAAGCTCCTGTCGCTAGTCAAACACCAGAGTGGTGCACTGGGTCGAGTAAATGCAATGCTGAGGGCACCGCTGAACCATAAACCAGACGCCCACAGTCAAGGTGGGATTGAACAAGGGCTCTGTATAGCTGCAGCAGTGTAGAGTGATCTGCACCCCAGTTGGTGTTGCTCACGCAGCGGAGGGCATTCAGGTGCTGCCAGCACTTTTGCTTAAGGTGATAAAGGTGACGAAGCCAAGTCCATCGGGCATCAAAAAGCAGTCATAAGAATCGATACGTCTCCACTACAGTGAGGGAATCATCTGAAAGGTAAAGTTCTGGTTCAGGATGAACGGTACAGTGCCGACAGAAGTCCATAACGACTTTGTGGCCGAGAACTGGGAGCTGTGGGCTGGAGCCCATGACTGTGCCTTGTGGATGGCTCCCTGTAGGTGCCACTCAGCAACACCAGTACTAGACCGCTAATAGCCACTAAAAATAGAGATAAACTCAATACATAGCCCAGCGGGACCCCATTCTCCTGGATATGGGGGGAACTATGGGAGTCACCAACCTGGATATGAAAGTAGGAAGTGACAGGAAATTCTGGATAAGAATAAGGAGCAGGCCTTGGAGACCCCACTTGTATAATGTGGCCAAGGATATGATGTCGCCAGGTGGCACCTGTATTGGTGAGGCAGAGGTCGAGTTGTGACAGTACATTTTTGACATCTCTGCCTCAGCCAATAAGCACAGTGCCACCCCACAAGGATTTATGAGCATCAAAATCTCCCAAAAGTAGGAAAGGTTTAGGGAGTTGATCAACCAGTGCAGCCGATGCGTTCAGGGGTACTGCACCACCTGGAGGCCAATATACACTGCAGACACTTATTTCCTGTGTCATCCTTATTCTGACAGCCACAGCTTCAAGAGGGGTTTGAAGGGGCACAGTTTCACTACAGACTGAGTTAAGAACATACACACAAACTCCACCTGACACGCTATTATAGTCACTACAGTTCTTGTAATATCCCTATAGCCATGGAGGGAAGGGATCCGCATTTCCAGGAACCAGGTTTCTTTAAGGGCAATGCAGAAAATAGGTGTAAAACTTAAGAGTTGCCATAGCTCAGGCAGGTGGTGAAAAAACTGCCACAATTCCTCCGGACAATGACGTTATCGTGAGGCTGGGAAGGCATGAAGCATGCAAGGAGGTAGGTTATGCCTCAGGGTCATCTGCTGCCACCGACTGAGTATTTGTAGCCATTTCTATGCTGGATGAGGCATCAGTGAGATCCAGGTCTGCAGGTGATGCTAAGATCTCCACTGCATCCTCAGATGCGGAATTGGTAGATAGTTGTGGTGTTGAGGCCACCAGAGGGTCCTGTTTCTTATCAGACTACTTTTTAGTTTGATTGCTCTCTTGCATCTCTTTGGGGACAGGCTGGGAAAATTTCTCTGAAGCAGCTTCAGGCATGGAAGAAGACCATGAAGCTCTTCGTCCAGCAGCTTTTGGCTCCTTGAGCAACTGGCGAGTGTCTACCATGGCTTTAGTGGAGACCTTGGGAGAGAGGGCCCCAAGGGACCCCTTCCGCACAAGAGGAGCCAGAGGAGTCTGTTGTTTCTCCAGCAGGGGGGGAGGGGACCAATGTCCCCTGTGTTTGTGGATGCCTTGCTACCAAAGTAGGTGCTTTGGGACCAACGAAAGAAGATTTGGTGCCTACCACCAAGAGGGTAGATGTATTCTGGTGGCCTGGAAGGCTCACTGTTCACGGCACAGAGTGAAGAACCACTGGCACTTGGGACGGCGATCGTGACATAGCTGCAGTACATGTTAATGTCAACTGAATGGGGGTGTAATCTTTCAAATTTACATTTAGCCTCTGTGTTCGTAAATTGGTCCAGGGTCTTGTACTCCATGATTCTCTGCTCCTTTTGGAGTTCTGGGCAGTCTGGTGAGCAGCGGGAGTGGCGCTATCCACAGTTGATGCAAGTGGGAGGTGGCGCACATGGAGTATCTGGGTCCAGTGGATGTCTGCAGTCTCAACATGTGGCACTGGAATTGCAGTGGGCAGACATGTGTCTGAACTTCCAGCTCTTATAGCACCACATAGGGAGAGGGATGTACAGTTAAACGTCACAATGGTAAACCATCAACTTGACCTTTCCAGGCAATGAATCACCATCAAAGTCCAAGATGAAGGCACCGGTAGCAACCCTGTCTTTGGGTCCCCTGTAAATGCGCCGGATGAAATGAACACCTCGCTGTTATAAATTGGCTCAGAGCTCATCATCAGAATGCAAGAGGAGATCGCGATGGAAATGATCCCCTGGACCATGTTGAGGCTTCTATAGGGAGTGACGGAAACAGGAATATCACTCAACTGGTCACAAGCAAGTAACACCCAGGATTGGGCTGGGGATGCTGTCTGAAACAAGACTGTACTGTTTTGCATCTTGGACAGCACTGTCACTTTTCCAAACTTATCCTCATGGTGTTCAATGAAAAACTGAGTCTTCGTAGGTAGAAAGGAGTCCCCATCAGTTCTACTACAGACTAAAAACTGAAGCTAATATGGCTCTCTCCGCTCTGTAGCCCTATGCTCCTCCGATGGTGTAGCATTGTATTCGATCTTGCCCTTCTTAGAGACTGCTGGTGCTGTACGGTCACCAGCAAGAGAAGACATAGTCCGCTTCACTGCAGGTCGTTTACCTTGATGCCACCCTATCTGATCAGGGGTTCTCCCCGCAAGTGTCATCCAGCCACAGCAAAGGCCAACTGGCATGATGGCCATTGCTGGGAGTCCTGATGCTCCAAGAAGACAGGCGTCTACTCCTTGGCATACATGGGAAGTTTCCAGCTCAGTCATCAGCAGTGTGAGGGGGGGGGGGCTGGGTTGTGTGGGGAAGACCAGACAGCGAGGTCATCGGTCTCATCAGATTAGGGAAGGAAGTCGGCCGTGCCCTTTCAAAGGAACTATCCTGGCATTTGCCTGGAGCGATTTAGGGAAATCACGGAAAACCTAAATCAGGATGGTCGGACGCGGGATTGAACCGTCGTCCTCCCGAATGCGAGTCCAGTGTGCTAGCCACTGCGCCACCTCGCTCGGTATCATCAGCAGTGTGATCCCTGTGTTGTCAGGGGGCTACCACCAAATGGGTACATGATGACCCCACCACAATGGACTGGCTACCATGCAGGATACTGAGTGCAGAGAAATCCGGTACTGTCACGGGGGCAAAAGAGGACAGGAGACAGCAGAAGAAGATGACATACCCCAGAAAGTGTACTTGCCCAAATAGTTGAATCACAGGTGGAGATGCAAAGCCATGATGACAGATTCAGGAGGTCGAATCTAAGGGCATTATTGATAACTCTTGCACCACTTAAGGTATCCTTCCCCATATGGCCCACATTTCAGTAGAATTTTGAAAGTGACAGGTCAAACCATAAAATGGGACCTGAACTCATAGGGTAAAAAGGTGAGAGACTCCTTCTAGTTGCCTCTTATGACAGACAGGAACAACTCGGGCCTTTCTAACCCCCAGAGCCGCAGGGGGAGAGGGAAGTGGGACACATTTCAACCAGCAGTCCCACCTGAGTGTGGGTATCTTGGGAAACATCCCTCATTTGCAAAGATGATGGGGTATACAGGATGGTCAGGGAACCATCAAATGGTGATAAGAGACTGTCGACAAGACTACTGTGAAAGGCACTGACAGCCAGACACACCCTATAATGATGAACAACAGGGTCATGTAGTTTCAAAGTGGAAGGAGCTGCTGAGCCATAAACCACAGAAGCATAATCTAGTCTGGACAAAACCAGAGCACAGTAAACATGGAGAAGAGTAGCACAAACTGCAACCCACAATGTGTCCACCACAAGACAGAGCGCATTAAACTTCCACATGCAGGTAATCATCAGGTGGTGAATATAGGGTAGCCATGTCAGCTTTTTATCAAAAGTAAGGCCCAAGAAATGAGACTGTGCTCCAACATCTAGGTGCTGGTTTCCTAAATAAAATTTTGGATCAGGGTGCACTGTGGGTTGACAGCAAAAATGCATAACCTGCATTTTGGAGGGAGGAAACTGGAAGCCATGGGAGAGGGCCTATGCAGAGGCCCGTCAGATGGTGCCTTGGAGCGGGCATCCAGCAAATGCTACCAAGTGGGAACTGCAAAAATTGTCGATGTATAATGCCAGGGTAACCTGATGGCCAACATAGGTTACAAGCACATTGCTGGCAATGAGGAAGAGTGTGACACTTAAAACAGAACCCTGTGAGATATCATTCTTCTGGATCTGAGGGGTGAATGACAACTCAAACACTGAAGAGCCAGTGGGATAAGAACTCGCAAATAAAAACTGGAAGGGGCTGTGGAAGCCCCAGTTATGGAGGGTAACTAAAATGTCATGGCACAAAGCCATGTTGTATGCCTTATGTAGGTACCGTGACAAGCAGTTGGCTGATAGTACAAGCCTGTTGGATTGCTGCTCACAATCTGAGTAAATGGTCAGTTGTTGACCATCCTTCCCAGAAGCCACACTGATACAGTGATAAAAGGCCCTGAGATTTGAGAACCCAAAATAATTTGAAGCTAACCAACCTCTCCAGCAGGTTAAAAAGTATGTTGGTCCACATAATTGGGCAGTAGTTGTCAAGAGATGTTTGGTTCTTCCCGGGCTTAAGGATGGGGATAACTATGCTGTCTCACCATTGCAAGGGGAAGGCACCAGTGAGCCAAATGCAGTTAAGACCCTGAGTAAATGTTGTCTCTGGGTAACATCCAAGTGTTGGATCATCTGGTTGTGGATCATATCCGGGCCTGGGGCTGTGTCATGTGTAGTGGTAAGAGCCTGCAAGAACCCATTCAGTGAAGGCTTCACTGTAGAATTCAGCTTGGTGAGGGTTGAAACTGAGGGAGTTTCTTAGCTTGGCATTTCTGCCAGAGAAACATAGCAGGATAGGAACAGGATGCCGATGGTATTGCAAAGTTGTTTCAAAGCAATAAGGTTGGTCTGTGAACAGTGACATTTAAATTGTTGCAGGGCCTATTGGCTATCCTCGATAGAGACTACTACCTCCTTGATCCATGATGGTATCAGTCAATGACAAGGACCTGTAGATAGGGGGATAGCAGTGCCAGTGGCATGAAGAATAGTTGCAGAAATGTCTCACACAAGCGCATCAATGCAATCCAACAGAGAGGTGTCAGAGTGCATTGCAGACATATATGTAAAGGCCAATTGGCTCTGTGGGCCTGTCTGCCAGGCAGCAGCAGGGGAATGACAGAATTTCCAGAAAGCGTTCACTGTCACAAAGACCATCGTGTGGTGACCAATGTAGGGAAGCCACCAGAGCAGGGGAGGAGATTGTGGGATTGACAGCAGAAAAGGTGCCATGAGTGACACTGAAGTGGGTAGGGGAACTGTCATTCAGGACAAAAATCAAAGTCTGTAAGATTTTGTTCAATCAGAAGACCCCTACCCATTGAAATGCCACTCCTTCAAAGGTGTGGCGTGTACTGAAATCCACGAGGAGGAGATACGGAGGTGGGAGTTGCTGTATCAAGGGAGGCTGTCAACAAAAGGAAGTGGTGTATCTGGAGGGATGTAGACACTGCAAATGGTGATTGCTGGGGTCATTTGCACGCATGCCACTATTGCTTCTTGGTTAGTACAAATGGGGATCCAGTCACTAATGACTTCGGTGTGAACCAAAGTGCAGACCTCTCCAGACGCTATCCCATGGTCAGCATGGTTTTGACAGAATGCCCGATACCCATGAAAAGTTGGAGAGTGGTCATCAAGAAAGTGCGTTTCTTGACAGGAAAAGATACAATGCAAAGCAAGAGGAAATAAGCTGTATTTCTGGTAGGTGACAGTAATATCCTTAGCAGTTACACATATTTATTGTGTGGTTAGAGACCAGGTTAGACATAAAGAAGCTGAGGGGAGGTCATGTCACCGGGTCAGTGGTCTCCACGTATGAGGGTGGGGTGACCTCCTCTTGGAGGTTGAGGAGGGCAGGCCACAGATGGATAGCAGGCTCCCACAAGGTCTGGAAACAAAATAGAGTGGGCGACTTTGGGGTGTACAAATGGTGCACCCCACAGCTGAGTTGTGTTAGCAAGCCTATGGCCAGAGAGACACAGGGGAGGGTCCCGAGGGAGGGGGTGATGGGGGCATCACTGGCAGGTGGCAAAGAACGGGGCACTTATTCAGCCAGGGAGGGTGAACGGCAACCAGAGGAGAGGGCACGGGAACCACAGGGGAGGTGGGGATGAATGGGGGATGAAATTGGGTAGGGAAGTGGTGAGGGGGAAGGATGTATCAGAGGCAAAAGTGGAAGAAATCAACAGTGGCTGGAGTTGGTCATATTTTTGGTGAGCCTCAGAATAAGATAGACAATCCAGGGACTTTCCCTCTTGGATTTTCTTTTCTTTCTTGAAAACTGGGCAACCTGGTGACCATGGTGAGTGGCAGTCATGACAATTTACAACACAGGTGGCGGAACACAGGGTCTTCCCTCAGGGAGTGGATGGCTACAGTCACCACACAGAAGGTCTGCTGTACAGTGGGAAGACATATGCCTAAACCTCAAGCACTGAAAGCTCCTCATGGGTGGCAGGACGTACAGTTCCGCATCACAGGGGTAGCACACAACCTTAATTTTCTCTGGGAGGGTATCCCCTACAAAGCCTAATAAAGGTGCCAATATTGGTGTGGTTGTCTTTATGACACTTCTCCACATGTCAAACAAAATGAACACTGCGTTGCTCCAGATTAGCCCAGAACTACTCATAAGTTTGCAGGATGAGATCCCTACAGTCCCTTCCTGGATCATAAGCAGAGACTGGTGATGGATAATAGACACCTGGAAATGACTTAAGCAACCACAGGAGCTGCAGGTTGGGCAGCAGAACAAGCTTTGATCAACAGGGAGCCCGACCACCTCTTACTGTGAGACTCCACTTTGCCAAACTTGTCCTCTATATTCTCCACAAAAAACAACAGCTTTATGGTGGTGAATGTGAATCCTAATACAGACCAGGTAGTAGGGAAAGTGTTTCATCCAAAGACTGTGAGCCTGGCCCTCCTCTCAAAGTGCAGCCAGGGAAGGGAAAGCTGCAGGATCATATGAAGTAGCATTCAAAGATCCTCTACCACTAAATGTGATGGTCTTTGGAGAACAGCCAGATTTCTGCAGCTTGATATGCTTTGTACACCAAGCATCCACCTGACATGACCCACTCCGATCAAGGGCTCTCCTCATGGGCACCACCCAGCCACAGCAACGGCCACCTGGCAGGACAGCTGTCGCTAGGAGTTCCAATGCTCCAAGATGACAAGCAACCACTTCTTGGCATATATGGGGAGGCAACAACTCATGCATCAGTAGTGTGATTCTTGTATTGTCAGGGGGCTATGCCAGATGGGTACATAACAGCCCCACCACATGGACTGGCTACACATGCTGGTGACCTAGTGAGGCAGTACGGGTTATGGTGGGGAAGGAAGAGAGGAAGGCAGGGACAGAGAATAATCCACAATATAGACACTACAGACGGAGATCTTCCTCAAATGGCTCACACTAAAGACAGAAAATTTAGAAGTGAACCAAAAACACCAAAAATCATGAAAGAGAACAGGCAAGAGGAACAAAATCACAAGGAATGCAGGGAAACAGGTGAATAGTCAGGTCAACATAAATAAATACGCCAAGAGAGGGGAAGGAGGGAGGAGAGAGTAGGAGCATGGTGATGGCAACCCAGTTCTAAGCAAAGAATGGAAGGCAGAAAGGTGGAAGGAGTATATAGAGGGTTTACACAAGGGCGATGTACTTGAGGACAATATTATGGAAATGGAAGAGGATGTAGATGAAGATGCATTGGGAGATACGATACTGCGTGAAGAGTTTGACAGAGCACTGAAAGACCTGAGTCGAAACAAGGCCCCGGAAGTAAACAACATTCCATTAGAACTACAGACTTCGTCAACCACGTCAGTTACAACCCACTTCAAAATGATTCATATTCCTTTTTAAATTGTCATAGAATGGTTCTTGAACGAAACTGTAAAACATCAGTTGAGTCGTATGCAAGGAATTACATCACTTGGGCCAATTGGTTTTTGTAAACCTTTCGATTTAAATTTCGTTTGTTTCTCCTCAGAAATTATATTGACACACGTTATCTTGATCTAATCGATATCAGAATCACACATTAAATAAACTTTTGAGATTCAAAGTTTCGGTGAACACCGTAAGAATCACTAATCTTGTAAAATATATTATTAATCCGTTCACATAATTCTTCATAAATAAATCTTCTTCAAGACACGTGTTTCAACTTTAATAGCATACACTATTTTATTAGCTTCCTACACATACAGATGTGAACTTGAGCGTTGAGAGTTAGTGACTGACTTTTCAATAAGATTAAGCTCTATATGACGTCATTGTTGTACAAAAAGAGTATAAAAATTCATTTTTAATTTTTAGAAGCACGACGCAACAACTCGGTTCCAGGATCTTCTGTTGCTCCTTGGCTGTCGACCCACGACGTATAGCGGCCAGCAATTTCCTCTCTGGTCACGGCAACGAAGATGCTGTCCCCGTTCGTTGCGCCACCCTCTCCGTACATGAAACACATAAAAAAAATACAAAACTTTTAAATAATTCACATCTATTACAAATAATAAGAAAAACACATAAACAAACTAAATTAAACTTATAGTCACCTGCAAACTGGGCTGACTTTGGTGGATGGGTGACGCTTAATTTCGTCCCACTACATACCCCACCCACAAGCTCAGTTTGTCAGGTTTTAACCGAAATTAAAACATTTCAATATACAATATTTAACTGTTAATACATTTTCCTCACATTTTACATAACCTAGAGTCCTTGCTCTTAGATAGATTTAATCCTTTTAATACGATATTGTTGTGACTATTTGTCATTTACTCTTAATTGTGCTATTATGGTAATTCATAATCGAATATAGGGAGATTGCTCCTCTTCAGTTAATAGTTGCTAATAAATACTAATTTAGTACGTTCTTTAACGTTGTTACATTAGGACAGAGCGTTCAAATTGTGATAGATTAGTTTCAGTTTCATTTATTTACTAGAGTTATTCTTTCCAAAAATGTATATTACTAATAAGTTACTCACAATAACTAATAGTACTATTTACTTTACGTCATTCTTTTCCCTAATGCCTTATTTATGCCTGAGGTCAAGAAGAAATCAAGCAAAACTTTCTTTAGAATCTCGGCACGGCTTTCTTTACCTTCGGACACCTTGTTGGGTAATGGCAATTTATTTAGGAGAAACAAGCGAGAGAGCCCCATTTGGTGTGTTCTATATTAAAACTATTACAAACCTCTATTAAAGGCACTCTGCTATGTTCTCGTGAGCCATAAAGCTCTGGACGCCCATGGTCCCTAAAACTATTAACCATCCCCTTTGGTTCCTACTATCCGAGTAAATTTAAAATATGCAAAATTCCTTTTGACCTAAGAGCAAAATTTCTTCCATATAAATCCCCCTTTTGGTTATCTTTCTCCTTTTAAAGTACCAGTAGATTATTGTAGAATACTTGTTTAAGCTTTCTGTTTCATTCTTTAAAATAACACGTAACTATCACGAAAAACTTCACATGAATAAACTATGAACGCTCTTCCGTGTGTAACATATACTAAATATTAACTTATTTAGGAATAAAGGGTTTCATTTGATCAACACTATATAATCCCTTAATTACACCTGATGAAGGTTCCATAAGAAGTAATGCTTTGGGATGTACAATCTTATGTACAACATATGGACCTTCAAAGATAAAGAAGAATTTTCTACATTCCTTACCGATCTTAGAACTTTTAGGATGAGATCGTACTAACACAAGATCTCCTGCCTGAAATGAGAGTTCTATAGCCTGTTGATTATAACTTTTAATTCTTCTTTCGGCATTTTTTTCAATCTGTTCGCAAACTTTTCGGCTGGAATGCATTGTTGGATCTCATTTACCGGTGGCCAAGGTAGAGCAGCTAGTAAAGGCTCACCTACAATTCATTTGCCTAAAATTTCTATAGGTGATAATCCCGTCGTTAGGTGAGGCAATTCATTTAATATCTTTTCGAATTCAGGCATTAGTTTGGCCCACCGAGTATGTTTATGTGCACAATAAGCTCTACATAATCGTCCTAATTCTTTCATGACTCTTTCTACTAAATTGCTTTGAGGGTGATATTTCGAAATTAAGATATGTTTGATTCCATATTGTTTTATCATATCTTGAAATCTTTGACTAATAAAGGCACTACCGTTGTCGGACATAAGTCGTTTAGGAATGCCTCAGTTAACAAAGTAATTTCGGGTGAGGCAGCGTATAACGCTTGCTGTATTTGCTCGTTTCAAAGTATATAGCTTCACATGTTTGGACCAACATTCCATTACAACAAACACATAAGTTAATCCTCCTGAACTACGAGGCAGAGGGCCGAAAAAATCTACTGACAGTAGATCCCACAGACCTCGAGGAATTACAGCATATAATTTATAACGCTTAGATTTGTTATTAACTTTAACCTTTTGACAGGTTTCACAAGCCCTAATAATACTTCTCACAATACGGGACATATTTTTGAAATAATAATACTTCATTAGATGTTTAATACATTTATGAATTCCAAAATGCCCGTAACCTTCATGAATATAAGTAATTAACTCGTACACAACAGTTTTCGGAATGCAGATTTTCCATCTCTGGTGTTCCCTCTGTGCTTTCCAATACAACAAGTCGTTAAAATATAACCACACACCCCGGGTGTTAACTGTTTCGTCCCCATTGTTAAGGTTTTGTATAAGGTCCCTATATTGATCGTCATTTCTTTGATTGCATCTAACAGCAGTTACTATCCGTTTAACCTCACGTTCGTTCTCCTTAGTTAAAAGGAAATAAACATGGTAATTTGTTCCTGGTTCTTCTGCAATATTAATATTCTCCATTCCTACGGGAAGCCTCGACAAAGCATCTGAAACTACATTCTGAGATCCTTTTATATGCCTAATTTCGTACTGAAATTCTTGCAAGCATAATACCCAACGTAACAGCCTACGGTGAAGTAACCGGCAATTGTTCAAAAAGATTAAAGCCTGATGATCAGTATATACAATTGTTTTTCTTCCCATTAATAATCCTCTAAATCGTTGAAAACCCCACACCACTGCGAGAGCTTCCTTCTCGGATACAAAATAATTTCTTTCATGTTTATTTAAAGTTCGACTAGCGAATCCAATAGGCCGATATAATCCCTCTTCATTGGTCAGATCACCTTGGAATATTACACAAGACACACCATAATCAGAGGCATCCGTACACATACAAAAGTCCTGATTGAAATCTGGGTGGTATAACATTTTGGCTTCGGTTAACGCTCCTTTTACCTTATTAAAAACTTCCTCTTCCTCTTGTCCCCAGAGCCATACTGACTTCTCTTTCAATAAATCTAGTAATTTAGGATTAACAATATCCTGCCCTGGAAGAAATCTTCTCAGAAATCCTACTATTCCTAAGAATGATTTCAATTGTTTCCGATTTCTAGGACTCGGGCATCGAGCAATAGCTTCAATACGCGCTGGGTCTGGCCTAATACCTTTACTGTCCACTATATGCCCCAAAAATCTCACTTCCTCCTTTCTGAAGTAAGATTTAGATAATTTTACAGTAATTCCTCTGTCAATTAAACGGTTAAACAATTCCCGTAATATCGTTACGTGTTCTTCCCACGTTTTAGTAGCTACCAAAATATCATCTACATATAAAATAATCTTTTGTAACAATTGCTGACCCAAAGTAGAATCTAATGCCCTAATGAAAGTTGACACTGATATATTAAGTCCAAAAGGTAAAACTTGGAACTGATATGATCTGCCTTCAAAAAGAAAAGCCGTATATTGCCGTGAATCCAGGTGTAATGTTACTTGATGGTAGCCGGCGGTTAGATCCATTGTACTCATATAACAAGAACCAGCAATCTTAAGAAGTACGTCCTCCATAGGAATAGGTCTGTCTCTTTCCATCTCTATAATTTTATTTAATTCCCGGGCATCCAGAACTAGTCGTACCCCACCAGTGGCTTTCTTAACTACCCACAGTGGACTGTTAAAAGCGCTACATGATCGTTCGATAATGTTTTGTTCTAGCATCTTACTTATTTCTCTACTAGCCGGTTCTTTGAATTGTACTGGAATGGGATAAGGTTTCTTAAAGAATGGTTTTTTATCTTTAATCTTAAGTTTACAAACGTAATCTTTAATTCTCCCCGGTTCATCTGAGAAGACAGCTCTAAATTCTAACATCAAAGATTCCAACTCTTCCTTTTCTTGTTCGGATAGACAATTCGTAGAATAACATTTTTCTTTCACTTCAGTTTCGATACTATTACTAGCCTGACATTGGTATACTGCATACTCAAGATCTCTAAAATCTGTTAATAGATTCATGGTTGGTGCGTACTTAATCTGTAAGGATTCATAGCAATTTTCAGGTACTTGATTATTAGAAAACCTCACTTTAAAAGCACATGCCTCCTTATGGATAGTTAAGGAAGAGTCTTTAAAATCTAATATAGCTTTATATTTACACAGCCAATCTATACTTAAAATTATGGCCACATTTAAGTTGGCTACGACGAGTACAGAGTGAGCAATTAATTGTTTAGCAATCTCAAAAGTTAAATAAACTTCCTCAGTAATATTTTGACTTCTTTTACCAGTAACTCCTAAAATACTTACTTCGCTACCCGAATCAATTATAATATTTACTTCGGTATCTTTAATGTAACCTTTAATAACGGGTTTATAGGTTATATTCTCCCTTATCTGATTGTCTTCCTGAAGTAAATCTTCTTGCCAATCACCGTCCTTTTGGCAGCTTAATGATAAATTGCAATTGGGTCTTGTATAATCTTGACTAACAGTTCCCTTTAGTTGACCCGTACTAAAGGACTTTATTAGTTTTCCGAACTTTCTATGATGACGTCACCTACCACTTGACCTTCATTAATTACTTATGATCGTTATTGTGTAATTTCCGCATTTTCGAGTTATTACCACGCTTTTGTTGGCTCTCTTTATCTTTAGATTGACGCTTTATATAACAAAACCGGCTATGATTGTTGTAGTTAGCTTTTCGTGGTTCTGAATTATTATTATTATTTCGAGGATTGTCATTTCTACCAAATCTAAACTTCTCGTCTTCCCTTTCACTATTAAGTATATCTAACTGCTCTAAATATCCTAACAATTTGCACGGCTGTGACCATTCTCTTTCTATCATTCTTTCCTTTACATAATACGGTAACCTACTAATTAGGACTCGTATTAAATGACTTTCAATAATTGGTTCTTCAATTAATTTAGCACGGGTTAAATGCCATTCAAAATAATTCCTATAACCTCCCCACCGTTTAGAATATGGAGGAGGGTCTAACAACTCTAGAGTTAAGTGTTGTTGTTTTTCTCTTGACCAATAATTTTGTTTAAACTGCTTAACAAAATCATCCCAGTCCCTAAATTCAGTTCTATGCAGTACTGCCCATTCCGCAGCTTCTGCTTCTAAATGTCCTATTACAAATTGAATGCGTTTTTCATTACTCCATTTAGGAGATAATGATGTCTCAAAAGCTTTTATAAAGATTATAGGGTGAAGTTCGCCTCCTGGTTTGAATACAGGAAATCGGCTTGCTATATTTGAATTTGTCGTTATGTCATCCAGACATTCTGCGAGAGAAATAGTTGGATTTTGTTTAGATTGCAGAGACGGAGTTGCATCGGATTGGCTTGCCCTGATTTCTTTATTCATATTGTTGTCATCCGAGCTAGCAAATTGGATGCGACTGTTGTCTCTGATTATGTTATTACCTCTGCTACCTGAAATGTTTTCATTATTATCTAATTCCGATAACCGTTTATTAATTTCCTGTATTCGCATTTCTGTATTAGATACGCGATTAGCTAATATCGATTCTTCACTGTGTTCACGATGTGAACGCTCTGTACCTTCGTCAATGTTATTATCTTTGGCAGTCTCTAGGTTACTGCATATTTCAGTAATGAAAAATTTCATGTTTTCGATTTCGGTATGGTCCTTTTCTACTTGATGAGTTAATGTCTCTAATTCTACATTATCTATTGAAGAAATCTCTACAGGTTTGGTAGAGACCTCTTTAATACACTCCTGGAAATGGAAAAAAGAACACATTGACACCGGTGTGTCAGACCCACCATACTTGCTCCGGACACTGCGAGAGGGCTGTACAAGCAATGATCACACGCACGGCACAGCGGACACACCAGGAACCGCGGTGTTGGCCGTCGAATGGCGCTAGCTGCGCAGCATGTGTGCACCGCCGCCGTCAGTGTCAGCCAGTTTGCCATGGCATACGGAGCTCCATCGCAGTCTTTAACACTGGTAGCATGCCGCGACAGCGTGGACGTGAACCGTATGTGCAGTTGACGGACTTTGAGCGAGGGCGTATAGTGGGCATGCGGGAGGCCGGGTGGACGTACCGCCGAATTGCTCAACACGTGGGGCGTGAGGTCTCCACTGTACATCGATGTTGTCGCCAGTGGTCGGCGGAAGGTGCACGTGCCCGTCGACCTGGGACCGGACCGCAGCGACGCACGGATGCACGCCAAGACCGTAGGATCCTACGCAGTGCCGTAGGGGACCACACCGCCACTTCCCAGCAAATTAGGGACACTGTTGCTCCTGGGGTATCGGCGAGGACCATTCGCAACCGTCTTCATGAAGCTGGGCTACGGTCCCGCACACCGTTAGGCCGTCTTCCGCTCACGCCCCAACATCGTGCAGCCCGCCTCCAGTGGTGTCGCGACAGGCGTGAATGGAGGGACGAATGGAGACGTGTCGTCTTCAGCGATGAGAGTCGCTTCTGCCTTGGTGCCAATGATGGTCGTATGCGTGTTTGGCGCCGTGCAGGTGAGCGCCACAATCAGGACTGCATACGATCGAGGCACACAGGGCCAACACCCGGCATCATGGTGTGGGGAGCGATCTCCTACACTGGCCGTACACCACTGGTGATCGTCGAGGGGACACTGAATAGTGCACGGTACATCCAAACCGTCATCGAACCCATCGTTCTACCATTCCTAGACCGGCAAGGGAACTTGCCGTTCCAACAGGACAATGCACGTCCGCATGTATCCCGTGCCACCCAACGTGCTCTAGAAGGTGTAAGTCAACTACCCTGGCCAGCAAGATCTCCGGATCTGTCCCCCATTGAGCATGTTTGGGACTGGATGAAGCGTCGTCTCACGCAGTCTGCACGTCCAGCATGAACGCTGGTCCAACTGAGGCGCCAGGTGGAAATGGCATGGCAAGCCGTTCCACAGGACTACATCCAGCATCTCTACGATCGTCTCCACGGGAGAATAGCAGCCTGCATTGCTGCGAAAGGTGGATATACACTGTACTAGTGCCGACATTGTGCATGCTCTGTTGCCTGTGTCTATGTGCCTGTGGTTCTGTCAGTGTGATCATGTGATGTATCTGACCCCAGGAATGTGTCAATAAAGTTTCCCCTTCCTGGGACAATGAATTCACGGTGTTCTTATTTCAATTTCCAGGAGTGTAGATTCCAATAATTCTCTACGAACAGTTTCCGTTTGCATAGAAAATTCATCTCGTAACATATTGTTATTTTTCTGTATTTCATTTACAACTAAGATATTGACACTATCTAGTCTCTCGGTTAAGTCAGTAATATCGTTTCGCATGCGAGCTTTTTCCTCGCGTGATTCCTGGATATGTTCTTCTAACCTTTTACAATTATCAGCAATCTTATTACTAAGTCCTACTAATTTTTCCTGCATTTCAACTTTAGAAGACTCTATTTTATCACTTAATTCTCAACTGGTTTCATTAAGATATTCCTGTAACCTGTCTGTAGATTTTGTTAGCTCCCCTTTAAGTCTAGCAGTAGATTCCTCTTTAGACTGTTTTAACTCCTGTTTTAGTTCCTCTTTCAATCTAGCAGTAGATTCCTCGTTAGACTGTTTTAATCTAGCCATAGATTCTTCGTTAGACTGTTTTAATTGCTGTTTTAGTTCCTCTTTTAATCTAGCAGCAAATTCTTCGTTAGACTGTTTTAATTCAGCTAGAAAATCCCTGTTAGATTGTTTTAATTTAGCGATCGCCCTAAAAAGGGATCTCATGCTCCTATCGGACATAGATTGCTCTTCATCTGACATTTCACTTCCCGACATTATTGTAAGAAATTAACTATTTACACACGCAGACTTGTAATCAACAATCCTGTAAAAGCACACTCCCTATGTACAACACTCCACTTCCAACTTGAAACAAACTCACCAGACACTAATATTGTAATTTGTAGTTCTCGATGATCAGTGTGCTGCTATGGGCTGCAGATGTAACAGCCGTCGATGCAGCCGCAGAGATGCTGTGACCCCGCTTCCGCAACCGGCCAGGACGCTGAGTCGAACACCGGAACGTCACCGGCTGACACCACGTCCGGCACCACCGTAGACAGGCGAAGCCCTCAGCAACACCTCTAATACCAGCCAGAGGAACGCCCCGCAGCTGAGGTACTGGGCCTATTAGTTTAGGGAGAAAAAAGGTTGTCGGGTTTTGCAGCGTTCAGCTGCTGCCCAACAGATGCGCCTTCTCGTGGAACAACTGCGTGACCGTACTGCTTGGCTGCGCTCCGTCAGATGCCCACACCCACGAAGTCGCCGCTGGCTGGTGAAGGCTTCATGAAAACTCGCGTTGACTTCCGAAGGACACTTGATGCTTTGTTTCGTACTGGTGTGCCTTAGTTGCACACAAGTCCTGTTTCTAAGGTCGCCACGGTGAAGTGTAACGACGTAAGTTTTTCGTTTGACATATGTATGACCATGTGCAGACTTCCTCACCCACGTCAGTTACAACCCACTTCAAAATGATTCATATTCCTTTTTAAATTGTCATAGAATGGTTCTTGAACGAAACTGTAAAACATCAGTTGAGTCGTATGCAAAGAATTACATCACTTGGGCCAATTGGTTTTTGTAAACCTTTCGATTTAAATTTCGTTTGTTTCTCCTCAGAAATTATATTGACACACGTTATCTTGATCTAATCGATATCAGAATCACACATTAAATAAACTTTTGAGATTCAAAGTTTCGGTGAACACCGTAAGAATCACTAATCTTGTAAAATATATTATTAATCCGTTCACATAATTCTTCATAAATAAATCTTCTTCAAGACAGGTGTTTCAACTTTAATAGCATACACTATTTTATTAGCTTCCTACACATACAGATGTGAACTTGAGCGTTGAGAGTTAGTGACTGACTTTTCAATAAGATTAAGCTCTATATGACGTCATTGTTGTACAAAAAGAGTATAAAAATTCATTTTTAATTTTTAGAAGCACGACGCAACAACTCGGTTCCAGGATCTTCTGTTGCTCCTTGGCTGTCGACCCACGACGTATAGCGGCCAGCAATTTCCTCTCTGGTCACGGCAACGAAGATGCTGTCCCCGTTCGTTGCGCCACCCTCTCCGTACATGAAACACATAAAAAAAATACAAAACTTTTAAATAATTCACATCTATTACAAATAATAAGAAAAACACATAAACAAACTAAATTAAACTTATAGTCACCTGCAAACTGGGCTGACTTTGGTGAATGGGTGACGCTTAATTTCGTCCCACTACAAAGATCCGTTTGGATTCCGTAGAAATGTTGGAACACGTGAGGCAATACTAACCTTACGACTTATCTTAGAAGAAAGATCAAGAAAAGGCAAACCTACGTTTCTAGCATTTGTAGACTTAGATAAAGCTTTTGACAATGTTGACTGGAACACTCTCTTTCACATTCTAAAATACAGGGAGCGAAAGGCTATTTACAATTTGTACAGAAACCAGATGGCATTTATAAGAGTCGAGGGCATGAAAGGGAAGCAGTGGTTGGGAAAGGAGTGAGACAGGGTTGTAGACTCTCCCTGATGTTATTCCATCTGTATATTGATCAAGCAGTTAAGGAAACAAAAGAAAAATTCGGAGTAGGTATTAAAATTCATGGAGAAGAAGTAAAAGCTTTGAGGTTTGCCGATGACATTGTAATTCTGTCAGAGACAGCAAAGGACTTGGAAGAGCAGTTGAATGGAATGGACAGTGTCTTGAAAGGAGGATATAAGATGAACATCAACAAAAGCAAAACAAGGATAATGAAATGTAGTCAAATTAAATCGGGTGATGCTGAGGGAATTAGATTAGGAAATGAGACACTTAAAGCAGTAAAGGAGTTTTGCTATTTAGGGAGTAAAATAACTGATGATGGTCGAAGTAGAGAGGATATAAAATGTAGACTGGCAATGGCAAGGAAATCGTTTCTGAAGAAGGGAAATTTGTTAACATCGAGTATAGATTTAAGTGTCAGGAAGTCGTTTCTGAAAGTATTTGTTTGGAGTGTAGCCATGTATGGAAGTGAAACATGGACGATAACTGGTGTGGACAAGAAGAGAATAGAAGCTTTCGAAATGTAGTGCTACAGAAGAATGCTGAAGATAAGGTGGGTAGATCACATAACTAATGAGGAGGTATTGAATAGGATTGGGGAGAAGAGAAGTTTGTGGCACAACTTGACTAGAAGAAGGGATCGGTTGGTAGGAGATGTTTTGAGGCATCAAGGGATCACAAATTTAGCATTGGAGGGCAGCGTGGACGGTAAAAATTGTAGAGGGAGACCAAGAGATGAATACACTAAGCAGATTCAGAAGGATGTAGGTTGCAGTAGGTACTGGGAGATGAAGAAGCTTGCACAGGATAGAGTAGCATGGAGAGCTGCATCAAACCAGTCTCAGGACTGAAGACCACAACAACAACAACAACTATTTTTTAAGGTAATGATGAGCATTGCGAATCAAATGAAGGTAATAATGGGTGCACGAGAGTGCTGAGAGCACCAGTTCATCCCATGTGCTGAGGTCACATGTCCTGTCCACATCCATGTCAATATTAGCTGATTTATCCCATGGGAGGACGCATTAAGGTCTAAGAGAGAAAGTTGTGAATAGCACACATCATATGGTGACAAAGGCATCATCAATCAACAGCCTGGAGACTGCTCACTGAGTTACTAAAAAATTAAACTGCAGTTGAGGGTGGTCCATTTGACACATTGTAGGGCTCTATTAATGGCTGTCACAACTGCCATAAAATCATTAGATCATAGCAAGCAGAAGAGAAAGTGTGTTGACTCCCAGCGTGTTAACACAGGTAGTGTAGGGCAGATGGCAAGCCCATAAACTATGAGCAGAACTGTCATTTCAGGCTCAAGTTGACATGATTTTGCCATATTGGAAGGTGTGTGTTGGTAGTGTCTATGCTTATTTTGCGTTTGAAATGTTGTGAATTCACATCACAGAGATGAAGGCTTCGATGGTAAAGTGGTGTTAAGAGGCTTAGTTACTCATTTTTGAAGAAGAAGAAGAATAAGAAGAAGAACAAAAAATGCCTATGTGCATTGTTCCAGTGTGCAGATCAGGAAACAGAGAAAGTAAGGGTAAGCCTTTTCTAGACCTCCAAAAAATGTAGCAGAGTTTTCCAAATGAGTGAGAGCAATAATTCAGAAAGATAGAGATCTGACTCACCGTGGTTTTGTGTGTGATTCACATTTCACTGAGGAACTTCTCACAAAAGCAGACTTGTTTGTCATCAATGGTAAATAAGTTAAAATTCCAAGACAAAAGTGGTCTCTAAAATGAGGAGCCATTCCTCATTTATTTCCCAATTTTCCAAAATATCTATCAAAAGTATTGCACAACAGAAAATCACCAGTAAAACACTCACAAGAAAGAAGCTGTGGCAAAGGAAAAATGTTGAATAAGAATTTATGATCTCAGTGTTTCTTCTATCAAGGGAAGTTTGCAGGACCAAATGGTACCAGACACAGCAGTAATTTAATTAAAAAGAACATTAAAGTATATGAAATTGGAAGCTGTGCGATTACATATTAAATTATGAATAGCAAATGCTGAAATAAATCTTCTGCTAAAGCACCCCTCAGACAAAAAGCATAAGACAGTTCAGTCACATCTCTTAGATCATTCTAAACTAAGCAAGAAACAGAAAATCACAGTAGACACCAAATAAGGAGAAGCCTGTTGGGAAACAATAAGGGAATGTGGATGATAACAGAGATTCTTCTGGACAATGTGCTCTTAAAAATTAAGTCACCCAAAGGATATAGACATTGTTTGAAGCACGGATTGTAGCCACTTCCTTCCAAAACACCATCGGCGAAATTTAGTAACGGGTTTCAGATGCTCATACGGAATCACTATGCCTATTATGGAAACAATTAAGACTTATTCTGAGCAACGATGAGATGAAAACAAACACATAGGTGCGCTGATTTTTGATGAAATGAAGCTCCAAGAAGAAGCTCATTTTAATAGCATGTTGTTCAGTATTGATGAGTTCATCAATATAGGGGAATATACTCCAGAAGACTCATATGAATAAACTTGAAAATCATGTTCTGCTGTTTACATTTGTAGCTCTACTGTGTAACTGGATCCAACTTTTTGCTGTGTATGCTGCTTGCAAAGTAACTACTGATGACTTCATCTCACAGAAATTGATTCAAGAGCAAGCCAGGATAAGAATTACTGCATTCAGATCTGATGGCAGTCAGCCAAATAAAAAGGTCTGGCAGTGTCTAGGAATTAGTGACATAAAAAATAGTTACCTGCTCTGTATCAAATCCAGTTGAAGAAACAAGAATAATTTGGGCAGTTTCAGATGCTATTCATGTAATAAAATGTGTAAGGAATAATTTTTGTCATAAATTGGAGGTACTTTGCAACAATGAAATTATAAGGTACAATTTTTATTGAAGAGATTATGAACGAAAGAATTCCTCGGAAATCACCAGATTAAAAGTCTACCACAAGTTAATTTCGACCCACTCGGATCCGTCATCATTTCAACAAATTAACTTAATATTAGCTCTGCAGTTATTCAATAACTCAGTAGCCAACAGGAAAAAATTCTTCAGGGCAACTGAAGTGGCAGGATTTAAAGGCAGTGAATCAACGGAATCATTCACTAGATGTGGGAACAACTTAGGGGACGCACTTACTGTGTACTAAACTCGGAGGCTCACAAAACATTAACAAACTGGAAAAGCGTCCTCGCTGATAGAAGAAACAGCTTTGGTTCTGAAAGATGTCTCGAGTCTCTAACAGTAACAACTGAATGTACATTAGGAACATCTGAATACTTATAGAAAAGAGATTTCAGCTATGTCCTGACAGTAAAATTTAATTAGGATCCACTTGAACATCATTTCAGTATCATAAGGTCTCCAAGTTGTAATGATCGTCTGTCAGTAAGAGACTTCCTGTGCTTGCACATGTTACAACATGTTTACATTCCTGCTAGTTTCATGATCTTTCAGTGGAAACTGTGAACACAAATGCGAATTTTCTTTGACAACACACATAAGCTGGGTGCGGAGGTCAACTAAGATTTGCAGCAAAATAATAAAGACAGAGTTCTGCAGCTGGAAGACATAATTAAAAACATGCTGTGTATTCCACATAACTTGACAGAGGCTAAACACTATCCGCAACATATGTCAGAGAGTCTTGAAAACTCCTCGGCAAAAGAATGTTTAATTTGTAATCTGGCAGGTTATGTTGTGCAACAAGCAAGAAGATTCACAAAATGGCTGAAGCGTTTGTGCCATCTAAATGGGAATTCATGTGACATGCCTCTCACTTTACTGACGTGTATTAGAGATTATGGCTCCTGTACAGGAAAGACATTGCTTACACACCAGTCGAAAGGCATCTTCAAGGTTCTTATGTGGGTGGAAAAAATCTTCGCAGCAAATCTCCATCAGGACAGTTCATGAGGCGATATTTTTTATGAATGTTTAAACAGTTTGGATCACATTATTGTTGAAATATTGAACGTTGGCTGCTGCAAAGATCATGTGATGGACATCATTCATAAGCTGATTCTTCATTATATAAAAAGCTGGTTTTTCACAGGCATTAAACAAATTTGGAAGGACCTGAAATTTTCAAAAGCTTTGAAGACTGCTTGGAAACTGTCTAAACCAGCAGACAACTTATGTCTACCGAGGTAAATTAACTATATCCCTGTACCTTTCATTTCATTACTAAAATTTCTTGAATGGATAGGTTCGTATGCTGTGATTGCCATGGTAACATTTACTTCCATGGGTCACAAGCAGAGCAGCTGACATCTTGTGGCAGAACTGGTGAACTATGAGTTAGCACACTTTCTCTTCTACTTGCTACGAATACATGTTCCCATCAATAAATGTTGTTGTGGACTGGCAGGAGGTGTAGAATCAAATACCTTCCTATCCCTTGTTTTAGAGCTGTCAGTGTATATGGCACTGGTTCCCCAATGCTTGCTACGAATACATGTTCCCATCAATAAATGTTGTTGTGGACTGGCAGGAGGTGTAGAATCAAATACCTTCCTATCCCTTGTTTTAGAGTTGTCAGTGTATATGGCACTGGTTCCCCAATGCACCTGAACAACTGAGAGGCCACAGTGGTGATAAATAGATCTTGGAAACAGATTGGTCCTAATTCATGGTCTGAGTAATAGCTGATGGGATGGGATGGGGTGGAGTGGGGTGGGGTGGGGTGAGGGTGTGTTGGGGTGAGAGCGGGGCTGGGGGTGGACAGGGGTTGAGGGCAGGGGTGCAGGAAAACACAGAGACCATATACTCATGAGGCTAGCGAAAGTTCTTGTTAGAGGACTTCACTTGAGGCACATTCCAACTAGTAATCCACCAGAAAGTAGATATCAAAGTCGATACCACAAGAGTTGGTACCATCAGAAAAATCTTCATTTCAGGAAGGAGACTGTCTACAGACTAGTCTGAAATGTGCCAACACCTGGTCCTACTCCATGGCAATCGACTCGTTCCAATAGTTTCACAGCTGAAGGTGTCACTGAGCCTTAAACTATAGTTCAACCAGGACAAGACCAGGGCATAATAAACATGGAGAAGAGTAGCATGATCTGCACACCACAAGATGTGGAGGAAGCAGAGGGCATTAACTTTCTCACACAGCTGGCCTTCAGATGACAAATATGGGGTAGCCATGTCAGCTTTTTTGTTACAGAGGAGTCCCAAAATTAGCGACTGTGCAACAAAGTGTGAGTGCTGGGTGTCCAAGCAGAGTTCTGTATCAGGATGGAACATGTTATGAAGACAGAAATGCATCAATAATATTTTCACTGGAGAGAAATGGAAGCCATGAGGAAAGGTCCTAGTGGAGGTCCACAGATGGCACCTTTGAGCTGGTATGAGATTAAGACCAATGCCAATTGCAAAAACTGAGAGTCACCATTGGTCCAAAAGAGGTCGCTAGCCAACTGATGGCAGTGAGGAGACGTGTAATACAAAGCACAAATCCCTGACAGTCACCATTCTCTTAGAGCCACGGGGAGCTGAGAGATGTACCTATCCTGATTCGAAACAACTGGTGGGATATAGTGAATAAGGACCCACAAAACTTCATTCCATGGAAGTTAAGTAAAACGTGATGGTGCCAAGGAGTGTCATATGCCTCATGCAACAAGTTGTTGGCATTTAGAAAAATGCCCGCCAGATTGCTGTTTCGAAACCAACCAGATGGTCAATTGTGTATCCTGTCCAGAAATCTACACTTACAGGAGACAAAAGGCTATGTGATTTGAGATCCCATCATATTTGTCAGGTTACCATCCTCTCCAACAGTTTCTGAGCAAGTTGGTGAGGTTCATCAGACACTAGCTGTCAAAGGACATGGGGTTTCGTCTGGTTTAAGGATTGGGATGATAATAGTATCTTCCCACTGTGAAGGGACTTGCACTGTGAAGTGTCTTCCCACTGTGAAGGGACTTGCACTGTGAAGGGAGAACACCTTCTAGCCAAATACAGTTGAAGGCCCTGAGTATACAGCATTTTTGAGTGTCATCCACATGTTGAACTGTCTCATGAAGTCGCTCTAGCATTCCCATGAACATCTTTTGAACATGTTGAAGAGAAGCTCTCCCATGCTCTGGAAATTCGAAGTGGCTATTACCAAGACAATCAGCTGAAGCCAAATCCAGCAAAAACACAGATTTGTGCATTACATCTTAGAAATGCAGCAAGGAAATTGCAGGTGTTCTGGGAAGGTAAGCAATTAGAACACTGCTTCACCCCAAAATATCTTGGAGTAACTCTTAATTAAGCACTTACCTACAGAATACACCAAACAGAAGGTATCTGAAAAGGTCACGTGGAGTGGCCATGCGGTTAGAGACACCATGTCACTAATTGCGTGGTCCCTCCCGCCAGAGGTTCAAGTCCTTCCTCAGGCACGGGTGTGAGTGTTGTCCTTAGTGTTAAGTTAGTGTGAGTAGTGTGCATCTCTAGGGACTGATGACCTCAGCCGTTTGGTCCCTTAGGAGTTCACACACATTTGGACATTTGTATCTGCAAGGAACAACATTCTCCAGAAATTATCGGGTACAACCTGGGGGATGTATCCTCGCATCTTAAGAACTTCTGTGGATCTTTGTCATTTTTGTCTGCTTGTGTCTGTGTATGTGCAGATGGATATGTGTGTGTGTGCGAGTGTATACCTGTCCTTTTTTCCCCCTAAGGTAAGTCTTTCCGCTCCCGGGATTGGAATGACTCCTTACCCTCTCCCTTAAAACCCACATCCTTTCGTCTTTCCCTCTCCTACCCTCTTTCCTGATGAAGCAACCGTTTGTTGCAAAAGCTTGAATTTTGTGTGTATGTTTGTGTGTCTATCGACCTGCCAACACTTTCGTTTGATAAGTCACATCATCTTTGTTTTTAGATATATTTTTCCCACGTGGAATGTTTCCCTCTATTATATTCATAATATTGTAATTATCTTTATAATATGAGAATAATATGGTGGGGACCCATAAACTGATACTGTATCACTAGTCAAACTCTATGATCATTTCAGTTCCACGATTCAATACAACTAAATTTAATTCTGAGCCCCACTTGGAATAGTTAATGTTTTCAACCTTCAAATCAAATATTACTCAACACTGAGCTCTATTAACCTCAAAAATCATTCATAATAGTAATCAAGACTAAATAATGTTTCAAATAAGTTTAACTTATGTGCTTTTTCATCGCCTGTGAAGCAGGTATTTTAGACAGCAATGTTTACACAGTATGGCAATAAATTATTGCACAATTAATACACAGGAATAAATTACTAGTTTGTATGAAATGGGATACTCGGTTTTCTCAACACTTGGGAGGGGATTCTGCATAGGTTCATGATTAGGATAAAAGTTATGGTGTCTAAACACAGGTTTATAACACTTGGATTATTATTGAAAACTCACACAACTTAGCTGGTCCATGCTCTGATACATATCTGTATGCATGAAGTCGATGGAGCAGTGGCAAAGTAGTGGTGGCAAGCAACGTGGTGGCTAACTGTACTCATGGCTCTTGATGTTTGAATGCTCTTTACAATTTCTTCTTGGCGACAGATTTTTACCACATTAGAGCCATTCCCTGTTGGCGAGAGTACCATCCAATAGCCAAATCCACATCCGAGGCAACATTCCTTGCAAAACGGCTTCCAAATGCCTCCCTTGGCACCCTTGATGAGTACCATGCAACGGCTAGAAACTGACTGCGTCCAATTACCACCAAGGAGCCATCCAGTTTGACTGCTGAAACCACCTCTTACATCATGCCAAGCCACTTCTGTTGCGGAGGGACTTCCCTACATCTTTTACGTTATACAATACAAGTGTTCTAAGCATGAACCAGCTTCCTATATATAATGTTTTCTTTATAAACATACATATATTATAAAATTTCATTATTTTAAACATTATTTAGTTTTTTCCATACGTACATTACAAACTTAAAATTTCCTGTCACAAATCAATGATCTTAACTAATAAAGAACATAGTTGTTACACAATGATAATACCCATTTGAAGGCATCAAAGCCAGATTAAAGTAATTTAGAATTAAACCTTAAACTAAGTAGAAGAGAAAAGAAAAGACAGACATTCTCAAAACAGTACAGAGAAGGCTAATTAGATTATTACACTCAAAGGGTGATTCTGTGTTTTTCCCAGCTGGATACATGCACCAAATCATCCCGAGGACTGTAAATATCCCAACCTCTGCAGAATCATTGCTTCATTTAATGCTTCAGGTCTGCCTGCGCCAATCTGAGCCTTTTGATCTTGAGAAACTCCCTAAGAATCAGGTTAGAGTGCACAGAGGTACATATTTTGACTATATTCAAACACACAGTAAATATTATAGCCATGTTAAAACATCCATAATAAGAATCCTTTAGATTAATGCAATGAGAAGTACACTTGTAGGCACTGAGCTCCCCAAATGGTGCAAGAATATCACATGGGAATTCTGTGCATACACGAATCCCATGCAAGCAATGGCAAACTTACAAGTCTTCGTACCAATGCTGTAATAACAACTGGTGGCATAGACCATAAATCACTGATAATTGTACCCAGTACGAGCATAAACACTGTTATGATAACTCAGCTTTGCAGTCAACATCTTGTCACAATCAAATTGACACACGGCAGGGATACACAGGTGATTGCCTTGCCATGTGCACATTGTAGTCATAGAGTAAAGATTTATGAGGATTTAATTAAAGTTGTAGCCACCTACATAACAGGTAGGAAATTTTTCATAAGTGCAGACATCAACTGCAGGTCTGCCCTATGGAACTTAGACAGAACTGAAGATAGGGGTTGCATCATCAATGAAACAATACAATAAGCACACTTTCACATAATAAATGCAGAAAGACAAACCACCAACCTACTCAGGACATGAAAGAACACACAGCAACATTGAATACACCCACAAACAATGTGGCTGTCACACAGACAACAGGCTGGAAAGCAGAGACAACAATGCAATACAATTCATTCTAACACATGGCCAAACAGGACAGACATGACGCAAACCAGATACTTACCATTTCACAAAGCAAACTGGTACAAATTATCAGAAGCAGTACAAGAACATAAACCGACCAACAGAGAGATAAGGCGACAAGACTCACATTCTAACAAAAACAATAAAAAATGCACAAAGCACATCCATACCAGCAGCATCCGGTACAAAATGCACATGCACACCATGGACAGATAAACTAACAAGACTTAAACAAGAGTCTTTACATAAACAGAAACTATATCAGAAAGTTATAAAAGATAAAAGACAAACAGCCAGACCAGACAAACAAGATTAAATGCATATAGGCAAGCAAAAGAACTTTATAAAAAGATGTTCCTCAACACAAGCAGACAACATTGTGGCCAATTCATAACAACAGGAACATATCAAAACATTGGGGAGGGGGGGGGGGGGGGGGGGACATACAAGATATTAACAGAAAAAAATTAAAGAATTAAAGCCTCTTGGTTCTGGAAATGCCAGATCAAGGGATGGAGAAAACTGCATAATTTCTCATGTATAAACTGCTCACTGATGACACCATCAATGCAGACTCACATCATCAAGCCACACTAAAAGAAAAAAACAGACAACACATATTAAAACTGCCACAGATACCTGATCCTTATGAGAAAGAAAAATTTGTGCTAGCAATCTCTGAACTTAATAGAAAAGTGTCTGAACCAGATGGTATCCATTCAGACGTGCTCAAACAACTAATAACATGGATCACCCCATGACTGACAACGTTACTGAATGACGTCCTATGGCTGAGTCTGGTACCTGAAGTTTGGGAAACTTCAAAAGTAGCTACACTCACAAAATCAACGGACAGAGAGCCTTATCCTAATCATAATGAGCAACACATCTGATAAACACTCTAGCAAAGGTTCAGCACCTAGAGCTCTCCTGGGCCTGAGTCCACACCAATTAGGTTTCAGATACAGGATAATCTATAGGTGACAACATCAACAAAGCATTGCAAATTTCAGGAACACAACAAATAAATATGCTGTGGCCATAATGGGACACTGCAGGGCATTTCCCAACTTCTGGTGGCCTGCAGCATTTGCCATGTTAGGACAAGTGGAGGTATTACAGTCTTTCAGGCTGCTGCAGGGACAGAGCAGCAGGATCACAAAAAAAATTACGAAGGGTTTTCCACATGAACTGATTTGTAGCTTCATCTCCTGTAGTTACTAGATGGGGAGAGTAGGACAGTTGGAGCTGTTGTGCTTGGCAGATGATTTTAGTCACAATCTCTGCAAAGAACCAGAGACCAACTAGAAGAGAAAACCACTACACGCTATCGCACAATGGTGTAGTAATAATAAAATCAGGACAGGAGAAAGTAAAACCTACTCACTATTGAAGGGATCACTGAAAAAGAATCTCTCAGTAAAGATTGAGGACATAAACATCAAACGCGCCATGACATCGTATCTAGGAGTACACATATATGTCAAATTAAATTTCCACAAACACACAAAGTTCACATCAAACAATGCATAAAAAATGTTATGCAAATTGACAAGGGTAAGTTCAAGCATGTACAGACTGCCTCTACCAGTGATATGAACATACCACTGCGCCCCTTTGAATCAGTACTAAGTTTTACAGCCAGAATATTGGTATACAGTGTGGTGTCATCCAAAGAGCAATGTGCCAAGGCAAGGCTGGTACCTCATGATGAAACAAGAAGTAAACATAGTCACTGCCAGAAGCAATGACGAATGTGAGATGGTAGTGTAGACATGCTTATAAGTTTCCATACACCACTGCATCAACATGGTCACTTATGGCAGAGTGGAGGCCTGTTTACCCCGTCAACAATCATCACCAAGGACAACAGCATCATCTCTCTACTGAGCCAACAGTGTGATAATTGTATTAAACAGAACTCTGCATAGAAGTTTATAATCTGTTGTACTCTGTTAGAAGAGACCAGTATGGTGTTTTGTATCAAGAAATACATTAATGTTCCATGACATTAATAAATACTCAAGACATTCCTGCGGACATGAATTGAAACAAAGTTAAGTATTTCATTTGTAATAAAGCTATCTGAAATTTTGTGTGTTGTTATATCACATTAACCCCTTCCTGGAGTAAAGCTAGAAACCCACAACTCTAGCAGTCAATGTTATTTCATCCAGTAAAACACACAAACAGACTAAAGTTATACTAACAAGGTGTCTGACAGACAAGGACAGAGAAGTATCTTGCTCAAACTATCAGGGGCATTCAGAACCAACTCAGGAAGAGTACTGAGTGTGTTACTATGAATAGACCTGATGAATATTACTTTACCTATTGAATATCACAATTACCAGTGTACCTACACACACCTAAGAGACAATGACATAAGGGAGCAGTTAAGAGTGGACCATACCTATCCCAGCCGAGGTATCTGTGCATTTCTTAACTGGACGTGGACCTCATACCATGAATTTAAACCACGTGAGTCAGACAGACACCAACCTGTACATGTGGGCAAGAAGTATCCCCAGAACATACAGCTTGTCCTGCAGACAGTATACAAATATCAGACAGATATTATACCAAGACTACATAACTACATACATACACAATAATTAGAAACAAGAAATGGGGATAACTTAACACATTAAAAGACAACATCCCCAAAACTACATAAGAAAACTACATATGAACACAAACTTATTGATGGTGAGCCTATACACAACCTCAAGACAGATTCCATAGGGGAGCTGGATAAGAAGAAGAAGAAGAAGAAGAAGAAGAAGAAGAAGAAGAAAGCAACAATTCACCTACAACAAAACAACTTTGGATGATTGATATAACCATACTATACAATAAGTTAGTGAAGGCGATCTGCCCCAATACTGCAATCTAAACCTGTTTATAAGATGAAGTATAAGAAAGAGCATGTGTATTGTCACAAAAACGCTCTATAGATCAACAGATACATATGGAATAAAAATGTCAACAGATAACTAAGATAATGATAATGTTGATGATGATGATTATGATTATGATTATGATTATGATGATGATAATAAGGCCCGGGAAAAGAATAGGCCTTCGGTATGTTCTGCCAGTCATAAAAGGCGACGAAAAGAACAAACCACTAATAGGAATAACCCCATTTTAGTGTGATTAGTTGGTTCAGGACAGAACTAATGAAGCCTCGGACAAGCGCTGTCATGGTCGGGGATGACGCTTGAACCCTATGCCCGTCCACTATGGTAACAACACTGCTAGCCACACGGAAAATGATTTAAATCCAAATACAGGTGTTTTGCAGGATATGCTTCCTGCAACCACTCTAGAAGGAAAACAAAGACAGAGGATGAGATGGTCAGATGAAGTTAACCGACACCTCATGTTCTGTTATTGTGAATTGTGGTTTATTAGTCTCATAATGTTCATAATCGAAATCATTTGATTCAGGTACAGGAGACATGTCAAGATTCTGGTAAAGTTTTACCACATACATACAACACCTGATTTTAACAAATGGTACCATAACAATAATACAATATAAAAATACACATACAATTAAAAAAACTAACAATTAATTACAACAAGTGATTTTAACAAATGGTATCATAATAATAACACAATTTTGTTATACATACAATAAAAGACTAACTATTAATTACCCCTTGCTCAAACTATCATGTCATCCTCTATGAATTCTTCTACTGAGTAGTAGCATTTCTCCCACAGAATCCGCTGTAGCCTTATTTTTAGACTCTCTGGCTTTATATTAAATATATTTTTGCCCATCAGCTTGTCATATATTATCATCCCCATATACTGTGGAGTTTGTGCATATAATTTCAAATAGTGTGTGGGTAACATAAAATTATTTTTATTTCTTGTGTTGTATGTGTGGTTAAAATGATTTTCCTCAAGTAATTTTTGTCTGTTGCGTACAAAGATTATAATTTCATAAATGTATATGGAGGGAAATGTTAGGATTCACAGGTTCCGAAATAATGGGCGACAAGATTCTGTTTGTTGTGCACTACACATATATCTTATAATTTTCTTTTGCAGTTTCAGTATTCGAGATACACTACTTGAACTTCCCCAGAAAATGATACCATACCTAATGACAGATTCAAAATCGCTATGATATGCAATTTTTCGTGTATTCATGTCAGTAGAGTTTGCTAGTGTTTGCATTTCAAATGCAAAGCTGCTTAGTTTATTTGATAGGAACTCAATATGCGTACTCCAGTTTAAGTTGTTGTCCACATTAAGTCCTAGGAATTTGACTGTGTTAACTTCTTCCATAGGATGATTGTGATCCCAACAAACTTAGGAACCAACACTACTAAATTTTTAACAGAACAATGACTAGCTGATCAGATCCGTGTAGTAATAAAAAATAACAGGATACCCCAGTCAGAATTAGAAAACATCAAACAACAAGTACAACAAATACTGGAGCAAAATAATGTGCAATCAGAAGAAGAAGAAAATACAGTAATGGCCTCAAACATCCCAGAGCAAACAAACAAAGAACACCACGTATCAATTAAACAATCAGAGGAAAACGAAATCTTAAGACAGCCACCAGAACAAGTGCAAATAGAACATGAAGTGACACACATGTTAGATATAGAAGAAAAATTTGAGCTGACATATATAGAATACAAAGACACAAATACAGACATTAGACCATTCTTGCATAGACCACCAAATAACCCACAAGTCAAAACAACAATAACAACTATCAACACAATCATACACAACAAAATAAATGAAAATACAACTATGGAAGAGTTACAACTACTGGTTTATATAGGAGCACTCACTACACTAAATATACACACTAGGCAGAGATCAGAACCAACCAACACACAGAAGAAACCCACAAAACCAGCATGGCAACACAGGCTACAGATCAGAATAGAAAAACTGAGAAAAGACATTGGACAGCTAACACAATTTATAAGAAATAAAATGTCAGACAAAATCTCACAACAAGAAGTGATAGAGCAATTAGATGAAAAGAAGCAAAAATTACAAGCATTGGCCAAACGACTTAGAAGATACAAAAAAAGTGAAAATAGAAGGAAACAAAACCAAACATTCAACACAAACCAAAAGAAATTTTATCAAACAATAGATAACACACACATTAAAATAGACAACCCACCAAACATAACAGACATGCAACACTTCTGGAGCAACATATGGTACAACATAACAGGCATGCACGGTGGATACAAGCAAAAACAGACACATACAAGATGATACCACAAATGCCTGAAGTGATAATTTTGCAACATGAAGTCACCCGAGCAATTAATTCTACCTACAATTGGAAAGCTCCAGGAAAAGATAAAATAGCAAATTTCTGGTTAAAGAAGTTCACCTCAACACATTCATATCTAACTAAATTATTTAACAATATAATAGAGGAAAACATTCCACGCAGGAAAAATATATTTAAAAACAAAGATGATGTGACTTACCATACGAAAGTGCTGGCAGGTCAATAGAAACACAAACAGACACATACATACACACAAAATTCAAGCTTTCGCAACAAACTGTAACACTGTGCCAAAATGTGCTGGCCGTGCACCAAGGCACGTTTAGCCACAGGGTGATCCTCATTACCAACAAACACTGTCTGCCTGTGTCCATTCATGCAAATGGACAGTTTGTTGCTGGTCATTCCCACATAGAATGCATCACAGTGTAGGCAGGTCAGTTGGTAAATCACGTGGGTGCTTTCACGTGTGGCTCTGCCTTTGATCGTGTACACCTTCAGGGTTACAGGACTGGAGTAGGTGGTGGTGGGAGGGTGCATGGGACAGGTTTTACACTGGGGGCGGTTACAAGGATAGGAGCCACAGGGTAGGGAAGGTGGTTTGGGGATTTCATACAGATGAACTAACAGGTTACGAAGGTTAGGTGGACGGCGGAAAGACACTCTTCATGAAATCCTCCCCACTCCAGCAAGAACCAAGTCCATGAACTGTATCTGTGAACTTATTGTTGGCAGGTAAGGGTGAAAATGCAGAATTCCTCTTTTGAGTTTTGTTTCTGAATTCCTCACAACTACTTTCTTGTGATGATTGTCCAGGGGCTTTTGGGAGGAGGAACAGCTGTATAAAATAGCTGCATTGTCATTTCCCTTCCACTGAAAATCTTGTGGTTCTCCTGATTATCAGACAGAAAACAAAAAAAAGATTAAAACTGAAGTGATTATAATGAAGTAGTCAACTTAAGGCATGAATGTAAAACAATCAAAAAGAAATAAAATAATTAATTATTGGAATTATCATATCATTTACAATGTGATATAAATATTTATGTACAAGAATTAAATGATAAACAAGCAAATCTGTGAAACTAAAGCTCTTAACTGGTAACTAAGTCAGTTAAATGAGTTTAAAATGAACTAACACAACATAAAATCTGGCAGAAAAAGAAAGCAAGCTTTCTCAGAATCTACATAAAGATAACCACTAACCATATAGGTAAGGTACTGAGTAGACAACATGCACATACAACGAGACTGGAAATGTTGTTGTGTTTTTGGACAATGTTCTTCTTAGCTTTCAATGTTCTCCTTCTAAGCTGATGAAAAACACAGACCCACTGACTGAAACACGCACAGCTACGTTGACCCAATTGATTACATAGCCCTAGGGCAGCAGCCCAATGGTGTGAGGAGTTCTGTTGGATGGAGAGGGTAAGAGGAGCAGTGAGGGTGAAAGGCAGTGGGAGGAAAAGGCAACAATGGAAAGAGATAGGTATGCAGAAACAGAAGACCCACCCATGAGTAGACACCACAGGTTGTGCAATAACCAAGAAGTCAAGCCTGTTGTGCTCAGCAACATGTTCTGCTACTGGATAGTCAATTTGGCTGTTTGTTATAATTTTAGATTGGTTATTATTCAAGTGTCAAGTTTACATAAAAATCTATACCAAAGTCACAGCTGAGTTGGTATACAAGTGTGTGTGTGTGTTGGGGTTTATGGGCGCTCAACATCGAGGTCATCAGCGCCCTTTGGTATACAATATGACTGCTTTCACAGATGACCCTGTCTCTGATAGGGTAGCATATGACTGTTGGGGTGGGATATTCTACAGCTACACTCTGCGGACCACTGTGAAGAGCACTGAACTATATAAGCTTTTTCCTATTCCATTCCCATATGGAGCACAGGAAGAATGATTGTTCACAAGCCTCTGTGTGTGCTGCAATAAATTTAATCTTGTCATCACAATACCTATGGGAGCAATCTGTAGGAGTTTGTAGCATATTTGAAAGAGTCAAAATTGATAGCAATTCTAGAAACTTTGTTAGAAGACTTTCTCAGGACTCTAAGGCTGCCAGTTCACTTATTTCAAAATGCATAACTTTCTTCTGTGGATCAAACAAACCTGTGACCATTCATAAAACAAGCATGTGACCATTCATACTGCCCTTCTCTGTATGCATTCAATATCCCCTACTAGTCCTAATTGGTAAGGGTCCCACACAAGCAATATTCTAAGATGGGTCACACGATTGATTTTTAATCTACCTCCTTTGTAAACTAATTGCATTTTCCTACTTTTCTATCAAAAAACTGAAGTTTGCTACCTGCTTTACCTACGACCGACCTTATGTCATTTTCCCTTTCATGTCCTACGAAGTGTTACACTTGGGTATTTGTGTGAGTTTACCAATTTCAACTATGATTCACTGATATTATTTTCATCTTATACTATATTACTTTTTTATTTTTTATTTGTGAAGTGCACAATTTTACATTTCCGAACATTTGAAGAAAGTTGTCAATCATTGCACCACTCTGAAATCTTATCATGGCCTCAGTGAATATTTTTGCAGTTTCCTTCAAACTGTATTTCATTGTAGATAACTGCATCATTGAAAAAAGTTAAGTTTCTATTAATATTGTCTGCAAGGTCATAAATATGCAACACGGACAGCAAGGGACCCAACACACTTCCCTGGGGTACATCCAAAGTTACTTCAGTTCTATATATGTCAATAGTTCTCTATCCAAGATAACATGCTGCATCCTTCTTACTAATAAATCTTCAATCCAGTCACAAATTTTGCCCGGTACACCACTCGATAGTACTTTTGTCGAGAAATGTACGTGTGATATTGAATCAAATGCTTTTTGGAAATCAAGAAATACTGTACCTTTGATGGCTTTTAGAACGTTGCATGAGAAAAGCACGTGATGATTTTCACATGAATATGTTTTCTAAATTCATTCTAATTAGCATGGAGGAGGTTGTTCTGTTCAACAGCTCTTATACGTGGGTTCAGAATATGTTGTAAGTTTCTGCTACAAATCAATGTTCAGGATACTGGACAGTAATTTTGTGGATCACTTCTGCTAACTTTCTTATAGACAAGTGTAACCTATGCTTTCTTCCAGCTACTGGGTATGGTTTTTTGTCTGAGAGAACTACTATAGGTTGTAGTAACAGAGGGACTACCTCAGATGAAAATTGGGCAGAATTTGAAAGGTACTCAACCGAGCCCTGGAGCTTTGTTCAAATTTAATGTTTTCAGCTGTTTCTCAATGTCACTGAAACTAATACCATTTCACTCATCTCTTCTGTGGTATAAAGATTTAATTGGTGCAATACTCCTGCATTTGCTTTTGTAAATGAAAATTTGAAAACAGAGTTAAGAATTTTTGCTTTTGCATTACTACTCTCAGTTTCAGTTCTCATCTAGTCTGCAAGTGACTGGATGCTAACTTTTGTGATACTAAAAGCCCTTACCTATGAGTATATTCCATATTTCATTTAGCATTTCTATCTGCAGCCCTATGGCTTCTTTTACACATATTATCCAGTAGTCTGTTTCTTTAAAAGATTCTTTACAGTGACTGTATACCATAGAGGATCTCTTACATCATGAACTGTTATACTGGGTATATAACTTTCCAATGTACAGTCAACTATTCTTTTAAACTTGAGTCATAATTCCTCTACATGTCCCTGTACTGTGCTGAAAGGTTCCAGTTCCTCACTGAGATATGATACTACTGCCTCTCTGTCTACTGAACATATAGGAAAAGATAGATTGCTACATATCGTAAAAATGACATGTTAAGTTGCAGACAGTCACAATTAAAAGATATGTAAATTAAAGGGGTATCACTGCTGTTAGCTGCAGTGAAACATTAAGCAGAATCAGCGGTGATATTCATCATTTCAGAGCACTATTAAACGAAGGCAGATGCTGAGCTAAAAATGTGGTTAAGTGGTTTTAGTCTAGAGTAACAATGGGAGCATTCCACAGCAACTGGTTCAGTGGAGTGGTTCAAGGATTAGGGCCATATGTGGATATGCAACAGGAGATATACTTGTAGACTAGGTTTGCAATGGAGTGACTGTGAAGGTTCTGCCAGCATACCATAGGGGCGCATTGCCTGTCACTCCAGGTATGATATCAACATGTGGTCATGTTCTATGGTAAAGGATGGCTGCTAACAGAATAAAGTACTGTTGATGGTTTGTAGTCTCAATGACAGAGGTTCTCATAGAGCCATTGGAGAGATGGAGATTGTTGTCCAGTACGTGGCACGCCAAGTTAATGAGGACCGTGTGAACAGAAGAGGAGAGAAAGTCTGGATGCTGTGGAAGAATGAGGATATAGTGTCTTGCCCAGATCAGATCAGATCAGATCATAATGATATCATCAACAAAGACAGACATGACAAGGGCATAGGATTTTTGGATGGCTAGTAAGGCTTCCTTTAATGACCCATAAACAGACTGGTATGTTTTAGACTGGTAGCATTTTATCTTTTCTGTGGTTTCCTTAAATTACACTGACCGAACACATTAAGGGGTGCTGTCATAGAGTGGTACATGCTTCAGCGGCAGCTTCTCAACTACCAAAAGTACTGCATGTCAAAGCATGTCAACGATGATCTGAGCGTTTTATAAGTAACACAGTATCGAGTGTTACCGAGTGGCAGATTTTGATTTCACAGGTATGTGCTTTTGAACAAAGGGGCTTTACACTGAAGTGACAAAAGTAATGGGATAGCAATATGCACAAATACAGATGGCAGTAGTGTTGTGTACAAAAGGTATAAACGGACAGTGCACTGGTGAAGCTGCCACTTGAACTCAGATGATTTATGTCAAAAGGTGTCCAATGAGATCAGGGCTACAGGAGATGAATTAACAGACTTTAGATGTGGAGTGGTAGTTGGAGCTAGACACACGGGATACTCCATTTTGGAAATAATTACATAATTCAATTTTCTGAAATCCAAAGTGTTGAGACTGTGCTGAGAATACAGAATTTCAGGCATTACCTCTCAATGAGCACAATGCACTGTCCAACTGCCTTCACTTAACAATTGAGAGCAGTGATGCTTGAACAGAGCTGTCAGTGCCAACAGACTAGTGACACTGCGAGAAATTAGCACAGAAATGAATGTGGGATGTACAATAAACATACGCATTAGGATAGTATAGCAAAATTTGGCATTAATGGACTCTCACAGCAGATGACCAACATGAGGGCCTTTGCTAATGTCACAAAATGTGGCTTGTGAAGACAGTGGTTAGACCCTAAATGACTGGAAAACTGTGGCATAATCAGACGAGGCCCAATTTCAGTTGGTACAAACTGGTGGCAGGATTCGAGTGTGGTGCAGACCCCATGAAGTTGTGGGCCTGAGTCATCAACGAGGCACTGTGCAAGCTGGTAGTGGCTCCATAATGGTGTGGGCTGTGTTTACATGGAATGGACTGGGCCCTCTGGCCCAACTGAATTGATCATTGGCTGGAAACGGTTATGTTCGGCTATTTGGAGAACATTTGCAGCCATTAATGGACTTCATGTTCTCAAACAACAATGGAAATTTTATGGATGACAATTCACCATGTCAATGGGCCACAATCATTCTGTACAATTCGAGTAAACAATCTGGCCACACAGGGCACCCAACATGAATCCCATTGAACATTTATGGGACATAATGGAGAGGTCAGTTCATGCACAAAATCCTGCACCGGCAAAATGTTCACAATTATGGATGGCTATAGCAGCAGAATACTTCAATATTTCTGCAGAGGACTTCCAATGACTTCTCAAGTCTGTGCCACATTGAGCTACTGCATTACACCAGGCAAAAGGAGGTCTGGCACAACATTAGAAGGTCTCCTAAGTCTTTTGTCACCTGAGTGTATTTTGGTTATTGTGCAGTTTCTGTTCACCCTAATCTTCCATCCTACAACTCTTTATTTACACAATCCCTTCAACAACAAGTTTCATAAACAAGGCATAAAGTAATATGCACCCAACCATTTTCTCTTTTCTAGTTATAAAGTTCTTCACTAGTCATGTTTCTTGCTGACTCACTGCTGGACTTAGTTCCTTATTCAATTAGTCTCCTGATTTTCAATAAACTCCCTTGTAACACCAAAATTTACAGGCTGTAATATTTTTTCTGATTTTCCATCATACATGCTGTGCTCTAAACAGACTTTAATTAATCTTTGTCCGATCTCTGCATATGGGGAAGCATTTAAATGGTGTTCCATTTTTATCTTATGCGACCAAATTGCTTAGGTCGTCAGTCCCTATGGTGTTCCATAATTCTACATAATATGATCAGCAATATTCATCCACAATTTGGTATGCCTGTTTAACAATCATCCTGAAACATTAAGGAAGAATAGTTGAAAGAATTACCATCCTTTCTCATATTTGATCTTTGGACACCTGAGTAAAGGACTCTGAAGTGACTAGGGGGCAATGAATGAGACAGCACTTTTAGCCATGCTTTGATTATGTTAATCTTTCAATCTGATTCAAACAGAATACTTTCCATCATATATATGGTAATGCTATCACACGAAAACATCTTCAAAGATTTTTTTTATATCTGTTGGGCACACTGTGAGAAAAATGAGAAATGTTTTGTCATACCAATATGCAAAAATACTAAGACAATGAAGAGTCAAGGTAAAACCACATCCTTAGGTAACAAACAAAATATCTAGAGATACAGGTCCAATTGCAGTCTGGACACTTGTTAAATATCTTGAAAGAACACTTGCTGAGTAGTTTGTAACTCGAGTCACATGACTGAAAGGTGGAAAGCTTTTCTAGAAATATTCATTTTCCTATAGCTGCCCTTACAATATTCATAGACTTAAAAATATTTATAAGTAAAATCGTAGTATTAACAGACAACCTGTTTCATTAATATAATCAGTATATAATATAAAAGGAAATGTGAGTTGTAACACAGTTTTATACAAAGAACCGTCAAGGGTAAGATACAGAATTTCACTCAATCAACCAATTGTTTAATGTTCAATTAATGAGGGTATTTGAGATCCAGGACAGAGTCGATTGGGGGAAAACCAGCCAATCTCCAGAAAACACAGAACAGAAAAATCTGGGCGGCTGGATGGTGATTTGCACCACCTCATTCAGCAATTCCAGTGCACAAAATACTGTGAAATGGTGAATAATGTTATCAAACAAGATAAAACCATGCATCACATGAGAGAACAGCAAACTCACTGAATATAATTACAACTTTAACGTATGTCAAGAAATAACTATTACAACAGAAATAGGGCATTCAGGGTATTACTATAGGGAAAGTGAAAATTTACGCAATCCAGAAAACATTTCATAACCACTATTTTTCATTACTTTGCAAGTAAAATCAAGCTTTTACTGACAAACATGTAGAACTTTTGAAATATTGTTTTCTGAGTCAGTTGCATCACATGCAGCAACAACAACCAAAGAAACAAACAGAGGAACAAGTAAAGACTCATACATACAACAAAATATCATGTAAAACTATGTTGTTGTTGTGGTCTTCAGTCCTGAGACTGGTTTGATGCAGCTCTCCAAGCTACACTATCCTGTGCCAAGTTTCTTCATCTCCCAGTACCTACTGCAACCTACATCCTTCTGAATCTGCTTAGTGTATTCATCTCTTGGTCTCCCTCTACGATTTTTACCCTCCACGCTACCCTCCAATGCTAAATTTGTGATCCCTTGGTGCCTCAGAACATGTCCTACCAACCGGTCCCTTCTTCTTGTCAAGTTGTGCTACAAACTCCTCTTCTCCCCAATTTTATTCAATACCACCTCATTAGTTATGTGATCTAACCATCTAATCTTCAGCATTCTTCTGTAGCACCACATTTCGAAAGCTTCTATTCTCTTCTTGTCCAAACTATTTATCGTCCATGTTTCACTTCCATACATGGCTACACTCCATACGAATACTTTCAGAAACGACTTCCTGACACTTAAATCTATACTCGATGTTAACAAATTTCTCTTCTTCAGAAATGCTTTCCTTGCCATTGCCAGTCTACATTTTATGTTTTCTCTACTTCGACCATCATCAGTTATTTTGCTCCCCAAATAGCAAAACTCCTTTACTACTTTAAGTGTCTCATTTCCTAATCTGATTCCCTCAGCATCACCCGACTTAATTCGACTACATTCCATTATCCTTGTTTTGCTTTTGTTGATATTCATCTTGTATCCTCCTTTCAAGACATTGTCCATTACATTCAACTGCTCTTCCAAGTCCTTTGCTGTCTCTGTCATTGGCGAACCTCAAAGTTTTTATTACTTCTCCATGGATTTTAATACCTACTCCAGACTTTTCTTTTGTTTCCTTTACTGCTTGCTCAATATACAGATTGAATAACATTGGGGAGAGGCTACAACCCTGTCTCACTCCCTTCCCAACCACTGCTTCCCTTTCATGCCCCTCGACTCTTATAACTGCCATCTGGTTTCTGTACAAATTGTATATAGCCTTTTGCTTCCTGTATTTTACCTCTGCCACCTTTAGAATTTGAAAGAGAGTGTTCCAGTCAACATTGTCAAAAGCTTTCTCTAAGTCTAAAAATGCTAGAAACGTAGGTTTTCCTTTCCTTAATCTTTCTTCTAAGATACGTCATAAGGTCAGTATTGCCTCACGTGTTCCAATATTTCTACAGAATCCATACTGATCTTCCCCGATGTTGGCTTCTACCAGTTTTTCCATTCGTCTGTAAAGAATTCGTGTTAGTATTTTGCAGCTGTGACTTATTAAACTGATAGTTCGGTAATTTTCACATCTGTCAACACCTGCTTTCTTTGGGACTGGAATTATTATATTCTTCTTGAAGTCTGAGGGTACTTCGCCTGTCTCATACATCTTCCTCACTAGATGATAGAGTTTTGTCAGCACTGGCTCTCCCAAGACCGTCAGTAGATCTAATGGAATGTTGTCTACTCCCGGGGCCTTGTTTTGTCTCAGGTCTTTCAGTGCTCTGACAAACTCTTCACGCAGTGTGGTATCTCCCATTTCATCTTCATCTACATTCTCTTCCATTTCTATAATATTGCCCTCAAGTACATCGCCCTTGTATAGACCCTCTATATACTCCTTCCATCTTTCTGCTTCTCCTTCTTTGGTTAGAACTGGGTTTCCATCTGAGCTCTTGATATTCATACAAGTGGCTCTCTTTTCTCCAAAGGTCTCTTTAATTTTCCTGTAGGCAGTATCTATCTTACCCCTAGTGAGATAAGCCTCTACATCCTTACATTTATCCTCTGGCCATCCCTGCTTCGCCATTTTGCACTTCCTGTCGATCTCATTTTTGAGACGTTTGTATTCCTTTTTGCCTGCTTTATTTACTGCATTTTTATATTTTCTCCTTTCATCAATTAAATTCAATATTTCTTTTGTTACCCAAGGGTTTCTGCTAGCCCTCATCTTTTTACCTATTTGATCCTCTGCTGCCTTCACTATTTCATCCCTCACAGCTACCCATTCTTCTTCTACTGTATTTCTTCCCCCCATTCCTGTCAATTGTTCTCTTATGCTCCCTGAAACTCTGTACAACCTCTGGTTCTTTCAGTTTATCCAGGTCCCATCTCCTTAAATTCCCACATTTTAGCAGTTTCTTCAGTTTTAATCTACAGTTCATAAGCAACAGATTGTGGTCAGAGTCCACATCTATGCCTGGAAATGTCTTACAATTTAAAACCTGGTTCCCAAATCTCTGTCTTACCATTATATAATCTATCTGATACCTTTCAGTATCTCCGGGATTCTTCCATGTATACAATCTCCTTTTATGATTCTTGAACCAAGTGTTAGCTATGATTATGTTATGCTCTGTGCAAAATTCTATCAGACGGCTTCCTCTTTCATTTCTTCCCCCCAATCCATATTCACCTACTATGTTTCCTTCTCTCCCTTTTCCTACTCTCGAATTCCAGTCACCCATGACTATTAAATTTTCGTCTCCCTTCACTACCTGTATAATTTCTTTTATCTCATCATACATTTCATAAATTTCTACATCATCTGCAGAGCTAGTTGGCATATAAACTTGTACTACTGTAGTAGGTATGGGCTTTGTGTTTATCTTGGCCACAATAATGCATTCACTATGCTGTCTGTAGCAGCTTACCCGCACGCCTATTTTTTTATTCATTATTAAACCTACTCCTGCATTACCTCTATTCGATTTTGTATTTATAACCCTGTATTCACCTGACCAAAAGTCTTGTTCCTCCTGCCTGCGAACTTCACTAATTCCTACTATATCTAACCTTAACCTATCCATTTCCCTTTCTAAAATTTCTAACCTACCTGCTCGATTAAGGGATCTGACATTCCACGCTTCGATCTGTACAATGCCAGTTTTCTTTCTCCTGATAACAACGTCCTCTTGAGTAGTCCCCGCCCGGTGATCCGAATGGGGGACTATTTTACCTCTGGAATATTTTACCCAAGAGGACGCCATCATCATTTAACCATACAGTAAAGCTGCATGCCCTCGGGAAAAATTATGGCTGTAGTTTCCCCCTGCTTTCAGCCGTTTGCAGTACCAGCACAGCAAGGCCGTTTTGGTTATTGTTACAAGGCCAGATCAGTCAATCATCCAGACTGTTGCCCCTGCAACTACTGAAAAGGCTGCTGCCCCTCTTCAGGAACCACACGTTTGTCTGGCCTCTCAACAGATAACCCTCCGTTGTGGTTGCACCTACGGTACGGCCATCTGTATCGCTGAGGCACGCAAGCCTCCCCACCAACGGCAAGGTCTATTGTTCATGGGGGGGGGGGGGGGGGGATGTAAAACTATAATAATGAAAATAATAATTTTTTGAAAATATATTGTAGTCTTTCCTTCTCATCCCGGCCGGTAAGTCTTCCCTGACCTGGGGTTCTGGCTGATTTTTCTGAACTCTATCTCTTTTCCTAAACCTCACCAGGTCTTTTTCCTTCAGCCCTCTGCCTCAAGCTTGCCTACATAATACCTTTCTTACATGTGTTCCCCTGCTGCCTGCAGTAACAAGATTTTTTATCTATCCATTTATATTATGTATAATTATAAGTATCAGTACATAACACAACAATACTGTAATGCCCTCAGTAAATTTTGTGCATCACTGAATTAAAAGCAGCTCCACTATAGTCGTATGCAAGGCAAGTGGTCAAGCACAGAGGGGGTGACATGTAATTCCACAAGTGAGCCTGTCTGTACACTGTAGTGTAAGGCCACACAACAACAAACCAGCCTGCATAGTATTTCCACAGCACTGAGACACTGAGATGTCGATATGTACGTGCCTGGGAACAAGGCAACGGCACAATGAGAGTGTTATTAATTGCCATAAATACTCAATCTTTCTAACACAATTATGCACAGTCTGGCAGCACCTTCAACAACATCAGTTCGGTGCAATTATCCATCATATTACAGGCCAGCCAGCAGCCGATACCAATCTGGGCAGCCACCTCCACCAGACCAACTCACAGTTTTATGTCTGCACCTGTAGACTCGGAATGACACAACAGATGAGCCACCCCTAGGCTCTGAGCTCCAATGCATCACCAGACTTCTGCCTTGGAGGGCAGCAGTTCACAACCACGGAGGTATAGCAGCGATCATTACACATTAGGGTGAGTTTCTAAACCAGTAGCAGTTGTTGCCTATGAGAATTCAGTGGTTTATGCAACACTGGCACTGCTCACTAAGGGTCACATAATGCTAACTTAGCCATGCACTGCCAAGTGAGGTAAACAGTGTCAGCAACATGAGACAAGGATATCAAACAGCCATCTTACACCTGCAACCCTCCGACATCAATGGAAATGCCAGTAGACCACACACCCGAAGAGGGTAAATCTGGGAGCATCACAGCACTTTGACATTGCAGCTCATGGTTAAATAAATTATGTCGTATCTTGCAGCAGAGTTTTCCTAGTCGATCCTGGCCAGCACTATCATCTCCAGGTCCTATGTGCAATATGATTCAGGTGTTATCATTTACTGGACATTAGAATGTTTGTTGTGGGGGGCGGGGGGGAAGAATGATTTCATAAATGTTTGGAGGGATAATGCAATATCATTAAAAATGGAGTAACACATCTCAGTCCACGTATTTGATCACTTGGCTTCATGAAGTGTGAGTGTGTGTGTGTGTGTGTGTGTGTGTGTGTGTGTGTGTGTGTGTGTGACTGATTAAGTAGTAAGTTGAGGGCATTAAGTATTTATTTTCTTTCAACAACCATTTGTTCATGTGAACAACACTACATGTTCGCATCACACAGAATATTACAGATTTATGTGGCAAACTGATCAGTTGTTTCTTTTGTATCTAACGCAAAGATAATAAAACCAATTCCAGCAAAGAGGTAAAAGAAAATGTGGGACACTATGGAATTATTATCTGTATGGTCACCATAAATAGTTCTGGGGCTAACACTTGGACAAAATTCAATAAGTTAAAATACAGCCATCATCCCAGTTCCTCAAACTCATGAACATTGACGTTGACTGTTGATATTGTAGCACAGACACAGTCCCTTTGACTGTTCAGAGATGTCACTAAACACACCCAAAGATGTAAACAACCATGCATGAGCAGTGCCTATTAGATGGAGGAGGCCCGACAGCCGATCAGTTCCAGACATTCCACCAGGAAGGAGGTACATGGCTCGTGCTGTCTGTAGTTCAACCATGCCTAGACAGTCAACACCACAGTTTGATCATGTCTGCACTGTTACTTTGTGCCAGGAAGGGCTCTCAACAAGGGAAGTGTCCAGGGGTCTTGGAGTGAACCAAAGTGATGTTGTTCGGACATGGAGGAGATACAGAGAGACAGGAACTGTGGATGACATTCCTCGCTCAGGCTGCCCAAGGGCTATTACTGCAGTGGATGACTGCTACCAAATGATTATGGCTCTGAGGAACCCTGACAGCAATGCCACCATGTTGAATAATGCTTTTCAGGCAGCCACAGGATGTCATGTTACGACTCAAACACTGTGCAATAGGCTCCATGATGTGCAGCATTCACTCCCAACATCTATGGTGAAGTCCATCATTGCAACCATGACACCATGCAGAACAGTACAGATGGGCCCAACAACATGCTGAATGGACCGCTCAGGATTGGCATCACCTTCTCCTCACCGACGAGTGTTGCATATGCCTTTAACCAGTCGATCACCGGAGACGTGTTTGGAGGCAGCCCAGTCAGTCTGAACACCTTAGACACACTGTCCAGCAAGTGCAGCAAGGTGGAGGTTCTCTGCTGAGTTTGGGTTGCATTATGTGGGGCTGATGAACGCTGCTGGTCGTCATGGAAGGTGCTGTAATGACCTCTATTCCAATTTTCTGTACAGGTTCCAGAACTCTTGGAACCGAAGTGATGCAAAACTTTTGTTGTTGTTTGTAATTCCTAAATTAAATTATAAAAAATAAAACTGAACGAATTCCTAAATAAATATATCTAATGTTCTGTTCTCTCTCTCTGTTCATGCTTGTATGACATTGCACTTTATAACATCATTACATCGCAAGTCAAAGCCAACACCTGATACAGTATGTTCAAGCAACCCAAAGCAACACGTATACATGCACAGCTACACTGTCCTGGGCAGCTCCATATTCCTACCTCAGCAGTGTAGTTTCTTTTGTCCTTCCATTATTCCACTACTTTCCAGTATTGGAGAGTGTTAGAAATCATTTTAGTGATTTATGTGCCAAACACTGTGCTGAGAGGTGACAAAGTAGTGAGAAGTGGCACAGACCCAATGTGTTTCACTATTGATGTTTGGTCAATTGTCATGAAATCACTAGATTTAAACAAATACCGAAGCCTTGTTGACAATAAAAGTTGAACACAACCAAAACAAGAGTAAAGAGAGAAAATGAATTCAAAAATAAAATTCCAAATATCAATTTGGTGAAAAATCCTAAGATATTTATGACTTAACACACCACCATTTCTGCCATATGCTTCCATGGTGTTGTTGCAAGTCTTTTAACGTTACCTATTCATTATCTACAAGTTCAGCATCTCTGTTCTTAGTCTAGCAGAGTCCGGCAAGTAGCTTGCTCAGTCCATCTGCAATCAAATTGTGTGGCTACAAGTCCTGTCCAACTCAATATCATTTTTGTTAGCATTATCAAATTAATCTTCCACTGAAGTCTGTTCCCTGAGCCATTCGTATGTTTTTTCTTATCTTATAGTAATTCCCAATGTGTATCTCCTTATTGCTCGATGGACCACCCTCGAGCGTTTGAAAGGTTTTTTAATTTAATGGCCATGTGCCACTGCTTTATGACAAAACTGGTAACAAACACTGATTGTAAACTTTAATTTCAAACATGTCACAATTTTAATGTATTTAGGAGCAAAATACAAAACAGGGAATCAGTCCTTTCTGTTTGTCTTCAGCTCTCCATCCAGCTGTAGTCAAGAAGTGATCTGAATGGGAAACCTAAACTGTTCTATGGCTCAGCTGTCAACTTGCACCATTTTCTATTACATGTTTTGTAGGTCTACTTCTAAACTTACTGTATTAAGTTTTTTCATTAGTTATTGAACTCTACCTGCACTACACATTAACAGTGATCCTGTACTATCTTGTGTCTATTTTTTTAGTTACAAACTAGTCTGCAATGCTTCAATGGATGTGGCACTACAATCCTGCAGACAAAGAGAACATTGCAGTGGAAAACAGACAACTTGAAAAGCGGAGAGAAGATGAAGTGAAGCTATTATGGTCAAATGTAGACTATAACAAATACTGCATTCCAGAAATGATCACTGGTCTTGAAAAAGTGCTTGTGTTAACTCTGATACAGATCATTTTTAAAAGGTTTGTTCTGTATCTTTGCTAACTTACCCTAACTGCAGTAGACCGTTCTCATACATGAAATGTGAATGTTGATTGTGAAAGAACTTTTCAGCAATAATATTTGGCATACAAGGTGAGGAGAAGTGACTGAACAGCTCTTGATCAACAGAGGGAATCTAGTGTCTGTACTCAATCTTGCAAAGGAGAAGGTGCAGGATAGGGTTCACTGATTTGGCTGAAGTTTTTTGAGTAGTAGCATGTGGATGTCCCTTACAGGTGCCTAAAATATAAAAGGATATTCCTCTCATACTGTCATGCCCTTGATCAATATGAAGAAAGTCAATGATTTTGCTGATGCTCGTCCAAAATGGAAATTCCTGTTATTAAAAATAACATAATTGCATTCAACAGCTATGAAACATACGAAGGGTTTCAGGGTGCAATGGGCTGCTATGAACAGCTGATGAAGAGAACATTACAACAATGGGCAATAGCAATGCAAGGAGAGGGAAAAAATTTAACAGTGGGAATCAAACCAGAGAGAGAGAGAGAGAGAGAGAGAGAGAGAGAGAGAGAGAGAGAGAGAGAGAGAGAGAGAGAGAGAGAGAGACCAACCACATACCTCTTCATAATGATCTTGTTTGTTAGGTTCAGTGTATAATGTCATATCTCCGTTATTTACTATGAAATTATCATTCATAATTTCAGTAACCTGCTCTGCAATTGCTTGACCCCTAGCTATTTCTACAGGACTCACATAGACAGAAAGATTGTTGGTGATCACACCTTTTTCTTCATAAATTGAGAAAGTGTCATGAAAAGTTGTAGTTTTGATGTTTCCACCCATAACATCACTGGTAGAAGATTCTTGTTGGGTTTCCATTTTCCATTAAAATAATAACTTTTTATGAAAATCACTGCAAACACAACGCAAGACAGCATTCATAACTGTAGAGACCATTACAAAAATGTCAGGCAACAGATACAGCAACGACAAACTATATGGGATTTGAAACAGCTGCCAGAGCCATGTGCTCTGACCCATAGAAAAGAAACAAACAGGAAGGGTAAAGTGAGGATATGACAACAGAATATTGCTACTGAAGGACAGTTGAAATCACAAACCATCAGAAATGTATCATTTAAAATAATTATTCTTTAAATATATTAATTAATTAAAGTAATAATAACTAAATTTAATATATCAAACAAGGAAACTTCAGGTCAGAATATCAACAATGTAGAAAAAGATGGATTGCTACTTATTGTAAAGGTGAAACATTGTGTTGCAGACAGGTACAATTAAAAGACACTTACACATAAGCTTTCAGACACCATCTTCATCAGAAAAAGATGAAGGGTATAGGTGAAAGTATAGTGCAAGTATACTGTTACATTTAAAGCATTAATTTTAAACAATGAAAACTCCACGCTGGAATATCAACAATATAACGAAAGGACAGAATGCTATTTACTGTAAAGATGATGCGTTAAGTTGCAAACAGGCATAACTACATGACATTTACACATTAGCTTTCAACAACAGTCTTTGTCTGAAAAGTAAACACACACACACACACACACACACACACACACACACACACACACACACACACACACACACACACATTCATTCACACAAGTAGGCACACCTGATGCCCACATCTTGACTGCCATCCGTGGCAGCTCCTGCCAGAATGCAACTGTCACGTAGAAGAGAGAAGCAGCAGTCTGGAGGGGGCAGGGAAAGGGAAGTGAAAGAGATAGCAGTGTACATGTGGGAGGAGAGATAAGCCTGTCTGGCAGGCCATGCAGGGGACTAGGCTAGTGGCAAGTGTTGCTTTGGGAGGCTGTGAGGCAGGGAGTTGGGTGGAAACATGGAGCAAAAAGGGAGAGAAGTGGGGAATGGGAAAGATGGGTGGGTGTGTTGGCAGAGGGTGCCAAACAAAGAGGTTGGGAGACAAGAATAGGGATGAGGTGACAGAATAGAGGAGGTGAAAACTGTTAGATGGAGGGTGTGGGAACGGTATGTTGCCACAGGGTTAGGTCGGAATAACTTCAGGTGCAGAGAATGTGTTGTAAGGATACTCCCATCTGTGCTCTTCAGAAAAGCTGGTGGTGGAGGGGAGGATCCAGATAGCTTGGGTTGTGAAGCAGCCATGAAACTCAAGCACGTTATGTTCAGCTGCGTGTTGCGCCACAGAGAGCTCTACTTTGCTCTCGGCCACAATTTGGCGGTGGCCATTCATCCTGGCGGACAGCTGGTTGGCAACTACAACAATATAAAAAGCTCTGCAACAATCACAGCAGAGCTCATATATGATGGTGGCTGCTGTCACAGCAAGGCAGCCTCTGAAGGGATATGATAAGCCTGTGACAGGACTACAATAGGAAGTGCTGGGTGAGGGACTGGGCAGCTCTTGCACCTGAGCCTCCCACAGGGATGTGATTGGGATTGAGAGTGGTACAGGAAAGGACTATAATGCTGAAGAGGTTGGGTGTGTGATGGGACACTACTTTCAATGAGGTTTGAAGTATCTTGGGTTGGATGTACGTCATTAATCATTAATTTTATGTATATAAATGAACTGTTTAAACATATTTACATTTTACAATTAATAGATTAACATTGTGAGGTCCTTTGATATAGCTTATGTTGATATCCCCCTCACCCATCCACCCACCCCCAAAATACAAAATATAGTAGTCCCCTTAGTGTTATTTGAGAGGAATAGGCAATGTGCCATTACCAGATTTCACCATCTTCCTTCATTTTCAGACTCATCCATGATAATGCAAGGCATAAACACAAATAATACAGCACAACAAAGAAACAAAAAGAATCCTAGACTAATGCAGGATAAAATTTCAGTTTGAATAAGTGACTGTATTAGGTACAAGATACAACTAGTTTTCAAAGAAAAAAGATGAAACTACAAAGTCTTCTCCTCCACCCCCCCCCCCCCCCCCCCATCCTCCTCCCACTGTCAGAGCCTTTTAACCATACATTGTGTTTGTAAAATATGGTAGAAACAGATGAAGCATGTTTCTTTGCTATGATAAGTCTGTACATGTTATCTGTCTTTACTGGAGATAGCACCTCTCTTTTCTTCATCAAATAATTACAAAAAGAGATCATGTTTCTTTCAAGCACAGGTTAGTACTTGATTCACAAAGAGGCTTAACATACCTGCTTTTAAAAACATGATCCACTTTCTTCTTAACAGTACCCAGTCTTTAGGGAATCCACAAGCAAATCTGTTTTTAATGAAGTGTGGTAAATCTGGAATAGAAGCCAAAATGGAAATGTCACTGAATGTTTTTCAGATATTTTTATATAAAAAACCTGATTAATGTACTAATGGCAAAAATTCTGACTATTTCTTTCACTGAAATCAAACATATCGGGTTATTACAAATTAAAAACAGTATAAGTTGTGGGAATACAACACTTCCGCATGAAAAGCTTAAAGCAAACAGAAAAAAGGCAAATAAGAATATCACAAAAAGAGCTTACCAGTTAGACTAGTTTAGTTCAGAGCTAGGTACCACCAGTTTGATTAAAAGTTGCTAACAAGGGGCTCTTGAGGCTTGGGGCAGTCAGGGCAGGAATACTCACATTAGTTGGTTGGTTGGATTTCATCACAATTTCAAGGGTTACATGGTGCTTTTGTGCCTGAAGAATTCTCTCATAGATTTTACAGATGTGAGGCAGCAGAGGGAGTGGGTCTGAAGGGGGAGGGGGGGTGAGGGGGAGTCAGGAGCTTCCAGGATTATTAACTGGCTTTCCTTGTTTTAAGATTGCTATTACCCATGTCTGCTTCCAGATGTTAATGTGTTGGTTGAAGATGAAGCAATTTACAACGAGTTCAAGCACCCATTGTTATATTTTAGCTCCAAAACACTTAATTTGTTGTACTAGAATATCATATAAGTCTTTGAGCCTTCTTCACTTTGCTCCTGTTAAGCACCCTGTTTGGCTGTTCTGTACTGAAGGAGTTCCAAGTATTAGTATTTCTTCTTCTTCTTCTTCTTCTTCTTCATTGTTCCTATATATTTTGAAGTATAATTTAGAGGATTTCAGTCTAAGTGTGCTGTTTTCCAGGAGAGCCTGGCTATTTGGCTGGCAGTGGTAGGAACATCCTCCTGTAGAGTATGAAGTGTTGCAGTTGAGATATCTCAAAGATTCAATTGCTCTTCCCATTTACAGTTCTTCCATTGCCTTTCTAATACAACTTGCTGTTTTGGCAATCTGTACTGAGTTGATTAACAGTTAGCTAGTACTACCTGTATGCACAAAGTGGTTAGCTTTAAATAGTTATACATATCTTTATAGCTTGTGTTCCATTTCTGATGATAAACCCTTGAGCTAATTGCACCTACAGCCTCTTGGAATGGACTGTCTTAGAACTTTTTTGCTGGTGTTATTTCAGTACTATTTTATCTATTATGCTATGGAACATCTTCTGGTTTGCTTTCTGGATTTTATACCTGCGTGAAAATCTGACATTTGCAGATGAACATGTACATTACTTGAAAAATATTTTTCCTGTTTTGGTTGTTTGATATAGATGTGCAATATATTTTATGCTCCAAGTTGTAATCTCTTCAACATCTCGGATTTTTAAATGACACAGGGAGTTTGACACTGTCAATACGTTGTAAGTGGTTTGTTTCAATCCACTGAATAATGACCTCCCCATTGTTATAATCTTTGGAGTGGCCCCTTAAGTTTCTGTAACTGCTCAATCCAGAACTAATGGCAGACAAAATTAATTGAATGTTAAGTCGTTGATGTTGTTACCAGAGAAATACATACCTGCTTCATTTTCAATAATATCTTAAGTAAATCTTCCAGAGATCTGCAAAAGGTATGACCCTACAAGCCATCAAGTTTCTATTCTGATAGGTTCTTGAGGACAGAGTTATCTCTATACATTCCCATTTTATAAACTCCATACAACACTGTTTAATGTATACATGATTATTTCTAGCTGTTATGAAAAGAATGTTGGGTGGGGGGCTATGCTCAGTGCCTACATTTGAGGCTCTGACATAAATGTTCAGCTGGAATTTTCAATGGTCATAGAATGAGAAATTCCACGTTTGTGCAGGATTAGAAAATACAAGACAAAAGTACTTTTCTGAAACTCTTCAGCTGATACTGCACTGACAGTGGTGACTTACTACTGTATACTCTATTCTAGAAAAGTATACACGGCAGACTATTTCAATTTCTTTTCCTTTGCCAACTGCTGAAACAGGAACAATCGGATTGACAAATTCACACAAATAGATGATCTATCTACAGTGTTTGCTCAATTATGAAGATAAAATAGGAGAAGGCAAAGAAAACATGGACCACAGCGTACATATTTACTTTGTGCTACACTTTGTTCATCATACGACCAAACTTGATACAAACAAACGCGATGATTAGTCTGCAGCCATAGAACATGTACACTGGTGTTCTTACTCTCTTGGAAGCAGGTCCTACTTATGTATTAGATATCCTATTGCTAGGTTACTGTAAATGAAACTTCAAAATCTTCTGTTGTATTAACTGCCATCAACATACAAGGATGGCTTGAAAAGTTCTTGGAACGGAACAGAAAAAAGTACTTATATCACCAAAACTATTTTTATTTTTCAATGTACTCTCCTTGTAGATTAATGCACTTGGTCCAACAATGTTCCAGTGCCTTGATCCCCTCTCAAAAATGAGTTTCCTCAGGCCTGCAAAATAGATGTCAACTCTGGCTATCAGTTCTTCATTTGAAGTGAAACTTCATGCTCCAAGAAAAATTTTCACTTTTGGGAAGACATGGAAGTCTGATGAAGCAATATCAGGTGAATAAGGCAGGTGTGGCAACAATTCATACCTCAGTTCATGTGATTTTGCCCTGGCAACGGCACGTGTGCGGGCGCGCATTGTATTGATGGAAGATGACTTTCCCTTACTAAACCTAGCCTTTTTCACGTAACTTTTGTTGCAATTTGCCCAGGAGGTTAGCATAGTATTCTCCAGTAATTGTTTGCCCAGTGGGTAGATAATCTACAAACAGAATTCCCCTTCCCGGTGAAGCGATAGTCTTTGCTTTCTTTGCTGGTGGAGAATCAACGTGTTTTCACTGCTTTGACTGCTGTTTTGTCTCTGGGGTATAGTAGTGCACCAGAGTTCCATCTGTGGTCACAAACTGGTGCAAGAAATCTTTTTCATTTCTGCTAAAACAGGCCAAACATTATCCCAATATGTCCATTCTCATGCATTTTTGAACCAGCATCAAGAGTCGCGGCACACATCTTGCAGATAATTTTTTCATTTCTAATTATTCAATTAAAATGTGATACACCCTTTCAGATGACATTTGGCAAGGACGAGCAATTTCACACACTTTCAATCGGCGATATTCGATGACCATTTTGTGCACTTTTGGAATGATTTCTGGAGTAGTGACACATCTTGGATGACCACTGCGCAGATCATCATCTAAGCTCTCCTGACAAAATTTAAATTCATTTGTCCACAGTTTAATATAAAGGAGCAGAGGCTGCCTCCCACCCACCTTCCTGCCCCCCACCATGTATTCTGGAAATCACCATGAATGTTGTTTCCTTTCATACCTTTCTTTATGAAATACTTAGTCACTACTTAAATCTTGATTTTTTTCTATCTTCACAAATCACTACGTGGAAACAACAACAAAGCCACATCACTGCCACATCTCTCTTCCAAAAGCACTGATGTGGCATGTGTTTACATGCAACAGTACAATGAATATCATGTAAACAACTCGGGCTAGCGGTGACCTCTCGTAATGATTCTGAGAAATTTGCATGCACGCCACCCTCATATTTCTTAAATACAACTCAGCTCTGTAGTTTTTATTGCAAAAATTGTGTACCACCACAGTCTCTGTACACACTAGTTGTACTCTAATTGTTGTGCTGTTAATACACACATCAAAAAAAGTTTTGCATCACCTTGGTTCTGAGAGTTATGGAACCAGCACCGAAAATTGGAATAGAGATCAACATAAACATCATTTCCGCCCTTTTTATTGCTCATGAAAACCACACGTTGCTTGTTGTATCATCATACAGCGAGACCTTCAGAGGTGGTGGTCCTGACTGCTGTACACATTGGTACCTCTAACACCCAGTAGCACGTCCTCTTGCATTGATGCATGCCTGTATTCGTTATTGCATACTATCCACACGTTCATCAAGGCACTGTTGGTCCATATTGTACCTCTCCTCAACAGCAATTCGGCACAGATCCCTCAGAGTAGTTGGTGGGTCATGTTGTCCATAAATCCCGTGTCTTGTTCAATAGGGTTCATGTCTGAAGAACATGCTGACCACTCTAGTCAAGCAGTGTCATTATCCTGAAGGAAGTCATTCACAAGATGTGCACAATAGGGGCGTAAATTGTCATCCATGAAGATGAATTCCTTGCCAATAAGCTGCTAATATGGTTGCACTGTGGGTCGGAGGATGGCATTCACGTATCATACAGTCATCATGGCGTCTTCCATGACCACCAGCGGAGTACGTCGGCCACACATAAAGCCACCCCAAAAGTTCAGGGACCTCCAGCTTGCTGGACAGTATGTCTAAGGCATTCAACCTGATCGGATTGCCTCAAAACAGGCCTTCAATAGTTGTCTCGCTGAAAGCATATGCAACACTCAATAGTGAAAAGAATGTAATGACAATCCTGAGAGGTCCATTCGGCATGCTGTACCGCGATGCATGGTGTCATGGTTGCAAAAATGGACCTTGCCATGGACGTTGAGACTGAAGTTGCGCATCATGCAGCCTATGGCGCACAGTTTTAGTCGTAACATGACATCCTGTGGGTGCAAGAAAGGCATTATTCGACATGGTGGTGTTGCTGTCAGGGTTCCTCCAAGCCATAAACCGTAGGTAGCGGTCATCCACTGCAGGAGTAGCCCCTGGGTGGCCTGAGCGAGGCATGTCATTGACAATTATCTCTGTATCTTCTCCACGTTCGATCAACATCACTGTGGTTCATTCCAAGATGCCTGGACACTTCCCTTGTTGAGAGCCCTTCTTGCCACACAGTAACAATTTGGATGTGATCAAACCGTGTTATTGAGTGTCTAGGTATGGCTGAACTACAAACAACACGAGTCGTGTACGTCATTCCTGGTGGAATGATTGGAACTGATGGGCTGTCGGACCCCCTCCATTTAATAGGCGCTGCTCATGCACAGTTGTTTACATCTTTGAGCAGATTTAGTGACATCTCTGAATAGTGAAGGGACTGTGTCTGTAGTACAATATCCACAGTCAACATCTATCTTCAGGAGTTCTGGCAACCGGGGTGATGCAAAACTTTTTTTGATGTTTGTATATACAGTGAAAATTGCTCATGCAATTTCCTGCTCCATACTAAACTAGACAAACACCACCTTTAAAAAGTGGCCAAAAACTGGTCGTTCTTAACACTTTTCACAAGTTCAGAGAGGAAATTGGCTTTGAAGTTTTCTGAGGGATTTTATTTAGAGAAGTTAAGGCATATTTGTGAATGAACTGCATGGCTGAATCGCTAGCCTTAAAGAATTGTGGCTGGATGTTGTATTCATCACTGGTTTGAAGCTTGCTCTAGTCTTTCTCTTTTCACTGACCCCCCCCCCCCCCCCCCCCAATTCAATTTGATTACATAGATTAATTAAATATAGAATTCTCCTAGATCATTTAAATATAAAATTCATCAAATGTATGCTATTTAACACTCATCTAATCATCATTTCCCTTCTTTTCTTCTTGTTTCTAACCACACATATTCCAGTTTTCATTGCAAATATAAAACTGTAATTATCAATATTTTGCGTAAAACTTGCTATTAAAGAGTGTTTAAATTAAGAACACACTAAAAATAAATTTTTGGGACAAAAATGAAAAATCAAATTCTCTTTATTGGGACTAAATCCGCCATTTTACATTACACATGTGATCTCAACAAGCCAGAGTGATAAGCTTTGTTAGAAATATGGAAAACAATAATTTCCATGACACTGTGCATATCATACAACTGCTGCATTATTATAGCTGCCACCATACCACTGCAATCTAAACAGAATTGAGTTAAAGCTTATTTTTTGAGAAATAACATGAAATTTAAGCTCCCAGATGTACTGGAATAAATGTACGAAGCTTTGTCATATGTCAATGTTGAATGCTGGCAGGATGCAGAAAAGCATGCACAAAAAATGGAGGAAAATAGTGATGCTTGAATGGCTTCATGGTTTCTCTTGTTGAATGCCTTGTTATCAACATAGCTAATAACAGTTCCTAAACTGTACACTATTTTAACTATATGGTGAAATCCCTGCAATACACTATTACATTACACATAGCTGGTGCAGAAAAATTGCCCTGTGTTGAAGTTGTACATCACTATGTTAGCTACTGTCAACATTATGTTATGTTTTCCATATTGTCTTGTAAGAAGCATACTGTCAGAGTTTTGCTGTGTATTATTTCATTCTATTCAAAAATTAAATGACACTCAAAGCCATATTTTTTGTCTGCTCATCTGTTTTTACATCATAACTGCCAATGTCCACATCACTACTGTTTAGTTGGGCCAGCTAACTGGCCAGTGCTGTCCAAGTTTAATGTGCTGGTAAAACTGTTGTCCTGTATTATCGTTGAGTCAGTGTGCGAGTGATACATCATAAAACACACCTTCAAGATATTAGAATGGCTGGTACTTAACCAAATCAGTGCCACCCTCAAAGTGAAGTCTATCTCACAACAAGCAGGCTTTCATGCTGGCAAATCATGCAGTAGTCAAATCTCGAATCTAACCCAGCACATCGAGGATGGTTTTGAGAGTTGTGAGATTAGTGAAGTCGCTTTTGTTGATCTAACAGCTGCATATCACACTGTGAACCATAGGAAACTGTTAAAGGTCTCCCCCAAGGCAGTGTGCATGCTCCAGCACTGTACAATATCTACACAAATGCTCAGCCACTACCAGCGAGTACTAGGCTCTTCATCTATGATTATAAACCAGCAGTAGCTGTTCAGTGGATAACCTTTAAATAAGTAGAGGGAAAACTGTCTTTAACAATGGATGAACTCTCCAAGTACTATGATGACAACCACCTGAAGCCCAATCCCAGTAAAACTCAAGTGAGTATCTTCCACTTATGAAACAGCAAAGCGCAGCAAAAGGTAAACATCACATTATGAGGAGCAACTGAAACATTGCCCAACACCAGTCTATCTAGCTGTCACACTGGAAAGGGCTCTAACGTACAGACAGCAGTGTCTAAATGTGCAACAAGAAGTCTTTGCTCGCAATGGGATACTTAAGAAGCTGATTGGCAGCAGCTGGTGAACCAACCTGCCTGCACCTCCTAAGGGCTTCTGCACTTGTGCTCTGTGTATCAGCTGTCGAGTATGTTGCTCCTGTGTGGAAGGCTTCAGCTCATGCTGAGCAAGTCGATATTGCGGTCAATGATACTGCAAGGATCATCTCAGGATGCTTGAAGCCAACAACAGTGCTTAAATTGTATCCGATTGTTGGAATAGCCCCACCCAACATCTGGAGGGCCGCTGCTGCAGACAATGAGAGAACACAGCAGGAAATGACCACCGACATCCTATGTATGGTCATCAGGCAGCAAGATCATGCTTTAAATTTTGCAAGAGTTTCATTCCTAGGACTGTGCCACTGGAGGAAGCACCAGAGGCAATTCATCTTGCAACATGGAAGAGCTCACTGCCTGTAGTGGTATCATCAAAAGAAGAACTAGCTCCTGGTGCAAACCTACAATATCCTGTATGGAGGTCCCTCAACCAACTAAGAGTGGGCCTCCTCTGATGCAAGACCAACCTGAAGAAATGGGGAACCCTTCCAGTGAGCGCAGACACCTCTTGCAACTGCGGTGCTGAAGAAGATCCAAGCCTCCTCCTGGGCAAACTGTGCACAGTACAGGATATTTAGGAAGGAAGTGACAAAGCTATCACAGCTGTGGTTTTTTGGAAATGCTGACCGGACATGGCAATGAATGAATGAGCATAAAACACATACTTCTTATTGTACTTCACTGTACTCGAGACAACTTGGCTTCCACTGCATGTGAAATGCAATCCCACGAGATTCGTATGGAAGTATATATAATGTAATGTTTACATCAGGTTTATTCTTATGATATTCAGAGACTCCTATCATGAAGTACTGGTCCCACCATCAACAGAGCTATTAATTCAAATGTTATTGTTGAGTCCCAGTTTACATCTTTTGTGAGTCAGGACGATAGAGAGGGTGGGGGGAGGAGGAACGAGAGACACACAGAGAATTTACACATTTGTAAAGTGGAATCTGTGATTTGATTTCATTAAAAGAGCTTTGTGTTGCAGTTTTATCCATGAACCTAAGAATGCGTTGCATAGGTTGGAGAAACCACAGAAAGCCAATCTCCATCAGAATTACACAAACCATTTGTGTTTGACACATAATCATATGCTAATGTCACGTGTGCATAATCTGGTTTGAAGACTGGTTATTTTCAGGTGTCACATACATGTTTGTCATTGGCAAATCCCACCCAATATCTAGTACAGAGGGGCCTGACAATCATGTCATATCGCTGAAACCAGTAGCCTATAAAATAAATTGGAGATAAAATTCCAGCCGACTGGGTTTTCGATATTTTTTTACATACATATGGGGTGTTGTCGTAAAATTCTGCAAAGCAGAAATGCAGGCACACAAACTGCTCAAATCAAGTCCAGCTGTCACCCAGAAAGTGTTAAACAATATAATGTTAAATTTTTATCAACATTCCACATCTGAAGTTGATTAAAGCTGATCACAGTTATTAATTATAAAATGATGAAACTTTGTCAAAGCATTTGTACTTAATAATAAATTAAGAGATTTGCTGCATCAGCTGTGGAAATGTAAACAGAGTATATTACACTCTTTCGTTTTTGTAAAATGTTTCATTATGGCCCACAGTTTACTAACTGTACTAGTCATTTATGAAACACTATTACAAAACAACATATTTCCATCACTACAATTCAAATAAGGAAACAATAATACGCCCATTACAGTAATGAAAATCCCAGAGTCATTTTCCCTGTATTTTAGTTATTGCTCTTACAAGGTGTAATGTGATGATATTGCTTAAGGGCATACTATTACCAAGTGATGGCCAGTCCATCACCAGTGGAGGTATTGCACAATGCCCATGCATGTGCTCCGCAAACAGAGTAGTCTCTACAAACAGTGGTAGCCAAGTTTCGCAATGGCAGTCAGTTTGCGTGGGACAGGTGGGTACTGTTTATGGCACTTGCTTGCAGTGATCACCCTACACACACACAAAATGCCATGAAAGACACAACTTTTAGACCAGTCTTTGCAGGTGCAAGAACAGGTGTACATTTAAACTGGTGATACAGTAACACAGACCTGCTTATCAGTATTATGACTTGCATCCAAATATCCAATACAAGTAACACCATGCAACAGCCTTCCTCAAAGTGTAACAGACATTCCATATCCCGCTGCTGCTGCTACTACTACTACTACTACTATTCTTGTATCATACTGGAAGAGGCAAACAACATCATTAACCAAAGTTCATTATGCTTCTGCCTAGAAGTGAACAACAGTTTATAACATAGACACAAACATAGAAACAAGCAACATACTGATATAAGCAGCTGCTGACAGCAAGTATGAACACAATATGAAAACAAGTGCCTGCTGCAATTTGCTTATAAAGAGAAAGGCTCCAGTATATTATGCAGCAGATGCCACGGCATGTGCACAAGTCACACTGCCCTCTGCAGATGGCCTCTGGTGGCCAGTCCACGCAGATGCCATTGATGGAATATACAAAGTATAGTGTGCCAGGGGCCTGGTGCCACAGCATGTACCCAAGTACCATATCCAGAGTTCTAGCAGCCCTCCTCCATGGGGAGAGAGCATTCCAATGATGTGGACATGAGGGCAACTCTCAAAATATCCACAGCCTCTGTGACAGACACCATAAACGATGAGTGTGGCATGGAAAGAGATAAAGGGCTGGAATCAGTGAGTACAGGTGCCAAAATGGTATGGCTGCGAACACATGTGGCGTCTGCTCCCCTGTGAAGTCCCATAAGAGAGGAATGGTAACACAGGTATCGGTAGCATCTCAATGTCCAGTTCTCGACACGATGGAACTGTGCCTACGGTGAAGGTACTGGCATCTCATTTGGGGGCACCAGTGTCAAAGGGCCTGAAGGCACTGGCCCTGCTGGCACCAATGGCAGTAAAGCACTGTGGAAAGGCCCGGCAGCAGGCATCAGGGCAGCTGGACCCTGGAGAAAAAGCAGGAGGTGGCAACCTCCACATGGAGGGTGGGTTCACCCCTACACCAGGGATGCTCTATGAGGCTAGGACAGGTGCTGATGGCAGAGGCAGCAGGTACTGTTAATCAGTACTGGTAGTGGTGCAACACCGTCAGCCTGCCACTGGTGTGCACAATATAGTGGCAGTGGCCTCGGCAGCTGTGGACTGTGGCCAGAATCCTTTTTGGTCTGTGGCCAAACACCAAAGCCCAGTCCGTGGAGCCCGTAGTATAGCACAGAGAGAGCTGTGCCTTCAGGCTTTGGCTGAGTGGCATGAGCAGATGCAATAGGGTGCATTCCTGGCAACCATGGACCATTTCGGTTGGAATCCAATCCCTGTAGGAACTTGAGAAGCATCTCAAGGTCTTGTCTATGTAGGGGGCCACCATGAGGTACTTTTTCGTTTGTGCATTGAAATGTGTGGACAAGACATCCCATTTCACCATTACACCACACTGTGGACTATCACCTGTCAAGCACTTTCGAGACAGCCTGAATCATAGCTGCGGCTGATGTCTGAGGGCAGTGAATAACGTATGGAAATTTATAAAAAGCATGGACAACCAAAAGCCTGGAAAAATTTAGGATGGGTCTCATGAAATCAATATGGACACATTCTCACATACTCTGCAGCACAGACAACAAAGAGAGTGTCACTCACAGTGCTGTCTATTGTGTAGCATCAAGATGTACAATGTCAGCATCGATTCCCCATCAAAACACAATAACCTGGTACCCAAGAACCCTCAATGTCCCCGATGTAGGAGCTGAAGCACATTCTGCTGTATGCCAGCTAGAATCACAACCGTAGACAACAACTCATCTGTAACGAAGACACAATCATCAAACACTGAAAGGTTGTGACATAAGGCAAAAGAGTTACATAAAGAATCAGAAGTCGTACCCAGAGGCCTGTCCGGCCAGCTGCGCTGAATGAGGTGAACAACTTGATGCAAGACAGTATCAGCAGTGCCAACAGCTGCAATCCAGGAGCCTGTAATAGGACATCCTTTCACTGTACATTGCACCTCAACATCAAAGTGAAAACAAAGGAGTTCACTGTAGTAAAAAATAGGATCTAGACCCCGTGGAAGGCAAAACAGCGCATCGGTGTCAGTTTGTTGCACAGTAGGCCAAAACTGAATTTCATACTCTTAGTGACTCAGAAACGAGACCCACCACTGGAGGCAATGTGCTGCTTTGTTGGGCAACAAAGCAGAAGGGTTAAACAACCAAACCGAGGGCTTGTTGTCAGTGAAGAGGAAGAACTTAGACTCATACAACACAATATGAAACTTTTTGAGTGCATAGAGTGCAAGTGCTTCCTTCTCAACTCAGGAGTTGGACTGCTGAGAGAAGTTGAATATTTATGGCAAATTAGCTATCGGACATTCGGAACCATCCTCACCTTGAAGTGTAAGAAGTCTGTAATGGAGGTGTCCATAGCCAAAATGTCATCGTAGCGCATATTGTGTTCCGCCACTGCACCTCAACTCCATGCCACAGTCTAGGTCACAAATGTCAGTTTGTTACCAATTATCATCACAATTCCTTTGTCAATTGTATGGTCCTTGGCACCATCATTCAGTTGGCTCTCAAAACAGAGATTCCAAATGTAATGTAGATTTCAAAAGCTTGAACACACGCTCCCACGTCGGTGTCCACTGATAACAAAGGTTCTTGTGAAGAGGGACAAGAATTCAGAACACACAGAGTCTAACTGCCAGTACGGAACATGTTCGGGAACAAGGTACACCTTATGTGAAATGGAAAAATCAAAGGTACTGAAAGCATCTAGACCAAACAAATGTGCAGTACCAGCATCCACTACCAAAAATCGAGGAACAAATCACAGACAATACATAGTGGGAGCCATAAATAGCCCAAAAGTGGAATGTACTGCTCATTTTAGGTTGCCAAATGTCAAGTAACTGGAGACCACACTGGAGACACAATTAACGTCCACCTTCGTCTCCACAGGAGGGGGCTAGGAATCATACACAGACACTAGATGCCCTTTTTCCTTCACTTGTTGCCAAGTCAGCAAGTGCTTAAGGAAAATGGCCTTACCATGTGGCACAAAAAAAAAAAAAAAAAAGTGTGAGATAGGAGAATGAGGTGCTGCCATTGCTATGGTGGTTGTTTGGCATGTCACTGTGCAGTGTGGCATGGAGGCTGCATTTGTACAGCTGTCACATCATCCTCCCTGAGAACTGACCAGCACCCAACAACCAGGAACAGGAGCCACCACAGCGATGTCACACTGAGTCTCAATCTGATAACTAGCAGCACAAGATGCGTAGGTTGGAACTTAAACAGTGGCAACACTGCTGTGGAATCACTATGCAATGGAATCTACTATTGTCACCGATAGCACACATTGTTGACATACCTACCTTACCTCCAACCAAATGGACTCACTTGTACCACGTCACCGGCATGCGCACAATCAAGAGAAACACAGTCACTTCTGAGTGAGCAGTCTAATGTAACAGTGCCACTATGTTTTTGAAACAGAAACAATGGAGTTGGATCAAGATTGAATGTGCCAGAGGTTGTACAGTACGACAGTGTCATCAAGGTTCCCAAGAGGCATGTGGGGAATCGGCATTTCCATACAGAACAGTGGCACATTGGGTAAAAGCCTTCAACGCAGGTCGGCAAACTGTGGCAGACATGCATCGGGCAGGTCGTCCTAGCAACTCTGAAGAAGAAGTGCATGCTGTTGCAATGTTAGTGGACAGTGATTGGTGCCATACGATTCATGAGCTCACTCATGAAACCGGATTAGCACATACGACTGTGCTTTGCATCCTGAAGGAACGCCTTTGCATGTGAAAAATTGCAGCGTGATGGGTTCAACATCACTTGATGGAAATGCAGAAATGGATGCATTAAGACATAGCTCAGATGTACTTGGAGCACTATGAGTGTGAAGGAGAGGCTTTTTTACACCATATCATAACACTGGATGAGACATGGGCCACATCATATGAGCCAAAACTGAAATAACAATCCAGCGAATGGTATCATTATAGGTCACAGCGAAAGTTGAAAGTGCATCAGAGCCCAGTATGGTGAAAGTTATAGTGATTCTTGTGTACAACTGTGATGGCGTTAGCATAATGCATTATGTTATTCCATGGCAGACCGTCAATGCACAGCATTACTGTTTGTTTTTGAAGCATCTCCTGTGACTAGCTTTGTGGAAGAAGTGGCGACACTTTCTGGGCAACCCACCCATCATTTTGCAAGACAATGTATGGGCACATACGGCAAAAGCTGTGGCTGCTCTGTTCGGTCGATGGGACTGGGAAGTACTGTACGATCCACCATACTTCCTGGACTTAAGTCCTTGTTGTTGTATCCACAGACCCAAACAACCAACCAGCCAACCAACCAACCAACCAAATCGCGCACGCGCGTCCTGACCGTGACATCGCTGGCCACATTTCCTGTCTCAGCTGTCGACGTCTCATGGCGTTACCGCCGGCGGAAGAGGCTGAGCTCGGGTCCACAGCGCCCTCTGCCTTTTGCATATAAGGAGGAGCAATGGCCACGAGACGGACAGTATAGTGTCGATTGTCTATTGCTAGCCTTTCATGGAGTTTATAGTGGAGCCATTGCAGTGTGATATTCGCTATTGTATTCGACTAGGCTCAGTACACGGATTATTCTTGGATATTACTTGGACTTGTATTGCTGGTGCACATTCCGTCAGAAATAAAGATAAGTTATCTCTTCATTCTAGCTGGCGCAATTCTTGTCATTAATAAAGAAATAATCAATGCCAACCAACAAATTTCATTACTTTGCAAACATTTCAGAAATGTAGAACTCGTAAATGTTAATAATATTGGGCGCAGATTCCACACATTACATGGATTGGGCGTTAACAACATGGGGAAAAAACTGCTCGTCGGAAAAATTGAAGAAATTATCACCAAGAGGCATCAAACACTCAAAAGTAAAATCATCCTGGATTGGCCCCCCAAATTTTCGAAGGAAACAACGCCAGCAAGACCTCACTCACCAACATCAACAACAAAAGAAGGAACTAGGTGCCTCCAATATTCAGGCACAATGAATGCAGTAACAGCTCTACCAATTGCAGACCCAGCTCAAACACCAGCAGCAATATTATCAACAGCAGGTGCAGCAGCTGAACAACTACCAGGGGAACCAGACACAGAAGAAAATGCTGCTGCAGATGATAATAGAAGAATAGGTGCAGTCGGGAAAAGAAAAGCAGTACTTCCAGCACACCTGAATGATTTTTTATTGACAGGGTAAAGGTAAGTGATCAAATAAATATGCCAAAGTCTAACAATATGCCAAAGCCTAACAAACCCTTTAATTTCATGCTGATTCATCAAAATGTCCAATCATTGCTAAACAAATTAAGTGAAGTTGAAATTTTATGTACTGATGAGCTAAAAAACGTTTCTGTAGTGTGTATAACTGAACACTGGCTGCCTAAAGATGCAATGTCAGTCACAAAACTTGCAGACTTCAATCTTTCTTCATCATTTTCTAGAATTACATCCAGTCATGGAGGGTCATGTATATTTGTTAAAAGTGGCATTGATTATTGTAACATAAAAAGCATTGAACTGTTAGCTGAAGAGAAAATTTTTGAAGTATCCGCAGTTGAACTCTCTGCATTAAAATTAATAATCATCTGTGTATATAGGAGCCCTGATGGGAACTTAAATGATTTCTGTCACCAACTAGAAGCAGCATTAAATACTATAAAAAACTTCAACAAAACAGTGATCATATGTGGAGATTTTAATATTGATTTTCAAGAAATCTCAAAAGACCAGCAAAGCTTGATGACCCTACTGGAAACATATAACATAAAAGCCACCATAGACTCTCCTACAAGAGTTACACCAACAACTAGCTCAACAATTGATCAGATATTAATAAACACAAATGTAAATCACAATTTATGTGCCGGAAATCTTAATACTGGCTTCAGTGATCACTATGCACAGTTTATTGCTTTGCACACCCCAAGTGAAACAACTGAGAAAGAGGAACTTGTAAAAGAAGCAAGGAAATTCACTAACAAACAAATAAACCTTTTTGTACAGAGACTAAGTGAAGAAACTTGGTATGAAATGTATACCTGTGAAAATACTAACAAAAGGTTTGAAAAATTCATGGAAATCTTCATGTCATACTTTGAAGCTGCATTTCCATTAAAAAAGCAAAAATGTCAACCTAACTTCAAGAAGAACAAATGGATTACAATAGGTATTAGAATATCTTGTGCAGAGAAAAGAAGATTACATGATATAGCAAAGACACAGAACATGCCTCATGAATTTCATTTGTACCTGAAGAATTACAGGAGGATCCTCAAAAATGTTGTAAGGAAAGCTAAAACAATGGCAAATGACAAATACATTGAAAACTCAAAAAACGAGTCTAAAGCTATATGGGAAGTTATAAAAAATCAAACAAGTGAAACTAAACAATATAAAAATGTGAACTTATGTTATGAAGGACAAATGATTTCTTGCCCAACAGAAATTGCAGTGACCTTCAACAAATATTTTGCAAACGTAAGTGAAGAGTTGGTGAGTGGACTGGAAGAACACAACAAATTATCACCTCCAACATGCAATAGTGTGAGAAATGTGTCTACATCTTTGTTCCTTTCACCCACAAATTCTGAAGAAATTTTATCAGTTATAAAAACCTTGAAAACAGGCTACTCATGTGGAATTGATGGAATACCAGATGCAATTATTAAAAAATGCTGTCTTGCCTTAGCTGAACCCTTGACACATTTGTGCAACAGCTCACTGGCATCAGGAACCTTCCCTTCATGCTTAAAAACCACTGTTCAAAAAAGGAAATCCAGAATGTGTTTCAAATTATAGACCAATAGCCCTACTGCCTGTATTTTCTAAAATTTTAGAAAAAGTTTTTTGTAAGAGATTGTCTGATTTCCTAAATAAAAATAAGATTCTCTCTCCTTCACAGCATGGCTTCAGGAAAGGCTATTCAACTGAAAGTGCAATATTTGAATTTCTTAATGAAATCTTACTAAACTGGATGCAGGTGAGTTTGTGACAGGCATATGTCTTGATTCATCTAAAGCTTTTGACGTCATTGACCATAGTGCCCTACTGCAGAAGCTTGACCAGTTAGGAATTAGAGGTATATCCAATGAGTGGCTCAAGACATACTTATGTGGTCACAAACAGGTGGTTGAAGTGCAATATACTGACCATAACAAAATCAGCTACTACTATTCAGGATATGAAAATGTGAAATATGGTGTCCCTCAAGGATCAGTATTAGGACCCATTCTGTTTCTCCTCTATGTCAATGATCTTATGTACAACAAGTATTGCCAAACTACCCTCCAATTTGCAGATGATACAAGCTTCCTTATTAGTGGTAAAACAGAAGAAAAACTTAAAGACTCCGCTATCCAAACAATGAACAGTGTAGAACAGTGGTTCAGCTACAACAAGCTAATTATAAACAAAGAAAAGACAGTAGCACTGAATTTCTATAATGTAAAAGGAAGACACCACCCAAACATAGAAATAGAACTTAGGGACAGAGTTCTTGAAAGTGTTGACAGCACTAAATTTCTGGGACTCTGGCTCCAGAACAACACAAAATGGGCGGTACATATTGAATATTTGCAAAGAAAACTAAGCAAAACCTGTTACATGATATGGATCTTAAAAACTTGTTGCAGCAAAGCCAGCCTGTTAAATGTATACTACTCCTATGTGCATTCTTTAATTAAATATGGCATAATCTTCTGGGGCAATACAACAACAAATATTAAACTTTTCAGGATGCAAAAGAGAATACTAAGAATTATTGAAGGGGTAAACAATACGAAATCGTGCAGACCCATATTCAAAAAACTGTCAGTTCTTCCTCTTCCTTGCATTTTTATCTATGAAACATCAGTTTTCATCAAACAATATATCAATAGACACCCAGATATCTTATTAAAAAATGAAGATATACATGCACACAATACAAGGCAAAAATCTGACCTTCATGTGAAACGGGTGAGAACATCATTGTGCCAAAAAGGCACACTACATACTGGGATAAAGATTTTCAATAATCTACCTAAACATATTAAATCAATAGGTAAACTCTGTGGTTTTAAGGCTGAAGTAAAGGCATATTTAATTGATCATTGCTTTTACAGTCTGACAGAATACATAAAAGCCAAAAAACAAAAATAAAGATGCATTATTAATATTCTAATTTGTATGTTGCCTGTAATGTTTGTTGTATTTATGAATCTGTGCTAAATTACTTCAATATCTAGTCCTTAGGATTGCAATACAAACTGTATTTTATCTTGTAAATACCTAACCATGTCCAATATCCTTGTATATATTCTATACATATAGGATTTGAAGGACTAAATAAATAAATAAATAAATAAATAAATTATTTTTTGGCCGCCAGACATAGCTACATCCTGGTCACTAGTCACACTTTATACAATTTGTGGTGGCTGCCCCAAAAGTACCGCTGAGGACCTTGGGTTTGGGAGCTGACACAAAACTTGTGACTTTGATTTGATTCCAAAGATGAAGGAACCACTTTGTGGCATTCACTTCAGAACTGCTCCAGAGTATGACAGGCAGTAGACCACACCATTCACACCATCAGCAGAACACGCTCTGCTAATGGTATACTATGCCTTCCACATCCCTGGCAACGTGTTCTACACAATGCTGGTGACTGTTTGAAGGACAGTAACAGGTGCTAACATGTAACTCTTTTGTATCGGTTGTGAAAAAATAGTTGCCACCATTTAAGTTCCAACCCTTGTACCTTGAAAGATTGAACAATATTTAATACTTCACTCAAAGATGGGGTTTCAAGTTGTAGTGCGCACTGACGCACCTCCTTTTCATGAGGCAACCAAATGATTGTGCCATTATCCATAGAACCGGCATAGGAATCGTGATGAGAATTGGTAACAAACTGACATTTGTGAATTAGACCGTGGTGTGGAGTTCTGCCACCTCAGCCCTGTAGGACTGGGGGGCAATGTCAGAACTCTACAAGCAATGAAACATGTACATTTAATGGTGATAATTTGACAACTTAAACACTTCATCAAATCAAAGTGATGCAAGTTCCTTGAGTGTGGCTAACTGTTAGGTGCATCCACTGGTGCTCTTCATTTTGAGAAATATGGATGGTGCTCTTTCTTTGTCACACATTAAAAATTCCAATTTATCCAGAATTTTTTGTATTTTAAATCTTTCAGGACTGCTTAGTAGAAGAAATTCACATTTTTCACTGAAAAGAACATTGGAGGGTGTGATTTTCATTTAATTGAACAATGGCGAGTCCAGGTGAGAATACCAACAACTATGAAAAGGATACATTGCTACTCAATGTGTCATCTTTATGGTGAGTAACACTCTTACACCTTTCATTAAAATCAGTGTTTAAGTTGTAAAAGTGCATTACCATTTACTGTGGATGCTTTGTTGGCATACTACTATATACTGAGTCCAGCATGTATTGTATAATGTAGTGTTCTGTAATGTATATGACAGCCGGCAAGTTTTGTGTTGCAATCATTCTCTTAGAAAACTTTTGTCATGGATGAAATAATCTTCCTGCAGATGTTTCCTGACTCATTACATAGCCAATATATCTATATTGTTGCCAATGTATAATACTGCTCGTAGTCCTGTCAAGTCATAGTACAAGTTGATAGTGTGGCATCACAGTCCAGATGGGTGGAAACAAACAGTTGTAATGTTTGCATTTACAATGTTAAGAGTTGGCCTACACATGAAAAAAGAAATGAGACGTAATAATAAACCCAAGCCATGTTTCTGCAAACACTCTATTAACTTTTGGCAGCCACTGTATTGTGAATTTTTAGTTCAGTGACTACAGTAATAAATTTCTGATAATGGTCATCAATAGGTATTTGCTTATAAGATTAATAGAGTGTGTCTTAAATCTTGAAATAGTCACAAACATAATGCAAGCAAATTGCTAGTAGGTGGAAAAAATGCGGAAAGAAAAATTAAATATTGCTGTCACTGTTGCAATACCAGCCATTGATATTCTAAGTAGGATTTCATGAATAACAATTCATGAAATCCTACTTAACATGCACAAAAACGGAAAGGACAAATGGCTTTCACTGCAATTATAAAGCAAAATTTTCTCTCCACATCTTTTCCATGTACTAGTAAATTACTTGCACTCTGGTGGTGACCATTTCAAGATTTAAAACATGTTCCATTGATTTTGTGAGCAAATACCCATTTATCACCATTACAAGAAATTCCTTGTTGTTGTCATTGAACTTAAAATTCACATTACATGGCTGCCAAAAGTTAAGAGAGTGACTGCAGAAATACTGCTCACATTTATTATTACATATCATTTCTTTCCACATATGTAGGCAAACACTAACATCGTAAATGCAAACATTACAACTATTTGTTTAAACCCCATGCCCCCATGGACTGTGATGCTACACTATCAACTTGTACTATGACTAAACAGGATTACAAGCAATATCACACATCACCAACAACAGAAATCTACTGGTTATTTAGTTGGTCAGGGAACATCTACAGAAAGATTGTTCATTCATGACAAAAGTTTTCTAAGAAAATAAATGCAACATAAAACTTGCCACCCGTAATATCCTTTATAGAACAGTGCATTATACAATACATGTTGGACTTGGTATATAGAAGCATGGCAACAAAGCAAGATCATCACACTCACATCATCACATCCATAGCAAATGGTAATTCAGTTTTACAAATGAAACACTCAATTTTATGAAAAGGATAAGAGTGCTACTCACCATAAAGATAACACATTGAGTAGCAATCTGTCCTTCTCTTAACTGCTGATATTGCAGCTTGGACTCTCCTTTGTTCAGTTTATTGAAATGTACATCCTCCAATGGCTGTGCTGTCGAAAATTGTGAAACTTTGTATTAACTCCTGCATCTGGACATCATTCCTTTCCTGTTCCTTTCCCCAGTGCCAGGCTGCCTTCTCCTCCTGGTGTAGAAACAACTAAAAACACCAAAACCTAAATTTTCAACATTTCCTTTTCCATTAATGTGTGTCAGATATACACCACTCATTCTGGATTCAAAATTTGTTGAACCCTTCTTCTCCCTGAAGTGGTGTTAATATTAAATTTTGACAATATTTTGAATTAAATTATAGAGTATACAACAAAAAGGGTATAATTAAAAATAGTTTGTGAAAAAACTGATTGCTTCTATGTCAAATGATTTGGTGTAACCTCATAATGACTCCACACTTCCAATTTTTTCATGGAAACAAAGGATGCCCACAGGCAAGATAAAATGCTGTATATATACCGAGCCAGGTGGCGCAGTGGTTAGACACTGGACTCGCATTCGGGAGGACGACGGTTCAATCCCGCATCTGGCCATCCTGATTTAGGTTTTCCGTGATTTCCCTAAATCGCTCCAGGCAAATGCCGGGATGGTTCCTTTCACAGGGCACGGCCGACTTCCTTCCCCATCCTTCCCTAATCCGATGAGACCGATGACCTTGCTGTCTGGTCTCCTTCCCCGAAACAACCAACCAACCAACCAAAGTGCTGTATATGTCGAACTATTTTCAAGGCCACCCTCACAGTTCAGAAATCCCATGAAATCAACAAATTCAGAGAAGAATAAATCCTCAGTATAAATATGGTACAACACCCTTACCACATTACTTTCATTTTGTGAGTGCACAATAATGCTGTGCTATATGATATTAACTAGCTTAGTGCCCACTGCTTCACTCGTGTAAACTGTATGGCCTACAGAGATCAAATTTTTATGTTTACAAATTGCAACAGCTTTTACACTTTTCACACTAATTAAGGCCTCATAAGCGTGGCCTTTTCTGAATGTACTTCTGCCCAAAAAGCAATTCTGGTAGCTAGAGTCCAAAGTTTTCATTAATCATGCCTTTGGCATTCTTCAGGAGATATTTCTATAGCAACTTTCATTCCCTAACAAATATTTCTTTATATCTAACCAAAAAGTGAAATACCAATTTTCGTAAATTTGGCTTTAATATTTTTTTAATGTAATGAAATATTTTCTTAAAATTTTTTGCTCCCATTGTACTCTCTTGGACCCTGAATTTCCAGAAACACTGAAACCTATATTATTATTATTATTATTTCCAACTGAGAATTCAAATACTAATTGTTACAGATAAAGCCTTAAAAATCCTTTAGCAGTTCTTTAGTAATTATTTAATTTTCAAAAACTTTTCACCCGCTATTATACCCCCTTAGTTGTTGAATTTACAAAAATGCTGAAACACATATTTTTATTTCCTGAAAGAAACCAAATACCACTTTTCACAGTTCTAGCTTCAAAATTACCTTCACAGCAACTTATTTTCAAAAAGCCTTTTATCCCCAGTTTCACCCCCTTAGGAGTGCAATTTCAAACAATCCTTTCTTAAATGCTCCCTACAGTGTAAAATCCACACCCTCTGCAAATTTCAAGTTTCTGTCCTTACCAGTTTTGGTAGGCAATGATAAATCAGTGAATCTGTCTGACCTTATTTGACCCCCTTATGGGCTTAATTTCCAAAAACGTGAAACATGTATTTTTAATCTCTAACCAAAAAACCAAACACCAAATTTCAAAGATTTACCTTTAAAAATGCTATTGCAATGAAATATTTTCATAAATGTCGAACACGCCGCCCCCCCCCCTCCCCCTGTACTTTATCCCTGCCACCTTCAGAATTTGAAAGAGAGCATTCCAGTCAACATTGTAAAAAGCTTGCTCTAAGTCTACAAATGCTAGAAACATAGGTTTGCCTTTCCTTAATCTTTCTTCTAAGATAAGTCGTAAGGTCAGTATTGCCTCACGGGTTCCAGTGTTTCTACGGAATCCAAACTGAACTTCCCCAAGGTTGGCTTCTACTAGTTTTTCCATTCATCTGTAAAGAATTCGTGTTAGTATTCTACAGCTGTGACTTATTAAACTGATAGTTCGGTAATTTTCACATCTGTCAACACCTGCTTTCTTTGGGATTGGGATTATTATAATCTTCTTGAAGTCTGAGGGTATTTCGCCTGTTTCATACATCTTGCTCACCAGATGGTAGAGTTTTGTCAGGACTGGCTCTCCCAAGGCCGTCAGTAGTTCCAATGGAATGTTGTCTACTCCGGGGGCCTTGTTTCGACTCGGGTCTTTCAGTGCTCTGTCAAACTCTTCACGTAGTATCATATCTCCCATTTCATCTTCATCTACATCCTCTTCCATTTCCATAATATTGTCCTCAAGTACATCGCCCTTGTATAGACCCTCTATATACTCCTTCCACCTTACAGCTTTCCCTTCTTTGCTTAGAACTGGGTTTCCATCTGAGCTCTTGATATTCATACAAGTCGTTGTCTTATCTCCAAAGGTCTCTTTAATTTTCCTGTAGACAGTATCTATCTTACCCCTAGTGAGATAAGCCTCTACATCCTTACATTTGTCCTCTAGCCATCCCTGCTTAGCCATTTTGCACTTCCTGTCGATCTCATATTTGAGACGTTTGTATTCCTTTTTGCCTGCTTCATTTACTGCATTTTTATATTTTCTCCTTTCATCAATTAAACTCAATATTTCTTTTGTTACCCAAGGGTTTCTACTAGCCCTCGTCTTTTTACCTATTTGATCTTCTGCTGCCTTCACTACTTCATCCCTCACAGCTACCCATTCTTCTTCTACTGTATTTCTTCCCCCCATTACTGTCAATTGTTCTCTTATGCTCTCCCTGAAACTCTGTACAACCTCTGGTTCTTTCAGTTTATCCAGGTCCTATCTCCTTAAATTCCCACATTTTAGCAGTTTCTTCAGTTTTAATGTACAGGTCATAACCAATAGATTGTGGTCAGAGTCCACATCTGCCCCTGGAAATGTCTTACAATTTAAAACCTGGTTCCTAAATCTCTGTCTTACCATTATATAATCTATCTGATACCTTTTAGTATCACCCCATAGAGGTTCAATTTCCAAAAACACTGAAACAAATATTTCTTTTATTTGTACCCGAGAAGTCAAAATGCCAATGTTCATAGATGTAGCTTTAAAAATACTTCAATAGTTCCTTAATAATGATACACTTTCAAAAAAAGTTTCACGTACTATTTCACCCCTACAGGGTTAATTTTCCATAAATGATGAAACATATTTCTTTGTTTCTGACCATGAAACGAAATACCAATCTTTGTGGGCCTAGCTTACAAACTGACTTATAATGACATTTCAAAAAGAAAACTCTTCATCCCCCCTTTTCACCCCTTTTACGCTTGGAATATCGAAAAATCCCTTCTTAAACAATTCCTACAGTATAAGATCCATACTTTTTTCAAATTTCAGATAATTATCCTTAGCGGTTTGGGGCAATGAAGAGTCAGTAATGACGTTGCGTTTCATACATACAGATTGAGATATAATGTACCACCTGCATTTATAAGCCATTCACATTCTAAATAGTAGAAAATGTGTCCCTTGGAACCATTCCAACAGATTCAGTTTGTACCAAATATTTAGAAAATAAACTATTTTCTCCATAACAGTGTAATAAAAATATGGCAGGACATACCACAGTCTTCATCAATGAAATTTTTCAATTTGCATAAAGAATTTCGACTGGCCACAGTATGGGAATCCATTCATTTTATTACTGGTTCAGTCTGAACAATACCACTCCTATAAAAATAAAGAAGATAAACAACAAAATGGTTGCATGCATATTGCAGCAAGTATAAAATTAACTGTGTATAGATATCGATTACAAAACCAACAATTAATGCACCACTACATGAAAGTTATTTTTAAAATTCCTCATATTTTGCAAATCACTGATCTAGTTTAGCAGCAGTATTTTATCCAAACAAAGCTAACCGTATTTTCTGCTTGTTAAATGTCACAAGAGCAGGGATCTTGCATTAATGAATAGTAATTTTACCAGTCAAAAGGTACTCCACTTTTATTATTTCACGAAACATATTTGCAAACATATCTGCAGGACCTCACACTATATGTGGGGCCTATAAAAGTGGCAAACAGTATGTATTTCTGCCATGAGATTTGTTGTGCAAACTGTTCCTATCACTGTAATTCTCTGAACATCAAAGCTTTAGACAATAATCATCATTATCTTCATCAACAAAGCAACTGACTGTCAAAGAAGTAACAGGATTGCACAAATATAACAAGTTTAGTGGTGCCCACTAGGACCAGAGATTACATTGGTGTCAGCAATGAAATGTAGCTTTCTGCATCTGTTTTCATCACAACATTTAACATGGGATGTGCTGTTAGACATTGTCATGTTTGCCCAAGTATTTTTCCCGGAGTCAACAAAACCATCCCTCCTCATTCTATGAGGGTCACTCCAAAATAAATGTACACTATTTTTGTAAAAATAGTTTTCATTCTGCATGTGTGAAAGTTTTACAGTGTGTAGATACATCCTTCCCACTAGTTTTCAAAGTTAGTTCAACCTGTTCCCGTGAGTGGCGCCCTCACAGCACATCTTCAAGGTGGCTGCTACACTTGACATTTGTCAGAAGCAACATGCTGTCATAGAATTCCTGTGCTGTGAAAACGAGACAGTGGGAAACATCCACAAGAGGTTGAAAAAGGTGTATGGAGATTCTGCTGTTGATCTCAGTTAGTTGGTGGGCAAGCAGGTTACATGATGAAAGTGGGCACGGCAATATTGAGGATTGTCCTCACAGCGGCAGGCCTCGTACTGCACACACTCCATGATCACAAAACTCGGACGGACAACACTGAAACACTTGCCTTACAGTCCTGACTTGGCTCCATGTGACTATTATCTCTTTGGGAAACTGAAAGACTCTATTCATGGAACAAGGTTTGAAGATGATGACTGCCTTGTGCATGCTGCCAAACAGTGGCTCCAATAGGTTGGTTCATAATTTTACTGTGCAGGTATACAGGCACTGGTTCCAAAACAGCGTAAGGCAGTCAAGAGGGATGGAAATTATGTGGAGAAATGAAAATATTGTTCCTAAAGGATGTATCTACACACTGTAAAACTTTCAAACATGTAGAATAAAAGATGGATTTAAAAAGAGAGAGAGAGAGAGAGAGAGGGGGAGAGGAGGGGGGATCATTATCTGCAAACTGTTCCTCTACTGTACGCAGTATACAGTGCAGTAGAATGTGTTTATAACCATCCACAATTAGCATTTTGTAAGCACAATAAGGTAACCATACCCAAACCACAAGAAATACCTCCATAATGTAACACCACTGCCTTCGTACTTCACTATCGGGACTACACAGGATGGCACCTAAAGTTCTCCGGAATTCACCAAATACCAAACCCAAACCTTTCCCTCAAACTGCCACAGGGTATCGAGTGATTCATCATTCCAAATCATCCAGTGTCCAGTGATTTTGGCCTTCACACCACCTCATGTGTCGCTTAACACTGACCATAGAAATTTGATGCTTGTGAGGAGCTGTTCAACCATGACACACCATTTCTTTTGAGCTCCATACAAACAGTCACTGTGATAGCTCCACTGCTAACAATTTGAAATCCCCAAGTGATTCCCTTCACAGACTTCATGTAATTTTTTACAGTCTCCCTCCCGCAATGGTCAATTGTCCCTATCCATCTCAACATGAGGTCTACCTGGATCGGTTTGCTGTGATCGTTCCTTTACATTTACATTTCACAATCACATCACCAACAGCTGACTTGGGCAGAGCTTTAGAAGGGTTGAAATGTTGCTGATGGATTTGTTACTCAAGTGACAACCAATCAGTAGTGCATGTCAAAGTTGCGACATTAAGCTCTCCTGACTGTTAATCCTTCTCTACTGACAACGAGATACTCCTTGCCTCCTTTTATACTCGTTGTTCTGCCTCTTGTGATATCTAGTGGTCAATTCCACGTTACATAGAAGTGTTCTGGTACTTCTGGCCAGACAGTGTATGTCTAGCTTGTATTCACACAGTCGTTAAGTATCACTCAAAAGTTATCACTTACTGCAACTTAGTGCATTTGAGGTACAGAATAATACTTCTTTTGAATTAACAATCAAAGACAGAACTACACTGTATCTTAACCTCATCACCCAGACACTAACAGCATTTTGATTCATTACTGATGCACGAAAAAATGTAATTCATTGCAAGATCGACCATTTAAGTACAGAAAAGGAGAGCATGACACTTTATGCAAAAATTCAGGCCATTTCAGTGATCTTAGCAAATTTAGTTGATTAACTTTTGAACTGTTCAGTTGTTGTAACTGAATTAGAAATTTCAGCAACACAAAATAAGGTTGAAAATTCCATATCAACAGAAGTGGATTCAAGAAATCCTTAAACATATTAAAACAAAGTATGTTCTGAATACTCAATAACAGCAGAAACACTGAAATTATCAAAATCAAATATTATCAAATTTTAACAGTTGTTCTCTGAGAAGATCTGGAAACTGGCAAACATGCAGAAAAATGGCAAATAGCTCTAATCCAAACCCTTCATTTAAAAAAATATAAATAAATAAGGTGTTGATAACTACAGAGAAATATTGATTTCATCTATTCTATTATGAAACTGTAAATAAACTTTTGAAACAAAATTAAGAGAACATTTATCTAAACAATTCCCAGAATATGAGGGTGACTTCAGAAAGGGAAGATTAAATCAGAAATCTACTCTAGATATAAGATCAATAATTTCTCACAGTATTTTATGCACAAAACTATATACTTTAATTTGCTGACTTACAAAACATCTGACCCTGTAGATAGAGTAACACAGGATAAAAATATCACAGAATTTGAAGTGATAGCAAAATTAGTAAACATTATCTGTGAAACCCAAACTAATAATTAGTCGTTTTCCAAATTAAGGTATTTTCCAGATTTTTCAAGTCAAACCTTTCTCAAGTTTACTTTTTCACTACATTTGGCTCCAGAGTGTCCTTTTTTACAGAGGTATATATTGACATTTCTTAGAATATCTATAATTAATTATTTTTAGAAGTATAAATCAGAGAGTAATTGGGGACAGATCATATCAAAAATTAACAGATTAGAAATAAAACATTTTTAAAATATTAAATATTGTATTTTGATTTAAAGGCAACAGAAAATATCAAATAAAAATTGCAAATTCTGTTTTTACAAATACAGATACATTATTAGTTACTGATTAAAACTGATTAAAGGGAACAAACTCTAAAAATACATCATAATAAAATGAATATAACACTTCATTACATTTTGTATTTCTGCCAAGATCTCTGGTGCTTTGCTCAACATAATTGCTCCTTTCGTTTCTAATTCTTTGATTTCAGCTTGCTTTCACTTGTTCGGTAATCATTCTTTCTTTTCTTATTCACATTTCTTCTAATTTTTTAGGTCCTCTTTGCACAAAGAATGTGCATGCAGAAAGAGGATATAAGACTTTTGTCAATATCACCATTTCCATAATAGTTTTCTTTATGAACCAAGAAGCAATGCTATACTTTCCCCTTTCAGGTGGTCTTTTATGTAGCTCAGCAACTTACTTCTTCAAATGTGGAATATTTTGTTTAAGTGCTCTCTTCATGATTTACAACATTTCCAACCCATCTTATAGAACAAAATTTGAAAGGGAGCTTGGAAAACCATGTAATATTTGAGAAGGTTGTCCTCTTTGAAGGAAAATACTTCATAAAGTGCAGAACCACCCTAAGAAATTCAAAAACATTCCAGCCACTTTCATTATGAGCAGTTTTCAAAGCTTCATTCACTACATGAGGTGAGCAATTGCAACACTGAAACATTTGTGTTCGATTATCTTCTTCATTTAACAGAAATGCTTGAAAATCATGCAACATATTTAAGTTCACATCTGGTCCATCCACAGAAATTTGGATTATATTCTTAGGTGAAAAATTCAAACCATTCAGATCCTTCAGGAAACCTGACTGTAAATCAGAAGATGTGGCAAAATTTAAAAACACAAATGTTACATATCTTGTGGATATAGACCGATATTGTTCATCCCTGAAACACCAAATCCGTCTGTGCCTTTTGCACAACTTCGCTTAAACTCTCGTCATTTGACACACAAAAGAATCAAACTTCCCTGACTTTGTTAGGTAGGAGTTTCAGGAAATAAGGGCCAAGTACACAAGTAATTATATGTGACAACCTACAGTTGCGTAACTGTAATTTTTTTGTAATCATGCTGCCAGAAAACATAATTTGGAATATGTCTGTTGTATTTCCAGAACTCACTGAAGAATGAGACATGACACTATTCATAGACCATATAATCTCAGATTTTACTATCTCCTCAATAACTAAAAAATGTTTCAATGAGTTTGTTTTGGAATCCTCTTCAACTGAAGTTCTAGATATTGTAGTAAGAGCAAGTGATTGTAATTTGTCACTACCATTTAAATTCCTTTCAGAAGAAACTTGTGACTGAGCTGGCACTGTTTGTACTATACCTCAAGACAACTTGTTTTGTTGCCTTGAAAATAATGAATCAACCAATGTTGAATGTCTCTTTCCTCTTGCATGTGTTTTTATATTTGAAATGCCACTGGTACTAATGTCTAAGTCACATTTGCACAAAATGGTCGACAGATGCCAAGTTATAATCTTGAAGTAGTACTAATATGGTGTGGGAAACATTTTAGTTAGCAAGAAAACGATTTTACTCTGATTGCCCTTAACATCTTTAAAATGAGATTACAAATACAACAGTTTTATATTAGTAATTAAAAATTTTTAAGGAAGTGTCTTTCCAAAAAAGTTGCAGAATAAAGATATTTAAACAGAAGTGGGAGTGGACAGAATTACAGAAACAGCTGATAATCCTCCAGCACCACATGGGATGGCAGCACTGTCATGGGTGGAAATACAATTTATATGTCATTTCCACTAGGTGTATATGTGGTGTCACATATATCTCAATGAAGTCACACCTTCACATTTCTCAATTTCCTCTCGTGGTTGCAAACTGCAGTAGCAGAGGCTTTGCTGACGTGGCTTACACAGATGGACTCTTAAGTTTCCTACACATAATGAAGACCTAAGAGATCTGGAGAATTTTTATATGTTGTTGTTGTTGTTGTTTTGTGGTCTTCAGTCCTAAAACTGCAGCTTTCCATGCTACTCTATCCTATGCAAGCTGCTTCGTCTCTAAGTATCTAATGCAACCTACATCCTTCTGAATCTGTTTAATGTATTAATCTTGTGGTCTCCCTCTACAATTTTTACCCTCCACATTGCACCCCAGTACTAAATTAAATTGGTGATCCCTTGATGGCTCAGAACATGCCCTACCAACTGATCCCTCCTTCTAGTCAACTTACACCACAAATTCTTCTTCTCCCCAATTCTATTCAGTGCCTCCTCATTAGTTACATGAACTACCCATCTAATCTTCAGTATTCTTCTGTAGCACCACATTTAGAAGCTTCTATTCTCTTTTTGTCCAAACTATTTATCATCCAGATTTCACTTGCATACATGGCTACCCTCCATGCAAATACATTCAAAAAAGACTACCGGACACTTAAATCGATACTAGATGTTAAGAAATTTCTCTTCTTCAGAAACGTTTTGCTTGCCATTGCCTGTCTACTTCGAGCATCGTCAGTTATTTTTCTCCCCAAATAGCAAAACTCATTTACTACTTTAAGCTAATCATTTCCCAATCTAATTCCCTCAGCATTACCTGATTTAATTCGACTACATTCCATTATCATCATTTTGCTTTTGTTTATGTTAATCTTTATATCCTCCCTTCAAGACAATGTCTGTTGCGTTCAACTGCTCTTCCAGGTCCTTTGCTGTCTCTGGCAGAATTATAATGTCAGTGGCTAACCTCAAAGTTTTTATTTCTTCTCCATGGATTTTAATTCCTACGCCAAAATTTTCTTTTGTTTCCTTTACTGCTTGCGCAATATACAGATTGAATAACATTGGGGATAGGCTACAACCGTCTCTAGGGTAACTGGTAGGGTCAATATTGCCTCATATTGGGGATAGGCTACAACCGTCTCTAGGGTAACTGGTAGGGTCAGTATTGCCTCACGTGTTCCAACATTTCTACAGAATCCAAACTGATCTTCTCCAAGATCTGCTTCCACGAGTTTTTACATTCATCTGTAAGGAATTCGTGTTATTATTTTGCAGCTGTGACTTATTAAACTGATAGTTCAGTAATTTTCAGACCTGTAAACACCTGCCTACATTCTTCTTGAAGTCTGAGGTTATTTCACCTGTCTCATACATCTTGCTCTCCAGCTGGTACAGTTTTGTCAGGGCTGGCTCTCCCAAGGCCATCAGTAGTTCTGATCGAATGTTGTCTACCCCCGGGGCCTTGTTTCGACTTAGGTCTTTCAGTGCTCTATCAAACTATTCATGCAGTGTCATATCTCCCATTTCATCTTCATCTACATCCTCTTCCATTTCCATAATATTGTCATCAAGTAAATCGCCCTTGTATAGACCCTATATACTCCTTCCATCTTTCTGTTTCCCTCCTTTGCTTAGAACTGATTTTCCATCTGAGCTCTTGATATTCATACAGGTGTTACTCTTCTCTACAAAGGTCTCTTTAATTTCCTTGTAGGCATTATCTATGTTACTCCTAGTGATGTATGCCTCTACATCCTTACATCTGTCCTTTAGCCATTCCTGCTTAGCGATTTTGAACTTTCTGTCAATCTCATTTTGGAGATATTTGTATTCCTTTTTGCTTCCTTCATTTACTGCATTTTTGTTTTCTCCTTTCATCAATTAAATTCAATATCTCTTCTGTTACAGTAGGATTTCTACTAGCCCTCATATTTTTACCTACTTGATCCTCTGCTGCCTTCACTACTTCATCCCTCAGAGCTACCCATTCTTCTTCCACTGTATTTCTTTCCCCCGTTCTTGTCATTCATTCCCTAATACTCTCTCCAAAACTCTCAACAACTCCTGGTTCTTTCAATTTATCCAGGTTCCATCTCCTTAATTTCCGACCTTTTGCAGTTTCTTCAGTTTTAATCTACAGTTCATAACCAATAGATTGTGGTCAGAGTCCACATCTGCACCTGGAAACGTCTTACAATTTAAAACCTGGTTCCTATATCTCTGTCTTACCATAATATAATCTATCTGAAACCTTCCAGTGTCCCCATGCCTCTTCCATGTATATAACCTTCTTTTATGATTCTTAAACCAAGTGTTAGCTATGATTAAGTTACGCTCTGTGCAAAATTCTACCAGGCAGTTTCCTCTTTCATTCCATTCCTTAGCCCCATTCCATATTCACCTACTACTTTTCCTTTTCTTTCTTTTCCAACTATCGAATTCCAATCCCTCATGACTATTAAATTTTTATCTCCCTTCACTACCTGAATAATCTCTTTTTTCTCGTCATACATTTCCTCAATCTCATTGTCATCTGCGGAGCTAGTGGTCATATAAACTTGTACTAGTGTCGTAGGTGTTGGCTTTGTGTCTGTCTTGGTTACAATAATGCGTTCACTATGCTGTTTGTAGTAGCTCACCGATGCTCCTATTTTTTTTACTCATTATTTAACCGGCTCCTGCATTACCCCTATTTGATTTTGTATTTATAACCCTGTATTCACTTGACCAGAAGTCTTGTTCCTCCTGCCACTGTACTTCATGAATACCCTTTATTTCTAACTTTAACCTATCCATTTTCTTTTTAAATTTTATAACCTACCTATCCGATTAAGGGATTTGACTTTCCGCACTCTGATCCATATAACACCAGTTTTGTTTCACCTGATAACGACGTCCTCCTGAGTAGTCCCTGCCCAGAGATCCAAATGGGCGACTACTTCACCTCCAGAATATTTTACCCAAGAGGACGCCATCATCATTTAACCATACAATAAAGCTGCATGCCCTCAGGAAAAATTACGGCTGTAGTTTCCCCTTGCTTTCAGCCTTTTGCAATACCAGCACTGCAAGGCCGTTTTGGTTAATGTCACAAAGCCAGATCAGTCAATCATCCAGACTGTTGCCCCTGCAACTACTGAAAAGGCCGCTGTCCCTCTTCAGGAACCACATGCTTGTCTAGCCTCTCAACAGATACCCCTCCATTGTGGTTGCACCTACGGTACGACTATATGTATCACTGAGGCATGCAAGCCTCCCCACCTATGATACAAGTTACACTTCACCACTTGATTATCATCCTTCATTATCTGGCACAGTTCACAAGTTCTTATAACTGTTAAGACTTTCTTACTGATGTTCTTAAGGGGACGTGCTCATGAAAATGACCAAAAATTTGAAAAAAGCAATTCATGCTGGTTTCAAAAATGCGTAGTTAATGGGCACTATCATTTTACGTTCGTTCTTAAATTGCGGTTGAACGTAATGTTTCACAGTGGTCATCCCCATCTGCCAGTTTGAAGTGCATCAGAATACGTGATGCATTATTTTGTTCCGTTTTTTTGCATCATTAGTTAGGGATCATTAACACACGTGTATTCTAGAAGGCACTGACTTCCAGAACCAAAGTACAGGCATGTCTAGAAGGCTATGGTTCGAATGTTTACATTAGTGGTTTTATAGTTATTGTGTGTAGTTTTGTTTCTGTGTGTGTGTGTGTGTGTGTGTGTGTGTGTGTGTGTGTGTGTGTGTGTGTGTGTTTCCTGTGCTACAAATGGCGAGAGTAAAGAAATTCAGCCTCAAATGAAATATTTGTGGCAACCTGTTCCAAACACAACCAAAATACACTTCAGTTGCTTCAGAACTCACCCACGGATGCTGTGTCTACAGGCAGTGCTTCTAGACATAAACTTTCATTTTCTGAAAGTAATAAGAGCAAGCTTAGTAGTATTGTAAGCAGCAATAATGATGGAAATGTTATTGTGAACCCAAATAACCTACCAAGACTTTTGAAGAGTGCTGTGAAATGTAAGTACTGCAATTGTGAAGAGGGTACTGACGTTTCTGAGGACATTTCAGCAAGGAACGGTCTTTCAAATTGTTAGTGATTGCCTGTAACTCGTATAAGATGCACAGTGATACTATGACATCGCCAGTAACTGATAGTCAACATTACAGAGTAAATATTCAACTTGAAACTTCCTGGCAGATTAAAACTGTGTGCCCAACTGAGACTCGAACTCAGGACCTTTGTCTTTCGCGGGCAAGTGCTCTACCATCTGAGCTACCAAAGCACGACTCACGCCCAGTCATCACAGCTTTACTTCTGCCAGTATCTCGTCTCCTACCTTCCAAACCTTACAGAAGCTCTCCTGCGAAGCTTGCAGAACTAGCACTCCTGAAAGAAAGGATACTGCGGAGACATGGCTTAGCCACAGCCGGAGGCTCCGCAGTATCCTTTCTTTCAGGCGTGCTAGTTCTGCAAGGTTCGCAGGAGAGCTTCTGTAAGGTTTGGAAGGTAGGAGACGAGATACTGGCAGAAGTAAAGCTGTGATGACTGGGCGTGAGTCGTGCTTTGGTAGCTCAGATTGTAGAGCACTTGCCTGGTAGGAGACGAAATACTGGCAGAAGTAAAGCTGTGATGACCGGGTGTGAGTCGTGCTTCGGTAGCTCAGATGGTAGAGCACTTGCCCGCGAAAGGCAAAGGTCCCGAGTTCGAGTCTCAGTCGGGCACACAGTTTTAATCTACCAGGAAGTTTCATGTCAGCGCACACTCCGCTGCAGAGTGAAAATCTCATTCTGGAAATATACAGCTTGCTTATGCAATGCCATGTGTTGGAAGGAGAAAGAGAGCTGCCCAGACTTTTTGTACAGTGACGGATTTGCCTCCACCTCCACTGAGGCTTGACAGATACAATAAATTAATACATAATGCTTGATGTGGTGTAAGTCTACATTCAATTAAGAGAGCAGCAGAAGAAGCAGTAGCCTTATCTGAAAATACAGACATTGTAGCAGCATTTGATGGAACTTGGCAAAAGAGAGGTAATACTTCTCCGATTGGGGTTGTAACTGCCACATTTATTGAAACTGGTAAGATACTAGATTATGAATGTCTAACAGAGCACTGCCACGGTTGTTCAAGTAAATTTATTGGCACACACATTTGTGTAAAGAACTTTGATGACATTAGTGGAAACAAGTAAAACGAAAGGAGTTCTAAACATTTTTAGAAGATCAGAGGTCAGTCATGTTGTGAGGTATGTTGGCTATCTTGGGAATGGCAACTGTGAAGGACACACTACTGTTGTTAATGACATACCATATGGGAACACTCTGATAGAAAACCTTGAATGTGTTGGGCATGTACAAAAAAGAGTGGGAGCTCGGCTGAGAAAATTATGTAAAGACTTCAGTGGAAAGAAACTGTGAGACGAAAAACACATTGGTGGTCCAGGTCATCTTACACAAAGTGAAACTGATTCTTTGACTCAATATTATAGACTAGCAATAATGTAGGAGATTTGGAGAACATGAGACGAGCTGTTCGGGCAACATGGTTTCACAGAGTATCAACAGATGAAAGAGCATGATTTGTGTCCAAAAGGGGAAGATTCGTGGTGCAAATACTCGTTGAGCAATGCTACAGGCTTACAATAGAACCACAAGCATTCCTTACCACTTGCTGTAATGATATATAAAAGATGTTGTTGAAAGACAGGTGAGGTATGAGCGGCGGCAAATTGAAATTAGCGGAGATTGAGGCCTGGTGGATAACGAGAAGAGAGGATATACTGAAGGGCAAGTTCCCATCTCCGGAGTTCTGACAGGTTGGTGTTAGTGGGAAGTATCCAGATAACCCGGACAGTGTAACACTGTGCCAAGATATGCTGGCCGTGCACCAAGGCATGTTTAGCCACAGGGTGATCCTCATTACCAACAAACACTGTCTGCCTGTGTCCATTCATGCAAATAGACAGTTTGTTGTTGGTCATTCCCACATAGAAAGCTCACAGTGTAGGCAGGTCAGTTGGTAAATCACGTGGGTGCTTTCACACGTGGCTCTGCCTTTGATCGTGTACACCTTCCGGGTTACAGGACTGGAGTAGGTGGTGGTGGGAGGGTGTGTGGGACAAGTTTTACACCAGGGGCAGTTACAAGAGTAGGAGACAGAGGGTAGGGAAGGTGGTTTGGGGATTTCATAGGGATGAACTAAGAGGTTACGAAGGTTAGGTGGACGGCAGAAAGACACTCTTGGTGGAGTGAGGAGGATTTCATGAAGGATGGCTCTCATTTCAGGACAGGATTTGAGGAAGTCGTATCCCTGCTGGAGAGCCACATTCAGAGTCTGATCCAGTCCTGGAAAGTATCCTGTCACAAGTGGGGCACTTTTGTGGTTCTTCTGTGGGAGGTTCTGGGTTTGAGGGGATGAGGAAGTGGCTCTGGTTATTTGCTTCTGTACCAGGTCAGGAGGGTAGTTGCGGGATGCGAAAGCTGTTTTCAGGTTGTTGGTGTAATGGTTCAGGGATTCCGGACTGGAGCAGATTCGTTTGCCACGAAGACCTAGGCTGTAGGGAAGGGACCGTTTGATGTGGAATGGGTGGCAGCTGTCATAATGGAGGTACTGTTTGTTGCTTGTTGGTGGGTTTGATGTGGACGGACATGTGAAGCTGGCCATTGGACAGGTGGAGGTCAACGTCAAGGAAAGTGGCATGGGATTTGGAGTAGGACCAGGTGAATCTGATGGAACCAAAGGGGTTGAGGTTGGAGAGGAAATTTTGGAGTTCTTCTTCACTGTGAGTCCAGATCATGAAGATGTCATCAATAAATTTGTACCAAACTTTGGGTTGGCAGGCCTGGGTAACCAAGAAGGCTTCCTCTAAGCGACCCATGAATAGGTTGGCGTACGAGGGGCCCTCCTGGTGCCCAAGGCTGTTCCCTTTAATTGTTGGTATGTGTGGCCTTCAAAAGTGAAGAAGTTGTGGGTCAGGATGAAGCTGGCTAAGGTAATGAGGAAAGAGGTTTTTGGTAGGGTGGCAGGTGATCGGCATGAAAGGAAGTGCTCCATCGCAGTGAGGCCCTGGACGTGCGGAATATATGTGTATAAGGAAGTGGCATCAATGGTTACAAGGATGATTCTCGGGGATAACAGACAGGTTAGGGATTCCAGGCATTCGAGAAAGTGGTTGGTGTCTTTGATGAAGGATGGGAGACTGCATGTAATGGGTTGAAGGTGTTGATCTACATAGGCAGAGATACGTTCTGTGGCGGCTTGGTAGCCAGCTACAACGGGACGGCCGGGATGATTGAGTTTGTGAATTTTAGGAAGAAGGTAGAAGGTAGGGGTGGGGGGTGTTGTTGGGGTCAGGAGGTTGATAGAGTCAGGTGAAAGGTTTTGTAGGGGGCCTAATGTTCTGAGGATTCCTTGAAGCTCCGCCTTGACATCAGGAATGGGATTACCTTGGCAAACTTTGTATGTGGTGTTGTCTGAAAGCTGACGCAGTCCCTCAGCCACATACTCCCGACGATCAAGTACCACGGTCGTGGAACCCTTGTCCGGCGGAAGAATGACGATGGATCGGTCAGCCTTCAGATCATGGATGGCCTGGGCTTCAGCAGTGGTGATGTTGGGAGTAGGATTGAGGTTTCTTAAGAAGGATTGAGAGACAAGGCTGGAAGTCAGAAATTCCTGGAAGGTTTGGAGAGGGTGATTTTGAGGAAGAGGAGATGGGTCCCGCTGTGACGGAGGACGGAACTGTTCCAGGCAGGGCTCAATTTGGATAGTGTCTTGGGGAGTTGGACCATTAGGAGTGGGATTAGGATCATTTTTCTTCGTGGCAAAGTGATATTTCCAGCAGAGAGTACGGGTGTATGACAGTAAATCTTTAACAAGGGCTGTTTGGTTGAATCTGGGAGTGGGGCTGAAGGTGAGGCCTTTGGATAGGACAGAGGTTTCGGATTGGGAGAGAGGTTTGGAGGAAAGGTTAACTATTGAATTAGGGTGTTGTGGTTCCAGATTGTGTTGATTGGAATTTTGAGGTTTTGGGGAGAGTGGGGCTGGAAGTGGGAGATTGAGCAGATGGGAGAGACTAGGTCAGTGTGCAATGAGAGGAGGTTGAGGTTTGCTGGAAAGGTTGTGAAGGGTGAGTAGTTCCCTTTCCGGAGGTGGGAAACCAGGAGATTGGATAGTTTTTTGAGGTGGAGGGTGGCATTCTGTTCTAATTTGCGGTTGGCCTGTAGGAGGATGGTCTCAACAGTCAGTGTGGATGTGAGAGAAGAAAGATTGAGGACTTTTATTAAGGATAGGAGTTGACGGGTGTGCTCATTGGTTGAGTTGATGTGTAGGTGAAGGATTAGGTGGGTGAGGGCAATGGATTGTTCAGTTTGGAACTGGTATAGGGACTGATGGGAAGAAGGGTTACAGCCAGAGATGGAAACTTTAAGTGTGAGGCCTTTGGGGGTAATGCCAAATGTCAGACTGCCTGAGAAAATAGAATATGGGAGTGTAATGTGGCTGGGGCGAAGGCATGTTTGCGGAAGGAATGTAAATAAAACTTAATGGGGTCGTTGTGGGGATGTTGTGAGGGTGACATGGTATTAGAAGGTGGAAAGTGTAACATGAGGCTGAAATGAAAATGAAAATAAAAATATATGGCGAGAGATAAGGTGAACTAGAAAGCAACTGGAGATCTGGTGTGAAAAAAGGCGAAAAAGAGTTGGTTATATCTGGGCTATGTTGATCCTGTGTTGAACTTGGGTTGGTAGACAACGATGTGCACAAAGGTTATGTGGTTGCGTTGCCGACAAAACACGTTAAAGGGTGGAGCAATTCGGGAAAATTTCGAAAAAACGTCGTGTAAATGTATTAAAAGGAGTGGTTTAGTAGTGGCAGATTGTGAAAATGAGGCTAACAATAGTCTGACGAAGAAATAATGACGTTAAAACCTGTGGGAAGCGGCTATAAATGATCAGTGATGTGGGAAAAACGGAAATGGAAAAAAAGCGAAAAAACGAAAGTAATTAGAACTAGCCGAAATGGCTGTTTAATAGCTGAAAGGAACTGTTTGTGAATTGGAAACGGTGGATTTTGTAGCAGCGGTATTGTTGAAAGCGGAAAAAAATTTTTTGGTTATGGTTTGGAAGTGGGTTACGTATTATTGAGTATATATAGGTGGGATAAAATTGTATGGTAGATTCGGTACAGAGGAGAAGGTGAATACAAAGTGAAACTACTCGCAAAAACAGAAAGAGAAAATAAGATGACAGGAAAGATTTCGAAATGCAACAGTGACAATAACAAATGTAATTGTTGGGTTCAAATTAATGATACGAATATAATAGAGGGAAACATTCAACGTGGGAAAAATATATCTAAAAAGAAAGATGATGTGACTTACTGAACAAAAGTGCTGGCAGGTCGACAGGCACACAAACAAACACAAACACACACACGAAATTCAAGCTTTCGCAACAAACTGTTGCTTCATCAGGAAAGAGGGAAAGACGAAAGGATGTGGGTTTTAAGGGAGAGGGTAAGGAGTCATTCCAATCCCGGGAGCGGAAAGACTTACCTTGGGGGAAAAAAGGACAGGTATACACTCGCACACACACACACACACACACATATATATACATCCGCACATACACAGACACAAGCAGACATTTGTAAAGGCAAAGAGTTTGGGCAGAGATGTCAGTCGAGGCGGAAGTAGAGGAAAAGATGCCATCAATAAATCTGTACTAAACTTTGGGTTGGCAGGCCTGGGTAACCAAGAAGGCTTCCTCTAAGTGGCCTATGAATAGGTTGGCGTACGAGGTGGCCATCCTGGTACCCATGGCTGTTCCCTTTAATTGTTGGTATGTCTGACCTTCAAAAGTGAAGAAGTTGTGAGTTAGGATGAAGCTGGCTAAGGTAATGAGGAAAGAGGTTTTAGGTAGGGTGGCAGGTAATCGGCGTGAAAGGAAGTGCTCCATCGCAGTGAGGCCCTGGACATGCGGGATATTTGTGTATAAGGAAGTGGCATCAATGGTTACAAGGATGGTTTCCGGGGGTAACTGATTGGGTAAGGATTCCAGGCGTTCGAGAAAGTGGTTGGTGTCTTTGATGAAGGATGGGAGACTGCATGTATTGGGTTGAAGGTGTTGATCTATGGAGGCAGAGATACATTTTGTGGGGGCTTGGTAACCAGCTACAATGGGGCGGCCGGTATGTTTGTGTTTGTGAATTTTAGGAAGTAGGTAGAAGGTGTGGGTGTGGGGTCGGTGGGATCAAGAGGTTGATGGAGTCAGATGAAAGGTTTTGTAGGGGGCCTAAGGTTCTGAGGGTTCCGCCTTGACATCAGGAATGGGATTACCTTGGCAAACTTTGTATGTGGTGTTGTCTGAAAGCTGACGCAGTCCCTCAGCCATATACTCCCAACGATCAAGTACCACGGTCATGGAACCCTTGTCAGCCGGAAGAATGATGATGGATCAGTCAGCTTTCAAATCACGGATAGCCTGGGCTTAAGCTGTGGTGATGTTGGGAGCAGGATTAAGGTTTTTCAAGAAAGATTGAGAGGCAAGGCTGAGTGAATAAAATATGGGAGCCTAATCTGGCTAGGGCGAAGGCATGTTTGTGGAGGGAATGTAAATAAAACTTAATGGGGTCGTTTGGGGATCTTGTGAGGGTGACATGATATTAGAAAGTGGAAAGTGTAACATGAGGCTAAAGTGAAAATAAAAATATATGGGGAGAGATAAAGGTGAAGTAGAAAGCAACTGGAGTTCTGGTGTGAAAAATGTCGAAAAAGTGTTGATTTAAGCTGAGCTATGTTGATCCTGTGGTGAACTTAGAGTGGTAAACAACGATGTGTACAAAGGTTAGGTAGTTGTGTTGCCTCCAAAACACGTTAAAGATTGGAGAAATACGGGAAAATTTCGAAAAAACTGCGTGTAAATGTATTAAAAGGACTGGTTATGTGGTGGCAGATTATGAAAATGAGGCTAACAATTGTCTGACGAAGAAATAACAACATCAGAACTTGTGGGAAGCTGTTAAAAAATGGTCGGTTATGTGGGAAAAACGGGAATGGAAATAAAATGACAGTTATTAGAACTAGCTGAAATGGTTGTTTAATAGGTGAAAGGAACTGAAGCTGTGAAATAATATTCCCGAGGTTACACAAGAAATGTTTGTAAACTGGGAACGGTGGATTTTGTAGCAGCGGTAGTGTTGAAAGCGTTAAAAATTTTTTGGTTATGGTTTGGAAGTAAATTACGTATTATTGCGTATATATAGGCAGGATAAATTGTATGGTGGATTACGGGAAAAAGGAAAGGTGAATACAAAGTGAAACTACTTGCACAAACAAAAAGAGAAAGTAAGATGACAGAAAAGATTTCGAAATGCAACAGTGACAAGTTCCCTTTTTCCCCCTAAGGTAAGTCTTTCCGCTCCCCTGGGGATGACCCCCTACCCACTCCCTTAAAATCCACATCCTTCCGTCTTTCCCTCTCCTTCTCTCTTTCCTGATGAAGCAACCGTGGGTTGCGTAGGCTTGATATTTGTGTGTGTGTTTGTGTGTTCTGTTACACTGGCAGAGGTCGCGTCCGAATTCTCGCGTGCCCTCTGGTGGACGGGACTCTACTTGCGGCAACTACCGTCCATGACGCGCCATGCTGATGTGCGCCTCCCGCGATCTTTCTGGTGGCTACTGCGTAAGCCATACTTAAAAGATACATGCTTAATGCTCAAACAGGGATTAGCCTTGGATGATAACAGACTAATCAGCACTTTCCCGTTTGGTAAGTCACAGCATATACACTCCTGGAAATGGAAAAAAGAACACATTGACACCGGTGTGTCAGACCCACCATACTTGCTCCGGACACTGCGAGAGGGCTGTACAAGCAATGATCACACGCACGGCACAGCGGACACACCAGGAACCGCGGTGTTGGCCGTCGAATGGCGCTAGCTGCGCAGCATTTGTGCACTGCCGCCGTCAGTGTCAGCCAGTTTGCCGTGGCATACGGAGCTCCATTGCAGTCTTTAACACTGGTAGCATGCCGCGACAGCGTGGACGTGAACCGTATGTGCAGTTGACGGACTTTGAGCGAGGGTGTATAGTGGGCATGCGGGAGGCCGGGTGGACGTACCGCCGAATTGCTCAACACGTGGGGCGTGAGGTCTCCACAGTACATCGACGTTGTCGCCAGTGGTTGGCGGAAGGTGCACGTGCCCGTCGACCTGGGACCGGACCGCAGCGACACACGGATGCACGCCAAGACCGTAGGATCCTACACAGTGCCGTACGGGACTGCACCGCCACTTCCCAGCAAATTAGGGACACTGTTGCTCCTGGGGTATCGGCGAGGACCATTCGCAACCGTCTCCATGAAGCTGGGCTACGGTCCCACACACCGTTAGGCCGTCTTCCGCTCACGCCCCAACATCGTGCAGCCCGCCTCCAGTGGTGTCGCGACAGGCGTGAATGGAGGGACGAATGGAGACGTGTCGTCTTCAGCGATGAGAGTCGCTTCTGCCTTGGTGCCAATGATGGTCGTATGTGTGTTTGGCGCCATGCAGGTGAGCGCCACAATCAGGACTGCATACGACCGAGGCACACAGGGCCAACACCCGGCATCATGGTGTGGGGAGCAATCTCCTACACTCGCCGTACACCACTGGTGATCGTCGAGGGGACACTGAATAGTGCACGGTACATCCAAACCGTCATCGAACCCATCGTTCTACCATTCCTAGACCGGCAAGGGAACTTGCTGTTCCAACAGGACAATGCACGTCCGCATGTATCCCGTGCCACCCAACGTGCTCTAGAAGGTGTAATTCAACTACCCTGGCCAGCAAGATCTCCGGATCTGTCCCCCATTGAGCATGTTTGGGACTGGATGAAGCGTCGTCTCACGCGGTCTGCACGTCCAGCACGAACGATGGTCCAACTGAGGCGCCAGGTGGAAATGGCATGGCAAGCCGTTCCACAGGACTACATCCAGCATCTCTATGATCGTCTCCATGGGAGAATAGCAGCCTGCATTGCTGCGAAAGGTGGATATACACTGTACTAGTGCCGACATTGTGCATGCTCTGTTGCCTGTGTCTATGTGCCTGTGGTTCTGTCAGTGTGATCATGTGACGTATCTGACCCCAGGACTGTGTCAATAAAGTTTCCCCTTCCTGGGACAATGAATTCACGGTGTTCTTATTTCAATTTCCAGGAGTGTATACAATAAACACATTACTGCACTGAAATTGTGTAGAAATTATAGTATGACACACACAAATCAGTTAGTTCTGAGAAATTAATCAATGGAGTAGAAGGATTTGGCCACAAATAAATCCTTTAGGCTTCTCTCAAACTGAATTTCATTGGTTGTTAAGCTTTTTATGGCTGCTGGCAAGTTATTGAAAATGGGTGTTCCTGAATAATGCACGCCTTTTTGTACAAGACTAAGTCACTTGTGAAGATTATTCTTATTTTTGGTATTGATTCCATGAATTAAGGTGTTGGTTTGAAAAATTGATATTCTTTTAATGACAAATTTCATTAATGAAGAAATAAATTGGGAAACAGTAGTTAGTATCCCTAATTCCCTAAACAGGCTTCTGCAGGATGTTCTTGAGTTCACACCACATATAACTCTTACTGCATGTTTTTGTGCCTGGAAAACTTTAGCTTGGCTTGATGAATTACCCCAAAAAATAATCCCATATGACATTATGGAATGTAAGTAAGCATAGTATGCCAGATTTTTCATTTCTATATCCCCTATGTCGGACAAAATTCGCATTGCAGCAAATAGAGATTTGTTAAGACGCTTCAGTAGTTCTGTGGTGTGCTCCTCCCAGTTGAATTTATTATCAAGCTGTAATCCCAAGAATTTAACACTGTCCACTTCTTCTATCTGCTTGTCATCATATGGTAGGCATATACTTGTGGGACACCCCTTACAGGTTCTGAACTGTATGTAGTGTGTTTTTTCAAAGTTTAGTGACAAACAATTGGCTAGGAACCAGTGATTAATGTCCACAAATATTTTATTAGGTGATCTTTCTAAGACTACACTTGACTTGCTATTCATTGCAATGTTTGTATCATCGGCAAACAAAATGAACTTGGCAAAATGGAACATTGTGGGACCCCACATGTAATTAGTTCCCAGCTGGATGATGCCTGATAGCTTGATACATGTCTCTTTCCTAATAACACCCTTTGTTTCATACCAGAGATATAAGATTTGAACCATTTTGCAGCATTTCCTGTTACACTGCAATATTCTAATTTACTTAAAAGGATATTGTGATTTACACAGTCAAATGCCTTTCACAGATCACAAAATATACCAGTTGCCTGCAATTTTTTGTCTAATGAATTAAGCACATTTTCACTGTAAGTGTAGATAGCCTTCTCAATATCGGAACCCTTTAGAAATCCAAACTGTGACTTTGACAGTATTTTATTTGAGATAAGATGGTTATAAAGCTGATTGTACATTACTTTTTCTAAAATTTTTGAAAATGCTGGCAACAGTGAAACTGGACGGAAATTTGATGCTATTTCTTTATCTCCCTTCTTAAACAGTGGCTTAACTTGAGCATATTTCAACCATTCAGAAAATATTACACTGATAAACGACTGGTTACACAGATAGCTTAATATGTTACTGAGCTCAGAATCAAATTCTTTAATTAACTTTGTTGATATTTCATCACGCCCACTAGATGTTTTTGATTTTAAAGATTTTATGAAGGACATTAGTTCTGCTGGGGTAGTGAGGGTCAAATTCATATTATGGAAGTTACTTGAAATGTCTGGTCTGAGGTATTCCATAGCAGCATCTACCGACCTGACAACCCCATCTTTTCAGTAACAGTTATAAAATGTTTGATAAAAAGTTCTGCAACATTATACACATCTGTCACCAATGTATCATTTACTCTTAATGCTATTTGTTCCTCTTCATGTCTGTAACTGAAGCAGAACAGCTGCAGAAACTGAGACCAAGGAGTCAAGGATAAAGAAAAGAATGAAGAGAAAGAGTATGGAGGATAAGGAAAAGGAGAACAACTGGAGTATGCAGCTGAAATGTTCTAAATGAGCACAGTGGTAAGTTAATAAATCTGTAAATCTTCTCTTGCATTTTACCGAAAACTTGAATTTTCATCATTCAGGTACACTTTTCTCCTAAATGACTGAAGTTAAACTCACAAAAATTGGTACAGATATTTAGAATGACCTCCTCTACCTCCCTTGCCTACTATTTCCTGAAACAATTTTGACATGATGATGATGATGGTGATATTTGACCTACATTTTTAAATATTTTTGCTGTAGTAGAATAAATTACTTGTCTTTTTCACAGATCAGCATCAGGGAAGGAAATTGACGGCATAAAACAATTATGTGAATGTTGTCTTGAACTCAGACTCTTTTTTCCAAGCCAATCAGTGATTCCAAAGGAAACCGTGCCACAATGAAATAGTGCTCCATGTTTTATACTATTATAAATACTGTTGTCAGTAATAAAATATAATAAATATCACAATGATGTTTTGGGAAATGTTTTGACTAATGACCCTAATTGTGTATAAGAATTTTGAGCTATTTCCCATTTATCGATCATTTGCACTATGAGGGTGAAGATAATGCAGTCTGTTCATGTGCAAGTCCCTTTAAAGTAACAAAATTTGAGAATATACTTTATACACTTCCTCACGCCAAAATGTCCATAACTATGGCGAACAAACTTCATAAGAACTAATTCAACTGTGCGAGATATACACAATCTCCACTTTCCGAACAGTGCATGTTTGTGATTAGTCTGTTCAGATATATTATCATCCAAGGCTAATCCCTGTTTGAGCATTAAGCTTGTATCTTTTAAGTGTGGCTTATGCAGTAGCCACCAGAAAGATCGCGGGAGGCGCACATCGGCACGGCGCGTCACGGACGGTAGTTGCCGCAAGTAGAGTCCCGTCCACCAGAGGGCACGCGAGAATTCGGACGCGACGTCTGCCGGCGGAACAACAACAACAACAACTCCGGCAGCACGGGCCGTGCCCAGTCGTCTAACATCGGGCATGCCTAGGACACAGTCCCGGTCTACGCTAAGTGAAGTGCGACGTAAAACGTGAACAGTGTTACTACACAATTGGCGACGAGTAGGGTCGTTCTTTTGCGTGTTGCGTCGTTGTTCCGGTTTCGCAGCATATCCACGTCATGGAGGATTTAGTGCGGGTTTTGGTTGAGCAGCAGACGGAGCTCATGGCCACCATGAAACAAGTGCTTCCGGCGTTGCTCTCTACGCAGTCTGCTCCAGCGCCGTTCCCTCCTCCCATTCCCCCGTATGACGAGACAGCGGAGGATTGAGACGCATATGAACATCGCCTTCCGCAGCATTTCCAGGCGTTTCCTGTTGCCGATGCGGAGGTATGTCGTGCTTTCTTCTTGTCTTGGATATCTCCCTCGCTGTATCAACTTTTGCGGCAGCTAGCGCCGTTGCAGGAACCCTCGTCCTTGTCTTTTGACGCATTGTGTTCATTGCTGTCTTCATTTTATCGCCGCCGCACGCATGTTGTCGTTATATCAATGCAAGAAACAGTCCCATCAGTCTTACCGGGCGTGGGCCGCTACCCTGCACGGTCTTAGTCGCAAGTGTCATTTTGTCACGAAGCAGTCGCGAGAGTCGTATGCCCACGTTATGGTACGCGACGTCATTGTTCGGTCGGCCCCTGATAGGGAGGTCCGGCAACGGGCCCTGCAGTTAGGACACCCTTCCCTTGAGGAAGTCCTGTCCATTACTCAATCATATTAAGTCTCTCACGCCGCCGGTCAACAGTTGGAAGCGTGGTATGACGTCGTGGCGGTTCAGGGCGGCACGTCCGCGTCCACTGTGTCCGGGGTGGACGACGTGCGAGTGGTACAATCCGGCCGTTACGGCCGCTCCCACACGGCTCGTAAACGGAATTCCGGCCGCCAGCCCCTGTTGCCTTCCTGTGCGTCGTGCTATATACATCATGATCGGTCAGAGTGCCCCCAGCGTTGGGCCGTTTGTCGCAAATGTAATAAAAAAGGTCACATTGCTAAAGTTTGCCACTCAGCCTCGAAAGAATCGAAGGAAGCAGGTACAGAGGACATGGACGTTGACATTCAGGTAGTTTCATCGGGCCAGGGCTCCCGACGCATCGGCACGCAAACTCTTTATCGAGGTGTCGGTTCGGTCACGCCAGTTACAACTGCAAGTAGATACGGGCGCGGCAGTTTGAATGCACAAACTTTTTCCGACCTTGGATCGCCCCCGTTGGCGCCAGTTTACCGGCGTCTACGCGGTTATGGTAAACAGTTCATTCCCCTACTGGGTCAATTCACTACCGACGTGACTTACAAATCAGTCACTCGGCCTATTACTTTTATTGTTGTCAGTGATGCGAGCTCCGCTAACCTTTTTGGCCTGGATGCATTTCAAGCTTTCGATTTTTCTATCGCTGACACCATACGGTTGGTCTCCAAAGACGTTCCCTATCAATCATTGGAATCTTTGATCTCAGACTTTCCAGATATCTTTGAGGAGGGCCTGGGGCGTGTTTCAGATTTTGAAGCTCACTTAACGTTGAAGGCGTCGGCTCGCCCGCATTTTCTACGCGCGAGGGAGATCCCCTTGGCTCTCCACCCTCACGTAAAGGATGAGCTAGACCGGCTGACAGCCCTAAGGGTCGTTCTTCCCATTTCTTCTAGTGAGTGGGCTTCGCCCCTCGTTATTGTCAGGAAGCCCTCGGGAAAATTACGTCTTTGTGGCGATTTCAAGGCCACCATTAATTCCCAATTGGTGGTGGACACCTATCCTTTGCCTCGTGCTGATGAATTGTTCTCTGCCATGGCGGGAGGCCAATGTTTTTCGAAAATCGATCTTTCGAAGGCTTATCATCAGATACCACTTGATGAGGACTTCAAACAGCTGGCAGTCGTCAACACCCCAGTTGGCCTTTACCAATACCAGCGGTTGGCCTTCGGAATATCCAGTGCCCCAGCGATATTCCAGCGTTATCTTGAGCACATCAAGTCGACAATACCTCATTGTATTAATTACCTGGATGACATAATTGTCACAGGCCGCAGCACTAAGGAACACTTGCACAACCTTCACACCCTCTTTCTCAAATTCAGGTCTGTGGGCTTGCGTTGCAACCTGCATAAGTCAAACTTCTTCCAACCATCCATTGACTATGTGGGCTACACCATCTCTCGGCATGGCGTACAGCCACTAGGAAGTTTGGTCCAAGGTATCGTTGACCTTCCTCAGCCCACTTCACTGAAAGAGTCACAAGCTTTTTTAGGCAAGATAGCCTATTACCACCGGTTCATTCCCAGGGCTTCCATCATAGCCCGTCCCCTGTACTGCCTTCTGCGCAATGGTGTTCCTTTTGATTTGTCGCCTGCATGCAAGCAAGCGTTCACCTCGTTGAAGGGCCTCCTCACGTCAGCGCCTTGTTTGGCTACGTTTGACCCCCATAAGCCGTTAGTCCTGGCTACAGATGCTTCGCAGTATGGGGTGGGGGTGGTCCTGGCCCATCGCAACGCAGATGGTTCTGAGCAACCACTTGCGTTTGCGTCTAAAACTTAGTCCCGCGCAGGCCCATTACTCCCAGATGGAAAAAGAGGCTTTGGCCATTGTCTACGCTGTTACCAAGTTTCACCCTTTCTTGTATGGCACGAAGTTTCAGTTAATCACCGACCATAGGCCGTTAATATCATTATTTGGCCCCGCCTCTCAGATTCCGGATAGGGTGGTCCACAGGCTACAGCACTGGGCCTTGTTCCTCTCTAAGTACCATTATGACATTCATTTTCGCCCTACCGGACAGCATGCCAATGCCGACGCTCTTTCCCGTCTTCCGGTGGGCCTGGATCCTAAGTTCGATAGAGAGGAGATTATGTGTTTTCATTTGGATGGTGCGTCCTGCCAAGTGGTTGATGGCTTCCCGACCACTAGTTCTCGAGTCGCCAGGGAAACGGCAGCTCACCCAGTTCTCCAGCAAGTAGTTCGCCTCATTCAGCAGGGGTGGTCATCCTGCCCTCCAGGCCAGGCCTTGGACCCTCTTCATAATTATTTTATTCTACAAGACCGACTCTCAGCCTTGGACAGAGTTCTCCTTCTGGCTACCGATGATACAGCTCCTCACGTGGTTGTTCCTGCAAGTTTGCGGAGGAAGGTCCTCACGTTATTACATGAGGGGCACTGGGGTGTTTCCCGTACTAAAACCTTGGCTCGCAGACATGTGTACTGGCCCAGTATTGACAGAGAAATTGAGCACTTGGTGGGTGCCTGTTCCCAGTGTGCGAGCCAACAGGCACCTCCAAGGGAAGCGTTCTCCTCATGGCCGCCGGCAACCCAAGCATGGGAACGTGTTCACATCGATTTTGCGGGCCCGTTTCTCAATGGCTTTTGGCTCATTGTCATTGATGCTTATTCCCGATTCCCATATGTGGTTCGCTGCTCCTCAACCGCTTCAGAAGTTGCAATCCAGACACTAGCAAAAGTCTTTTCTGTGGAAGGTCCGCCAGTCACCCTGGTCTCGGACAATGGACCTCAGTTTATTTCACAGACCTTCCAGGATTTTTGTAGGCACTTCGGTATTCGGCCCATTTGCTCTCCCCCTTTCATCCACAATCGAATGGGGAAGCTGAGCACATGGTGCGCACATTTAAGATGCAGATGAAAAAGTATGTGCACGAATTTCCTGCAGAGGAGGCATTGACGTTTCTCCTGACGGCATACCGGACCACACCAATGGGAGAATGCAGCCCTGCAGAGCTCTTCCACGGACGCCAACCTAGGACTCTGCTGCACCTCCTCCGGCCTGGTCCTCGCCAGTCTTTGCAAAACGGAGTACCTGGCTTTCCACTGGGTATGTCGGTCTGGGCACGTGGGTTTGGTCGCAATCCACATTGGATAACGGCAGTGGTCCTGCGCTGAAATGGCCACCGGCTCTATACCTTGCAGGCGGGGCACCGGGTGCTACGTCGTCACTAAAATCAGCTACGTCCACATTTGGGCATCCACCCTCCAACCTCTCGGACACCAGCTTCCCCATTGCCGGCACCCGTGTTGGTTTCGCAGGGGACGTTACCGCCTCTCCCTGCTGTGACTCCGCCGCACTGCGATGGTCCTCAGCCTAGGCAGCCTCCAGTAGCTCCAGCACCAGCATCGCCATCGTTAGAGATGCCCCAGCGAGAGCCAGCCCCCCTTGCAGGCCCGGTTTCTCAGGAGGCTGGTTCACCTGTGGTCGTCCCTTCCCCATCATCCCCGCCACTGGGTCTCGCCCCCTCCCAAGGTGGAACAGGATCCGGAGTTCGACAGCTTGTCGCCCGTTCTGTCCCGGGCTCCGGTGGTGGGACGACAAGGGCCTCTTCGTGTGAGTCACTTCCAGCCGTGTTCGAAGGTTCCGGATCGAGGGCTGGCAGATCCCCTCGACTCCAGCCTTCCAATGGATGTGGAGGTCATCACTCCTGCCCGATGCTCCACCTTCCGACGCAGTGGTTCACAGTGGCTTCACCCCCCGGAGGAGGAGGAGTGCAGTAGGCACCAGAAAGATCGTGGGAGGCGCACATCGGCACGGCGCGTCACGGACGGTAGTTGCCGCAAGTAGAGTCCCGTCCACCAGAGGGCATGCGAGAATTCGGATGCGACCTCTGCCAGTGGAACAATAACAACTGAGGCAGTACGGGCCGTGTCCAGTCATTTAAGATCAGGCATGCCTAGGACACAGTCCCAGTCTACGCTAAGTGAAGTGCGACGTAAAACGTGAACAGTGTTACTACAGCTTATCTATTAGGTCTTGTCTAGGACGTGGGCAAGGTTCCATAATTTGTTATTGGTGTAGTTTAGTGCTACGAAATTTACACTAAAAGTAACTCTAGGACCTTCTGTGCATACCATATCATTCATTCCTAACAGAAGACATGATAGTGTATCAGGAACCACATTTTTTGAGGACCTTACATGTAAATAATATGAATATGATACTCCTGCTAGAATACTACTCAATAAATCTATCTACTGTGTAACAATTATTTTTCATCAGGAATGCTAGTGCCTGATTACCTGTGTGAATAAATACTTTAAAACCCTAGATCGAACCCTGAAACTTCTGTACACTCCATTCTGTAGGTAATAATTCTTTTCCTGTGGCTGTATAGTTTAATTTGTGTTTGCTTAAAGCTCTACTGGCACGTAATGTGATATGCTCTCCTATACTAGGGTCCTATTTGCCCTGAAATAGTTCACAAGCCATCCCATGCTCCTAAGTTTCAGAACTTGGTTTAAATGGTTTATCCATACATGGATGTTTTAAAATAATGGGTACTCTCACCAATGCTAACTTAATGTTGTTAAAAACGTCTGATTCTGCCTCTCCCCAAATCCATTTTAATTTTAATTTTTCAAGTTTCAGTAGGCATGGATCATTCTTAGACCAATCACAAACACAACCAGTTAAAAATACCACTAAGGCTCATGCACCTAAACATACAGTACCTTAGAAATAAGCTTAATATATTACAGGTTTTTGTAAATGATCAGTCACCTCATATAGTAGTGCTAATTGAGCATGGATTAAAATCTGATGAAATTATTTACTGTAAACTAGAGGGCTACTCCTTAGCAAATAGTTATTGTAGACAGCAACATAAGGGTGGTGGTGTGGCAGTTTACATTAAGTGAGAATCTCGAGTACAAGAAAATAAACTATCTAGACCAGTACATCAAAGAAGGCTTGATTGAAGTGACAGTCATTGAAGTCCACACTAAAGAGTGTAGAGAGACTATGAGAAAACATGAAGTTATTGGGATTTATCATCCACCAAAGGCTGATGTAGTTAGCTTCATAGACATATTTAGTAGAGTAGTGGGACGTTGTGGTCCCAGTGACCTAACTATACTTGGTGATCTGAATATTGAGGCACAATCTTCGTTTGTGTAATATGAGGTTAATAGATACTCTTAACCCATATAATCTCATAAATGTAGTAAATAGTGATACCAGGGTAACAAAGTCCACATCTAGCAGAATTGATTATGTTGTACTATGTAAACATATTAAAGACAGTGTTAGGCGCTGGAATATGGATTTTCACTACTCTGACCACAAATGCCAGCTTGTAGAGTACACAAGTATCCCAAAAATGACAAAAGTTATCGAAAATAAAAGAATCCTAAAAGAGTGTAACATCCTTGCCCTAAGAAATAAATTAGCTATAGAGGACTGGCATCTGGTTTACCAGACTGAAGGATTTGACAACAAATGGACCAAATTCTATGATACTATGCTAAGACACTTTGACAGATGCTGCCCTGTTAAGAAAATACAAAGAGTGTTCACCCATAACAAAAGTGCAAAAACCAACAGACTGATACTTCCAGCAGAAATGATAAAACTCAGGCAAAACATCCCGGACCTGGATGTGTTACACAAGTCAACAAACCTGCAGGTTTTTAAGGCCAAGTACAATGAAGCCAAGAAAATCTTTAAGAAAGAGCTTTCAAATCTAAGAAAACAGATGTACAGCAGTGAAATAGCTCAATCAGACAATATAGCCAAGACCTCATGGAGAATTGTAAATCAATTTCACAAAGCCACACTGAAGCCAGAAACTGAAATTGTAAATATAAGACATGAAGGAAACACAATTAAAGATCCTAATAAAGTCTGCAATGTTTTCAATAAATACTTTATATCTGCAGCTGTTAGTCCAGTTAATAACACAATTGTGAGTAGTGAGGTAAAGCTCTGCCCCATTGAAGACCCACCTTCTGAATTCAAACAAGTAAGTGAAAAAGAAATAGGCAGGATAATAAATAACCTAAAGAATAAGTTCTCATCTGGATGGGATGGTTTGAGTAGTATTGTGGTTAAAAAATGTAATAAGGAATTAGTTAAAATAATCATCCACCTGGTGAACTGCAGTATTAGAGAACATACATTCCCAAATGTACTGAAATGGAGCACAGTTAAACCAGTGCATAAAAAAGGATCGAAGGAAGAGGTTTCAAATTTCAGGCCCATTTCATTAATACCTGTCTTCAGCAAAATATTTGAAGTTGTGCTGCTGACACAACTTAGTGACTATTTCTTGAAAAATAAGTTCCAAACAGAGACAACATGGATTCTGAAAAGATCATAGTACTATCACAGCAATTACGAAATTTCTTCACAAAACGTATGGTGCCCTTGATCAACGAATGCAAACACCTGGCATATTTCTAGACCTTACTAAAGCCTTTGACTCGGTAAACCATGAGTTACTTTTAAGTAAACTTGAGTCATACAATGTAAATGCTGCATCCATGCAATTGCTGGCTACATATTTATTTAACCGCAAGCAGCAAAATTCGGAGTAGGTATTAAAGTCAATGGAGAAGCAATAAAAACGTTGAGGTTCGCCAATGACATTGTAATTCTGTCAGAGACAGCAAAGGACTTGGAAGAGCAGTTGAACGGAATGGACAGTGTCTTGAAAGGAGGATATAAGATGAACATCAACAAAAGCAAAACGACGATAATGGAATGTAGTTGAATGAAGTCGGGTGATGCTGAGGGAATTAGATTGGGAAATGAGACACTTAAAGTAATAAAGGAGTTTTGCTATTTGGGGAGCAAAATAACTGATGATGGTTTAAGTAGAGAGGATATAAAATGTAGATTGGCAATGGCAAGGAAAGCGTTTCTGAAGAAGAGAAATTTGTTAACATCGAGTATAGATTTAAGTGTCAGGAAGTCGTTTCTGAAAGTATTTGCATGGAGTGTAGCCATCTATGGCAGTGAAACATGGACAATAAACTGTTTGGACAAGAAGAGAATAGAAGCTTTTGAAATGTGGTGCTACAGAAGAATGCTGAAGATTAGATGGGTAGATCACATAACTAATGAGGAAGTATTGAATAGAATTGGGGAGAAGAGGAGTTTGTGGCACAACTTGACAAGAAGAAGGGACCGGTTGGTAGGACATGTTCTGAGGCATCAAGGGATCACAAATTTAGCATTGGAGGGCAGTGTGGAGGGTCAAAATCGTAGAGGGAGACCAAGAGATGACTACAGTAAACAGATTCAGAAGGATGCAGGTTGGAGTAAGTACTGGGAGAGGAAGAAGCTTGCACAGGATAGAGTAGCATGGAGAGCTGCATCAAACCAGTCTCAGGACTGAAGACAACAACAACAACAACAACAGTGTACAAAGCTGGCTTGCAAAATCAATAATCAGATCATTAATTTCCAGTTCAAATATGAGACAGTCACACAAGGTGTACCCCAGGGCTCAATTTTGGGCCCTTTCCTTTTCCTAGTGTACATAAATGATATAGAGCAACTCCCAATTGGTAACCTATGGAGACGATACCTCACTGTTATTTCTTGGTAAACAAAATGATGAGTTAACGTTGGTAGCAACTGAGGGACTATGTCAAATAACAACTTATTTCCTAGATCGAGGTTTGAAAGTTAATATCAGTAAATCTCAGTTATTGCCATTTAAACTTACAAACTCACACCAAACCTCTATCAGTAACATAGGTGGAATTGAAGTAGTGGACACAGAAGGCTGCAGATTTCTAGGTATTCACCCAGATGAAAATCTAAGATGGGTAAACCATATCAAATTTTTATGCAATAAAATTAGCAGTTCATTACATCTAATCAGCCAGTTATCAAAAGTAGTCCCACATCAGACATTAAAAACCATTTATTGGCTCTGAGCACTATGGGACTCAACTGCTGTGGTCATAAGTCCCCTAGAACTTAGAACTACTTAAACCTGACTAACCTAAGGACATCACACACATCCATGCCCGAGGCAGGATTCGAACCTGCGACTGTAGCGCCTTTAACCGCTCGGCCACTCCGGCCGGCAACAATTTATTATGGAACCATTTTTGCACAGATTAATTACGGGATAGAGATATGGGGTTGTGCTGCCGACATACATATCAACAGAATATTAACCCCACAGAAAAGAGCAATCAGAATTATCCATGGATTAGGGTATAGAGATTCATGCAGGGAAATCTTTGTTCATCATAAATACCTCACAGTCTACTCACTGTATCTTTACAAATTAATTATATTTTTTGTGACACATCAAAACAAAGCAATAAAGTGCTCTGATATGCATGCCTATAATACAAGAAATAAAGACTGCTACTACAGACAAAGAACAAAATTAAAAACAACAGACCATAGTCCATGCATTCGTGGTCAAATATGGTACAACAGATTACCGAGCTCTATAAGGTGCCACAAAGGGAACTTATTCAAAGTGAAACTGAAATATTTCTTGATTAACAAGTGTTTATATTCTTTAAGTGAATATTATATAGTTGTGTAAAATCTGAATATTTGTAATAGGTACAATTTAACACCCAATAATGTCCCTTATTAGGTACAGTTACAACGGTCCATTTGTATCATGTATATGAAATCACATATGTATATATGACTGTACTAAACTTGTAAAAAAAAATGCTATGACGTTTGCAAAAGACACCAGTTGGTGTCTCCATGCAAAAAAGTACAATGAATAGAAAATAAAAAAATAAAAGTAGAACCCTGCTAACCCAAAAAAGGACTTCAGTTGCTTTGCGTTCTTACATTCTGAGCAAACTTTACTTGCTCATGTCCTAAAAATTTTAGCTCTTCCCTATCAAAGTATGATTCTGAAAGCTTGAATGTAACACCTTTCACAAAAAAACATTTCCAAAGTTTTTGTTGATAAATCACAATATCTTCTCACATTTCGGATACTAAAAGTATATCATTTACATAAATGAATAAGTGTTGTAGTAACTCCTTTCGCAAGTCAGCAGCTAAAGCTCAAATACTGAGATGTTCAATCCAAATGGCAGTACTTTAAACTGAAATGACTCACCTCCACATAAAAAAGCTGCAATTTCTTAGATTCCTCATCCACTTTCACCTGCCACAATCCAGCAGTCAGATTCATTGAGCTAAAGTCTTTGGCTTGCTCAAACTTAGCTAAGATTTCATTTATACTAACAGGTCTCTCTCTCTTGGTTTATATATGCATATTTAAAATTCAAGCATCGAGCCACAAACGTACTCCACCAGTGGCCTTGTGCACCAAAAGTAGTGGTTCTATAATACCATCATTAATCCTTTTGTCAATCTCCTCTTGTACAGTGGGACGTATGCTTAAAGGTATTGGACACAGTTGAAGAAGAAGGTGTTTCATCCTTTATCTTGAAACTACAAACGTAATATCCAAGTATGCCTGGTTTATCTCAAAATATCTTCTCATATTTTAATAATAATATTGTACAGATCTTCCTATTGTGACTGGTTCAATACATCACTCACAAGCTTTAATCTTAATCTGTGCCTTTATCACACCTTTAGGACTGATTGGATCCTCCAAACTTACTGTCTTTCCTGTAGAAATGAAGCATATTGCATTATCTCCCATGTCTACTATGTTCCTATTTTTAAACGGTATTTCATACACCATGTTGTTATAGCTACATGTCAATTTCTTAGTTGCAGATTCTAAGCTTACATTATATGTAACTACCCAGTTGATCCCAAACAACATTTGCATGTTAATAACATTAGGTACTACTAAACATGTTTGCACAAATGGAAACTGGTTTACCAGTATTCTTAGAGGCAGTCCTACTTCTTGTTTGATTTGTTTGGCTTTAGCCCCTGTAACACCAATAACATATACTCCAGTTACTGCAAGTATAGGATATACTATTTTATGTTTCAATAGCTCAAATTATTGATGAATAATCCTTCAACAAGGGTTTATTAATTTCGCCATGATCTTTCTGTTCCTCCTCCAGTAACCATTTCTTTACTGGTAAGTTTTGATAAACACAACTAATTTTTCTATGTATGTGCCTGATCTTACATAGATATGTGGGTTGGAACTTTAATAGTGGCAACTATTTATTTACAGCTTGTACAAAATAGATACGTGTTTCAAAGTTTTACTGACCTTCAAAGTAGTCACCAGCATTGTGTATAACCCACTGCCAGCGATGTGGAAGTTGTAGCATACTCTTAGCAGTGCCAGTTGTGATGACAGTTTGAGCAGCATGGTCTATTGCCCGACAAATTTGTAGCAGTTCTGAAGCGAATGTCGTGAAGTGTTTCCTTCAGTTTAGAAATCGAGTTGAATTCACGAGGGCTTAGGTCAGAGGTGGTATAGCCCTTAGCAGACCCATCAGTCAAACAAATCAGTAACAGGTTACAATGAAAGTGCTTGAGCATTGTCCTACAAAATGATGGTCTCGTCCTGCAGAAAGTGTGATCACTTCTGTCTCTATGCTGTTCATTTTTTGAACACAACCTACGACCAGCTTAGAGATAGAAGTGATGACACAAAGTGTTTGCCAGAAAAAGCTCAGATCAGACAATCACAACCATTCCAGGCCCTTTGCTTCGTGGCGGAATCGAACCAAGGACACTCAGACTCGTGGTCCTTCACCCATGGACATTCATGTAGTTAATTCCACTCCGCCCAGTGCCACTTTCTCTAACAGTGACTGTGTTCGTCCCACAAAACGTGTGCGTCGACGTCGACGGAACTCACGTAAAGTCGCTAGTGCTTCTGTACCAGTATGAGTTCAAATTGCGTGAGAAAGTCGCTCTTGTCGTCAGCAGGACAATAAACTTTTTGTAGACTTGGACCTTGAAGGCAAAGTGATCCCATTCCAGCTCGATACCGGAGCTGCAGTTTCATTGATCAATCACGACACGTACAAACAACTGGGCAAACCTCCGTTGCGTGCCACAAAGGTTCAGTTAACTAGCTATTCCGGTCAGAATATTCCTGTGTTAGGACAGTGCAGCCTTCTTGCAACATACAAGGGACAAACAAAACTTGTGTCATTTTATGTACTTCATTCTTCTTCTGCAGTGAACTTGTTTGGTTTAGATTTATTTCAGTTGTTTAACATGTCTATAGTAAATCAGGTCCTATCAGTGAATCAGACTGTGCCTTCCGCCAGTGTTTCTAGTCTATGTGAAGAATTTGCAGACATTTTTGCACCGGGCCTTGGTTGCGCTAAGAACTATGAAGCACATTTGGAACTGAAAGTAAACGCGCAACCAAAATTTTTCAGAGCGCGCAATGTTCCCCACGCCTTGCGTGATGAGGTCGCAAGAACATTAAACGAATTAGAATCACAGGGTGTAATTGAACGTGTGCAAGCTTCTCTCTGGGCCTCACCCTTAGTAATTTTGCCAAAACCTTCCGGAAAATTGAGACTTTGTGTGGACTTCAAGGCAACGGTGAATCCACAATTAGTGATTGCAGCTTATCCTTTACCCCGCCTGGAAGATCTTTTTGACAAACTGTGCCCGGATAAATATTTTTCGAAGTTGAACCTAGCAGATGCGTACTTGCAAATACCAGTGGACGAGGAATCTCAGCGCGTCTTGGTGGTTAACACGCATCTTGGTTTGTACCGATTCAAAAGACTGCCATTCGGGTGTGCATCCGCCCCTGCATTGTTTCAGCAATATTTACAAACTATTTGTGCGTCGGTCCCTACTGCAGCAAACTATCTGGACGATACTGTGATCTCCGGAAAGACAGAAGACGAACATTTAGCAAACCTCAGGACATTATTTCAGGTATTGTGACAAAATGGTCTTTGCTTGCGGAAGGACAAATGTGTGTTTTTTGCTCGTGACTTACCATATTTGGGACATGTAATCAATGCCCAAGGCATACATCCGAGCCCAGAGCACCTCCGTGCCATACAAGACTTGCCTTCGCCGCAGAATTTTAAGCAGCTACAGAGTGTGTTGGGAAAAATTAACTATTACAATAAATTTGTGCCGCGCGCTTCTTCCATTTCAGCTCCGCTTCATCGTTTACGCTGTACAGGTGTTTCGTTTGTCTGGACGACGGAATGCGAACGCGCCTTTCGTCAGTTGAAATCGGCGTTGCTTTCAAATACTTGCCTTACGCCATTCGATCCCCAGAAACCCCTTTTGTTGATGGTAGATGCATCGGATTTCGGGATCGGTGCTGTGCTTGCGCACAAAGACGGCTCGCATGATCGCCCTATTGCCTTTGCGTCCAAATTGCTGTCGTCTGCGCAAAGAAATTATTCACAGATAGAGAAAGAAGCTTTGGCTCTCGTATTTGGTGTTACAAAGTTTCATGATTTCTTGTATGGTCGTCACTTTACCATCATCACGGACCACAAACCTTTGACATCGCTTTTTCATCCGAACAAGCCTGTACCTCCACGTACAGCGCAGAAATTCATTCGCTGGTCTATTTTCCTCTCGCAGTACCGCTACGATATCTTGTATCGGTCCACTGCGAAGCACGGAAACGCCGATGCGTTGTCCCGTTTGCCTGTTGCTGAGGATAGAGCATTCGATTCTTCCGAACTTGCTTGCATGTTCATTGATTCGGAAACCGATGACGTGGTCGAATCGTTACCGATTGATTTTCGTCGTGTAGCTACAGCCACAGCTGCTGACCCTGTCCTTGCTACCGTTTTGCGTTTTGTTGCTACGCAATGGCCCTTGTCAAAGTCACGGATCGAGGATCCGTTGGTTCGCCGATTTTTTGCTCACAAAGAGAGACTTTTTGTACGACGTGGTGTTTTGTTGTTGCGTTCTGATAATGATCAGTCCTGGGTCGTGGTCGCACGTTCGTTACAGTCCTCTGTCTTACGGCTTCTCCACCAGGGACATTTGGGTATAGTGAGAACGAAGCGACTTGCTCGTCAGCACTGTACTTGGTTCGGAATCGATGCTGCGATTACGAATATGTGCTCTTCTTGCATGGTGTGTGCTGAACAACAATCCGCACCACCGCGGAAATTCTTTGCATGGCCGAAACCACTTCCCCTTGCCAACGCTTACACATCAATTTTGCTGGTCCATTCTGGAATGCTCGATGGTTGGTTGTGGTAGATTCATTCAGTAATTTTCCTTTTGTTGTCTGGATGTCTTCCACGACGTCATCTGCCACCATCCAAGCGTTATCTGCTATCTTTGGCATTGAAGGTCTTCCATAGACTATTGTTTCCGACAATGGCCCACAATTCATGTCTGCAGAATTTCAGTCATTCTGCACGGCCAATGGTATTCACCATCTGACATCCGCGCTGTTTTCTCCTCAGTCAAACGGTGCCGCTGAACGATTGGTCCGGACTTTCAAGTCACAGATGTTGAAGTTGAAAGAGTCGCATTCTCGGGAGGACGCATTGTTGCTCTTTTTGTCTTCGTATCGCTCTCAGCCCCGAGATGGTCGCTCGCCGGCTGAGTTGCTCCACGGTCGTCCTCATCGAACCTTGATGTCTTTCCTGCATCCACCGCACAGGTTCCTGTGCAGCGGCAGACTCCTGCTTTTGCTCCAGGTGACGTTGTATTCTATCGCAACTATTGAGGTTCACGGCTTTGGCTCGCAGGACACATTCTTCGCTGCCTCGGCCGCGTGATGTATTTGGTTTTGGGGGCCTCTGGTGAGGTGTGTCGGCATCTCAATCAGCTGCGCCTCTGTCGTTGCACAGGTTCTGCCGCTCCCCGTCTGCTTTCAGCGACGGTGCCGTCCGGTCAGTGCCCTGGGGACCCATCTACTGGCTCGCCTCATCCCCAGGTGTTACCGACGCTGCCTTCCATTTTGCCTCACGGCGATGCGCCGCCGCCGACGCCTGTTCTCCTGCTGGCACTGCCCACAGTGGACACGTCGCTGCAACCACCAAGCGCCTCCCTGGGTCACGCACCACCGCTCGCTTCCCGTGACCAGCTGTCCTCCGCCATGGAACTCTTGCCCGCTCCGGACCAGATGTCGTCTTCGCCAGTCGGGTGCTCCGACGCGATGGAGGTCGACCCATCGGCCCCTCCTGTCTCTTTACGGACGCATACACCGCATGTTGGCGTGCAATCTGGACTAGGTTTTCAGGCGTTTCCTAGCTCCCCTCGGACCGAATGGCAGGATGCGGGTGGCACAGCCTTGCCTGTTGTTAGGCTCCCCACCTCATCACATACGTCAACATGGGGTCCTCCCCACAGCGGGCAGAAGCCTTATAACACGACCGTTCACCGATTTGCGGGGGAGGAATGTGGTGTTACAGCCAGACACCACACTTGCTAGGTGGTAGCTTTAAATCAGCCGCGGTCCATTAGTACATGTCGGACCCGCGTGTCGCCACTGCCAGTGATCGTAGACCGAGCGCCACTACACGGCAGGTCTCGAGAGACGGACTAGCACTCGCCCCAGTTGTACGGACGACTTAGCTAGCGATGCACACTGACGAAGCCTCGCTCCTGTGCCGAGCAGATAGTTAGAATAGCCTTCAGCTAAGTCAATGGCTACGACCTAGCAAGGCGCCGTTAGCCTTACATAGCGTGTATCTAAAGAGTCTCACTTGTATCGTCAAGAGCGATGTACAACAAGGATGGATTAAAGTTAAGTATTCCAGAAGCTACGTACTTTTCTTTATAGCATTCATTACGTATCCTGTTTCAGAGCTCATGCCAATCTGCGTGAGCTTAACACGTGCCTTTCGGCTACTTCCGAGTGGCGTGGCTGTCTTGCTACACCACAACAATCTCCATTTGCCTACATGTTCTTTTTCATTATTTCTTATTTCGTGCCATTATTAATTGCAACTGGGAAAGAGATCAGTACATGTCAAGCATATCTGACAAACATATCACTAACAAAACATTTCATTGAGACCTGTAAAGATAAACCAGGCAGCACAAAATGGCTAACATGTACTAGTATTTTTCCCAGTTGCATTTGGTAATGGCTCAAAAGCCTAAATTTGGGAAATAATAAAAAAACACACAGGCAGATGGTGGCAGTGTCATCATTTTAAAACTTTATTATGACTTTGGTACAAGAGTTGAAAACTGAACAACTATAAGCCGTTTGAGTGTTCCAAGAAGAACCAAAAGTAACAGAAGTGGTTTGTTTGCAAAGCACTTTCACTTTGAAGAAAATGGTCGCTTACTCCTTTGGTTACAGTGTAAATATTGTAACCTTTGCATTCTACAAACAATTAATGCTGCAGAAAAAACAAATTGCTACTTACCACAAAGAAGACACATTAACTTGCATATTAATTATGCCTGTCTGCAACTTAACGTGTCTCCTTTACAGTGAGTAGCAATCTACATGTTCCTAAATTGTTGATATTCCTACCTGGAGTTTCCATTCTTTAATTAGTTCCAAATGGAATACAAGAACTTATATGCCACAAGTCATCAAAGAAATCAGGAAAAACCACAGAATAATAGCCAGAAATATTTTAATAATTGTGGTATTTCAGCCGTGAAATTGATAATTCAATACTTTTTACATCACCAAACGTCGTTAATGTCAAATATGCAAGACCAAAGGGAATTAAAAGTTGCTAAAAGCAGCAATATTTTTCCATGACAGTGTTTCTAGCAGATTAGTAAAATCTTGTGAAAGGTTGATACAATTAACCTTGAGCCATATTCATAATCAGTCCTTAACTCAAACAAAATTTGCTAAATACTTTTTGAATTATATATAAAAACAAAGATGAGGTGACTTACCAAACAAAAGCGTTGGCAGGTCGATAGACACACAAACAAACACAAACATACACACAAAATTCAAGCTTTCGCAACAAACTGTTGCCTCATCAGGAAAGAGGGAAGGAGAGGGAAAGACGAAAGGAAGTGGGTTTTAAGGGAGAGGGTAAGGAGTCATTCCAATCCCGGGAGCGGAAAGACTTACCTTAGGGGGAAAAAATGACAGGTATACACTCGCACACACGCACATATCCATCCACACATACAGACACAAGCAGACAGACACAAGCAGACATAAAGTATTGAAAATATGTCTGCTTGTGTCTGTATGTGTGGATGGATATGTGCGTGTGTGCGAGTGTATACCTGTCCTTTTTTCCCCCTAAGGTAAGTCTTTCCGCTCCCGGGATTGGAATGACTCCTTACCCTCTCCCTTAAAACCCACTTCCTTTCGTCTTCCCCTCTCCTTCCCTCTTTCCTGATGAGGCAACAGTTTGTTGCGAAAGCTTGAATTTTGTGTGTATGTTTGTGTTTGTTTGTGTGTCTATCGACCTGCCAACGCTTTTGTTTGGTAAGTCACCTCATCTTTGTCTTTATATATAATTTTTCCCACGTGGAATGTTTCCTTCCATTATATAAATACTTTTTGAGTTTCACATGTAGCAGCCACCATATACCCTTATGAATGAAAACCTAGCAGAACTAAAAACAACCAAAATAATCCTGCTGGTATATTTTGTGACCTTACTGAAGCCTTCTATGTAACTAAATGGTTCAAGTTTGTGGAACAAATCTGCAAATTTACTTCACAATGAACTGCTAACTGCATGTTCAAAAATGGTTCAAATGGCTCTAAGCATTATGGGACTTGACATCTGAGGTCATCAGACCCCTAGACTTAGAACTACTTAAACCTAACTAACCTAAGGACATCACACACATCCACACCTGAGGCAGGATTCGAACCTGCGACCATAGCAGCTGCGTGGTTCCGGACTGAAGTGCCTAGAACCACTCGGCCACAACGGGCGGCCTATATGTTCTAAGGTGAGTTTTCGGCTTCAAAGGACCTGATGACAAGTCATATATTACTCAATCACAAAAAAGAGAAATATGAAATCAGTTAAATATCAATGTAATCTACATTTTGAACGTGACAAAAGGCAGTCATTGTAAGCAACATGTCAGAAACAAGTGAAATTTCAAACATGCTTACTTGTTCTCCACAGATCTCTGAATGCAGAGATCAAGTTCATCTGTTAAAACACACCACCATCTTTCAAAGCTCATCACTTTCTGGAAATAGAGGAAAGATAAGTCTTAATTATTGCATAAAGTATATCATTGATATAAGTTTTATTTATACAGTGATCATTTCTTACTCGTGCAATTAGTTGCACAACCAAGTCTCTTTTCTTTGCTGCACTAAATGGATGGAATAATTGTACTGAGATAATCAGAGTTGGTTTAAGGCCAAAGTGACTCAAGTGACCATTTGCAGCACTGTTGGTGCTGGTCATGCAAAATTTGTAAACAAGGTGTCTCATAATAAGTAGCAAAAATAATCAGTTTCTATGCTCACTGGATTTAGATTTATTTTTAAAGGTCTTACCAAGCTATGGTAAGTAATATACGAGGCAAGGAGTGAAAGGAAGAGGGGTGATACAAGGTGAGGAGGGGAGGGGGGTGCTAAATGTTATGCCACTAGCGTGGGAAAATGTTTTTGAAATAGCACTGGAGATAGCACATATGAGTAAACAATATTGGAGCATTATTTTACAATGCTTTCGGTGCAGTGCTCCCCCCCCCCCCCCCCCCCCCCCACACACACACACACTTTTTCACTAGAACCCCCCCCCCCCCCACACACACAAACACACAAACACACACACACACTTTATCACTAGCCACACAATATTTTGTATAAATGAATTTTCTTACCGGAATACAACAAATTGAAAAAAAATATGTGTTATTTCTTCTTCTTAAAACATTCAAACAAAAAAATGGTCAATTTAGTAACACACTCCTTTACTTTTATCTTGTACACTTAGGGTGGCTACATAAACATGCTATTTACAGAACGTTTTTTTTTAACTATGACATCCCTCGGATATTGACTGTAACCTGCATAAGACTGAGAGCTTCATAAAAAACAGATGGTGTTCTTCCAAGTTCCCACCAGTTACTAAACTGCTGAACGGGTGATAGTATGAAGCATGAAGGCTTTCTGCTACAACTGTGGGGAATGTGTCAAAAAAAAAAAAAAACCATAGCTACAATTAAATTGCAAAATAAGTAAGTCTCTTTTATAGCAAACTGTTTGCCTTTTAAGCAAACTTAGTCTAAATCAATCACAATGGCACACACATTGATGTATGAATAGCCACATAAAGCAACAAAATTACTATCCTAGCAGCTGTCCTGTTTTGGAAACCATTAACAACGAGCTATCTCAATAACAGCGATTTTCCTTGTTGCAATCAGCATAGGATGGTTTTTGAAGTAGTGATAAAATAATCTGGTATTTGTGATCAAACAATTTGGTATGTGGAACATCAGCTCCTACAGAAACTGTGTACCTCTTTTTACAGAAAACACCACAATTGCAACCACAAAAGCAATGGGGTAAATTTTGTCTTGGTGCCATCTTACAAGATTCGGGAGTGGGTCAAGAGGCAGGAAACTGCTTGATAAACAGGAAGAAAATAACATCTAAGGCCTAAGATGTAACTTCCAAATGCTTCAGGATAATGTGTCAGACTTAGTTACATTTTACATGAACAATGAATAACATGGGAAGGCTATATTGCTATTCATCATATAGAGGCAGCATTAAGTTACATTTTTTACAAACAACGAATAACATTAATATGGGAAGAATATAATGCTATTCATCACATAGAGGCTGTGTTGAGCCACAAAGAGGCAAAATGAGAAGCCTGCTAAAATATTAAAGCTTCCAGACAAAGTCCTTCTGCATTAAAACACACACACACACACACACACACACACACACACACACACACACACACACACATTCACCCTAGCATAGCTCACACACACATGACCACTGCCTCAGAGCACTAGAGTTCAACTGCGTCTGTGACTGCATCTGCGTCTGATGAAACAGCAATCTGCTCGGATGGGGCGGTGTATGAAGACATAGGTTGTGGAGGGGAGAGGGTGGAGTGGGGGATGATGCTGGTGCTGCCTGTAAGACTATCCAAGTGGGTTGCTAGGAGCAGCATCTAGAGACTGTGCTGGAAGAGTGTGGAAATGGGGAGGAGGAAAGGGAGGGTACAGAAGAGGGAAAGAACTTCTAGGTGCATTGGCAAGATAAGTATTGCAGTGGGAGCTGGGAAGGGGGTAGGCAGGTGGAAGAATGGAAGGTGGAGGCGAAGGGGGATTTATGAACAATGGATATATTGTAGGAAGACTTCCCTGCTTGTTAGCCTAATAGTAGTCATGCCCATGTAGAATGCGGCACAGTGGTTGTAACTAAGTTTGTAGATCTCACAGCTGCTTACACAGGTGGTCCTGCCTTGGATGGGGTAAGAGAGCCCAGTGATATGATTGTAGTAGGTGGTAACAGAAGGATGTATGGGACAGGTCTTGCATCTGAGTCTATTGCATAGATACGAGGCATGTACCAAGGAGTTGGGAACTGGGGCAGGCTAGATATGGACAAGTATATTTCATATGTTGGGTGGGTGGTGGAATATCACTGTGGGAGGGATGGGGAGGATATTTGTCATTTCAGTTTTGACTGTCCTAAAATATCCTCACTACTGTCTTCCCAAACCCTCTTGTTGCTCACCAGTCCTAGACAATACTCTTATCCATCACTACTCCTCTCTTGCTCCTAGCCCCTTGCCTCAAGGGTTATATCCCTGCAACAGACCCAGAAGCCATATCTACTCCAGTCCTATCACTGGCATCCCCTATTTGATCAAAGACAGCACCACCTGTGAAAACAGCCATACGATCTACCAAATAAGCGGTAACATCTGTGGCACATTCTATGTGGGCACGACCACTAACAAGCTATCTGTTTGTGTGAAAAAGCTACTTTGTAAAAGGGGAGAAAGAGATAATGTGACCAATTTTAGACCTATTTCTATGCCAACAGTGTTTGCTTAAGTTATTGAAAAGGCTGTGTATGTAAGGATAATTGATAATTTTATTTCACATAATTTGCTATCAAATGTCCAGATCAGTTTTAGAAGTGGTTTAACAACTGAAAATGCTATATTCTCTTTTCTCTGTGAGGTACTGGATGGATTAAACAAATGGTTTCGAGCACTATCCATCTTTTTTTAATCAACTAAGGCGTTCAGTTGTGTTGATCACAAAATATTGATACAGAAGTTAGACCATTACAGAATACAGGTAGTAGCTCACAATTGGTTCACTTCTTCCCCAACCCCTACCCTACTATCCCTCCCACTTCTCAACCTGTGCCGCCTCCTTTTACCTGTCACTCACTTCAGCAGTTGTTGCTCATGTCAAATACAGTCACAGTCGGGCCTTAATAGCCACAGACAGTAGCCATGTGTGTGTGTGTGTGTGTGTGTGTGTGTGTGTGTGTGTGTGTGTGTGTGTGAGAGAGAGAGAGAGAGAGAGAGAGAGAGAGAGAGAGAGAGAGAGAGAGAGAGAAGAGAGAGAGTTCTACTTCTGAGGAAGGACTTTGTCGGAGATTGTGCATACTTCCAATGTCCTTTTCATTGTGCTAGCCCACAACTCAATGACTCTTCTATGTTACGAGTAGAAATCTATCCTCTATATTATTGTTCTTACATCCTGGACCTTCCATTGATCAATCAATAATATTTGTAACTATACAAGCTCTCCGGTAATGTAGTTACCATTAACAAAAAGTTATATCAAATGAGTATCTGAAGCAACTACCAGACCACATTAAATGAAACAACTGAACACATACACTTGACAGCACAGAAAGTTCCCCACCCCTCAGAATTCTAAGCCTTCTCATATGCGTGATTTGACAACACAGGATGCAGACACTGTAAGATGTAGACATTGTCTTTCACTTGAGTTGTTAGAGTGTTGTACCACTCGTGGTCTAGTGGTAAATGTCATGCAATGTAGATGCAAAGTTGTATGATCCAGTCTATTCATTCATTTATTTTTTAACTGCAGTTTGACTGCCTGCTAAAAGTGTGAACCTGATGTAACCTCAAAGGTAATCTGCTTCACTTTCTAACCACACAGTAATAACAAAAGAGCCTTTGGCTGCATCAAGATCACAACAGTTTATGCTTAAACGTTTCCTCACCCTACATAACCACTGCAACCCAGCTGCTCACCAGGCATCTGACACTGGTTGTAGTCCGAATAGATGAATGTGGTGCATCTGCGTTTGGAGTAAATTTATGCTCTCACACTGATAAGCATGAAATTATTTATTAGCATAGTTGGATTTTCTGCAATAAATAACTTTAGTAAACAAAGTGAACATGGAGCTACACAAAAGGTATGAGTGTATTTATCAACTGTCATTTTCTAATTTAAAATTCTAGTATTTGACTTGCAGTTATGAATTGGATTTTTCATAATTTGATCTTTTTAACATTGTTTATGCATTATAAACTAAGTAGCACGAGGAAGATATCTAATATATGTGACATACTGTTTGCTGTGGGTTTAACAGAGGGGTGAATCCACCTTGAAGCATTTGTGTGAAGTGTGGAACGATATTAGGAAAACCACATCAGAAAAGCATTTTCTTGTTTCTTTCATTCTGGCATGAATGAATTTCCACATTCATGAAGTTTCAATAATTGACATATGTGATGAACTGTTACCATTTATCTTCCGTGCAACATTTGCATTCAACTGCCAAAGTTAAGAAGTCAATAGCAGAAGAACGACATGCCACAACTAACAGCAACAAAAATCAAACTGGTGTCTATTACCGCATTTTGGTTTCAGTGTCATCAGTTCACTCATAGAGCTTCCCTATGCCATAGCTATCAACATTGAGAAGATGCTGTTATAAAAGACATGGTAAATATGGAGGCTCCTTCATCTGTCAGTTAACCCCAAAATGAAAAATATGTCTGAAGTGTTAGACCCTTTCCTCTTGCATCTATTTCATAACACTTAAACAATATTCATAAGATTCAACTACACACAATCCAGTTCATAACTACACATCAAATATTGGAAGTTCAAATAAGAAAATGGCAACTGATAAATATATTCACAATAACCTACACATGTGTAACTGCGTGGCGTCCACCCCATTTATCAAAGTTATTTCATACTGAGAATCAAACTACACAAAGAAACAATTTAAATGTGAGAGCAGCAAGGTGCCAAAAATACGTCGCAATGAGCTCAACTGGTCAGATGGTGGCTGGCATCAAGAGACCAGTGGCAGATGGCTGGTTGCTGCTCTATGGAAAGAAAACTCTCGACTATAATCTATTCCGATCTTGAGGCAGCCATGAGCTCTTGCACAGAAGATTAGAAAGTGAAGCAAATTATCCCTGAGTTTCTATCAGACTGATACATTAAGTACACAGCTGAAATGTGGTTAAAAAATAAAAGAATGAGAGGACTTAATCTCTCAACTATGCATCTACATTGCGCGACATTTACTACCAGATACAACACTGTAACAGCTCGAGTGGAAGACAACATTTCCTCCAGACACATACACATGCTATAGTGTTGCCAGATTGTGTAGATGGCCAGACTTAGAATTCTTAGAGGACAACTAATTTTTGTGCAGTCAAATGTAAACAATAGGTTTATCTGGGCTTGCCCAACTTATACAATACAGTATTACAGATAAAGTATTCAGTATTATATTTACAGACTCAAGAATGAAAGACGTAAGCAAGATATAGACAACATTTTAAAAACCCAATATGTCTGATAATGTTAGTAATCTTCTAAGGGGTTGAGATGCCTCAGATCACCAGTTATTTTGGCAACAGAGAATGTTGCTGTCTTTAGCTGATTTCTGTGGGATGGACTGTTACACAACTGAGTTCACTGGGTAAAAATTTAGTTGTCTATTGTGTTGAAACTAAATGAAACAGCACGCATCTGCAGGATATGTGCAACAAGGAGTGGGAACCAACTGCTGACTGAAAACTACCTCAGTATGAAAGCCATCTTGAAATACAAACTGTGGTTGGTTAAGTATCCCATATGGAAGGAAAGAAAAAAAAGTTCTTGTCCTGGCAGAGAGTTGACAATGATATGAATAAAAGTTTGTTTTAGTTATGCTGAATAAAATATGTGTGAATAGTTCTATGTTCTAGATTTGACCAATTTCTTTTTACATGGTGAGTTAATTGTGAGCAAGTTTTACCATGCATTCATACTATTGATTCACCTCAATAGGTAATTAATTCCCTACCTTCAGTGTGGATGTACACTTACATTCAACCCCCACTGAGAATATAAAATCAGCGAGAAGGTACGACATGGACAGGGACTGCTGATAGGTGCCACTGGGTGGCTGTGAGAGTCTGCTGGGGAGCACGATGAGATAGTCTGCGTGTTTGCAATAAACACTGTGTCCAGGTGGCATTGCGGTTAATGTGACTGCCTAGTAACCAGAAGATCACGGGTTTGAGTCCCTCTACAGCACACATTTTCACTCATCGCTGCTGACTCTGTGTAAAGTCTTGATACAGCTAATATCATTAGTCCTTCCCTTTCTCTGCCTTCCTCTCCCTCCAACTACAATTGCTGTCACAGCTGCGGATTCAGTGTGGTGTGTGTTCTTCCAGAAATGTCCAAAACAATAGACACCATGCTCATATAATACGTGAAAGTACTTCCTCAGGCTTCACTACTTCGGAAAAACCAGAAGAAGAAGAAAATGAACGTTATATTTTTAGGTAATGCTTGCTGAAATGGTTATCAGGGGGATGACACACAATTCCCATGTGTGACATTTTCTTTATTTTACACTGACAGTACCATATTAAGTGGTGTTGGACATTATGACATAGTTTTTGTTTTAGGAGATTTCCTTCTGGCGGCACACAGTCCACCTGGTTTCACTTTGAATGATCCTCTGTTTATGTGGTTTGTTCTTCTTCAGTATTCTAGTGAGACAGTACTTAATCTTAACATCTACATTTGTCAAACCATTGGTCATACTTGCATAACCAGTTGATATTGTCATTCACAGGCTCAGTAGTTGTAGCTGACAAGCTATGGAAGAAATACATTTGTGCAGATGCTTCAGCTGTTGATCTGCACCTCCCCCAACATGCTGTGGTTGTCCACAACAAAGTCTCCATAACTATTGTTGTCCTCTCCAACCACTCCATCTGCACAGCAGCTATGGTCTAGGATATTTTGTGTGCACTGAGTAAGACTTCAGAAAGTATTGTAAGCTATTAGAACAAAGGTGACTGACTTGTTTATCCAATGAACCTTCAGTACCTTCAAAACCACCATAAGGGTGACTCTTCAAATTATGGACCAATTTCATACACTTTCCTGCTTAAGGAAATACCAAGATCATTGTGAAATGTAGAAGAGACCATTCTCACCAAAGAGAAGAATGCAGTTTTCAACATGTGATTTTATCACATAGTGTAAATATTTGAACAAACTATCTGTTGAGGATATAAATCATACATAAGCTTCAGCATATACACATGTAAGAAATAAGCATTTCAATCTAGGCTCAATGCATCAATGAGGAGTATTCAAAGGAACATTAATTGCTGTGTATCAAATGAAAAGTATACAAACAGCTTTAAGGTATCACAAACAATGTCCTAAATTTATTTAATCATCCTGTGAGATGCAGTAGTCTTCATACACTGTCAAAATGTAAGCTTATGACAAAGCAAGCTGGGATCTTCTTACTTCCTCTTGTTTTGTTATCTGCCTCCTTAAATTCATTTTTTTTTAATTTTTGACTAATTACCATTAAAATATGTAAGTACAATCTGCAATTTCATAAAAGAGAAAGGCTGGCCATCAGTTTTAAAGAACATACCACCATATCTAAATTTGTGCTCCGTTTTATGTATGTAATTGATTTTCTAATTTATTTTGACAATTTATTGTTAATATCTTTTGTTATAGGATGAAATCAGTAATTGTTTTGTGGCTTAGATTCTATTGCTGACTTACAAACAAATATAAATTCTGTACTAATTATACACATTTGGAAAAAGAATCACTAGGATTCTTGAAGTATTTATTTGCCTCTATTTGAAAATATATTAACAAATCCAGCCCTTCATTAATTCCAAAGTAATTAACAGGTTTGTAAAAAGTATTGTTTCTATATCTATATCTGTTAATTTCATCATTTAAACAAATAATTCGGCTTAAACCCTGTGTAGAACAAACTGTTAAAAAGAACCAATTTTTCAATGTATTCAGTTAATTTAATGATTTATGTTTTAATTTAACTTCTGCAACTTAAACACTGAACAATGTGTAGTTTCAGTGCCTATTACTGAGATGATGTATAAAGGCCCAATTTTTGGTCCCGAGACAATCAGTCCATGGGCGATTTTCAGACGAGAAACCTGTGCTGGTTAGGTCAACAACAATGCATCAACGTAACTGTGAAATACGTGTAATAGGTCATGTGTTAAAACAATGACAGTGTTTATTCAATATGTAGCATATTATTCTGCAATTATTGTGTGATCAGGTTTTTACTGCTCATAGGTGTTCAACAGTAAACTACGGTAGCAGTATGCTGATGTTTGCCTGAATACTATTAATGAGGTTCATCGAAAGTTAAACAATAGTGCACTGGCCATATTAACTGTGTTTATTGGCAGGTCGTGAACAGTGAAAGTAGAGAACTAGGAATGCAACTGTGCACCTGTTGGCTACATTATTTACAGTAGTCAGTGTTGAAATTCCACTCCTCATTTTTCAGTCAGTAACACAACGCAATATGTTGACACCAAGGACCATCAACAAACAAATAAAGCAGGTGAACATCATGTATGGTTCCCTTCTGGGTGATGATTATCATAATTGGGCACAATAAACTAGGACTCATGAACTATGAACACTATCTCAAGAACAGTTTACAATATAGTGATTATAACGAAGGAAGTGCAACAGCAAATCAGTAAATGGGTTTCATGGCCACAGTATGACAGCAGCCAATCAGCTAGTGGGTTCTATGGAAGCAGCCATTGAGTACAGGAGCAGCAAATCAGCACACACATAGACGCAACTGTGCAGATGATGAATCAAGATGATGATTACTGCTGCTGCAACTGCAGCAGCAGCAGCCGCAGAAGACGAGTGTATAAGAATAAGGTAATTTTATAAAAAAGTCATTTTATATTAAATTATGCATAATGAGTGGCCTTAACGAACAAGACAGTGTGATGAGAGAGAAGAGACAATGGGGAACTGGTTCTGTAAATGACATGCACGTAACTTTGAATGATGGGGACGAAAGCCCTATTGTAGATGAAACGATAAAAGCGTCATGTACACTGTATGGTGATGGAAGTGAAATGGATGAAAACAGTACTGAAGTGGATGAAATCATTAAGGTTAGGGGGGAGTAGTGAAAGTCAGCGAGGGCAACAGGTTAGGGCAGACGAAAAATTGGAATGAATGTTAAAAGAAATTATGAGTAGTATGTGTACGAAAGAAGACATTATTAATGTGGACAAGAGAACTCATAGCATTAGAACTGACATGGTTAGCTTCAAGGATGAATTGGAGAAATAAATTAAAAAGGAGATTAAGGTAGTCAGCTCTAATCTTTCAGAATTAAATAAGAAGGTTGAGGCAGCAGCTAACAATTGTGATGAAAAGATAAAGAAAGTAGCACATAACACTAATGAGAAATTAACATTAATGAGTAGTAAATGTGTAGAAGACAGAAAGAAGCTTTGTGATGACTATAGTAGGAGGGTGCAGGCTTCCAAAAAACAGCATAAAGATGAAATCAAAGCAGCCAGGAAATTTTGTGCTGAAAACGGGGTTAAACTTGAACCAAATCAATCAGATTAAAAATGATTTAGAAACAGAAGTGGAAACCAAGTGTGCAGTAGTGGTAGAGGAAAAACTGGTAAAAGTAAATAATAATGTAGATTCCAAATTGGCTGATATGGAAAAAAAGATGGAAGAAATACAAAATCTAAAGTATAGAATATGTAGTGTCCCAGACAGAACTTCCTTTGTTAGTTGTAACAAATTTAATAGTTTTGAACCATATGTTCAAGTGCATCCATAGGATCTCATTAAATACTTTAATAATTTGCTTGAAACATGCAATCACAAGGAGAAAAAGTCATTTGTGAAAGATTTTTTTAAAGGGGTAGCTCACGGGTGGGCAGCTCAGGTAGCTGATAGTTGTACTTCAGGGATAGTCCATAACAATACAGGCAGGGTAGGAAAAAATGTTACCTTCATAGTCTCAGATGTTATTGAATTTAGTTTATATTTCTGCTCCAAGATACAGCCCTCCAAAAATGACACTGTGCATACCATTTTGAAGATGCGACTTTTTGATAAAATTTTAAAATCTCTGGAACATCTCTAGATATTTTATTGATTTTTTAAATTGAAAGCTAATTGCTTTATGATTACAAATAAATCCTCCATTTGGACTTATCTGACAAAGTTCTTTTACTATAGCATTCTGAACTTTTTTAATTTAATTTATGGAATTTGTTTTTTCAGAAATTCCAATCTGTAAAATTTTAATTTTTTCTGTTGATTGGTACCATATTATTTTACATTCCCTGAAAAGGGGAGCCTCCACTTTTCAGTTGAATAGGTTTCACAAACAATTGAAATTTTTGCCATACATAAAGCATGTTTTATTATCACATAACAGGCTCATAAAAATCAAAAACTACCCTTATTTAACAAAATTTTAGTAGTTTGAAAGATGAGTAAGAGACACATTTTTCAAGCATTTTAAATGATTCCAAAACGTATGTGAAAGGTCCAAAGAGTAAAAAGTTTCAGTTTATATAACTTATGTGTACTCTGATTGTACCAAAATTAGCCAGTTAATGAACTAAAAATGTGTTCCAGTGCTTCAGTATCTTTCTTTAACACAGAGTGATGCCTTCCTGTTGAACCAATAGGAACTGGAGCACTTGAGAACATTGTGAACAGAGGGTGATCACTGATGGCATTGTTGCTGTCCTTCAGCTGTACACTTACATCCAGCAACTGGTCCATGTGGTAGCATAAATTTCACTACAATTTCGTTTAACTCATAACTAGTGTCTATAAACCTCTGCAATCCCAGTCACACACACATGCCACAAACATCCCCCTTCTCAGGTTGTGAACCTGAATATTATCCTACTGTTTCTGAGGTGTTGGCTGAATGAATGAAATGTCTTCTTTCTTGCTCTTTAAAGTGAGTCCAAAAATGTGTCTTCTGAATTTCTTTCACAGGAGTAATTTTTTTGGACCATTCTTCTTTTTTCTGCTCACGGAATTCTTCGATTTCCTCTTGGGACAAAAGAATGAGGGCTGCGGATGTGTAAGATTTCACAACTCTCACAAAATCCTAAGCATTCTGTATCGCACCTATGTTTGGAATGTAAAGATTATGTTTTGGAGCATGGTGCTTCGTGAGGCCTCCTACGACATCACAAGGCCCCTTCCTGTGACCAGTAGCACTGTGTACCCAATCAGTTGGCAATAGTGACTTACTCAATTCAAACAGCTGGTAACAATTTTTAAAATGATTAGGAGTACCATCAGAAATAATAACGATCTTGTCTGCCCCTGTTTGCAGTTGAAGAATTTTCTGCACTGCTAGCAAAGCATGTGCTGAGTCATGTCCTGTGTCATCACTTATAGCTGCAACACTTGTGGTCTTGTTTTGAAAATATGTCCCTCCTGTAAAAATAGAAATCTGGTCATCACACCAATGGTACCCTTGTTTTATGTTACGGACTACTAATGAGTTCACATGCCTAACGGAGGCGTCATATGTCATGCGCTCCAGTAAGTTCTTCAAAGTTACCACACAAAGTTCAAAATTCATGCCGTATACACATAAATAGACATCTCTAGGTGGGTTGGAACTACCCACTTAAGTCATAGTGCATAAAATTTTGATCTTCCGATATGTGAAGTTGTATTGTTGATCTTATAAATTGCAAAAGTTTCTTTAATACTGTAAGTCATGTACCTCTACACTTTCACAACTTTTTGACCTTCACCTGTTAGTGTTATAGTGTCTTTTTTGTTGGCTCTCTGACAAGAAGAGTCCCATTTATCTTCCAGATAAAATGACTGCACTATAAGAACCTGAGCTGCTTCTACAGGATGACAATAATAGGGATCTGGTCTTCCTAAGATTCCTTTTACAGACTTCACATTTCTTGATTTGCCTACCATGTACTTTGAGACTGATGGAAAGTGGTTCAAATTTGTTTCCTTTAAAAATGTCTATGGAATAATAGTTAAAACTTGCACCTTTTCACTGTAGGATGCACAGTATACAACAGCTGAATTGATATTTGTGAAAAATTCCTGGCTAGAGGTGCAAGAGGGCTTTGATTCATTTTCTTCTGAATTTCTACTTTCGAGAGTATGGTCAGTTTTGCTGTAGTGTATTCGTCCATAGCTTTAGTAATTTTTCTGCACTTTCTTGATGCATAGAGCTGCTGATTCGACTTCACTGACCATGGTTTCTTAACAGGACAAACATCTACCTCTGTAGTTGACTGATTCAGGGTATTTAATTTCTCCTTTACTGATGCAAAATTTGCATCATCTGCACCATGGGAGGCTTCACATTGTTCTGATACTATCATTGTTGTTATTCTGTCAAAACATTTATAACACAAAAAGTCATCGCTGGAAACATCTTTACTTTGAAACAGAGTCTTCAAATGAGAACACTTATTCCCAACCTGAACAAAGTCTGCTTTTTCTGTTTGTCTTATATTTCACTCTTTCATGAATATCCAAATAGTCAGCACACTTCACTCTCCTGTGACCCCAGTCAGAAGACATTTCAAACAGTCAATTTCAAAAAACACGCTGCAACTGTGTTGACTGGCAAATTCCTCATGAAAACACAGAATGCACTGGATGGCCTCAGATTTCTTAAAAGCCTCTTCAGTAAACAAATTAGCACTGAACAACTACAATACAGAAACCTGCAATGAACACCCACAACAAAGAAACTGACAAGAAACTACCACTAAGTGTAAGAAATATCTTCAACAATGAAAGTGAAAAGAAGTAAATGCAAAAAAGAAAGTGATAAAAAATAACTGCAACAAAGACAATAGAAATAAACATTGTAACAAAGAAATCAGTAAGAAACAACTTCAGTGGAGTCATATATTACCCATGAAAGTTGAAAAAAAAATGATTTTTTAAAATAAAACCTGTCCAACTTAAAAGTGGAAGCTATCCTTTACAGAGAGTACTACATAGTACTAATCAACCAAAAAAATCTAACTTTTCTGGAATAGCATTTTTGAAAAAAAAAAATCTGGAAATTATTAAAAAAATAAAATTCAAAAGGCGACAGTAAAAGAACTTTGGCAGATATGTCCAAATGGAGGATATCATTGTAATCATAAAGCAATTATCTATTAAATTAAAAAAACTCTTAAAATATCTAGAACAGTTACAGAGATAAAGCGTTTCAAAAATTTTTCCTAACTTCACATCTTCAAAATGGTGTTCGCAGTCTCATCTTCGGAGGCCTGTATCTCGGGGCAGGAATTTTTTTTGGAGAAAACAAAAAATTATGGGTTTTTTACTTACTCCTGAGGTTTAACAGATGCTAAATTCAATAACATCTGAGCCTATAAGTGATACAGATCATGCCTTCATGGCACAGCTTTGAAAAACCAATTCTAGATGAATATTGGTCCAAAGAGAAGCAGCAGAGAATTTTGAGTGAATTTTGTGGAGGAGAGAGATTTTCCTCTAGGAAGGGTACTATGAAAGGATTCTGTCAGCTTTGGATAAAAAAAACTGAAATATTTGGACAAAGAGCTAGCTAGTGGGTTTAGAAACTAAGTTGCCTCAGAAAGTTAGAGAATTGCTCATACCTGCCCCTACAGGTAATATTAGTGATAGCTGAGTCATATTGATAAAGTGGAGAGGGTGAAGCCCTCAGTGGAAGATCGTAGGAGGAATTTTTATGACAATAATCAATTAGGGAGAGAATTTCAGGTAAATAGGATGAACAGGACTAATTACAGTAGAAAATCAAGGAATGCTTGGATGGAAGATAGCCAGAATGGACACAGAAATAGTAGGAGAAATTCAAGTAAAAGAAATGGAGCAGATTATTTTAATTCTGGATCAAACCATTTAAACTAGATAATGCTCCAGTTTTGGCTCGCACTAGAGCAGGTAGTGAAGAAGAACCATGTGTATATAAATGTACTGTAATCACAGGTAAGGGTAATGTAAATGATAGTAGTAAGATTAGAGTAATTTCTAATTCTAGTGAGATGTTGAATGATGGTGTGGGTAGCAATGTTTATCCCATAAAAGTAGAGGAGGAATGTACTATAATAAAATCAAGTGATGAAACACAGTGTGTTGCTATTGCCCAGGATGTCCAAAGTGTCCAGACAGATGGTAAATTTTTAAGAGAACATAAGGAATTCAGGTGTATTGCTTTATGGTCTAATACTGGAAACAATAATCAACTAATAAGCCAAGTATTTGATGACAATCAAAGTGACAGTGGGTCTGATTCTGACAGTAGCTGTAATGATGATAGCAGTGACGAATTCAGTAGTGACGAGGATGAGGTATTTAAATTTATAATTGATAATGATGATAATGTGTTACATAAAGAAACAATAAAGGAAGATAATGTTAGGTGTAATGAAGAGTTGGAGTTTGAGAGTGGTAATGAGGAAGAGAACCATGCTATTTGTCATTTGACTGTGTCTGGTAATTAATTTGGTAATCTGGATTATAGTCTTTCCAGGCAAAGGATTAATGAGGATTTGTTGTATGAAGAAGACCAAATGGTAAGTAAAAAGGAAGTGTGCCACCCTGTAACAAAAGCAAGTGATGGTAAGTGTTTACTGGACAATGGTAGCGATTTGAAAGGCATCTCACAGGCATTTTTTGAAGCTATTAAGAACACAGAGGGTATATTGGTGATGCATGTTTCTGGAATAAGAATTATTGGTGCTACTAGTAAGCTACCAAAGTGTGCTAAACAAGAGGTATTATTAACTGTGAAGTATGTGTAATAGGTCATATGTTAAAACAATGACAGTGTTTATTGAATATGTAGCATATTATTCTGCAATAACTGTGTGACCAGTTTTCTACTGCTAATAGATGTTCAACAGTAACCTATGGTAGCAGTATGCTGATGTTTGCCTGAGAACTATTAACGAGGCTTATCGAAAGTTAAACAATAGCGCACTGGCCATATTAACTGTGTATATTGTGGGGTTGTGAACAGTGAATGTAAAGAACTGGGAATGCAACTGTGCACCTGTCGGCTACATTATTTACAGTAGTCAGTGTTGAAATTCCACCGCCCATTTTTCAGCCAGTATCACAACACAGTACGTCAACACTGAGGACCATCAGTGAAGAAATAAAGTAGGCAAACGTCGCAAGCTGACACATTCATTTCCAGCTGGTACAAACCCATTCAAAAAAATATGCTTGTGCTTCACTTCACTAGATTAGATTGCCTTAGATACACTGTTCAATGTATAGATCAATAGTGAGGAGGTCCTAATGGATGTAAAGTATGTCAGAACACAAAGAAACAAGGAAAAACAATTTTCAAACCAGCCCATGATTGATTAGAAATTCACTTAGAATACCACTCCAAAAGTACCACCATGCTTTGTAGCCTACTGGATCCCTTTAATAGAGCCTGTCCTTTATGTACCAGCTGTTTGTTATTATCAGTACTAGTTATATATATATGTGTGTGAAATGTGTTCCAGAACAACTGGGATATATTAATAAAATCTTCTAGGTTTCCAGAGCAGGACAAACAGGAGTTAAAACTCAAGTTTTCCAAGATAATCACCATCTTCTTCATCTGGGGATGTGCCCATATGACATCTAAAGCATTCAGTGTGAGCGTAGGCCATGTTACATGGAGCAGACACAATGCCGTATTCAGCAGTACTGCCTGGAGCACATCAGCTCTGGGGCAGAGAGACAAATTGGCAGTCACTGAGCACAGTTTGGAAGAAAGCTGCATATTGCATTCTGAATGAGCAAGAGTGCTTTGTAATGCAATGTAGTTTGGGACAGCATGATAAAGGAATCCATCAAATTTAGGGCTAATAACGGCCTCAGAAACAGAGATGGTGGCTATTAACAAAGTTCTGCTTTGGACCTGTTACTGGCCATAACACACTGTGAGCACTCAGAGCTGAGAGATATCTGTGCAGTGTGCTAGTTGGTATCTGACTGAACATGCTGGGATTCAAGTACACTCCCTCATCTGCTCCAATCTGTGCTGCGTCAAGGGCAAGGACAACTCAACTCGCTGCAGTACCTGTATAAGATCAAGCAAGATGACATTTCAACACTTTACCATAAGACGATGGTAGCGACACTCATCGAACTGTCGCATCTGGAAACCCGAGAACTTTATGTTAGTTCAACACACAAGAAAGATGACGATGTTTTACATATACATGTTGGCACCAATGACATTTATTTGGTTTTACTATTTTGTCATGTATTTGGTATAATATGCGGTTCTTCAATACAGGACTTTTGGACTCTAGTCTTTGATGCCATTACTGCTATGTACTGTAATTTGAAATTTAGTTAAAAATATCTATTATTATTTTATTTGGCAAAATAAGTGCCCAAAACATGTACCTTCATTCTAAAACAATATTCTTCTTAACCCATTTTCTGACAAAGCTTCAAACATTGGAGAGAATACAGTGCGTAAAGTCCCACCCATAAAATGCAAATGTTATTCTTAACATACTTTAATTTTACCAGCTGAATCCTACACACAAACTAGCTTGTTTACATAGTGTTCTCTTGTACAACTTAATGATGTTCGGTGTTATGGGTGGGACAATTCATATTGAAATTAAAATTAATTAATTTTGAAACAATACTCATATCAAATGAACTTCTAATGCACAAATATACTTCTTTTTGACTTGGTTTTTAAGAATCTGTCTTGTGCTCTCAAGAATGGCCCACTGGACTACAAACGGGGTTGCAATAATACACTGTTCTAGTGTTTTGTTCAGCAGAGAAAAGGAAATAACGGATGGTCAAATTTGTGTGTTCTACAATGAATGTTTTGTAAAGGGCTAATTACAGTATAAAATATGTACTTTCAGCTTTAATTTGCCCAGTTTTGAAACTTATATTTCAATAGATATATTTTCAATGAAGTGTCCCTGTTTTTCTGGACCTGTTCAGCAGTCTTTCAGCTTCAGCAGCGGACCCTTGTCTGCTTACAGCTGTAAAACCTTGTTCAAAGTTGTAGGTTTTCATAAAGAGTGTATATGCTCAAATGCAGCATTAATGAGTAAATAGAAAGTAAAATGAGAGAAAACAGCTTTTAAGCCACAAAAATACAAGTGTAGTTATGTACAATCAACTTCAAGCAATAACCAGCAATAAAACAAATGAAAATCCAGAGAGACAGAACTTTAAACACACTGTATGACTGGAATAATGTCTTTGCACTTCAGACTAAATAAATTGCGAATGTCGTCTCATTTAGATTTTGAACAAGTATATTGCCTTCCTGATGCTATTGATGGTGCTTTTGATTTTAAATATGTGGTGATCCAGAATCCATTAAGTACCTTAGGTAGATGGACAATGGAAGGAACGGACGTAGCCAGTGGGATGCAAAAAGCTGATAAGTGCTGGAATTTCTTCACCGACTTTAAACACTTTGACTTTGAATACTACAAAATCATTCTAACCTCTGTTTCCCCTAATATTGATTACAACAATGGGCTTGAACTGTTGATTTTCTCTTATCCTAGCAACTCTGTGGACTTCAGCAAACCTTTCTTGATCGAATTCAATTTCTTTAATTTCTTTCTCTGTAACGTAAGACAAGATGATGCTTGAAATGTTGTCCTTGAATTTAAATAGATCAAGACTACAGTGTAATCTATCACTTTGTTAAAGTAATGTATTGCACAGGGTATTTAGGACTGATGAATGATGACCATCAACTACTGGAGCACATTTATTTAAAGTAGTTTGGATAGTGGGACATTCATGTTGACCACTGGGTTTTTCTGCATGTGTATATTGACTGAATGGTGAGGTAGACTCTGTTGCTACTGGACAGAGCAACACTGGAAGTGGCTTCCATTTGGCCACACTTGCTGTTCTTAATGTTTTCTCTGTGCAGCAGATCCCTACTTCAGATATGTGCCAGGCTACTAGGATGAAGACACATGTGACAATGCATCAGACATACACAGAACCAAGAAATGCTATGGACTGTAACTTGGTTTGTTGCAAATGATGTTGAAATATACTAGCCAAGCAAACAGAACAGCTTGATATCTTTCCTGTGTGTAAAAAGGTATAATAATATATGTGGTTTACAGAAGAAGAAAAATTCTCTCATGTAGTAGTGTGCACAGTAGTAGTCTGTTGTTGAGTCTTCAGCACTCAGCAGCATGCCAAAAAGGAGACACGGTCAGTAATACAAGGCATACAGGGTACAGCTGGACACCGATTTGGAGATGGGGCAGGGAGATGGGGTGGGGGGGGGGGGGGGGGGGAAGTTTATGCAGGTAATGAGCAAAAGGTTTTTTGACAATAGTAGCTAATGTACTGCCCTCATCAGAGAAAATTGTCATGTAAGTACCCAGGAAAAATTTCATTTGTGGTGAATGCCCCACAGAATGCCGAGTCTGCAAAAATTTGTTAAGATACTTGAAAGAAATTAGTATTTTTGTCATAATGAGTTCCAGTAGAAAAGGACACTGTCCATGAAAATGTGGTCAACTGTGAAGGTTACTCAATGCAGCGATCATTAATAATACTTTATTCAAGAAAAGTTTATGAAGAATTGAGCTGTTGATGAGAAAACTTTATAGACTTCTCAGTGATACAGAAAGGACAGAAGGAATTTAGTTGTCAATACAAGAATATTAAGTTACTCAACAATAATTACAACACAGAATAAAATACATGTCTACAATCCAGAAGATTGAGATTTCGAGCCGGTGGCTGTTTTCTAGTCTTCAGTTCCTTGTCATCACACGCCAGTTAACTGCAGTTACATTGGCGGCATATCAAACACCAGAGTTGGCCACTGCTGCAGCAATTTCTATTGTAGCCTTCCCACCATGACGGTCCCACTTCGCACTGGCAGTTCGCCGTGCCTAGAGCCACTGAAAATCGTAAGTGAGCTGTATTTGAATCAAAATAAAGTGCCTTCAAGTGGTACTATGTGTTGTGAGAAATTTGAAGTCAGTGGCTGGCCAAAAAGTTGTGTGTTATTGGGCTTAGAATACTGAGTCAACAGACAACTCATTAGCGTTTTTACATTAATAAATTTTAGGCAACAAATGGTGGAAGACCGACTGAGGATTTAAGTTCAAAAGTAGATATCACAAATATCACAAAAGGTAGCCTCCAACAGCATATTCAGGAATCTCATGAAGAGGAAAAAAAAAAGGAGATAAATACAAAAATAACTAACTTGCTAACATTTTACCCACTTTACAAGAGTAGTTAAGTACTAAGATAAATGAACTATGTGATCTTGTAAGAAATGCTGGTTTTGAACAATTAAAGGAGGTAGGTCAGAGTGTAAAACATATATGAAAGAATTAACTAAACAAATGTTTACAAAAGTAAATGAACAATTCTTAAGACACGCAAATGTGGTTACATGTGTTACAGCAGGGTAAAAATTGGGACATAACAGCTTTACCAGGCTCCACTTTCAGAACTTTGGAGGCATGAGTAAGTGAATTAATTACTCAAAAGAGTCAAGAAACAACAGATTTATCAGTCAGTACACTATGGTTCACAGTTGATTTAGGAAAAACAGAAGAGGAACTAGGTAAGCTCTGGGATGGACTTAATAAAACCAGAGATAAATTAAGTAAATGGAAATTTTATGAAAGCAATCGCCTTTTACCAGAACTATCGGAAGAATTAAATTTAGATTGAGAAGATTTAAGATTTATTTACACTCTCAACCTAGGAGGTGGTGCAAGTATTTCATCTGGAGGGCATCATAAAACACTACTGACACAATGTCTCTCACATGACCTAGTGTAGTATTATTTAGTTAATAAGAGTATACAAGGATTTTATTTACACTGGTATTAATTATAGTCACACTACTTATTTATTTATCTGTTATTTAAAAATACCAGGTGACAAGAAAAGTGGAACGCAGAATATTGGGGACAGATTAACAAACTATGCAACAAAGAGATTGCACCAATAATAATCAAGACCCTCTTGAACGGAAAAGGAAGCCTCTACAATATCGACACTGTAAAGAAGAATATTACATAAAAACGAAGTACTAGGCTAGACGAACAACTGCTTGTCACATTCTGGGATTCTTATATACCCTACAGATATTGCAAGTATCTTCAGATTTCGTACAAACAGTAGCTCGAGTAGCATTTACTGGTCTGAAATAGATTACTAATTGGTATGAAGATCATTAGGCCACTTGCTGTACTTGATGTTTTCCCTGTGCAGCAGATTCTCACCTCAGAGTTGTGACAGGCTCCTTGGAAGAAGACATTCTTGACAGTGCTTAAAAGAGTCATGGAACAAAAGAAACATGATAGTAGGGTGTGTTCTAATCTGTAACTCTGTTCATTGCAAATGTTGTCAAAATGTGCTTATCAAGCAGACAGAATTATTTGAAGTCTTTCTTGTGTGTAAAAAGCATTACAATGTTTGTCGTTTACAAAAGAAGAAATTTCTCTCATTTAGTAGGGTGCACAGAAGCAGCCTGCTGTAGAGTTTCCAGCACTCAACAAAAATGAAAAGGCAGTGATATGAAGCATACACGGTATACCCAGATGTCAATTTGGGAGAGGGGGGTGGGGGGGGGGGGGAGGGGGACAGCAGGGGGAGCGGAAGCGGGAGAGAGAGAGAGAGAGAGAGAGAGAGACAGAGAGAGAGAGGGGAAGGGGGACAGCAGGGGGAGCGGTAGAGAGAGAGAGAGAGAGAATGGTAGCTTGTCAGACCATGACTTTTTTTTATTTATTTTCTTTTTTAAAGAACCAGTTTCTCTATTAACTCTTCTGCAGTTGAATGATGCATCTCTACAACATTCTTATTAGTATAAACCCCTGTTTGTACTGTATAATTTCTTCTGGGTCATATTCTTTTAAAACATGTACTGAATAAGATTCTAGGTCAGGTTATACAGGACATGGTTCACAATATTGCAGCATGCATTCTTTGATTCCAAATGGCACACAGTTTTCTTCATTAATTCCTCATAGTTACCATCCTTGATAGCTGCTGCAGCCAACACCAGTTGGCCATTTTTATGTATTACTCATACATGAACTGAGTGTACCAGCCAGGATTAGGGAGAAAATAAAAATGGGTTTAAAAAATGAAAGAAAAGTAGTTGAAATTGGATTTTATTGCTATCTTTTCAGATTGATGATTAAACATTTCAATATAAATTCCTATTATTACTCTATTGAAAACAATAACCCATTCTTACAACTACTTTATTAGTGCCTCTTTTCATGCCCTGCCAGCAATGCACCTGAAAGAATCTTGTCCATCTGCCAGTTCATTTGGGCATAATTAATAAAAAATTTAGGAGACAAAAGAACTGAGAAATTAGTGAAGATCTACAAATTTCTGCATGCTTCCAAAAAGTAGTTAATAGTACTTTACTCTCATGACAATTCTACATCACGTTAGTTTCTTTTTGCTGGGAGTGTAAATGTTATTTTAGTTTCTTAAATTGCAAGAAAAGTTAAAACACAATATTAATAAAATAAATTCTTGTGACACTGCATATTTGGCTTCAGTAAATATGATGGCTCTCTTTAGTTCGTGTAGGGGTAACTATGTAACATTTTGTATGTTAATTGAATTTTTATATTAGATATAGTTGGCTTTTATTGATTTATTTTACAATGGGTTTAAAAACGCAATCTTTTTGGGTAAGGTTTAATTACAACAACTCTGGTACCAGCAGCACTACTTTGGCCTGAGTTCACAAAATTTTGAGAAGACCAATTCCGGAACAATACATGTCTAAAAGTCATAAAAACACCAAAACATCAGGAATCCAATATATTTACTCAGAATATGATCAAGACAGTAATAGCAATTTATTCATTCTGATGTGAAAAAGAATTATTCCAGCTGTGTTTAGAGTTCTAACATTCTGAATTTTCATTTGTTTTATTGCTGCTTATTGCTTGAAGTTGATTCATACATAACTACACTTATATTTTTATGGACAGAAAAAAGGTTTCACTGATTTTTCTTCCTGTTTATTCATTAATATTACGTTTGAGCATAAAAATGTGTATGAAAAGTAATAACTGTGAGCAATGTCTTTTTTCAGTCATAAGCAGGCAAGAGTAAAAAATTAAACTACAGTGCCTCTCAAGTTGAAAGGCTTCTCTTTTTAGATACAGAAAGATTATAAAGATTAAAGAACATACAGTTGAGATACAGACTCCAAAAACTACACAAATTTGGCACCCAAAACATTTACACCAAATTGGTAGGAGCATATAATTTGACAGAAAAGGCCTAAGGCTATCAAACAAAAAGCACAAGAAGACAGCACAGTTGTCAGCCAAATCTGTTGATTAAATTGTGAATTGTGACTGGTTAAAGATGGGCTCTCAAAGTCACACAATGAATTTTCTGTCATTTTTGTAGTCTTACGGCTCTTACAGTTTGCATTTAAAAATGTCAACGATAATATCTTCTAATTCAGCACAAAAAGTTGTTTAAGTGCACACAAGCAAGGGCTTGTAAACTGAAAGTACCTTTCACAAAAGTTATCCAAAGTTCACACTTTGGCACGTGTGTAGGTGGTGCAAACTCGGGAACCCTATTCACGAGAGGCTGTAGAAATGAACCAAAGGAGATATGAAGCTGAATATTAGTACATATCCATTCAAGACATTGTGGAACCTTCTGATAAAATTTCATTACATTCACAAATGGTCCAGCAGAGACTCCAGTTACACTTGAAATGGAATGAGCCAATTTTCAAATTGTCCATGTACTCCACACCCTAACAAGGACTGTACAGGGGGAGCAGAAAGTGCACTGCATTCACAAACAATATTCTTTATTTATTCAGAAATGTATTCCATTAGAAGTGATTTTAAGGTGGAAATCAGTTTTTAAGCACCAGACTGTGCTTCTCTCTGCGTATGTGAGTTCAGAGGAATGATGGTGAGACAAGAATTGAGGTTACAGGATGATCCAGGAAGTGGGGTGGGGGGAGTGAAGGTGGAGGGGAGGGATGTATTGTTGGATCACAGTTAGATGGAAGAGTATACCAAGTAAGGCTGGGTTCAGTACTAGTTTTGAGTTGGTAGCAAAAAAGTGTTTCCACTTTAGGAAGGAGAGTAGGTCTTTAACAAGCTCAGAATGACTGAATTTGTGAATGTGGCAAAAGATAAGCCCCTTTGAAATGAGGCTTTGGAGGAGAGGTTCACTACTATGTTACAGGACTGTTTAGATGCTGGGTTCGGTAGGATGGTGGGTGGGAGATTGTGAGATTGTAGCATATGTAGTTCTGCAAGATGGGGTCAGGCATCTATTAACTGATGTAAAGGAGGTTTGACAGAGGTTTTTGTAGTGGTGCTGGATTGTGGTAGTCTAATATTAGTGTACAAAGTGAATAGACTTTACAGTTTTTAAGGTGGCACTGTGCATGCTGCTATTGTTCCTGCAGTACGTGGGTTTCAAATTTGGCAATGTGATGTGGTAATTGGTACAGCGGAGTGGAAATATTTTACAGGCAGTGATGAAGTAGTAACAAAATGTTTAGGACTCAGTTATATATTGTGTAGGGCTGAGTTGGTGAGGGCTGTGGAATGACAGAATTATAACATAGAATCACTGTGGAAAGCTGTTTGGGAGCAATTCCACAAACTAAGCAGCAACACAGAAACAAGTTATGTGGGAGTGGGTTCGGTATAGGGGTAGGGAAACTTTTCTGTATTTACACAGATGGAAGGAACTAAAATCGATTGTGGAGAAAAAAAAATAGTAACAGAGCATTAAAACATGGGAATATTCTGAAAACTGGAAAAAGACAAAACCAGATTAAGTATAGCGAAGGAACGATAAAGCTACATGAAGTACAGTAGTAAGACATCAAGATGTAAATAAGACCAATAAGAAAACTGGATGAGATTAAAATGAAGACAGGAGTAGAAATAAATAATAATACAATAACAGTGTGAAATGCATGTTGGTATGTAGGTATGAGTGAAGCAGGCAGCAGATGTAAATGGGTTGGGCATGGTCAGTATCTTGCCTTTTCATTATGATGCACTGTAAAGCCTGTCACACAGCTTAAAAAGTAAGAAGACACAGTGCTGCCAATGTACTACCAATTCACACGGGTCCATACTGTACCCTATAGCAAACAAAAAGTGAGATACCAACTGACCTGAATTAGAAGTTAACATAAGACTAATTTCAATTAAAATCAGTGGCTTAACAGAAAGGTTCATTTTCTTCTACCATAAAACAAAGAATGAAAATAGTCATCTACAAGCACCACGGCAGTAAAAATATTCCTCAGGATGGATGTATTTATGTGTGACATAATGTGGAATTCACAAACTGATTTAGTAACTGATTTGAAGTTTTATTTTTCCCAGAGCATTTTAATGCACTGGAGGCCACTGACGCCAATAATTTTTGGACTGGTTGCATACCAGCCTCTGCCCACCAGGTCTGTTGGGTGCTATGAAGGTCACAACTGTTGCTGTGGCAGAACACCAACATTTCCTTGAAAGTGAAGGTTTCATTCTTATTTTTGCCCTCGCTAGTTTCAACACTATCTGATTTTTAACAATTAAAATCTTAATTTCAATATAAGATTAATAAAAGCCAGTTGTCATGTCATTTCCTTTTTTCATTTATTATTAATACAACAACATACCAGTCATCGTACAGAGCAATAAGTTAAGTCTTCATGAATTTACTTCTTTTCCTTGTAGTACATTTACTAAATTTAGCATATGCTGCTCTATTTAAAAGGTTTAATTTCACATTTTTGTAAGAAAAAAAATCCTTCAGCCTGTCGCGCAGAATTGCTCACTGAACAGCTAGCTAATTAATGCATCAATACCCATTTGTGACACATCAGGAGGGTAACAAGTTGTGTACCTGTGATTCTATCTGCTTTTATAGTTTGCTTCTCAGTTGGTCTTACTAGGATGATTAGGGTGTGTGCATCCTGTATGTGGATGCACGAGGAGTTGGTTGTGGTCCGCGAACAGCTTGAGGCGCTTGTGGCTACAATCGGTCACCTTCAGACTGCTGCCTCAGGGTACAGTGGTAGTGGAGAATCTGGCGTGTTGTATGGGACACCTCAGGTGTCACTTGTTCTGCCCATGGGCTCTGCTAACCAGGCACCTTCTAGTGTACATGATGCGGTGGATTCACCCTCAACGCAGGGTGAGTATAGGGAGGTTATGCATTTGCATCAATCAAGGCGGAGAGCCAATGAGGAGACCGGTCGTTGGCCTCACCCATTCGCCCTTTAAGTAAATATATGGCTGCTGCTTCAGCAGGATATGGGCAGGCCCACAGGAGGAGGGGTTTACTAGTTATTGGGAACTCCAAAATTAGGTGCATTGTGGAGCCCCTTAGACAGACGCTGTTCAGGGCTGGAAAGAAAGACAATGTGCATTCGATAGTGTCTCGGTGAGCCTCATCCAAGATGTGGAGGCAGCTCTGCCTGCAGCTATCGAGCATGCAGGATGCAGTAGTCTGCATGTTGTGGCTCACATTGGCACCAATGATTTCTGTCGCCATACTCAGTTCATAGAGGTGGCGGGGGGGGGGGGGGGGAGGAGGGGAGGAGGGGGAGGAGGGGGGTGAGGAGGAGGAGGAGGAGGAGTAGGAGGAGGAGGAATTGGTGGTGTTGAAGACTGCTAGCCTTGGTGTGGGGTGCAAGCAGAGCTTGCAATTTGCAGCATTGTTCCCAGGGGTGATTGGGTCCTTTGGTTTGGAGCCGAGTGGAGGGTCTCAACCAAAGGCTTCGTTGATTCTGTGATTGTCTTGACTGCAGATTTCTAGACTTGCATTATCTGGTGGGGATTTGTAAGACTCCCTTTGTCAGGTCAGGGGGTGGTCTACATGAAGGAAGCAGCTACTCAGGTAGCAGAGTGCTTATGAAGTGCACATGAGGTTTTTTTTTGACTAGACAGTAGTTTGAAGTACTCTGAAGAACACTCCCCAGTCAATACGCAGCAAAGGATGTCAGACCACTTTAGGTCTAAAGAAACTTCGACTGTCAAAATTTTATCAGTAAACCGTCAAAGAATTCATAACAAAATTTCTTGAATTTCCTGCCCTACATGAAAGCTCTCATGCTCAAAGTATTCTTGAGACCAACAGCTCACTGCAACCTAAAGTGGAAAGGTCTGAGAGATTTAGAAAGTCAGGGAACATATGTCATAATGACAGATTAGACTCCAAGGCAGGGGGAGTGTTCACTGCAGCTGACAAAAATATTACCTCTATTGAGGTTGAAGTGGAATGCGACAGTGAAGTTATCTGGTCCTGTATAACAGACGGATGTTTTTAGTGGCGACCCTATTCCACTGCGACAGTTCTTAAAACTTCAAAGAAAGACCACAGTCAGTTGCGCATAAATTCCCAGACCATGCAATACTAGTTGGAGGTGACTTTCACCTCTTGAGTATAGACTGGTATATCTATGGATTCATTGCAGAGGATACTGACAGACAGATGGCCAAAATAATTTTGAAAACATTTTCTGAAAACTCTTTTGAGCAGTTAGCTTGGCAGCCCATACGCAATGGAAATATCTTAGATCTTGTAGCTACAAACATGCCAGATCTTACAGACAATATCAGTATAGAAATGAGGATTATCAATCATAACTAGCAATTAACCAGGGTTATGAAAGATATTACATCAAGCAAGAAGGCTAGGAGAGTGTTTCTTGTAGATAAGAGTAGATAAGCAGTTGTTAGCATCTCACTTAGCCAGTGAATTAACGTCACTTAGTTCCAGTAAAGTGCATGTAGAGGAGTTACAGGTAAAGTTTAAACAGATTGTAAATCACGGTCTGGAGAGTTATGCACCTTGCAAGTGGATAAAGGATGGAAAAGACTCACCATGGTTTAATAATGAAATTTGGAAGATGCTGTGGAAGCAGAGGTTATTGCGCCCTCAGTTCGAAAGAGACCGCAAAAATGACAACAACAAAAGGTTAATAGAGATTTGTATGTTTGTGAAAAGATCTATGCGCAAAGTATACAACAACTACCACTGTGATACCTTAGCAAAATATCTTGCAGAGAACCTGAGAAAATTCTGGTCCTATGTAAAATCCCAAAGTGCATCTTACACTTCTGCTCAGTCCCTTGTTGAACAGTCCGGTGTGGCAGTTGAAGACAGCAAAACGAAAGCCAAAGTTTTAAATTTCATATCCTAGAAATCATTCACGCAGCAAAATCATACAAATATACAGTCATATGACCATCGGACAGGCTCCTGGCACAGAGAAACAACTGAAAGATTTAAAAGCAAATAAGGCACTAGGTCCGGATGAGCTCCCAATTTGGTTTTACAAAGAATACTCCACAGCATTATCCCCTATTTAGCTTGCATTTATTACGAATCTCTCATCCAGCACAAAGTCCCAAGTGGCAGAAGGGTAAAGGAACACGCCTGCAAAATTACAGACGAATATCAGTAACTTCAGTTTGTTGCAGAATCCTTGAACATATTCCCAGTCTGAATATAATAAATTTTCTTGAGACTGAGAAGATTATGTCCACAAATCAGCTTGAGAAAGCATTGCTCGTGTGAAACTCAGATCAACCTTTTCTCACATGATATACTGTGAACTACATATGAAGGGCAACAGGCAGAGTCCATAGATTTCTAGAACACATTTGACACGGTGCGCCACTGCAGGCTCTGAATGAAGGTACAAGCATATGGAATAAGTTCACAGATATGTGAATCGCTCGAAGACTTCTTAAGTAATAGAAGCCAGTATCAGGGACAATGGTATCATCAGGAGTGCACCAGGTACATGTGATAAGATCACTGTTGTTCTCTATATACAGATAAATGATTTAGAGGACAGGATGGGCAGCAATCTGGGGTTGTTTGCTGATGATGCTGTGGTGCATGGTACTGTACTAATTAAAAGTTATCAACTGAAAACTTCACTATTATACGAGATAGGAAATTTAGAATGAGCTGAGCGGAATAATCTGAAGCAGTGACACCACTCACCGGAAAGCACTCATTCCATTATCTGTGAGAAGATATTTTGATTCACTGGAAAATAATTCAATTAAAATATATACACACTTAAAGTTTGGAACCAGGCATACTATTATCTTTTGTGTCATAATATCTCTTTACTTCTGAAGTTCACCTGTGTATTATCATAGACATTATTTTTGTGGACTTAATGGCATCCTTTATTAATATGCAAAGTAATTAATTAAAAACTTAAAAAAATTAACATAAGGCATTATACATTTAAATATGACTGTCAAACTTTTAGCTGGGGTGTTCCTAACATGGATGAATAAAGTGGTTGCATGAATTTTTGTATTGTAATAATCCACAACATATTTCATAAACCCAATTTTGTTCTGAGTATACCGCCCATCCAAAGTAGTAAAACAACCTAGTCATTTTCAAATAATTACAAGATTCCGAATGCAGCAAAAATTTTACACCACCCTTTATAAGACCAATCCTACCAAAAGTAGTCAGTCAGTGGCAATCTCTCACATGATTAACCTATCTGCATTCATATTATCAAAAGTCAGTACACCTAACATCTTCATTAAGATCTTTCTTTTCTTTTTCTACAGTCTTTGCAGTGACATGCATTACCTTTAACTTTTTGGAAACATTCAGTAAGCAGCATATGGGTTGTGTAATTGTGTCAACATTATGAAAGACAGTGTACATGGGTTACATTCCTGGAAACTGGATGTATCAAACTGTAAGCACCAGGAATACTGTGGTTATGTTAATATGTCACTCTTCATCTGATGAAATGCTCTGTCACACTACCATTTCGGATTGTGGGTTATTTTTACCGGTAATAAACATTTATCAAAGATCTGAGAGTGGTCATCAATTTGACTTCAAGGAATAGATACTCAAAATCAATTATAGTATTTATTTTGGCATACATTACAGGACAACTTTCCACAGAACTGGTGTTCACTAATAGTGCGATCTTCTGTCAATGAGAGAGCAAATGCAGAATACAAAGTTGCAGTTAAGCAATGTCCACTGATGGTTGTCACAGCAACTGGAAACTGTGTCACAAACAAAATTTAGTTTCTGTGTCATTGGTTAATTACATTGTCAGCACGACAAGCAATGTCAGGGTGAGTGTCCAACAGAGCTAAGCCATTAAGTCGATCCTCCTTCACTGTTGACCTCAGCCATCTCTCTGTACACCGCAGTGTTGAAAAACTTCTTTCTACTGCAGCAATAGATGCAGGTAGACAAATATTTTGTACAGCGTGTGCAAAGTAGGATAGTCAGATATAGGATTGAGGGACAATGCTTGCATAACAAAAACACAATCATTAAGGGCATTTATGCTCATTGCTTGTATTGAAGAGACTGTCCCATTAGTCTCTTTTTAATCACAAAGTGTGAGTCGTCTTCAAAGTACAGTAGTTCGGTTAAGCACTGATTTAGTTTGTGCGCATGATCATTAGCATCATGTTCCAGTAATTGTGATGGAAAAAGGATGTTGAATTTAAAATGATAAATATTTTCTTCAGCAAAATGCTCTCCCATGCCAGTCCAGTGTTGGAATAAAAAGTTACTATCTAATATGTCATAGCATCATCATTATGATCGCATTATGATGAGCGTCGAATCTAATTTTGCTTTTGCCATTGCCCAACGTCCACGATATGGTCTTGTAAGATTTTGCTGACTGGATATGTTATGCGCATGTCACTTAGTGTAAATAGATTGATAAGAAACTCCCCTTTTCTCTCCCTTCTCTACCCCCACCATCTCTCCCCCACCCTGTCTCCCTCCCCACCCCCCGTCTCCCTCCCCACCCCCCATCTCCCTCACCACCCCCCGTCTCCCTCACCACCCCCCACCTCCTCCCCACTCCCCGACTCCCTCCCCACCCCCCGTATCCCTGCCCACCCCCCCGTCTCCCTCCCCACCCCCCGTCTCCCTCCCCACCCCCAGTCTCCCTCCCCACCCCCCGTCTCCCTCACCACCCCCCGTCTCCCTCCCCAACCCCCGTCTCCCTGCCCCCGTCCCCCGTCTCCCTGCCCCCGCCCACCGTCTCCCTGCCCCCGCCCACCGTCTCCCTGCCCCCGCCCCCCATCTCCCTGCCCCTGCCCCGTCTCCCTGCCCCCGCCCCCTGTCTCCCTGCCCCCACGCCCTGTCTCCCTGCCCCCACGCCCTGTCTCCCTGGCCCCACGCCCTGTCTCCCTGGCCCCACGCCTTTTCTCCCTGTCCGCGCGCCCCATCTCCCTGGTCCGACACGCGCCCTGTCTCCCTGCCCCCACGCGCGCTCCGTCTCCCTGCTCCCACGCGCACCTCGTCTCCCTGCCCCCACACGCGCCCCATCTCCCTGCCCCCACGCACGCCCCATCTCCCTGCCCCCACGCGCGCCCCGTCTCCCTGGACCCACGCGCGACCCGCCTCCCTGAACCTACGCGTGCCCCGCCTCCCTGCCCCCCCCACCACCACCCCCCTTTCTCGCCCCCCTCTCTGCCACTCTATGACAGTGCCATGTAGGAACGAGAGACAGATGCCCTGATACGTCACTTTCTTGGTTTTTCAGTTTCTTGAAGACCCATTAAAGGCTGGCGACCCTAGTGTTTGCGTAAAGCAAGACCCCGAACTGAAACACCGTGCTGCTGGATCTGAGCATAATGTAAGTTTTCACTCAAGCACTGTATTGTGCAGGAAGTGTAGTAAGAAACTCTAGTTAGATGTGTTATTTGTAGGGTATTGCCAATAGTATTTTAACAGCACTTGTAACAGGCATATCTTTAAGAACCATTACTGTTGCATTAATTTTTTATTGTGATTCTATGTAATGAATGCCTTAAGTACATATTTGGCGTAAACAGAGCAAGGAAGACTTCCTCTTGGAAGTTATTGTTAATCTTGTTACATCTCTGTGTCACAGTGCTGTAACATATGTGGAACTATGACATGTGATGGGTGTATATTCTAGAGTTCCCAGTCACTATTCACTGTAGTATTTACATCATTACTGAAATCCTGCTGTGGAATTCCTTATGGTTTTCCTCCATTACACATGACATAAATTTGCATTGTACCCTAAAGAGCAGGCACTGAAAATACATGGTGATATGGCAAGAAGCTGTGTAAATAACATTAAATTTGGGTAATTTTGATGATAATGTGTGGAATGGCACATTCATTTGATTAATGACCAAAAATTCCTCTTGTTTATGGGTTTACTGTTGGAAGATTATTTGCATCTTTATATTATCTGAGTTTAATTTTGAAATGTTGCCACACACGTATATCAAGTTTGTATATGGGAGTACAACCATCCGATAGAGTAGGCCATAGTGCCTCTGAAATCAGAGTGGATTATGTGACAGGAATAGAAAGTGAAAGTATGCCAAATAAATACTGCACAATGGCTGATAGCAAAATCAGGGGCAATAGAACTGATTTGGATGCATTCTGACACACACTCATCCCATTTGATAAGAATCTCTGCAAAGTTGGATGATACTAATGAGAAAAGAATATTGAAAGCTGTCATATACACACAGAAGATAGCAAGCAGTTATAATTAACAGATTGTGTTCTTCTTTCAGTTTGTTGAAAATCCATTGGGAATATCTTTGTCCACTGATTTTATCAAGGAGGATCCTGAATTAAATATAACTGTGAATACTGTAAGTATTTACATCTCTGATGTATTGCATGTATTCAAGTAGTAAGTCTTTTGTTAAGTGTGTAGAGTAAAAGATGCATTGCAGTGGAATTGTCACAGATTGTCAGTTTTCTGGAATTTGTTGCTGTTTGTAATTGTAGAGTATTCTTGTTCTCCTGCACTTGACTTTCATATCACCTCTTACGTTTTGACTGTTTTAAATAGAAGTGGAAGGGGACTAGAGGCTGGTATAATCCTGTTCTCAGTAGCCCTTGTTGTTATCAACTACATTGTATAATGGTTGTCTGTGATGGTCGTGAAATTCACATTTAGATGAAGTGTAAGTTCTAATAGTGTAGGTGATTTGAGAAATATTCCTACTTTCAACAACTTCTGATAAATAGAATTCAAAAGAAGACTGGCTGTTCTTATCTTTTGTGTGAATCATAGTTATTCTTGAGTTTGCCCTAAAATTTTTTAGTGATTTGAAAAACAAAGATGAAATTTGTGGGTTCTAGATCAGCCCCGATATGTTGGCCACAACCTGTACATATTGTGTCAGCTTCTGTGGTACCTGTTGTATTACTTATAAAATTTTCATTAATAGAAGAACTTTTATAGCTTTTAGTGAATGATTGTACATAGCTGAAGCCATGTATGGGCTCACCATTTGAGTCCTGGCAGATCTGAAGGAGAAAGATTAGTTTTTTAAATTTGGTTCATGACCTTGCTAAGGGAAGGAGAAGCTCACATTGATAAACATGTCACAAGAATGAAATTAGACAAATATTGGGGAACATTCAACACACATTTGCAAAGGTTAGGTACTGGCTCACTCTTGATCTGATTGTTCATAAACAAACTTTCTGAAGTTATAAAGGATTTTTCAGGCACTGGAATGTTAGCTTCTTCAGACACTGGAATGTGTGGTGATTATACAAGCATACAGGTCTAGGATCCAAACTATCATGCTAGGGACAGCTCAGAGAGTATATAAAGGAGTGTAGCTGATTCACAGCTAACAGGCCAAGACTTAAATGTCACAGGGACTCATGTTATGCCATTTTAAACAAATGAAAGGGATGCATTGGCATCACAAGTAGACAGGACATTAAGTGAAACAGTAGTAGTGTTGTTCCACAAGAAGGGTTTTACAGAAATGAGAATGCTGCACATAGTAGTCAGGGATGCGCATATGAGGAGTTTGGCTAAAACAGTGATCTGTAGGGTGTCCTAGGACATAGCTGTAGTTGTCAAAGTGGCTGGATTGTAGTTGGTGACCACTTACCATGAAAATACAAAAGGCCATACTGGCCTTCATATTCAGCCCAAGAGATCACATGTCAAACAAGATGTCTCCATGACACCAGGGCCAGAGGTTCAGGGATAGTGTCCACTGCATGGAGTGCTGCTCCCATACCAAGTGTGAAGAACAGTGTGTTGCTGATTGTGTGGTCTGGAATACCATGTCATGTGGTTGGCACTGAAATCATTGATGTTGTACCCCACTTGTTACTTTGAGAATACGTAACTTAGATTAAACAGTGGTAGACACCTGAGAAATCTACGAATAGGTTGTGTGACCATAACAGTGATGCTGAGTAGTACATGCAGTTGTGCAGTAAATATCTTAGCTCTGTCAGCTAGAGTGGACATGCAACCTTTGTGATCTCGGGAGCATAAAATGCAAGAGCTTAATAATGATGCAGAAAAGTAGGGCTGACCATTTTGATACTGGCACATGGCCAGCAAGATTCTGTAGTAATTGTGGAATTGGGAATTTTATTAGGTAATTGCATGAGAAGCTAGAGCAAGCTAGCAAGATAGAAAATTAATACTTTGTTGGAGAAGCAGTTCAGTGCCAGGCTGCTACATCTGTTACTGGTAGATTCAGACAACACACAAGTGTAACAGAGATCCTTCAGGAACTCAAATGAGAATTCCCAGAGGCAAGATGATGTTCTTTCTAGAAACACTATTGAGAAAATTTAGAGAACTGCCATTTGAAGCTGACTGGTGAACGATTTTGTTGTTCCCAACATACATAGCACATAAGGACAATGAAGGTGAAATTTGAGAAGTCAGGACTGATTGAGAGGCACATATACAGTCTTTTTCACTCATATTTGTGAGTGGAATGGGAACGGAAATCACCAGCAGGGTTATGGGGTACCCTTTGCGATGTGCCATTAAGTGGATAGCGGAGTATAGATGTATGTGGAAATTCTAGGTTAAATAAGTAGCTGACCAATGTAGTAGGAGCAACAATAATATTTTTCATAGTAGTAAATGTACATATACATACATACAAAATAATCTATTACTAGTTCCCTTAATTAGCCGTGCGAGTAGATTAGCACTAGTCACAAACAGCTGGTTGTCACTACACTTCACAGAGATAAATCCCTGTGGGAGCTTCTGCCGTAAGATTTGCAGTGTAGCTCATCCCACATCCATCCACGTCTTCATTTATTGAATGCAATGTGTAAATTAAAGAATGAATAAATGAATAACATTCACACCATATCTCTAGCCAGGGCAGAGATTACAGTGTTGAAAGCAAATTTAATTTTCTGAAAAACATTGTGAAACATTCAATAATAGGTGCAACCCATCAAGACAAATTAAGATCGTCATATTTCACTGAAAGAAGTTATAACTGTATAAGCAATTCCTCAAGGATGTTTAAAATCATCAGATTTCACAAAACTATAACTTTATTTATTACAAAGGTACAGAATTTGGGTCAGATTTTTATTTCTATATATGCCTGCAATGCCTTTATTTCCAAAGGATCCATATGATTTTCATGTTTCTCACATTTTGTGTGTGTGTGCACATAAAACATTAAGGTACTCTTCACAGCTATGTTTAGGACCAGATTCGTCATTTACTGATCACAAATATCAAAATCCTTTTCTACACATTTAAGCATCCAGACAATAGACTTGATCCATGCATTTGCAAGCATGTCAGTTTAGGAAACTCAATGCTGTTCCCATGTAGCATCATAGTTCATCCAGTGTTATTGGTACACATAGGTGGAGCCTGTCACAAACACCCACCAATAAAAAAGATACCATACTGTGAGATGAAGCAAATTTCATGGTCAGGTCTGCAGAGCCTTTAGCTGATCAATGCTGGTTCCAATGCAGTGGTATACCATCCGTATGAAAAATTATATTTCTGATAATTTCCCATCTCTTCGGTTTTTTGACCATCTATGTGTTTTCTAACATTGTCAACTTTCTTCAGTTTGTTACAGAATTTGCTCCTCTTCGGATTCAGTTCAGTGCTAATCTCATCAAACTGTTCATCACATTACTTACGTTTGGTAATAATTCATGATCACTACTAACAAACTTCCTGCCCCATATTGCACAGCACTTTACCCTTATTAATGTTGCAGCTACCAGTTCAAGTCATCCCTTGAAGACTCATTTTATATGATGGAAAAGCAATCAGAAATGGCCTGTTACTAGAAGAAGTAGACACTACTGGTCACACACTAAATGAAACGTACTGCATCCAGTTCCTTGGTGTCTGCTTGGGTTTCAATTGAAATGGGGTCCACAAATTGGTAAAATCGTCAAGTTGATCCCCTCAGCATTACTCACATACAGGCAATTTCAATGGCATCCTTTGGAGTTTTCACTTGTTTTGGGAATTATCTTCTGGGAAAGCCAAATAGAAATAAATAAAATATTAATGTTATTTAATGTGAAAGGCAGTAGGGAGTTCCATAGTGACATGTAGATGCAAAGTGTTCACATCACATTCCTACTACAAGCTTGTATAGGATAAATACTAATTTGTTCATTGCTGCCATGTCCTATACGATTATCCTATAGGCTAGGACTGAGAGAAAGCGTGCTGGGAAGCATTTCTGCATGTAGACACTCTGGAGGAACATTCATTAATTGCAGGGCAGAGAGAGATGAGCTTTTTGGTTATCTCATTCTCATGCTGGTGCCTCCTAATTTATTATCAATCTGACTGTCTAAGAACTTAACTCTTGGAACCTCATCCAGTGTCTGTCATTGATATCTCCTTGTATCTGTAAGTCATTTGAATTTGTTTGGAGTTGCATGACGTATGTTTTTGTAAGTATAAAGGCTGAAATTTTGTGCTGTTGCCTGTAAACCAGTTGCAAGCATGTTCCATTATTCTCCTGGCTGTTTCTAGTATGAATGTGTTTGGCCATTATCAGTGTACTAATTATCGGCAATCATTGCAGATTTTGAAGGCATTTCCAATGGCTTTAGCCCAACATTCATGTAGGTCAGTCCTGTGGGACATCATATGTATTGTTTCCCCATTCTGTATTCAGTTTTCCTCCCAAGGTATCATTATCACTATGATCCAGTTTATTGTTGCTAAGCTAAGATTCAGTTCTTGTAAGCGTAATTCATTTAACATGACAACACTTGTAGTTTTCCCGAGTAAAGGAAGATTAAGGCTTTAATGTGGTGCCAATAAGTTTTCTCCACTTCTATGTGACTTGTACAGCTACAGAATGAAAAAGTCATCCCAGCATTGGGGGACTGCTGTAAATAGTGAAGGAGAACAATTTGTTGATTATTTAAGTCTCTTATTTGTATCTGTTATATATTACAATTAGGTAAATATGCCATGAACTATATACCAACCAAATAATTGCTGGAAATGGGTACATATGCCTTATCTTTTTTCATTTTATTGGTAAACTGTGTTTCCTTTCATCACTGTCTAACCAGTATGTATAATGTTCAAAACAAAACGAGGTCTGTTAAGCCCAGTGTCTGAATACAGATGTTGCAAACACGGATTGGTATTGTACATATCTTTTGCAACACAGTTAACTCAATGGATGTGTGCTAAGTCTTCAATGATGAATCATATTGTCTTTAGTTTTCAAGTTTATTAAGAATTTAATATTTTCTCAAAACAATTCTGATCTACAAGTAAGTTTATGGCTGAGTAAATGTCAGAACATTCTTAATTTCTTGTTGTAAAATGATGTGGCTCTGTTGAGAGGTTAATGTAATCTGTCCACTATTGATTCTCATAATATTTGAGGAGTAGTGTTTGGGTCAGCTGTGTTGTGACAGTTAACCAACATAAAAGCTTCAGAATGAGAGTTTCACTCCGCAGCGGAGTGTGCGCTGATATGAAACTTCCTGGCAGATTAAAACTGTGTGCCCGACCGAGACTCGAACTCGGGACCTTTGCCTTTCGCGGGCAAGTGCTCTACCAACTGAGCTACTGAAGCACGACTCACGTCCGGTACTCACAGCCTTACTTCTGCCAGTACCTGCAGACAAGGTACTTTACAGAAGCTCTCCTGCGAAATTTGCAGAACTAGCACTCATGAAAGAAAGGATATTGCGGAGACATGACTTAGCCACTGCCTGGGGGATGTTTCCACAATGAGATTTTCACTCTGCAGTGGAGTGTGCGCTGATATGAAACTTCCTGGCAGATTAAAACTGTGTGCCCGACCGAGACTCGAACTCGGGACCTTTGCCTTCCACGGGCAAGTGCTCTACCAACTGAGCTACCAAAGCACGACTCACGTCCGGTACTCACAGCCGTACTTCTGCCAGTACCTCGTCTCCTACCTTCCAAACTTTACAGAAGCACTTTCCCGCGAAAGGAAAAGGTCCCGAGTTCGAGTCTCGGTCGGGCACACAGTTTTAATCTGCCAGGAAGTTTCAACATAAAAGCTAATTACTCTTGTTGTGTAGTATTGGTTAAAATAATTTTAATGAACAACCCATAGAGTGCATTGAAATATTTTGTAGGGTTATCAACTAAATTTGTTTACTTCATTGTAGAAATGACTGAACTACTAAATATCCACCAATTGATGTTGGAAATAATTTGATTTTGTTGTATGATCAGTAGGCCTGGTAGTTGCAGTGAATAGAGATACAATTATTTCTTAATGGAATACAACAGTATAGTTACTCATTAAATGTTAGTTGAATCGAAAGTACAATTCAGCTGAGGAAAGAGCGATTCCAAGTTTTCTCTTGGGCAATCACATGTATGAAAAGTGAGTTTCATTCATTGTTATAGTAACAGTTTCTTTTCTAAATGATTGATAATGGGTTCACACAATTGGCCGTGTGGAATTAGATAGCTTCTGAAAGAATTTCTTAAAATTATGGTTAAATTAGAAATTATTTGAATTGCACCCTTCCTTTAAAATCCAAATACATAAGGAATATGTTAAATTAGGCATGCAATAATTGAATCTAAAACTTGAAATCTTGAAGATAAAAGTCAAAAACTAATTGCATTTGGGACACCGTTGATTCTATACATAGCTCACACAAATAGCATTAGTCATAATGCAATTTTTGATACTCAAAAAAACTAAAAGTATACATAAATCATACGATTTAAATACATGAGTCTTTCGGTTTTTCATTATATTACATTTTCTTCTTAGAAAAAAAAAGATAAAAAAAATTCATCTTGCAACACAGTCATAGGTCCCAATTCTAGAGACATAAGTAATATCTGATGCTTTTTAAATGATCATTGGTTAATTTATTAATGTTCAAATTTGTTCAGTTCTAACAAAAAGTGCTGTCACTTTTGTATTTTGTGAAAAAATTGTAGCCTTTGGAATGGGTTTCAAAAACATTACCATAGGTTCTGCATTTTCAGAGATGCCATCGAAATTGTTTTATACCTCTCTCATTTAAAATTTCTACAATGACAAACAGTCCAGGATTTATCAGATCAATATGCACATTCATGACCGCATCTGTGGCTATTGTGTCTTCATCTGCAGCATTTGATCCCCGCAAGAATCATTTTCCACCTCTGAATACCAAGCACATCTTTGATGGGTTGCATCCTGAGTTACGAGAAGATGTTTGGTTTTTTCAAGCTTCAGGGTTGTTGTGACAACAATATTATGATAGCTTAAGGTAAAAAATAAGAATAGTCTTGAATATGAGCAAAAATGTTTGACCTGAATGCGAGTTACACTCACTCAGTTCTCCAGAAACCATCTTCCAGTACCATAAAATATGGTTTTTACTTGAATCTGAGTTTGTGCCATTTATAAAAATCTGTAGCTCAGCCAGCATACCATTTTCTGTGTTTCATCTGGTTCCACACTCCTCCCCTCATTGTACCACAAATAGCATCCATGACGACTTTACCATGTCACGCAGCAAAGAATAACAGTCCATTTCCACTTTAAATACTTTTGAACACAAACTGGATAATGTGTACTTTTTTTTTCAAATATAGAAGAAGTACAGCCATCTCAACGAATTGTCAAATTTTTTTTGGATGTGAGATCATCTTATTTACATCAGGTACTGTTTATATGAGAACACAGCAACAGAAACTGTTTCATGTGTTAGATCTCATTAGTGATAATGGCATGATAAAATGTTCCTGCAGCATCCAGGCGCAACCTGCAAAGCCTGTACTTATTCATGTTATGAATGAGCACTTTGACTTTGGTCTTCGTTAATCATAGACACACTATCTACAAAGTCAGTCTGTAGATCTCCAGATTTGAGAACTCCATTTTGCAAATATCCCCAGTTGAGCAGCTTGTAAGTTTTCTATGAAGCAGTGAAATATTAAATATAAAATTTCCTTATAAATTTCTGACACTACGTCAGTGATGCTACAATTAACTTCTGCATATTTTTGTTGCCTGTCAACATCAATCCATTTTTTTCCATTTTACTTGTTTGTCAGTCAACTTCATTCTTTAATGTGGAGTGAAGTTTAGGAGTTACAGTTTTTACACTTTATACATGAGTTCGTAGTACACATGACTTATCGGTAGATTACATGTTCCAGTAACTCCTTACCTCATAAAAAAATGCTCTTTTCAGTGCATTCACCAGATAATAAGAGTTGGCATGATACCTTCATACATACATTGAGGTGTATTCAAAACGAACAAAATGTGTAAAAAAAGTAGGTATTTTTTATTTGTCCAATTTCTGTATCTGCCTAAAATTGCTTATAAGCTCCCTGAGCTGAAAATACCATGTAGTACTTTTTGCAAAACTCTGTGCATCTTTGTCTTCTGATCTTTAAATAATCTGTCAGGTGCTTGACCGATTGTCATCTCTGTTGTAAAAAAATTCAACTGTTTGCTTCTTTTTTTCTGAAACCTTGTTATCCAGTTCGTGTTGTTAATGTGTGCTTAAACATTATGGAAGTTGTTCAACTGGAACAATTAATTTGTTTGTTACTGCATATTTCCATGTTGGGCTCTCTGGATGTAGTTATTTCAATCTTTTCACTGTTTTTCTAAAGTTTATGGGGATTAGTATGAACGTAAATAGGGTTCTGATGATTACACTCCAGTGACATGAGTGGTTGTGCATTTACATTACTTGTACATACTCTTCACAACTCTTTTTCCTCTTTACCTTTATTTTAAATCTAGACATTTGCAAAGTTGTTCTCTTCCCGTTCTTCTGGAGTCTTGTGATATTTGCTTGTCTTTTTCTCTACACTGAACCAATTGTAATTGATTTGCTTACAGTTTTGCAAAATTTCTCTCTCTCTCTCTCTCTCAAATTTACTATACATTATCTTTAACAGAAAGCTAGTAATAATAATGTGTAACAATGGACCAGCCTTCATATACAGATGTATTACTATGTAAATTATTCAGTAAATGAAACTTTTATTGTTTCATCCACAAAATAATTCTGCCATAAATTCTTTGCTTTACAGCACATCTTTTTTAAATTGTTTAGGTTAAACTTACCTAACAAAAAATTTAAACATTCTTCCTGACCTGCCTTCTGTGTAGTAAGAATCCTTGATGTTAAATTCTTCTTTGGATATCACAACTTAATCAATATTTTTAGTTACATATCTGGCAGCAAACATGATGAATTTAAACTTAAAATGCCTCTAACACTGTAGCCAAACAAAATGTATTTTGTAACATGGTCTACGCAGTTCAAATCAGCACACAGGAAGTGTCATACTGATCATTACATCAGGTATGCAGTGTAAAGACAGAGATTCTTCATATTATTGTAACCTCTACTTCTAACTTTCAAAAAATAGATGTGGGATATTATTTACATTTTTGCTCTTCAGACAGGAAAATAGATACTACAGATAAACCTTGATGCAAAAACACAGATAAGGTTCAGAAAATTATATTTTACTCTCGTGTTCACATTTTGGATTGGCTCAAAACTACAAATTTGTCAGACAAAATGGCTGGTTTTCACTTAACTTCAGGAGTTGAAATAGCTAGTACTGACAATACATGCACACAAAGGGACAAGGAACTTCCCTAGCTTTTGGAATTATTATTTCCTTCATCTGGAAAGAGTTAGTAACAGATACAGGAAGGTTAGGAAAGAAGGGCAGGTCACTGAGACCTAAAGTGTGTCACTCACAAGGAAACATCACCAATTTGGCTTTATATTCTATACAGAACAAAAGCATACAGTATTTTATGGAGTACGACACACTTTTTTCTTAAAAAAATTCTTACATCATTCAGGTGTGTCTTATACTCAAAATTAATTTTAAAATGTCCAGTGTTTGATTTAAAATTCCTGCCAGGCTTAAAGAAGGCCATGTACAGGGTGTTACAAAAAGGTACGGCCAAACTTTTAGGAAACATTCCTCACACACAAAGAAAGAAAATATGTTATGTGGACATGTGTCTGGAAATGCTTAATTTCCATGTTAGAGCTCATTTTCGTTTCGTCCACCTACGCTGAATGGAGCACGTTATCATGATTTCATACAGGATACTTTACGTGTGCTGCTAGAACATGTGCTTTTACAAGTACGACACAACATGTGGTTCATGCATGATGGAGCTCCTGCACATTTCAGTATAAGTGTTCGTACGCTTCTCAACAACAGATTCGGTGACCGATGGATTGATAGAGGCGGACCAATTCCATGGCCTCCACGCTCTCCTGACCTCAACCCTCTTGACTTTCATTTGTGGGGGCATTTGAAAGCTCTTGTCTACGCAAGCCTGGTACCAAAAGTAGAGACTCTTCGTGTTTGTATTGTGGACGGCTGTGATACAATACGCCTTTCTCCAGGGCTGCATCAGCGCATCAGGGGTTCCATGCGACGGAAGGTGGATGCATGTATCCTCGGTAACGGAGGACATTTTGAACATTTCCTGTAACAAAGTGTTTGAACTCACGCTGGTACGTTCTGTTGCTGTATGTTTCCATTCCATGATTAGTGTGATTTGAAGAGAAGTAATAAAATGAGCTCTAACATGGAAAGTGAGCATTTCCGGACACATGTCCACATAACATATTTTCTTTCTTTGTGTGTGAGGAATGTTTCCTGAAAGTTTGGCCCTACCTTTTTGTAACACCCTGTATTCAATGCTGTGGGAAACCTATAACTATCTGGCAACACGATTCAACTGGCAGCAGCAGTGCACCAATGCAATGAACATGAGCTGTAGAGCTCAACAAGCTTGTTAAAACTGTCCCCCTCCTGCCCCGCCATCACAAACCTAGAACACTGTCAAGCCTATGATGTATCACAGCAGTCTACAGTGCCAGTGAACTTGAACTGAAACTGATTTGTATTATTGATAACAGAAGAGTATTTTCTTTAGTAGTTTATTAATGAAAAAATTGGGGTTTCATATGATGTGGGCTATAAATTGAAGATAATAGCATATGCAGACCAATATGGAAACAGAGCAGCTGAGTGGCATTTTGGTCCTCCTCCAACAGAAAGAGCCATTCGTGATTGGCTTGCCAGTAAGGAAGAACTGAAAAAATGAGTAAGACTACATGTGCCAATTGAGGACTGAATGCAAAATGGCCTAAACTAATCTTATAGCCAGAATTAAAGCAACAAACTACTACTTCCCCATCTTGTGTTTCATTCACATTACAATCCTACAAACTGTAACCAGATGTCCGTATGATCGTGTTCTGCATGGAAGATGGCATTTCGGTCAACTGACAACTTTGCCAATGATGTCAGGGGATGTATGGAACGAGGTAGTGTTTGTTGGGTAACCTCACATTCACAATCACCTTGTACACAGCTACAGGCAGTGCAGTTTGACACAGAGAAAATGCCTACTAGACTTGGCATTGGAGGGCCATAGAAAGAAAGGAAGCAGGACAGTCAAAAATTGATATGGCCTGATGGATTAGTGTGAATTGTGCTGTTGTTTCTTGGATGTGATGATAGTTCATAGAGACTGAAACTGTATCCCAAAGTCCAGGGCAGGGTCGACCACATGTGACTTCTGATGAGAGGACTGTTATTTGGCGGTAAGGTCACAACAGACTGCCTTTGTACTGCACGGTAGCTGGCATATAAGCCTGCAGCATCCACTGGATGTGTTGTATCAAGATAAACTGTGTGCAGATGGCTTTGGCAGAGTGGCCTTTATTGTTGACCTGCTGTATGTCTACCTCTGACACATCTTCACAGAAGCAATGTCAAGAGTGAGCAGGCAGCTTGCTTGTGACTAAGGGCAGCCTGCCCTGTCTTGTGTTTGAATGGTGGACTCCATGCTGCATTCCAGGATGTCACTGTGGGTGTCACAGGTATGTGGTGTTGGCTGTGATAGTGGGACAAGTATCATATGAACTGCTTAGTACTTCTACACTTCAGATTATGTTTGTTTAGTGTTTAAGGCATGTATTGTAAATACTAATCTGGTGGCAAGTGATGAAAAACTTTCGTCTTTCCCCTAGCATGTTGCAGCATTGGCTGTTGCTATACTATGCCCAGCTGGCTCTGCTTTCTAAAGCAAGTTGACCATGTTTTGCTTTTCAATGCATAACACCGTCACCCATGTGCAGCTGGCTGTTCTTCTGCTTTAGCATATTTTTGACCAAGTATGGTCAATACGCTAGATTGACCTTTTTATCAAGACTCTGTCTCTCAGATTGACCAAACTATACTACCATTAAACCAAAGTTACAGGCGACAAGTATTTCCGGCCTTATTTCGCCACTTATGTATCGTTCTAACAATTAGTTACCTTAACCCTTTCACTGAATCTTATAAATTTCCATAGGTCCCCTTGCCCTGCACCTAGACTCAAACACCACGGTACTAATTTCATTACCTTGCTTCTTGCACAATTTTTTCCAACTCTATACGTCTCACTTAAAAGCGAAGATAAATCAATTATTCTTCATACTATATCACTGTGCATTCTGCTGCTTTTATGCTTGGGTTATCCAATGCAGTGGAACCTGAACTATGACTGGGTCCGAACTCGGTCGTGTTCTTTGTCTTTTGTGTACCAGAAGAATACCAGGCTCAGCAGAACAAGTGCCGCTGCAGTGGTTGGTATGACAATGGTGAGTGTTGTCTCATTCTGGTGCTGATTTTCACAATGTGAATTTACATGTTGCAATAACGTTTCCAGGGAGATTGGTCCCTCCTGCCAGTTCAGAAGTGTGTTTGCAGATTACATTAGTTCTGGCCCTAGAGTTTGATTTAAGCTGGGTGGTTTGCGGCAGGTGGCACTTCCATGGGCTCTTCTGGCCAGTACAAATGTGGCTGGGAAATGCTCAAGTGAGTTATCCCTGCAATCATGGTGGACAGGCAGAAAGTAGGCCCCATTACTTTGGACGCTGTTCCATTTAATAAGAAAGCATTCACCTTTCATTCTACCCTCGTTGCTGATGTACCCCTCCACTTCTTGTAACAACTAGCTGCTACTACCATCTTGACAAAGCCCATGTGCCTCGACATGCTGAAAGTACAATTCTGACTGGACCACTTTTTAATTGTATTCTCTTTCCTCCTTTCTCCCATTATCAATTTCACTGCACAGGAATCCTGCCCCATACGCAGACAGACTATGATTTTCTCTTGGTGGCATTTTTGTAACTTTGCTTCCTCCATTTCTACATATCTTCCTTCATCTTTTGCCTTCATCTTTTGCAGTTAATGACAGTCGCTGAGTTTTTACTCTTACAAATTCCTTCAGTGTTCCCCTTGTGACGAGCTATGCATGAATTATGTAGCACTCATGATGTTCTTGTTTCCTTCTACTGTTACAGAAATGGAAATAGAAACTTTTCTTCCATCAGTTCTCAATGATGCTGTGGCTACTCCAAATTAAAGGGCAAGCCTTTGTGCTCAGGTTATGAAACCAACCTCAACTTCGGCGATAGTTCCTTCTGTACTTTCCTCAGACCCTTTAAATACTTCCCTTCTTGCAACAAATTTACCCCTAGCTGGAACAATATCTTCTACAGACTGCAACCATTTTAATAAGTACTTCCCTCTCTAAGACTTCTACTTGGATTTGTAGTTCTTCGATATTCTGAGTAATATGTAATACTGCTGATTTTCTACTTCATCTATCTGCATTCCCATGCTTCTTCTCAGTTTTATGAGTAAGTTCAAAATCAAATTCGCTTAGCCTTGCTGCCCATCATGTCAACATATTGGGAAGGATTCTTTAACCCCAACAACTATTTTAATGCCATATGATGTTATTACTCTGAATGTTTTACTGTACAGATAAAATTTGAAGTATGAAAGTCCATAAATAAGGTTAACTTCCCATTCTCCATTGTGGAATAATTTCATTCTTCAGAATTCAGTTGCCTTGAGCGTAAGCTACTGGATGTTCTACACATTCTACCTCTTCTGATAAGAGACAGGCTGGTGCATGAATTTACGCATCACATAATAAAAGAAATTCTGGATTAAAATCTGGAAATGCTACAATTGGACTCAATGTCTAAGCTTCTTTTAGCTCCTCAAAAGCATGCTGGCACTGTTCTGACCACATAAATTTAGTACCCTTCTTCTAACAATTGTCAACCTTTTGGCAGTATCCACACATCCTTTTACAAACTGGTGGTAATGGATCACAAGTCCAGAGTGACTGCAACTCCTTTACTGATTGTGGTACGCGAAATTCCCATACAGCTCTAATCTTGGTCTGTGTTACATCCATCTTTTGATATGTCCTAGGTATGCTACCTATTCCATCAAAAAGTCACACTTTTTTGTACTCATTGTTAACTTCACTGCTTTCAACCTTAGGAATACTTCCCTTAAGCACTGCATATACTGTCTGCTGTCACTTCCATAGATGATTATTCCATCAAGATACATAGCATTTCCATGGTTTCAAACTTCTGAGAATTGTGTCCAACAATCTCTGAAATGTTATACAGGTGCATTTTTTTTAATGAGGATGGCATCCATCTTATTTGGTAGTGTCCCCATGGTTCCAGAAATGCTATTTTGTGTCAGTCCTGTGATACAGGCTCTATCTGGTGATACTCACTCTGCAAATCCATTGTTGAAAAATATTAGGATAGCTCTAAATGATCCATAGTTTGTGTGATGTTTGGCAAACGGTAGGCATCCATTATGGTTTTCTCATATAGGTCTCTGTAATCAAACCAAACCTATATTTTAGGCACAAATATTTCTGCCCACTGTCGATATCACATTCTTCAAGTATTCCATCTTTCAGCTGTTGATCGATTTACAACTTCAAAATTGGGTGAAAGTTGGTAGCTCTTCCGTATGGTTTGTGGTAGACTGATGACTCATTTTGTATTGGTATGCAGTGTTGTGTAATATGCGTACCTGATAATGGTCCTTTTGGAAAAAATAAACCATTGAATTCCAAAAGTAGTTTTGTCATCTGTTTGCTCTTGCTTCCCTCTAGATGCTTCACTTTTGCTCCTCATACAGTTTCAGTGATGTCTGGCAATTCTCTGTGGCTGACACCCCATATGTTCCATTCTTCTTCCTCCAAGATATTCATATTGGAGATTAACATCTGGTGTGTTAATCATGTGCCCTCTGTGCTGAAATGGTACTTAGAAACAGGTATGGGCATGATATGTCTGTTAAATAAACAACCCACCTGATCTAATACTTAATTCTCTTCTAATGGTTACATCACACAGAAAATTCCTGCCGGCAAGCTGGACTCGACACTGACCCAAAGAAATTTCCCAGTACCCTTGGATACATAATCATGTGAATCAAGTCTTAGTATAGTTTTCATGGTTTAATTGGTTCATCTTTCACAATAGACTCTTCTTGCTACCTCTCTACCATGACTTAACTTAACTGAAGCATTTTTCTGCCATGTTCCACCCTATGTAGCTGGAAGTTGAGTATGGCACAATGCTGATAAGGAAATCTAATCCAGAATCATGTTGTACCCCTCAATTGAATGTGACACAATCTCTAATCATTGGTTAAATTAAGCCTTATTCAGGTGGATGCCCGTGTCCACCGTTCTAATGGTGTGATGATGTCTTTATTCCCACTCCATGCAGTCTGTACTGTGGTGGGTCCAATTGCGTACATTTCACCAGATCACTACGGTGACTGAAACATTCTCCCCTGTGTCCAATGATATCATGGAATCATTTTTGTTCCTATTCTTCTTATCCCATACAGATCTTATGGCATCCACATCTGCATACAATTTTGTAGCATCTAGTCTTACTGGGAAGACCATAGGTGGACCAGAGGTCCCAGCTAGTGTTCAATACCTTATTTCTACCTGCTCCTCTACTTTTAAAACTGTTACTTCTTCTTTCTTTATTCACATCACCCAGAGGCTGGCAACACTTCGTCCTTACATGGCCTGTTTGTCCAAACTTGAAATGTTTTATATTAGCTGCAAACAGTGTCCATTTGCCCTGTATTCCAGTAGACAAATTGATCTCCTCACACACTGTAGTTACCGCACTGCTGTGCGCAAATCTGTCAGACACCCTGTCCACACACATTCTGACATTTCTGCATGCAGCTCTCTTAAAAAAGCTTTGAAGGCCCTCTGCTATGCTTCTTGCAAAATAATGTCATTAACTTCAGCATCCTGCCCCAATGCACAGGTATGTCCATTGATTTTCCTTATCCTATCTGCAAATTCTTCCACAGTTTCTTTATTTCTGTTAGTTATTACTGCGAATTGTTCCCTATAGTGTCTGGCACTATTTTGATCCATATATCTTAGAATTAACCCTTCTTTAAATTCTTCGAATATTGTGGCTCCCTTCACAGCTCCTGTATACCCTAAATATGTTTTCACTTCCTTTGTTAGTATCAGTTTTGTAACAGTCAATAATACTTCATTAGACCAACCATGCATCGAGCCAGATATTGAAGGTGAAGACATGCTCATTGTCGGTTGTTTTACCAGGACAAGGACCAATTACACTTTTGTCTGACAAATTTACACTGTGTTGAATGATTGTGATCCTGTCAACCCACAACGTTCCATATTTTCTGCTGATGATTCTGTTACCTTCTCGAACAATATGCATACTACTTCTGATTGTGGTACACCTTGTGTCTCTAGTTCTATTCAAGCTTTGTCCTTGACAACACTCACTTCGAGAACTAACATTCACAAGACAAGAAGACAAAATACATTAACTTAATTCTTACATGTAATTATGAGCCATATTGTCTCCCAGTACTGCCTAACCGTATGGCCCAAATGATTACATGTGTAACATTTTCCTAGAAGTGATTTCATACATTGCACTTATGACCCTTGAGGTTACACTGTGCACATCTAACAGTCAGTAACTAGTCACACCTTCCATTACCTCTAAGAGTAGAAAAATCCACTGGTTCTCTATTCGCAATAAAATCTACGTTATAAAATTCACGACTGTCAGATGGTTTTTCTGTGACCAAAATATAAGGATTTTCTTTTTCTTTAATTCATTGTAATGTAGCGTGTAGGTTCAAACATTGCTCTAAGAAGTGATGGCAAAGTTCTGACATCAATGTTGCATGACCCTTGGATTGTCACATGTGGAGGGTGAAATGAGGTGTCAGGGCAACTGTAGATATGTTTAATTACTTTCTTTTTTCCAGCCCTCAGCTGTAGTAAATCAGGAACAGCTTGGTAGAGGCTTCCAGTTGCCTCTTCAGTGAAATAGTAGACATCTGTCATTGCTGACAGGTCAAGGAGAAAAGCTGAATATGGGGTCACTCAGTGTTGCTGTCAGCAGTCACTCTGGTTGCGACAGTGATGCAGCTGATGATGGCCATAAACTTCCTCCAGTGAGCAGCCAGCTCCCTCGTGCCTCACAGCAGGCTACCCTGTGTAGTGGTCAAACGGCAGACCCCATAGTGCATTCTAGGATGTCACTCTGGGTGTCACAGGCTTGTGGGTGTTGTTCGCTCTGATATTGAGACAAATAGCTGACTGTTTATTCGTTCCAGACTGTTCATTTAGGGTTTCAGGCAAATATTTTAAACATGACTGGTGGCAGGTGAGGAAAGTCTCCCGACCTTCTGCTAATGCACTCCAGCGTTGGCTGTTGCTATATCACGCCCAACTGACTCAGCTTCGCAACACCAGTTGGTTGTGTATTGCTTTGCAGCATGTAATACTCCCACCCACCTGCCGCTGGCACTGTTGCAGCTCACTTCTGCTCTGGCGTATTTTCTGACCAAATTCAGTTGACATGCTACAGACGAAACGCAACAAGGACTTACACCAGAGAGAGCATTGAAAGGACCTACAATCACACCAGTGTGTCACTGGAAAAAAGTTGCTGTCTAGCGTAAGAGAAGACGTTTTGGTCAAATCTTTCAAGAAGTACTGCATAGGTAATGCTGTGGTGGGCAGTGAAGACCATCTCTCATATGGAGAAGACAGTCGTTATGAAGGAGAAGTTCAATTTTGATATTCAGGGGCATTTAGGTCAGTGAGGTTCTATACACAGAATTGTTGTTAGCCTGGCTTTGCAATCTAATATTACAAATTGTAAAAATGTAACTTTTTAAAAGTGCTTAAGTATGAATGTGTACCCTATAGCCTGCAGCATCTTATAGTCTGTAAAATATACTGAGGACCCTCACTGATCGTAATTATCCTCCCAGCCTTGAACAAAAATAAATATATCATGCTTTATCTTTCCAGTTTCACATTGTATGGCCACAGAGGATCATTCCCCATGTAACTCATTACCACCCAGGACTGGAGCAACTGAATTACATTCTCCACCAGAGTTTTGACTACCTCTCGTCTTGCCCTGAAGCGAGAAATGTTCTGCCCACTATCCTTCTCACACCCCCCACAGCGGTATTCCACCATCCACCAAACCTACACAATCTACTCACCCATCCCTACACAACCTCTGCTTCCAATCCCGTAACTCATGGCTCATACCCCTGTAATAGATGTAGATGCAAGACCTGTCCCATACATACTCCCACCACCATCACAAACATCACCTATCCCATCAAAGACAAGGCTATCTGTGAAACTAGTCATGTGATCTACAAGCTAAGCTGCAACCACGGTGCTGCATTCTATGTGGGCATGACACCCGACAAGCCATCTGTCGGCATGAATGGCCAGCGAAAAAAGTGGACCACCTCGTTGCTGAGAATGCTGCTATTCATGACATTCTTTGTTTCAGTGACTGCTTCAATGTCTGTGCCATATGGATCCTTCACACCAACACCAGCTTTTCTGAATTGTGCAGGGAGAACTTCCCCTACATTCACGTAACCCTCTTGGCCTAAGCCTTCATTAGTCATTGTCCTCACCCATTCAGCCTCCTGTTCCATTCCAGCACCATGCAGCCCTCATCATTCCACCGTTGCACCCACTCTTTTTACTTCTCTTCTTTGCTGGTGCCCCCCTTCCCACCTCTCCCCTGCCCACTGTCTAATTGCCTGACAGCACGTAGCTGCCCTACCCTCTTTCCACCTCATCCTTGCATGCTTCCCAGCAGCACTGCACTGTAAGTCACCCCTACCCAACTATCCCTACCCACTCCAGCCTCCTCGTTACCCCTGCCCAGTCACCACTCTCATCATGCAGTGGTGCTGCTGCTCACAGTGTGGCTAAAGTTTCCGAGACTGCAGTCGTGTGTGTGTGTGTGTGTGTGTGTGTGTGTATGTCATCTATTTTTGACGAAAGTCTTATGGGCCAAAAGTTTTATTTGTCACACTCTTTTTGTTGTTCCTATCTGCATCTTAGCATCTCTGCAATATGGCATATGTCAACTTTGCTTCCCCCTGCAGGTCTGGGGGTTAGAATAGGCTTAAGGTATCCCTGCCTGTCGTAAGACGTGACTAAAAGGAGTCTCTCACTCTTCGACCCTATAACTTCAGGTCCCATTTTATGGTTTGACCTGCCACTTTCCAAATTCTACAGAAGTGCGGGCCATATGGGGAAGGATGCCTTATGTGGTGCATGAGTTATCCATAGTTCCCCTAGATTGGATGTCCTGAGCCTGTTGTCTTGCCTTTGCATCTCCACCTGCAATTCAACTATTTGGATGAGCACACTTTGCGGGGTATGACATCTTCTTCCATTTTCTCCTGTACTCTTTCACCCTCATGCCCCCCTCCCCCAGGGGGTCCACAACTCTTTTGTGGATACATGCGTGGCGAGCACGGGGCCCTGAGCCATTGCAGCCTTCTTTCTCTCCACGGCTGCATTTCCTTTCCCTTCCCCTCCTTGCTCCTTTCCCCTCGCCCTCTCCTCTTCCTCTCTTGGTGTCCTTGCTTATGTTGGCCCCGCTATCCTCCTGGTTCTGTTGGTTTCCCAATTCGGCTTTTTTGCATAATCATCTCCTCCTTTTGGCATTTCTTGGTCCCCCTCTGGGGTTTGACCTCCAATACAAAATTTCGCCTCCATAGTGTGAGCCATTTGGGGAAGAGCACCTTACCTGGTGTCTCCAACGTGCGCCCTTCTAGTACATTCCACCTTTTCTTTCACGTCGTTGTCTGATACTAGGGTGCATAGCCAGCACGGTAGCCAGCCCGTGTGGTGGGGTCGCTATGTTCCCATTTGGTTGAGCCCCCTGAACACACAGGGATCACACTTCTGATACCTGAGCTGTGACCTCCTCATGCATGCCATGGAGTGGTTGCTCGTCATCCTGGAGCATCAGAACTCCCGGCAATGGCCACCGTGCCAGACGGCCCTTGCTGTGGCTGGGTGACTCTCGTGAGGAGAGCCCCTGATCGGAGTGGGTGGTATCAGGGCGGACGCTATGCAAATGAAACGCATACGGGTCCAGAACTCTGGCCGTTCTTCTGCGGCCGTCTCTCTGCGTGGAACTGATTCCTCAAGTGCTGCTTCTCTTGCCCCTTCGGACTTCCCTTCCATGGCTACCCCCTGGGAAGATCGTCAGGCCCGTCGTCTAGGGGCAAAACCTTTCCCCCGTTATCTAGTTTGCACCAGGACTGATGGAGGTACTTTCACCAGTGTCAAACCTTTATTCTTTGTGGAACACCTTGAAGACAAGTTTGGCGAAGTGGACTCCCTGAGCAAGATGTGGTTGGGTTTGTTGCTGATAAAAACTGCTTCAGCTGCCCAATCTGCGGCCCCTCGTACCTGTACCCATCTTGGCACAATTCCTGTGTCCATTACCCCCCACCAGTCTCTAAATATGGTACAAGGTGTGATTTTTCACAGGGACCTCTTCCTTCAAACTGATGAGGAACTTCGGGACAATCTCGGACAGCGGGGTGTTCACTTTGTTCAGTGTGTTCAGAAGGGTCCTAAAGACAATCATATTAATACTGGTGCCTTTATCCTGGCCTTTGAAGGGGATACCCTCCCTGAGAAAGTTAAGATTATGGTCTATCGCTGTGATGTGAAGCCGTACATCCCACCTCCTATGAGGTGTTTTAAGTGCTTGCGTTTTGGCCACATGTCTTCCCGCTGTTCCCAGGCCCCTCTCTGTGGTGACTGTGGACGTCCACTCCATGAGGGGAGTCCCTGTGTTCCCCCTCCTGTATGTGTAATTTGTCATGGTAGTCATTCTCCACGTTCACCAGATTACCCAGTATATAAGAAGGAAAAAAAGATACAGGAGTATAAGTCCCTCGATCGGTTAACCTACACAGAGGCCCGTAAGAAATATGCACGACTTCACCCTGTGTCCATGACATCTAGTTATGCCTTGGTTACATCTTCACCCCTTCCTCCCTCTTCCTTACCATCCCGGACCCTTCTCCTGCCCCCCTCCCCTGTGGCTCCCACACCTCCTATGGGCGCTGCTCCCCCTCCCCAGCCGGAGAAGTGTCCCACTCCTTCGGCATCTGCCGGTGAAGGGCGCCTCTCCCGGGATGCCCCTTCCCGGCACCTTCCAGGCCAAAGGTCTGCTGCCGCGCGACGACCGCGAGAGCCGTGGTCTGTCGGCCCCCAGGGCACCCGGTCTCTTTCTGTTCCTGATCTTGCTGCAGCTGGCTCCTTTATGCCACACAGCCCTCCTCGATCTCAGCCTGAAAAGAAGAAGAAACATAAGTCCCAGGACAAAGAGCCTTTGGTGTCACCGGAGGTCCCTTCCCCGACTTCACAACCGGATTCTGACCTGTTGTTCATGGATGTCGCCCCCTCCTTGTTGGTGACGGGTGGGGATCCGGCGGTATGACTGGATTTAGCGTGTTCAGCCCCATTTAAACCATGGTTCTGTGGTTCTCCAATGGAATTGTAATGGATACTATCGTCACCTTCCGGAATTGAAATCCCTTCTTTTATCCTACTCTGCAGCTTGTGTGGTTCTCCAGGAATCTCATTTTACTGATGCTGACTTACCTACCCTCCGTGGGTTCCGCGTTTTCTGTCGAAATCGGGTCGGACCCCTGTGGGCTTCTGGAGGCGTTTGTACGTTGGTCCGTACAGATATTGCTAGCACGTGGATTCCTCTTCAAACTACATTGGAAGCGGTTGCTGTTAGGGTCCACCTAGACTCTACAGTCACAGTTTGCAATCTTTATCTCCCTCCTGACAGGACTCTTACACCTGCTGCCTTAACCACCCTTCTTCAGCAACTTCCTCCTCCCTTCCTCCTCCTTGGGGATATTAATGCTCATCATCCTTTGTGGGGCAGTGCCTTTCCATCTAGATGAGGTCTTCTTATAGACCAATTTATTGCAGACCAAGACCTGTGCCTTCTTTATGATGGCTCCCCTACTCATTTCAGTGCCAGTCATGGTACCTTTTCTGCCATTGACCTTTCTCTTTCTTCTCCCTCTCTCCTCCCTTCATTACACTGATCGCCACACGACGACCTTTGTGATAGTGACCATTTCCCGTTGATTATCACGCTCCCTTCCCGCTCCCTGATGGACAGTTTACCTCGTTGGTCTTTCCAACGCGCCGATTGGCCTCTATACACTGCACAGGTCGTGTTTTCTCCCTCTTTGTCGGGTTGTATTGATGACGTCCTACGTGACGTGTCCGGCGCGATTGTTCGCGCTGCTAGCCTTGCTGTCCCGTGCTCATCTGGACCATTTCGTCGCCGGCAAGTCCCGTAGTGGAGTACTGCCATTGCCATTGCCATCCGTGATCGCCGTCGAGCTTTGCAACACTTTAAGAGGCACCCATCCATAGCCAGCCTTACTACCTTCAAATGCCTTTGCGCAAAAGCCCGTTATTTACTCAAACAGTGCAAGCGGATATGTTGGGAATGATTCATTTCTTCCCTTGGTTCTACTGTCCCTCTGTCATGGGTATGGGCTACACTTCGCTCTCTCCAAGGTTGCCATTGGCAGTCGCCCCTCCCAGGCCTTCACCTCCCAGATGGCATTTGTACGGACCCATTAGTTCCTGCAGAACATCTTGCGACCCATTTTGCAGTGGCATCAGCGTCAGCCTCCTATCCAGCTGCTTTCCTTCATCAAAAACAGCGGGCTGAAGCTTCCACCTTATGTTTCACCCATGTGAGTCAGAATCTTACAACGAACCTTTTACTGAATGGGAATTTCTTTCTGCTCTATCTTCTTCTCATGATACGGCCCCTGGCCCAGATTCCATTCATAACCAACTGCTTCACCATCTTAGTGCTCCACAATGGCAACATCTTCTTCGGGTGTTTAACCGTATCTGGCTCCAGGGTGACTTCCCTTCTCAGTGGAGGGATATCATTGTTGTTCCTGTCCTTAAGCCTGGTAAGAACCGCCTATCTGTTGACAGCTATCGGCCAATTAGTTTGACCAATATTGTTTGTAAGTTACTTGAACGGATGGTAGTCCAGCGGCTCAATTGGGTCCTCTAATCTCGGGATCTATTGTCCCCTTACCAGTGCGGCTTTCGAGAGGGACGGTCTCCAATCGATCATCTACTTTGCTTGGAATCCGCAGTTTGGCAAGCTTTTTCCCAGCGCCGCCATTTGGTTGCAGTGTTTTTTGACATTCGCAAGGCCTATGACACAGCCTGGCTCCATAACATCTTACTTACCCTTCATCAGTGGGGTCTTTGGGGCCCACTCCCGATTTTTATCCATCAGTTCCTGATCCTTTGGTCATTCAGAGTTCGAGTTGGTACTGCTTTTAGTTCTCCATGGACCCAGGAGACAGGCATCCCCCAGGGTTCTGTCTTGAGTGTCCTTCTTTTCCTCATTGCTATCGATGGACTTGTCGCCTCTGTCGGTCCCTTGGTCGCCCCTGCCCTGTATGTGGATGATTTCTGCATTTGGGTTAGTTCCTCCTCGATGGCATCTGCAGAACGGCAGCTCCAGGTAGCTATATGGTGTGCCTCTGCATGGACCCTCTCACACGGGTTTCAATTCTGTCCTTCAAAATCGCGAGTGGTCCACTTCTGTCGCTGTACTACGATCCACCCTGATCCAGAGCTCTATCTCGCTGCACGATTGCCTGTGGTCCCACAGTTTCGTTTCCTGGGTCTTCTTTTCGACAACAAGCTCACTTGGCTGCCCCATATCAGACTCCTGAAGGTCAATGTCCTTCACTTCCTTGCTCACTCCTCTTGGGGTGCGGACCATTCCCTCCTCCTCTGTCTGTATCGTGCTCTAGTTCTGTCTCGCTTGGACTATGGTTGTCAAGTTCATGGTTCAGCTGCTCCTTCCACACTGCACGTGCTGGATCCAGTCCACCATCGTGGTATCCGTTTGGCCACCGGTGCCTTCCCTACTAGCCCTGTTGATAGTCTCCTGGTTGAAGCTGGGATCCCCTCCCCCCCCCCTTTCTGTTCGGCGGTTCCAGCTTCTGGTGTCTTATGCACTCACTATCCGTTCCTCTCCCACTCATCCTTCCTATTCTATCCTGTTCCCAGACCACGGACGTCGCCCACCCGACTCCCGCCCTCGGGCGGGTTTACCTGTTGGGCTGCGCCTTGCGTCTCTTTGCCGTGATTTTCAGCTTCCTTCTTTGTCCTGTCTTCCTCGCTCCCTCCCCTCCACCCCTCCTTGGTTAGTTCCTCGGCTTCGAATTAGGATTGGATCTCTGCCGAGGTCCGAAAGATTCCATCCCCCCAGTGGTGTTCCGTTCCTTTTTCCGCCAAATTTTATGGGAGTTTCGGGATGCTGTTGTTTTTTACACTGATGGCTCTAAATCTGCTGATCATGTTGGGTATGCCTTCACGTCCTCTGTTGGAACGGAAAGTCATCTGCTGCCACCTACATGTGGGGTGTTTACTGCGGAACTGATGGCAATTTCCCAAGCCCTTACCTTTATTAAACAGTCCCAACACAACCGCGTTTTGTTATGTACAGACTCGATGAGTAGCCTTCTTGCTATTGACTGGTGTTTTTCGCGCCATCCCTTGGTCTCTGCCATCCATGACCATCTCGCTGATATTCACCGTGCTGCTTGTTCCATTGACTTCCTTTGGGTCCCTGGCCATGTGGGTATCCCGGGTAATGAGCTCGCTGATCGTTTGGCTGGGGAGCAGTTACTTACCCCCCGTTTTCTGTAACCCCTCCTGCAGCGAATTTACGGCTTCACATGAAATCCCACTTCGCACAGTCATGGGCCAATTCTTGGGAGGCTACTCCCCTGTCTAATAAACTTCGTGCAATTAAGGTGACACCAGGCCCGTGGCGTTCTTCCTTTCACCTCTCCCGAAAGGACTCGACCACACTGTGTCGTCTCTGCATTGGCCATACCAGGCTGACCCATGGTTTTCTTTTGCGTGATGAGGCACCCCTACTATGTGGTTGTGGAGCCTTCCAGTCAGTAGCCCACATTTTGGTTGAATGCCCCCTTCTTTTGGCTCTGCGTGCTAAGTACAGACTCCCCCACACTTTACCTTTGATGTTGGCTGACGATTCCCTGATGGTCACTCTGGTTCTCGGTTTCCTCCGGGAAATTGGTTTTTATTCTCAGTTTTAAGGTTTTTAATCTCTCTCTGGTGTTGGAGCAGGGTGGTGAGTGTTTGGGTGTCTCCCACTGTAAGCAGTGTTCGGAGATTCCCGATTCACCTCCCTGACCGAAATCCTCTTTTCTTCCCCTTTTACTCTGTTTTTACCCTTTTTTAAGGCTTGGTTAGTCTTTCTATTCCCATACGTACATTCTACATTATAGCAGTTGTACCTTTTAAGTCATAGGTGGTCTTGCCTATGCTGCTTCAGCATAGTGTTGGGTTTGTTCTCTTGCCGCCTTCGCTCATTTTGTTTTTTACCAATGACAACATGACTGCCCTTTTACATTTTTCCCTTTTTCCGTTTTATTGTTCTGACTTTACTGAGATGTCCCATTAGTGGAATGGAGCATATTTGAAATAAGGGACTGATGACCTTGCTGTTTGGTCCCTTAAACCTCAAACAACCAAGCAACCAACCCTCATGGCAGTTTGGATTTCTCTGCACCCAATATCCAGCACGGTAGCCAGTACGTTGTGGTGGGGCAATCATGTACCCATTTGGTGGTAGTCCCCTGACAACACAGGAATCGCACTGCTGATGCCTGAGCTGTAAACTCCCCATGTATGCCAAGGAGTAGATGCCTGTCTTCCTGGGGCATCAGGACTCCTGGCAATGGCCAGCGTGCCATGTGGCCTTTGCTGTCGCTGGGTGGCACCCGTGGGGAGAGCCCATGATCGGAATGGGTGGCATCAGGGCAGATGACCCACAATGAAGCGGACTAAGTCATCCCTTGCTGGTGACTGTAAGACACCAGCTGTCTCCAAGAAGGCAAGATCGAGTACAAAGCTGACAGATATGATCCTAAATCTTTTCCCTCCCTTGCTACACCATGGGGGAAACATAGGGCTACAGAAAAAAGATAGCCATACTCGCCTCGGTATTTGGTCTGTAGCAGAATGGACAGGGACTCTTTCTACCCATTTTTTTTAATATCTTGAGGATACGTTTGAGGAAGTGGCAGCATTGTCCAAGATGAGAAGCAGTGCAGTCTCGATTCAGACAGCATCTCCAGCCCAATCCCGGGCATTACTCACTTGTGACCATCTGGGTGATAATCCTGTTTCTGTCACTCCCCATAAAATCCTCAACATGTCCAGGGGATTATTTTGCATTGCAACCTCCTCTTGCAGTCTGACAAGCTCTGTGCCAATGTAGAATGGTGGGGTGTTTTTTTTTCATCTGGCTGATTTACAGGGGACCCAAAGACAACAGGGTCACTACTGGTGCTTTCATCTTGGCCGTTGAGGATGATTCATTGCCTGAGAAGGTCAACGTGATGATTTACCATTGTGATGTTAAACCAAATGTTCCTCCCCATATGCGGTACTCTATGTGCTGGAAATTAGGGCAGATGTCTTCCCGCTGCACTTCCAATGCCACATGTCGAGACTGCGGATGTCCACTGCATCCAGATACTCCCTGTGAGCCCCTTCCCACTTGTATCAGCTACGGAAAGCAGCACTCCCCCGGCTCGCCAGACTGCACAGTACTCCAAAAGGACCCCCATGCGGGTTTGGGGGTAAGAATAGGCCCGCGGTATTCCTGCCTGTCGTAAGAGGCGACTAAAAGGAGTCTCAAATGTTTCGGCCTTATGTGATGGTCCCCTCTCGGGTTTGACCTCCATCTTTCTAAATTATTCCGAAGAGCGAGCCAATTGGGGAAGGGCGCCTTACATGGTGCACTGTATCCGTCATGCATTGAGACCTTTAGCCGGCTTTTTCGTCGTTGCAATGGTGTCCCGCTCATTTTCCATCTCTTGGGCGAGGATACGTCCCTGGGTGCGATTACCACCCTGCACTCTGCGGTGTTGCTTTTAACTACGACGACGACCTTGGATATTTTTTGCACCTATGATCCAGCACGGTAGCCAGTCCATTGTGGTGGGGCCGCCATGTACCCTGTTGGTTGTAGCCCCCTGACAACACAGGGATCGCTCTACTGATGCCTGCGCCGTTAACTCCCCACGTATGCCAAGGAGTAGATGCCCATCTCTGGGGCATCAGGACTCCCGGCAATGGCCATCCTGCCAGGTGGCTATTGCTGCGGCTGGGTGGCGCCCGTGGGGAGGGCCCTTGGTCGGAGTAGGTGGCATCAGGGCGGATGACCCGCAATGAAGCGTGGTAGATTATCTCTCGCTGGTGGGCCTCCCCCAGCAGTCTCTAAGCGATCGAGGTCTAACCTCAACGGCAGGAAATACGAACCATGATCATTTCCCTCCCTGGCCACTCCATGGGAGGAACGTATGGCAAAAGAAGGGAGTGGAGAATATTCACCCCGGTTCCTTGTGTGTACGCGAGTTGATGGGGAATCGTTTATGTCAACCAACCCCAGTTTTTTGTGGAGCATTTAGAGGACAAGATCTGGGAGGTGGAGGGCTTGTCCAAAATGCGCTCTGGTTCAGTACTCATCAAAATGGCATCCTCTACCCAGTCACGGATGTTGCTCAATTGTGACAAGTTGGGGGATGTTTCCTTTAGCATCACGCCGCATAAGAGTCTCAACATGGTCCAGGGTATTATATTCCACAGGGATCTTCTTCTGCAGTCCGACGATGAACTACGTGCCAACCTAGAACGACGAGGTGTTCAATTCGTCCGACGCGTCCATCGGGGTCCGAGGGATAATCAGGTAGCCACCGATGCCTTCATCTTGGCCTTCGAAGGTGATGTTTTACCCGAAAAGGTCAAGGTGATGGTTTACCGTTGTGATGTGAAGCCATATATCACTCCTCCGATGCGGTGTTTTAAATGCTGGAAGTTCGGGCACATGTCATCTCGCTGTACTTCCGGTATCACATGTCGAGATTGTGGACGTCCTTCGCATCCCAATACTCCATGAGCTCCACCTCCCATCTGTGTTAACTGTGGAGAACACCATTCCCCCTGCTCACCGGACTGTCGGATCTTCCAGAAGGAAAGGAAGATAATGGAATATAAGACCCTGGACCGCCTGACCTACACCGACGCTAGGCGTAAATATGAGCGGCTACATCCTGTGCCCATGACGTCTACCTATGTCGCTGCTGCAACACCTGTTCGAACCTCTTCAGTGTCGTCCCCAACAGCTCGATCTCAGCTCTGTCAGAATTCACCGGCCCCCTTGGTTGTGGGGGGCACTTCACTCCCTGTTGCTCCTGCTCCATCTACTTCAGGAGCAACACCACCCCAACCACCGGGGACATCTGTTCCCCCTTCACAGCCGGAGAAGCATGAGCCTTCTTCGGCTCCTCTCGCCCGGAAGGGGTCCCTTGGGGCCCTCCCATCCCAGGCTTTGCCCAGTGCCAAAGCAGACACACGCAAGTTTCTCAAACAACCACCGTTCGCTGGTCGTAGGGCGTCACGGTCGTCTTCAGTCCCTGAGACTGACCCAGTGAGGCCCTCCCAGCCAGAACCACCTAAGGCACAGCGCGAAAAGCAGTCCAAGAAAAAGGCTCCCAAGCATCCTGAAATTGCAGTGGCATCTGTCCCACCGCAACCTTCTCACTCTGCGTCCGAAGATGAGGTGGAGATTCTGGCGTCCGCTGAGGACCTGGATCTCGCCAGTCCCTCGGACGCAATGGATGTCTGTTGTAGAGGTGGTGACTCAGTAGCAGCAGGGGCCCAGGAGGCGTAATCTGCCTCCCCAGTCCCTTCATGCCTTTCCCATCCATGGACAATACCATCCTCCAGTGGAACTGCAGCGGTTTCTTCCACCATCTAGTTGAGCTCCGCCAACTTATCAGCCTTCACCCTTTCTTCTGCATTGCACTTCAGGAAACTTGGTTTCCAGCAATGCGAACCCCCACCCTCCATGGCTATCGGGGCTATTATAAGAACCAAGCAGCTTATGAAAGGGTGTCTGGTGGCATCCGCATATATGTCCTTCACACTCTGCACAGCGAGTCTGTCCCTCTCCAAACACCTTTAGAGGTGTGGACGCCACAGGTTGTTACCTTCTGCAGTCTTTACCTTCCACCGGATGGTGCTGTCGCGCAGCATGCCCTGGCTGCTCTGATAGCTCAATTGCCGCCACCTTTCTTGTTGCTGGACGATTTCAATGCCCACAACCCTCTATGGGGTAGGACTGTTTCCGATGACCACGGTCGTGCCGTGGAGCATTTGTTGTCTCAGCTCGACCTTAGCCTCTTGAACACCGGTGCTCCCACGCATTTCAGTGTGGCCCATGGCTCGTTCTCGGCCATCGATCTCTCTCTTTGCAGCCCCGGACTTGTCCTATCCCTCCACTGGAGAGTGCATCCTGACCTGTGTGGTAGTGACCATTTTCCCATCTATTTGTCACTACCCCAGTGCCATTCTTCTGGGCGCCTGCCCCGCTGGGCTCTCCGCAGGGCTGACTGGCCGGCTTTTACTTCCGCTGCAACCACTGAGTCTCCCCCACAGGGTGACATTGACGAGGTAGTCCGTGTCTTAACCTCATCAATCATTTCGGCGGCCGAGGCTGCCATCCCCCGCTCTTCTGGACTCCATCGGAGGAAGGCTGTACCCTGGTGGTCGCCGGAGATTGCTGAGGCCCTCCAGCGTCATAGGCGGCACCCGTCTCTAGAGACCCTCATCGCCTTTAAGAGGCTCCGTGCCTTGGCCCGTCGTCTTATTGTGCGGCGTAAGCAAGAGTGCTGGGAGAGGTATGTCTTATCCTTGGGCTCCCATGTGTCCCCCTCGTTCGTGTGGTCCCGGATCCGGCGGATTTATGGATACCAGACCCCTATGGGTGTCCCTGGGATCTCCTTGGACGGCGCTGTCTGCATGGACGCTGCCGCCATTGCTGAACACCTTGCTGCGCACTTTGCTAAGAGCTCTGTGACTGCAGCTTATCCCCCCACCTTTCGCTCTCTAAAGGAGCGAGCCGAGCAGACGCCGTTATCGTTCCACACGCGTCGTTCTGAAAAATGCAATGCCCCTTTCAGCGAGAGGGAATTCCTCGCTGCCCTCGCCGATTGCCCTGATACAGCACCAGGACCAGACTACAACCACGCACAGATGCTGAAGCATCTCTCCAGGGACTGCCAGAGACACATCCTCACCATCTTTAACCACATTTGGAGCGAGGGCGTGTTCCCGTCGCAATGGCGAGAGGGTGTTATTGTCCCCATCTTGAAGCCCGGTGCGGACCCACTGGCGGTGGACAGCTATCATCCCATTACCCTCACCAACGTTTTGTGCAAATTGCTCGAACGTATGGTGGGGCGGCGTTTGTGTTGGGTCCTTGAGTCGCGCGGTCTCCTCGCTCCATCCCAGGGTGGCTTCCGTCTGGGCCGGTCTGCAGCGGACAATTTGGTGCGGCTGGAATCTGCTATCTGTACGGCCTTTGCCCGATGTCAGCATCTCGTTGCTGTATTTTTTGATCTGCGGAAGGCGTATGACACCACATGGAGGCATCACATCCTTGCTACGTTGCATGAGTGGGGTCTTCGTGGTTGGCTCCCGGCTTTTCTTCAAACCTTTCTATTGCGCCGCTCTTTCCGGGTGCAAGTCGGTGCCACCTCTAGTTCCTCTTAAATACAGGAAAATGGGGTCCCGCAGGGCTCGGTGTTGAGCGTCTCCTTATTTCTAGTGGCCATTAATGGTCTGGCTTCAGCCCTGGGGTCGTCGGTGTCTCCTTCTTTGTATGCCGATGACTTCTGCACCTCATTTAGCTCCACGACTACGGGAGTCGCCGAACGTAGGCTGCAAGTAGCCGTTCGCAAGGCAGCATCATGGGCTCTGACTCACGGTTTTCAGTTCCCTGCAGCCAAGACTCGAGTTATGCACTTCTGCAGGCGTTGGACGGTCCACCCTCATCTTGAACTTTACCTCGATGGCCACCTGCTTGAAGTGGTGGACACTTGCCACTTCATAGGACTCGTGTTTGATGCCCGGCTCACATGGGTTCCCCATGTAACTCAGCTGAAGCGAAAATGCTGGCGGCACCTCAATGCCCTCCGCTGCCTGAGCCACACGTCTTGGGGTGCAGATCGCTGCACGCTGTTGCGATTGTACAGAGCCCTTGTGCATTCCAGGCTTGATCATGGGAGCCTGGCCTATGGGTCTGCATCACCCTCAGTGTTGAAGTTGTTAGACCCCATACACCACTGTGGGGTTCGGCTTGCAACTGGCGCTTTTTCTACGAGCCCCGTGGATAGTCTACTAGTGGAGGCCAGGGTTCCCCCGCTGCGGATTCGCCGCCGTCGACTGCTCGCCGACTATGCTGTCCACGTGCATTGCTCGCCGGGCCATCCCAATCGTCGCTTGCTTTTCCCTGCCATGGTCTTCCATCTGCCCGAACGGCGACCTAGGTCTGGGCTTTCCATAGCTGTCCGCATCCAGTCCCTGCTGTCAGAACTGGGGTCATTCCCTCTTCTGCCTCCCTTCCGGGTCCGTCCACCTACGCCTCCCTGGTGTTTGCCCCGTCCGTCCGTCCGTCTGGACTTGGCACAGGGACCCAAGGACTCGGTTCCGCCTGTGGCCCTCCGTCGCCGTTTTCTTGCGCTCCTCACCTCATTTTCAGGCTGTGAGACTGTCTACACTGATGGTTCCCTGGTTGATGGTTGCACTGCCTACGCTTTTGCTCACGCTGCCCATGTTGAGCAGCGCTCCTTGCCAGCTGGCTGCAGTATTTTTACTGCAGAGCTGGTGGCCATATTGCACACTCTTGAGCATATGCGTTTCTGCTCAGGTACATCCATCGTCATCTGCAGTGACTCCCTGAGCAGCCTCCAGGCCATCGATCGCTGCTATACCTCTTCTCCTCTGGTGTCCTCTATTCAGGAGTCTGTTTCCGCCATTACCCGTTCTGGTCGTTCGGTGGTCTTTGTTTGGACGCCAGGTCACGTTGTCATCCCGGGGAACAAACGTGTTGACGGGCTGGCCAAAGGGGCGATCGATGCCCCGGCTTTGGAGATCGGCCTCACAGCTCGCGATCAGCAGCTGGTGTTGCGCCGTAAGGTACTTGGGATGTGGACTGCTGAATGGCGTGGCATGACATCCCCGAATAAGCTGCGGGCTGTCAAGGAGACGACCGATGTGTGGCGCTCCTCCCTGCGGGCTTCTCGCAGGGACTCTGTCATCCTGTGTTGGCTGCGCATCGGCCATACCTACCTGACACACGGTCATCTTTTGCGTCAGGAGGATCCCCCCTCCCCCCCCCCCCCCCCCCCCCCCCCGTGTCGGTGTGGGTCCCGGCTGACGGTCGCCCACATTTTGTTGGAGTGTCCCCGACTGTGCACCCTCCGGCAGTCTTTTAATCTCCTGGGCACTTTGCCTTTGGTTTTATGTGACGATGCCTCCATGGCTGATGACGTTTTAAATTTTATCCATGGTAGTCCTTTTTATGGTTCCATTTAGGAGGTCCTGCACCTTTACCTTTCTGCGTCTTTTGTCCTCGCGTCTCTCAATATTTGTTGCTGTTTTGGTGTGTCGTCGGATGGTTGACTCTTTCCCTTTTTTTGCTCTCGTGGTCAGTCAACCAGTCTCCGGCCATCTTATTTTCTTCTGTTTCTTTCTGTCTGGTGTTCATCTGTACTCTTCTTGTCTTTAGTGTTTGTTGCTGCATTTGTGTTCTTTTAGCGCCTGGGGGGGAGTCTCCTTCCCCTTGGGGTTTTACCTGCTTCGTGCATTTATGTCTCGCCTGTTTTTGGAATGGGGGACTGATGACCTTAGCTGTTCAGTCCCCCTTAAACATCCCAACAACCACCACCACTCCAAAAGGAGCGTAAAATCATTAAGTACGAGACCCTGGACAGATTGACTTACCCAGAGGCTGAATGTAAATTTGAATGATTACAACCCATATGGTTGACGTCGACATATGCTGCAGCTACATTACCATCGCCATCACAAGTACCTAGTTTAGGAGCAAGCCCCCCCTCCTCCCCAAATGCAGGGGACATCAGTCCCCACCCACCAGCCAGAGAAGCAACAGCCTCCTCTGGCTCATCTCGTGTGGAAGCGGTCGCTTGGGTCTCTCTCTCCCAAGGTCTCCGCTAATGCTACAGCGGACACTCGCCAGTGGCTAAAGGAGCCAAAAGCTGCTGGTCAAAGAGCTGCACGGTCTTCCTCCATGCCTGAAGCTACTTCAGAGAAGTCCTCCCAGCAAGCCCTTGAAGAGAAGTGAGAGGGCAAACAAAAAAAAAAAAGAAGTCTGCTAAGAAAGAGAACCCTCAGGTGGCCTCAACACCACTACTAGCTACCAGTTCTATACCTGCGGATTAGGTGGAGATCTCAGCATCTACTGAGGACCTGGACCTCACTTGATGCCTCATCCACAATAGGAACGGATACAAATATTCAATTGGAGGCAGCAGGTGACGCTGAAGTGTAACCTGCCTCCTTGCATGCTTCATGCCTTCCCAGCCTCACAATAATCTCATCCTCCAGTGGAACAGCAGCGGCTTTTTCCACCACCCGGCTGAGCTACAGCAACTGTTTAGGTTGACACCTGCTTTCTGCATTGCCCTCCAGGAAATCTGGTTTCCGGCAATGCGGACCCCTGACCTTCATGGCTATAGGGGGTATTACAAGAACTGTAGCAACTATAATAGTGCGTCAGGTGGAGTTCTTATCTATGGCCTGAACTCAGTATGCAGTTAACCTGTGCTCCTTCAAACCACTCTTGAAACTGTGGCTGTCAGGATAAGGACAAAGCAGGAAGTAACTGCCTGCAACATATATCATCATCCGGATGGTGCAGTACCCCTGAAAGCATTGGCTGCACTCATTCATCAACTCCCTAAACCTTTCCTATGTATTGGAGATTTTATCGTCCATAACCCCTTGTGGGGTGGCACTATGCTTACTGGTCAAGTTAGAGATGTCGAAACTCGACCGCTGCCTCTTAAATACTAGGGGCCCCCACATGTTTCAGTGTGGCTCATGGCACTTACTCGCCCATTGCTTTATCCCTCTGCATCCCAGGACTTTTCCCATCTGTCCACTGGAGATCCCATGATGCATTGTGTGGTAGTGACCACTTCTCCATCTTCCTGTCACTCCCCCAGCACCATTCCCCCAGATGTCTACCAAGATGGTCTTTAAACAATGCAGACTGGAAACTTTCACCTCTGCTGTCACCATTGAAACTCCATCACATGGTACCATCAATGTGGTAGTTGAGCACGTCACCAGAACTATCGTTTCTATGACAGAATTAATGATCCTTTGTTCTTTATAGTGCTCCAGTGAAAACCTTGGTGGTCACCAGAAATCGTTGAGGCCATTAAAGAGCATCGACAAGCTCTACAGTGACGTAAGCGACACTCTTCCCTAGCACAGTTAATAGCTTTGGAAGGGCTCATGCTCGCATTCTCCAGCTTATAAAAAGATGGAAGCAGGCATGTTGGGAGAGGTACGTCTCGACCATTGGTGCCATACGTCACCTTCTCAAGTCTGGAAGAAGATCGGTCATGTAGGTGCGTACCAGACCACGACGAGTGTTACTGACACTTACATCAATTGTGTGTTATCTACTGACACAAAGGCAATTGCCGAGCACTACGGTTGAGCCTCTGCACCCTCAAATGGCAGATGGAAAGGAAAGCACTCTAGTTCACTAACTGAATGTCACGTTGAACCCTATAATGCTCCATTTACAGAGTGGGAGTTCCTCAGCGCCCTTGCACATTGCCCTGGCACAGCTCCTGGGTCAGATCAAATCCACAGTCAGATGATCAAACATCTATTGTTTGACTAAAAGCGCCATCTCGTTATCTTCAACTGAATCTGGTGCGATGGCATCTTTTCATCGCAATGGTGGGAGAGCACCATTATTCCAGTGCTCAAACCCGGTAAAAACCCACTTGATGTGGATAGCTATTGGCCCATCAGCCTCACCAGTGTTCTTTTTAAGCTGCTAGAACGTATGGTAAGTCGACAGTTGTGTTGGGTCCTGGAGTCATGTGGCCTACTGGCTCCATGCCAGGGCAGTTTCCGCCAGGGTCACTCTAACATTGATAATCTAGTTTCCCATGAGTCTGCCATCTGAACAGCCTTTTCCAGACGCTAGCCTTTTCCAGACGCTAACACCTGGTTGCCATCTTTTTTGATTTATGAAAAGCTTAAGACACGACCTGGCGAAATCATATCATTGCCACATTATATGAGTGGGGTCTCCAGAGCCCATGCCAGATTTTTATGCAAAATCTCCTATCGCTCTGTACTGTCCGTGTCCAAGTTGGTGCCTCCCATAGTTTGCCCCACATTCAGGAGAATGGGGTCCTGCAGGGCTCTGTATTGAGTGTATCCCTATTTTTAGTGGCCATTAACTGCCTTGCAGCAACTGTCAGGCCATCGGTCTCGCCTTCCCTGAACGCAGATAACTTATGTATTTCATGCAGCTCCTCCAGTACTGGTGTTGCTGAGCAGTGCCTACAGGGAACCATTCACAAGGTGCAGTCATGGGGTCTAGCCCACAGGTTCTGGTTTTCAGCTGCGAAGTTGTGTGTCACGCCCTTCTGTCAGTGTCGTACCATTCATCCGGAGCCAGAACTTTACCTTAAGGATGATCCACTCACTGTAATTGAGACATATAGATTCTTACGACTGGATTTCAACACGTGATTGACATGGCTTTCTCATCATGGTCAGCTGAAGTGGAACTGCTGGCAGCACTTCAATGCCCTCTGGTGCCTGAGCAACACCAACTGGGGTGCAGATAGCACTAAGCTGCTGCAGCTCTATAGAGCCCTTGTTCAATCTCGTCTTGACTATGGGAAACTGGTTTATTGTTTGGTGGCGCCCTCAGCGATATGTTTACTCTACCCAGTTGACTGGCAACAGGAGGTTTCAGGATGAGTCCAGTGACCAGGTCGGAGTCCCTCCATTGAAGGTTAGACATGCACAACTGCTCGCCAGGTACGTTGCACACATTCATAGTTCTCCAGAGCATCCACATTACCATCTCCTTATCCCATACACAGTATTTCATCTCCTGCATCAGAGGCCCAGGTCAGGGCTTATGACTGCAGTTCGCAACTGATCTTGTCTGTCTGAAGTGGAGTCCTTGCTTTTACCACCTATGCTCAAGGTCCATTCATGTACATGGTGTACACCGAAGCTGAAGCTTTGCCTGCACCATTCACAGGATGCTAATGGATGAGTTAACTCTGCAGCTCTCGGCTGTCACTTCCTCTCGATTCCTGACAAGTACCGGGACCGTGAAGTGGTTTACTCGGACTGCTCCATGGGTGATGGTCACCTTGTCTTTGCATATGTTCATGGAGAACATACTGAACAGCACTTCTTGTCAGACGGCTGCAGTGTTTGGACTGCAAGGCTGGCAGCCATTTCTCGTGCTCTTGAGCACATCCAATGTGCTGTAGCAAGTCGTTTCTTCTCTGTGCTGACTCCTTGAGTAGCCTACAAGCTATCGGCCAGTGCTTCTTGCACCATCGTTTGGTAGCAACCATCCAAGAATCCATCTATGCCCTGGAATGGTCCAGTCATTCCGTGTTGTTTGTGTGGACCTGAGGCCACATTGGAACTCCAGGAAGTGAACGTTCCGACAGGCTGGCCAAACGGGCTAAACGGAAACCACTTATGGAGGTCGGCATCCCTGTAACTTACCTGTGTTCATTATTACACCACAAGGTTTTTCAGGTTTGGGTGACCGAATGGCATAATCTCAGTATGCACAACAAACTCTGCGCCCTTAAGGAGACTACAAATGTGTAAAAAACTCCATGCAAGCCTGTCGCAGGGACTCTGTGGTTCTCTGCTGGCTCTGCATTGGCCATACATGCCCTAAATCGCTCCAGGCAAATGCCGGGATGGTTCCTTTGAAAGGGCACGGCCGACTTCCTTCCCAAATCCTATGAGACTGATGACCTTGCTGTCTGGTCCCCTCCTCCAAAACAAACCAAACCAAACAAATGCCGGCCATACATGGCTAACACATGGCTACTTCCTTTGTCGTGAGGACCCACGTTGGTGTCACTGTGGCTCACATATGACTGTCATCCACATCTTGCTGGACTACTTACTTTTAACCACTCTATGGCAGACTTTTAACCTTCCTAGAACCCCACCTTCGGTGTTGGGTAACAATGTTTCAAACCGCAGATTTAATTTTAGGTTTTATTTGTGAGGGGGTTTCGTCATACAATCCAAGGGTGGGCATTTAGCCTTCTCTCTGAGGTCGCCACCCTCCCTCCATTGTAACTCTGTCGCACTTTCTTTGCATTTGTTTGTTTTCGTTGTCATCTTTTCCCTACATGTGCTCTTCTTTTAATATGTTGCAAAGTGGCTGGCTCATCCTCATTTATTATTGTGATCAGCCAGCCCAGACTATATGCTCTATGGTTTTAATACCTTCTTCTGCTTTTCTTTGTGGTGTATGTTTCCCCATTTTTTGTTCATTCCATTCATTTTCTTTTTAGGTGTGCTGCTGAGTGTTTTTGTACCTTGAACCTTGCTTCCGTCAGGATAAAAGGGTCTGATGACCCTGTAGTTCGGTCCCTTTATACTCAAAACCAACCAACCGATCAAGTTAGCTCTTTATAATATTGTTACATTCCTTCCCGGATATTCCATTACTTGTTGTTGATCCAACATTGAAATTTGTCCCATAATTCTAAGACCATGAATAAAACTAACTGCAGTTCTGTCTTTATCAGTGATGAAAAAGTAGAAAACACACTGCTATATTATTGAAAGAGAATGTGGAGTATGATAATTCAGTTGAATATTGGCTAGTAGTATTGACAGTATGATTCAGGACCATGTGTGCAACACAGAAGTGTGTTCAAAAGAAGGATTCTAGGACATAAATATGTAAATTAAGTTAAGGCTGTACAGAGAATACCATGCCTTGATGCACAATGAAAAGGCAATTTACTCGATAAACTCTACGTAAATAGGTGTGCCAGGCAGACGAAAGGAAGGTAAGACAGACAGTACTTCATGGAAACAAGCTGCTTTCAAATATGAAGTCCAGTCAAAAGAAGTGTGTCAAAAAACATTGCTTGACATATTTTGCATCACCCAGCAATGAAAACTCTCTCTTTAACATAAACTGGAAAGTGGAGTGACCACTCCTGAAGATGGTTGAGGAAAATATTTGTATAGGCCACATGTCATATCAAATGATGACAGATCCCTGATTCAAGAACTCAGTTTCAGTTTCTCGAAGTAAGAATAAATCTTCGAAAGAATGTCTGTACCACAATCTCAATGTGCAGAAATTAATGATTCTTTATGATCACAGCTTCAGATGAGATACAAATGCACAACATTGAACTTAGTCAGTTGTCATGCAAAAGCAGACTGAGCATACAAACTGCTAAAAGACAACACAGAAATGGCTACAAAGGAACAATATATATGTTACATGCATGGACGTACAACATGTTCTACTTTGTCATAAATTGGCATATTCCATGGAATTCTGCCAGAGACAGTTGCCGTCATATAATTTCATGGTGTATGACTTTGGTACTTAACTAACACGGTAAATTTAGGGGATGGATCTGGTGCAAGGTGTGGTTCAGCCAAAATAGTTTCCTGTCTGATTAAATTGGTGATGCTTGGAAAAGGTATGGGACACAAACTAATTATATGGTCTGACCACCATGTTGGGCAGAACGATAACTGGAGAATTTTAGCACTTTATTTCTATCTGGTCAACTGCAAGTACTGTGTAGAAATACATAAAAAGTTTTTATGTTAGAGTGATAGTTTCCTGCCTTGTGACAGGAACTTTGCAGTGATTGAGGAAAGAAAGTGTCAAAAGTTATGGCTCCATTAGAATGGAAGCATGTCATTGCTTAGGCCATTGTAGAACCTTCGAAGTTGACCATACAGGAGATGATGGAAGACAAAGGCATTGGATCTGTTGAGCTGGTTCTCAAAATGCCACCTACTTTGAAAATTACTGCTGTGCTCTGGCTGAAGCTATGCAGTGATGATCCTCAAGGCATAAGCAGTTTCATCCATGTGAAAGACATTGTATTGTGAAACATGTTTTTGAACATGAAGTAAAAGAAATTCTGTTGCATTTTGGTTTTTGGTTGCTCTACAATGGGGTACTGAAACTTGTAAGGAGAAGAAAGGCAATCTATTGGATGTGACGAAATACAGGGAATCAAAATCCAGGCATTTTATGAAAACATTCAGTGTGCCAACTGAGTGTAATGTGCCAGCTTTGGGCTCAACTTCATAACAAACTCATGTTCTATTACTTATTTAAAACCAAAGCAATCTGCTTACTATAAATATTAGTTTGTATCTTGATATAATTTTTTTATTTAAAACTTTGAGATTCTAGGCAACCTTATAGTTCTAGTAGAATGTGATATACAGCAATGCTGTATATCAGTTGCTATACACTGTTTTTCCATTTTAATAGTTATGTATTTTCTAAAACCTATCCTTAGTGCAATTTTAAAAAGCACAACCAACTATTTTCAACAGTCTGCATATGCAAACAATAAATATCTGCTATTACATTTTTATTAACCGTTTTTGTCGATTTCCTAAAAACTTGGAAATATACCATACAGCGTTATTCATACACGTGGTTCATTTTGCTATGATTATATGCATCAATCAGGTGACACTAATTGAGAATATGATTGATTGGTACCTTCTTCCAGCCACTAGGAAACTTCCATGGGCTCAGAGATGTTTGATATGCTGCTGTTAGAGAAGGAACAAGTTTAGTGTAATATAAGTGGTATTGTACAGCCATCTCATATTGCCCGGGTGCCTTTTCACTATTAAGTGAGTACACAGTATAAAATCAACAAAAATTGATCATCTCAAAATCTGTCATTATGATGTTTATGCCAGTACTGAAAGGAGGAACTCCATTATGATATTCCACAATGAAATAGATTTGAAAGAGAAAATTGAATATTTGGCCTTGTGTCTGTTATCTTCAGTTTGTATGCCAATAGGGCAACTGATAGTGATTTCAGTCCAGCTACTGACACTGTGTGCTGATTGCTTACTGTGAAAATTCAATCAAGATGTGTAATGTTAATGCTTTGAAATTGGTCCTATGATGTACTGAGTTTCAGGGTAGTGAACAGAGCTGATTTCAGAATGTCTCTCTACAGTCCCACGCATGGGTCAAGGCCATCTACCACTGAGTATCTACGGTGTTAAGACCACCAGCTGCCTGTCAGTCAAGCAACATCTAAATGTATGAAGTTGTTTAAATGAATTTAAATGCAGTGACAACTAAATAAGGAAATGTAAACACAGTGACAAAGTTGAATGGTGTACTGTCAATGTAAGACACAAAAATAGAAATGGCCATCCTTAAAATCATTAAATTGAATTATATAGGATCACATAGCAGGGTTGAACACTTCAGATTGGAGATGATGCAGTTCAATTATGTGAATAATTATGAATATTTAACAGATTCCCCAGTTACATAAGCAAATGTGAAATCGGAACTAAGTCCAGCTGGGTGTTAATCATCAGTGATGCTGTGTCACTGTCAATCAAAGTTCAGTACAAAACAGAACTATCAGTTGCGCAAAGTGAAAGTTCGTCAGTCACAAAAACATACAACAATTTAATGTAATGAGAAAATGCCAAAATCCTCATGTATTGCTCAAAATCTTATCATCCATACAATTTTAGAGAGCAGAAATGACACAACTGGTTGGCTGCCCAGAGACTTGGGTTCAACTACTGTCAAAACCTATGCAGACATAACAGTAACAGTTCACCGGACCAGACTATGTGAGAAACACACATACATTACCAAAGACTATGAGGCACAGCAGCACTGTTTATTTAAAACCTTAAGAAACCATACCATGTTAGTCATTTTCAAAACATCTTACAAAACTTAATTAAAGTAAGTGATTGAAAGTACATTGTTTTTATTGAAACTAATCAACTTGAAATAAACACCTTCCCATTCTGGTCACTTTGGAAGCTTACCAAACATTCTAAGATAAATATTAACATTAAATATAAGTGAAAACATGATAAACAGCCATCATATGCAACTGTTAAAATAAGTCAATACAAGTGATATATTACTATAGAAATGAGTTTGTCATATCAGATGAGATCATAATTAACTGCTCATTTACATAGTGCTTTAAGGTACTATGTAGCACATACCAAATTCGAAGTACAACCAGTTGAACTGGACCCATCTTGATCACACTGCATAATAGTTAATTTGTCAAAAATACCTGAACACAAATTCACTAAGGATGATGGATTTAATTTGATTTTGGCAGAGAAGCTAAGACAGCTTTGGTCTAACCTGGCACTGAAACAGTTTATTGTGCAGTATTGCTCGCTGTATATCTAGTAAAGCCAACTAGTGCCCTTAGATAGTGCAAGGAGTCTCGCTACCCATTATTTGTTAGACACAATTTCTTCACTTCTAGTTGCACTGAAAATTCTGTCTCTTTGCTCTCCAATGTCATGCGTTGGACGATTAGGTGTGATGCAGTTTCTTCACTCTCATCACAGACGCTACATTTATGGTCTTCTTCCATTATACCCATTGTATGTACGTGTTTTTTTTTTAATTCCCATGACTGGTCATCAGTCCAAACATGAGTTTAATCTCTTTCCTCTTCGAGCCCAGGGTTACAGAGCATCTTTTAAAGCATAACTTTGGCATCGTTACCTTACCATGTTTTTGCTTATAGACCTTGGTCTAGTATTCTATGTGCTTCTTCTAAGCCAGTTCCATAGTTCATTTGATCATAGCATTGGTGATTATCAGAACAGGTACCGGTCCACTGAATGGAGTCTTTGCCCCCATCCTGGCCAACCTGTCAGCTTCTTTATTGCCACTGATCCCTGAGTGACCAAGGACCCATATTAAGTTTCCGCTATTGAATCCCCTAACTCCACCAAAGTCCTGTGACATTCTGCAATAATAATATATTGTGCTGCAGGAACTCCCAATAATTTCAGGGCTACCTTGCTGTCTGAATAGATGTAGATGCTATGGTCCTTGTAGCACCTATATATATATATATATATATATATATATATATATATATATATATATATATATATATATATATATATTTTTTTTTTTTTTTCTCCTCCACACATGCTTGGATTGCAGTAATTTCAGCTTGGAATACCAAGGACAGTTTTCCTAGAGAGATGAGGCCCTCGAGTTTTGGCTAAACACTGTACATCCCGCCCCCAGCGCCTTGGTCTGATTTTGACCCATCAGTGAACCAGACAGTGTCCTCTGCATGGTGTCAAACTGTTTTCCCACTGCTCCCTGCTTCCAATTATTGTATTGTAAGGCTTGTTGAAGCAGTTGGGAGTTGTTATATAGTCAGGCAGCATTTCTCAAGCCATTCCTATATTTGCCTCACTATTTTAGTGTGTGAGTCTGGATATCCCAATGTGATCCAGTTTTTACCAGTTTTGAGTGTGTATGCACCAACTGCTGCCTTCATCTTAACCCAAAGATGTAGTGGAGGCATGTCCAGCATGACTTACATCCCAGTGGTTGGTGTGCTACTAATTCTGCCTGTTGTGGCAAAGCAGGCCAGTTTGTGCACCTTAGCAAGCTCCATAGCTGCAGCCTGCTGTTGTACATTCTTCCACGACATTACGGCCCCATAGGAGATCCTAAGTCTAACCACTGTTGTGTGTGTCCAGTGCATACATCAAGATCTTAGGCCGCAGTTTTTGCCACAAGGCCTTCTGGTACTCACTAGAGTACAATTCGCCTTGGAGCAGATGCTCTTAATGTGAAGGGTCCATGTTAGTTTCTCATCTAAGATTATCTCTAGATATTTCACTATCCCCTTCACAGATAGAGTTTCAGTGAAAAGCTTTAGATGTGCTTCTTTGTGATTGGTACCACAACAGTCTTGTTAGGATTAACGTTTAGGTCCTACGTAATGTACCAGTCTTGCACAATGTCCAGTGCACCATGTGCCATATTCCTAACCGTGTCAGCAAATTTGCCGGGTATTACTATGACAAGGTCATCTGCGTATCCGTGGCAAAAGCATTGTCTGTAATTTAGTTCCTCAATGAGTTCATTCTCCAGTAGATTCCACAATAAAGTGGACAAAACTCCTTGTGGACAACCTCTAGTGGTGTTAATTACTATTTTTTCATTCATCATGTGGCCTCTACCCTCCTTCCACTAAGCATGGCCCTAGTCCACCTACATATAGTGGTCACTAGTTCATGCACTTCTGTTAACCTAACCATGGAATCAAAGGTTGTGTTACTAAAAGCCCCCTTGACACCCAGGAAGATGCAGAGGGCTGTTTCTTGAAAGGAAAGTGCTTTCTCCACCCTCCCAACAAATAGTTGGAGAGCTGTCTCACTTGATGTACCTGGTTATGTGTGTTAGTTTGAATGTAGAGGAGCCCTAGTTAGCCTCCTCTTCCCAGCATGTACATTAACTCGACTGATTGGTCTCATATCCTTGGCCTTCATATGATCAATTCTCCCTGGCTTTGGAATAAAGACAACCTTCACTGCCCTCCAGGCATTGGGAATGACTCCCACTGCTAGGATAACCCTGAATAATGTGCAGAGGACTCTTATAAGATTGTCTCCTATTTGTTTTAAGAGAGCTGGAAAGATTCCATCTGGACCAGGTGACTTGACCAATTAGAATGTTGCCACCGCCCATTGGATTTTACTGAAATTGACTCACTCTTTGGCTGATTCCCAGTCCTCTCTTTGAGTGCCTGAGAACCATTGTCTTTCAGGGGTCGCACTCTGCTCTATGTTATCCACCAGAGCATATTGAGGAAAATGAATTTTGAGGAGCAGTTCCAGTGTCTCATGTGCTGTCTCTGTATTTTCCCCATCGTCCTTCCTCAATTAACCTCCTGGATTAGTTGGTACTTTGGTGAGGATTTTGTGAAGCCTGGTTAGAGATAAGCACCTTCCCATGCTGGTCACTTTAGAACCTTACAAAACATACTGAGATAAATATTACATTAATTATCAGTGAAAACATGATAAATTGCCATCATATGCAACTGTTACAGTAATTAAATACAAGGAAATATTTCTATATAAACAAACGTGTCATATCAGGTGAGATTGTAATTTCCTGCTCATTTACATGGTGCTTTAGGTTACTACGTAGCACTTACCAAGTTTGAATTACAACCAATTGAACTTGACACATCTTGATCACACTGCATAATAGTTAATTTGTCAAAAAAGTATCTAATACACATTTGATTAGGATAAGGGTGTAGTGTAAAATATGCTGTCTTTTGGTGTATGGAATTGTGGAGCACATTTAGCTCTGGTCAAATTAATTGAGTAGTTCTAATCAAATTGTAGATACCCTGGATCCAGTTGAGTTCCAGTCAAACTTTGTATTCACTGTACAGTTTGATGTATTGTTTATGCTTGTGGCAGTTTTGGCTTACATGTAGTACTATTTAGCATTATTGTAATCAGTGTTTATAAAATTAATTAATGAAAAACTATACAGGGCTCTATTTAACTCCTGAAGTTGGGCTGCACAGTTTGAAATAGTACAGTTGAATTCAATTTTAGTGTTTTTCTATATAATATTTGTGAATAATATTTTATAGCTGGAAAGTAACAAATTAGCAATTGGCTATGCATCTGATTTTTTGAGAGAACAGTCAGCAGAGTTAGAATATTTGATTTGTTGCATCCTTTGTTTATTGCTGTCCCTCACTAATTTTGGCCGCATTCATCTTTTGTTTGTCAATGAGTTTATGATTATGTTTAAATGTGTGACAAAAATTCTACTTGCCATCATAGCACTGACCTTGGGAAAGTCCTAAAATTGCTTAAAGATTCAAGTGCAAAAGTTACATGAATGTGAATTTAAATACTGCCTCACAGTTGTCGGCCTTTTCTCACAGGAAATTAACCCCAATGGATAGTAGGTTATGGGCATTTCTCTTGGCTTAGAAGGAACATAGTTCACCAGAGCAAAATATTAAATGTATAGATTTTCATGTTTCAATGTCAAGTGGGAAATGTTCAGTGTCAATCAATCCCGTGCATTTGATGGTAGATTTACATTACTATCTCACGTATAATATTTGAAAGTTTGAATGCATGACAGATTTTCAGTTACCTTCATTATTTGTTCAAATAAATTTCCAGTGGTGCTTACAAAGACTTGATACCATATATTGCAGTTTATAAAATTCATATGTTTCTTCAAAAAATTGCCTCCAAAATTGAGGTGTGTTATACTCAAATTTAATATAACAAGTCCAGTGTTCCAGTTAAAATTCCCGGTTGCCTTAAAAATGGCCATATTTTCAATGCTGCAGGAAATCTATTTCTATCTAGTAACTTTGGATTCAATTGGCAGAAGAAATGCACCAGTGCAACGAACATGTTACAGGGATTCACAAGCTTTGTTGAGATGTTTCTCTTGGAACACCAGCTGATTGCATACAAATCATTCTGTCCTTCCTCCTCTCTCTTCAGGGATGGCCTGACCTTGGCTTATTGGTTACTGTTGTTTCACGTTTTTGCTATTAACTGTGCACACTTGTTTGTGGTTGTGATATGCCATAGTCCCTAGAAGTACTCCCAATCTTGAAGACATGCAAAACAGCTTGTCTCACATCAAGCGAGTGTTCTGTTTTGCTATACTTCTAGTTCTCTGCAAGTAAACAATCACTGAGTGAATACCTCAGTCATAGTAGTTACTGGATGCCATACCACCAAATCAAGTTACAAACTTTCGAGCTAAAGGAATACATACATACATTGTTGTTGTATGATCTTATTTGTTCACTAGATATGTAACCACAGCAGTGTGCAGCTCTTGATGGAGTGACACTTGAATGAATTGCTCTTTTGTGACTGCATGCAAGCAGTACTGACAGCATAACAACACCACTGCAAAATATTTCTGATCACTGCTGTATCCCAACAAAACACTCCAAATACTGTTATCTGCATATTTGCAGAGACTCTTTGAGCTGCTTGCTGCAACTTGTTTGCAGTACATATATGATCACTGTGCTTTACTGAGAAGGTACTACAAATATGGAACAATTTTTTTCCTGATCAATTACAGGCCAGCTAAGGTTTTACATTTATTTATGCTACTCCTTCTTCTGTATACATTTTTCTTTCCACGCACCTGACGTTCAGTTTCTATCTTGTCTTTTTGGAACTGTTATGCTGTGGAGAATTTACTTACTCAATCCCGTTTCTGTATTTGGTTTGGTTTTAAATATCTTACTAATTTATACAAGTTTCTTGTAGGTCTTTGTGCACTCTTGTAAGGCAATGAGATTTTTTAATGGTTTTAGTACTGCTACACAGTTTTTCTTTTCAGTATGCTAAGACTCATTAACCTTGTATGCCAAATTTTGTCTCCAGTTATTTTCCTACATATTTATCTATACTTTGTATTGTTTCTGAATTTAAATGTTTGTGGTGGGATTCTGTTTCCTAATATCTTTTCTTTTTCGTAATTTTCACTATCTTTTGTTGATTCTAAAATTAGTATTTGTGATACAGATGTGTATTCTGTGAGATACAGATGTGTATTTTGGCCAAATGACTGCCTTGCAAGTTGGAGGTTCTGCAATTTTGGATAATGAATTTTTACTATAAACATCTTCTGTTAAGTGAAATGCAGAGTCCATCTTTTATAGTCTTCCTCTTGTGTTCCATTTTCCCCACCATTTGGCTACATGACTTCTCATAGATCCTTAAATTTGTCTTCCCCTGACCCTCCCACACTTCGTATTTGATAGGGATGTTGCAGTCCTGTAGTTACCCATTACTGCTTCACTGCTGCTTATCAGAGGAGACGAGTAGTCATGCTTTTCCTACTGTTTTTCTTTCTCTCTGTTCTGTGGTTTCTCTACATTGTCAGCATTGCTAAATTATCTACAAAAGTTGAACAAACAATTTTGAAATTATCAATTTTCTAACCAAGTAGTATTCAACTTCTGGTAGTAGATTCTGACAACTGCTCCATCTGTTCAATATTCACTTTTCTAGTATAGTCTGAAAGAAGAATGGAGTTAGTACATTGCCTTGGCTAAAGTCTGTTCTTATCTCAAATGAGGCTGTAGTTCTTTTAAGAAGACCTGTGTTGTCTTCTGTATTTCAGATTCTTTAAGAATTTTGAAATAAAGCAGTCTTGCTTTATAGTCATAAGCCTTCTAAAATGTTACAGATGTATTCCAATAGTATTTTGCTCCTTTAGTCCTCTATCAATTTGGCCTTCACAGGACCATCCTGTCCTAAGCCATCTCTGATATATCTTGTATTTTAGAATTCTGCTGTTGTCTCCTTGAACTTTTCATGGAATTTCATTGAATCTTATGTGAACATGGTTATCAGTTATTCTAGGCCAGGAATCTTACTTTTATTAGTCAGTGATAATGATCAATTTCAACAGATATCTATGTCTGACTCTGGTATTCATCATCTTTTTGGAATTGTACTTTGTTACAGGCACACAAGCTGTCTGATATTCTCAAATCATATTATTGTTGTCCTCGTATCTTTTTAGTGGTGTATGCTAAATGTCTTTTTCTTTGCAGTTTTCCTTTTTTCTTACATATAGTCAGGCAGACATTCATAAATGAAAACATTTTCTACCAGGACTGATATGGAATGTACTTATTCAAAATTAATTTGGCAGTTGTACAATTCTCAAGTGGTAGCTCAGTGTGATGTCTGAATCCTTTATAATTCCTTTTGAGGTAATACTTTCCTTGTGTTAACCATGTTTACAAATTCCATTTTCTTTACAAGATGGGAGTCTTTGTAATCTGTATGCCTAGAAATTGGTATACTTCATGTACTAATTTCTATCAAAGTCATGTCATACTCCCAAGCACTAGGCATGACATTTAATAACACTGACTTAGTTCATAGTAAGCTGCCACTTGAGAATGGCATAACAGTCAAAATTCCAGTTGTGAATAAATTCATTTAATAGCAGATGGGCAGATAATGTTCTCATCTCGATTCTGTGCCAGTATGAGGATAAAAGTTAAATAAAATCTGTATGTTTTCCTCTGGAACTTCATCAGATGCTTCTCAACATTCTTTTGAGAACTGTTTTACCTTTTGCATTGTTATCCTGATCTACTGGTGCATGTGCATTAATTATTGTGTACCTCACACCTAAATATTGAATTATTGCAGGGAGAGAAACTTCTGGAGGTAATGAAAAATTTGGATTTTGGATTGTTTGGGGGAAGAGGCAAAACAGTGGGGTCATTGGTTTAATCAGATTAGGAAAGAATGGGGAAGGAAGTCAGCCATGCCCTTTCAAAGGAACCATCCCGGCATTTGCCTGGAGTGATTTAGGGAAATCATGGAAAACCTAAATCCGGGTGGTCGGGTGTGGGATTGAACCATTGTCCTCCCAAGAAATTTGGACCGTTTGCAACATAATTGCCATTTATGAATGCAGAGCCTAGTTCTGTAGTAGTTTCGTGAATTTCTTCCCTGTGTTCTCCGTGAAGAATCTACAGTTCTCTGATTGTGGCATTTCTTCATCTGTGAACTTGATATTTTGTAATGCCAATTTAAACTTGTCCATTTACAATGTGTGAAACTATTTTGAGTTTGCCAATATTTATTAATGTTTGTATATTTAATGGTCCAAGCCTGTATGTAGTTCTGGGTGTGAACTTAAGGTTGGGTTTAGGAGTCACTCATCACCTCTGCAAGTTGGTCTGGGCTGCCCAGAGCACAAAGGTCCAAATGTGTCACTTACAATGATGGATTCATCTGTCATTGCATGGCAGTTTTCGTAACGGAAAAAAAGTGAAAGAAAATTTTACACAAAGTATAAGTGCATAACAGATTAAAGATGTTATTGGTCACTTTCCTTAGGTAGTAGGAAGTATGGCTACAACCAAATTACTGGATTGTGTGGTTATTTACAGTGCTGAAGACAGTGAGAAAATGGAGAATGAATTCTTACTAACATTCTGTTTCATTAACTGCAACAGTTTATCATGTCCTCTTTAATGATATTTTCAAACTTAACTTACAGCATTTTGCGGACCAATCACATGTTGGTGGGCGTTAATAGAATTCAATGTATTTACTGTCTCATCAGTTGTAAATCACTGGCCATTTCTTCAAATATTTCAGGTGGAAACCTCAACAAGATATGCATCTGATAGTGCAAGGTAAGTTTTCATAATTCACTGCAGAACTTTTTCAGAAATATAAATTTTTGTTTATTAATTGTGATAGTACTTCAGTTATAAAATGCACTACTGTAATGATTCATTGATACTATTCTTTGCAACAACTGTTATGTGACTATTCCTAGATAAATAGAGCAAATGTCTGATATCCATACAGGAAAATAAAAGTTCAGGTGGCATATCAGCAGCTGTATTGTGTTTAATGCAGAATGTCACATGAAACCACTTAAATTCAACAGATTCATCTTGATGGGTACAAGCTAATATCATACAGCAGTAGAACAAGTTAGAAGAAATGGTGAATGGCTATATAACCAAAAATTGGAGCTGATTCCCAGCCTTTCAGCTTAATGAATATAGTGTTGAACACATCTCTCAATGCGGTGCCACAGTGGTGCTCAGGTAACGCACAAGCTTGTAGTGGTTTACAGGCCACCATCAAGAAGAAACATAAGTAGCTGGTGCCACTTCCAGTAAGGCTATGAAGACTTAACTGGTGAATCCTCATTCTCTTTGTTTCTCCTTCATCCTGGTGTGTTCTTGAAGGCTGTCCCATTCGTTAGACACATTACAGGTACAAGGTAATGCATAATTGGCAGCTCCAGGCCAACGGGTAGGGTTCTCATGTACCCTCTGATACAGGTCAGGCCCAGAAGGGTGAGTGCCTGAGCTGTTACCTTCCCAAATGCCAATTGGTCCCTCTGTCAGGAGTTTGGGGGGTGTGACCTGAGGTGCGAACAATCATTTACGGTGGGTGAATCCCCCTCTGAGGGGGTTCCCAGTTGGAAAGAGCATGCCATTGGAGATGTTGGCAATCATGGGGGATTCTTTTGCAATGTATCAATCACCATCTTAGCGTGTGTCTATGAAACATAAACATAAACAGAATGAGGCTATAGATTTGAAGGCCCTCCAGAATGCACCTTGGTTCCTCATGGTATCACATACTGAAGAGGGTCATTTCTTTGCTACAGTTAATGCATGCCTTATCCTGGAAGGTGTTGCAGTTGGAGACTCTGTGAAATTTTTCTCATTTATAAAAAAGATGGATGCAAACTTAATGCCCACATGCACTCAAAAAAAAAAGGTTCAAATGTCTCTGAGCACTATGGGACTTAACATCTATGGTCATCAGTCCCCTAGAACTTAGAACTACTTAAACCTAACCAACCTAAGGGCAGCACACAACACCCAGTCATCACGAGGCAGAGAAAATCCCTGATCCCACTGGGAATCGAACCCGGCATGGGAAGCAAGAACGCTACTGCACGATCATGAGCTGCGGACCCACGTGCACTCATTTTCTACCATTTTCTGTAGTAGTTTTTGCCTCAAATATTAAGGGAGGCTGTGAAGTAATCACAGTCCAACCATACATTCCAAACCAGATGAGTTGGTACAAGTGTCAACATTATAATAAAACGTGTATCCAGTCAAAACATGGCCAAGTGTGTTACTTTTGGCAGAGGTGCTCACGAGGGCAACTGTTCGCCTCCTCTCTGCTATATCAATTGTAATCCCGTGAATGTCCCAAGTGTCTTAATGAGCAAGCACCCAGGAGATCTGATTGGAGGACATCAAACCCCACCCTGTCACTTGCAATTGTTAGCTAGTCAAAATCCGTGCATTTTACCATCTGGCATTTACAGTACCATTTTTGCTATGCCGTGCGTAACAGAGGATATGCCCACCAAGACTTCCAACTTCAAGTCAGTGTTGCAGTAGTGAAATCACACAGGTCACAATAGCATCCCTGTCTCCTACAGCTACGCAACAAGCAATCAGATCTTTACATTTGGTGACGAAATCACGTGCTACACAACTGTCAGGCTGAAAGGACAACAGCAATACTCCTGCAAAGACTTTCTACAGCTAAAAACATACTGTCAACTAGAAAGTTCTAAGAACTCTAACAAAAACAAATGGTCTTCTTCTTCCCTGACTTGGAGTTCCACTTCAGTGGTGTTGGCATATGTACCCTTACCTGGCTGACCTCCCATTTTGCTGGTGTCCACTGCCTACCGATTTTCTGCCGTGGAATTCAGACTGACCCATGGAGAGAGCCAATATGTTTGTAGATCTCATGGAACAGGGTTCTCCAGCCTCTTCCCCCTGTAACAGTGGATTTTTGAAGGTGACTAATCTGCATTTGTTCCCTCTTCCCCAATCCCCATTATGACTTCTCCAATGGGAAATTCATGGCTTAGATCCCAGGAGGGATTACAGCTGCTCTTGGAATTGCAGTGTCCGCTTGTTTTCTGCTTCCAAGAAAAAATTATCCTCACAACCCATTTGACCTTTCATGTTTCTTTCTGGTCCTCTGTGACCTTTACCTCCTAGGACAGCATTCCACCTCATGTGGGAGCCATGCTGGCCACCCATCTCATTTAACATGCGACTGCTAGCTGTTGCAGTCAGCATTGCCCTTCATTTCACATTTTCACTTTGCAACATCTACACCTCTCCGTCATTTGCAGTTACCAAGTTGGACTTACTCTAGCTCATTGGTCAGCTCCCTCACTCCTTTTTGCTGCTTGGCAACTTCACTGCCCACCATCTGCTTTGGGGCTCTTAGAGAACCTGTCCAAGAGGTTCCCTCTTAGCTGACCTTCTGAATCATCTCTTACCACGAGAGCACCCACGTTCCTTTCAGATTCAATGCACATTTCTTACCATTTGGACTTCTCGTTCTGCACTGTCCAGCTCGCCTGTCATCTTTGGAATGTGTGTTCTTATAGGACAACTATCCAAGGATTTCCACCCAATAATCCCCAAACAGCTTTTAGAGTTTAGCCAAGAGACAAAATCCAATAATAAGTTAACTTGGCAATACAACTTAAGATCATTTACAAAAGCCTTTAAGAATAATGACAGCTGGCACCATAAAATCGGAAAACATTAAGAGCAGCAATAAACTAAAAAACATTAATAATAATGGCAACTTGGCACCATAAAATAAGAGAAATTTATTCTGCAAGTACAAATTACAATGGTGCTTTAAAAGATTTTACACCACAGACCAAGATACAATAATAAGTTAACTTGGCATTACAATTTAAAATCATTTATATAAAAGAACTTTGAGAAAGATAATGGCACTTGTCACCATAAAATAAAAGAAGCGCAACACACAACCAATAAATATAATAACAAAATAATAATTTGATACAACCAAAGGGCAAGGGCAACTCCCAACACAAGCACAGACGACCGAGCTCTCACACTTCAGAGCCTTCCCACTAGAAACGGTCCCCGAAATAAATGCTGAGAGCTCCCCGACATACCTCCCACAACTGCCCATCACTTACGCACCTTGGTTATGTTCTGTAACACACGATAGATAATATCAACACAAGATAAAATTCAAAAATGAAATAACAATATAACATCCCGACAGCACATGATAACCACAGCGCCATTAACTCAGGCGCTCTTAACAGGTGCCAGAAGCCAACACACACAAATCTTCATAAACAAAACAATAAAAGCCAAGCGCATATGAATAGTCAATACATGAACAACGCAACTCCGGGCAGGTAGCAGGATCCACCTACATGAATTCCTTCAAAAAGGAACATACAGGCACCACCAAAGGTTACGCTGAGCACACCGGGTGGGTAACGACCCACTCAGCGGTATAAACAAAAGATACTCCAGTTGAGCAAATAAATTAGTACCAATGAATATCAGAATGTGCCACACACACACAGCATAAACTTCCAATAACGCCGTCCCACATCAGAATGAAGTTCAGAAACCGCAGCTGGAGCTTCCAGCGGAAAATCTGACGAGCCAACCGAGCTCACACCCTAACCTGGCAGACGACTCCAAAATTTAGCAACTAGTTGTATCCGGGCCAGAGTATCACAGGACCCCACCAGACCTCCACATCGGACAGGCAGGCAGAACAAGTACACCGGCCTAATTAATCACCACCGCATGGCCAGCACAGCGGCGAGTTGATCCGCCCCAGACCACTCTGCTCATATTGCGAGGTACAACCACCTTAGCGCTAGTCACCAGCAGGTCAGGAAGAGCGAACTTAACGTTCCGTGCAATAACCAGAAACCGACTACCCTCTCACATTCCGCCAGCCACCACGAACACACGCCAGCGACGTAATAGCAAATCACCACCGGAGCGCCACCCCCACTAGAACATCGAACTATAATCGATTATAGCGCATGCTCTAAACAAGATCACAGGATAGCGGCGCGCGCCGTATCAACCTGGAATGACCCATTCCCTCTGACACATATTCAAGGGATCTCTTCCTGTGTGCTATCCATGCGCCGACTCCTACCCCACCTGAGTGCAAATCCAATTGGCAAATTTGTACATCTACATTATACTCCGCAAGCTACCCAACGCTGTGTGGCGGTGGGCACTTTACGTGCCACTGTCATTACCTCCCTTTCCTGTTCCAGTTGCGTATGGTTCGCAGAAAGGACTGCCGGAAAGCCTCCGTGGACACTCGAATCTCTCTAATTTTACATTCGTGATCTCCTCGGGAGGTATAAGTAGGGGGAAGCAATAATATATTCGATAGCTCATCCAGAAACGCACCCTCTCGAAACCTGGACAGCAAGCTACACCGTGATGCAGAGCGCCTCTCTTGGAGAGTCTGCCAATTGATTTTGCTAAACATCTCCGTAACGCTATCATGCTTACCATATAACCCTGTGACGAAACGCGCCACTCTTCGTTGGATGTTCTCTATCTCCTCTGTCAACCTGACCTGGTACGGATCCCACACTGATGAGCAATACTCGAGTATAGGTTGAACGAGTGTTTTGTAAGCCACCTCCTTTGTAGATCGACTACATTTTCTAAGGACTCTCCCAATGAATCTCAACCTGGTACCCGCCTTACCAACAATTAATTTTATATGATCATTCCACTTCAAATCGTTCCATACACATACTCTCAGACATTTTACAGAAGCGACTGCTACCAGTGTTTGTTCCGCTATCATATAATCATACAATAAAGGAGCCTTCTTTCTATGTATTCGCAATTCATTACATGTGTCTATGTTAGGGGTCAGTTGCCACTTTCTGCACCATGTGCCTATCTGCTGCAGATCTTCCTGCATTTCGCTGCAATTTTCTAATGCTGCAACTTCACTATGTACTACAGCATCATCCGCAAAAAGCTGCATGGAACTTTCGACACTACTAGGTCATTTATATATATTGTGAAACGCAATGGTCCCATAACACTCCCCTGTGGCACGTCAGAGGCTACTTTGTCTGTAGACGTCTCTCCATTGAGAACAACATGCTGTGTTCTGTTTGTTAAAAAGTCTTCAATCCAGCCACACAGCTGGTCTGATATTCCGCAGGCTCTTAGATTATCAGGCGACAATGCGGAATTGTATCAAACGCCTTCCGGAAGTCAAGGAAAATTGCATCTACCTGGGAGCCTGTATCTAATATTTTCTGGGTCTCATGAACAAATAAAGCGAGTTGGGTCTCACACGATCGCTGTTTCCGGAATCCATGTTGATTCCTACAGAGTAGATTCTGGGTTTCCAGAAATGACATGATACGCGAGCAAAAAACATGTTCTAAAATTCTACAAGAGATCGATGTCAGAGATATAGGCCTATAGGTTTGCGCTTCTGATCGACGACCCTTCTTGAAAACTGGGACTACCTGTGCTCTTTTCCAATCATTTGGAACCTTCCGTTCCTCTAGAGACTTGCTGTAGAGGGCTGTTAGAAGGGGGGGGGGGGCAAGTTCTTTCACGTACTCTGTTTAGAATCGAATTGGTATCCCGTCAGGTCCAGTGGACTTTCCTCTGTTGAGTGATTTCAGTTGCTTTTCTATTCCTTGGACACTTATTTCGATGTCGTCCATATTTTCGTTCGTGTGAGGATTTAGAGAAGGAACTGCAGTGCGGTCTTCCTCTGTGAAACAGCTTTGGACAAAGGTGTTTAGTATTTCAGCTTTACGTGTGTCATCCTCTGTTTCAATGCCATCATCATCCCAGAGTGTCAGGATATGCTTTTTCGATCCACTTACTGATTTAACGTAAGACCAGAACTTCCTAGGGTTTTCTGTCAAATCGGTACATAGAATTTTACTTTCGAATTCACTGAACGCTTCACACATAGCCCTCCTTACGCTAACTTTGACATCCTAAGGCCGACTGGAGGCTTTACCCCTCCCTCACGACCTTTACACAGCTGGGATGACCAAGTTAAGTATCTTCCAAATGTTATCCTTATCGCTGAAGAATGTTCCATACCGTGCACTTCAAGTTTACTGTAGTGTGTCCTGGTCCCTGGTGGACTGAGGCTTGCAGTGATGTGATTCGCTTGCAGAGATGTGCTCTCCACATTTTGAACCGTCGTCCTGATACATCTGCTAGAGGGCTGGTATCCTCTGTAGTCCGTACATGTGGGGCTTTAGAGGCTGTCTGCCCCATTTACTAGAGGAAGTTTTGAAAGTCAAAGGTTTCTCCAGGTTTATATGGTTTGACTTGTCACACACATTTACCCACGAAAACGGATTGCCTGAATGCTCGTCCAGGGTATCATTGTCTTTGCTATCCCCAATAACCATATTATGGAATATCACCCAACAGGCGTCTCAGCTCCCTTTCTGCCAAGGCTTTTACAATCTATTACAGTTCCACACAAACGTGTCTCCTCGTGTGGCGTCTTTAGCGTCGTTCCTATCTTCTTTTCTCGTGAAGCATGGGCAGTGGCTTTCACTTTTCCACTGCCAAAACCTTTTGTATGAATATTTGGCGGCGTAATGAGTTTCTTACACCATCTTTACATCTTGCACCTTTCGTTCTTCCATTCATTGAAACTAGAAAATTCCTGTAGCTCATGTCTGATAGGAAACTTACTTGGTCCTCCCATGTATTCTTACCTGGCTGTACATGGGACCCAGTTCCTCAGTGTCCTACATCTCCTAAGTGGTACTTCCAGGGGAGCGGATCAGACCACCCCCCCCTACATTTTTTAAAAATCCCATGTCCATTCATAACTAGACTGTTGGTGTTTACTTCATTCCTATGCACTTCTGTTCATCATTTGCTGTCTTAACACACTCCACCATCATGGAATATGTTTCACCACTGGCAGCTTTTACGCGAGCCCGGTTGAGAGTCTATGCAGAAGATGCTGAACAACTAGTCATACTGGCATGGTGATGTCCTCAGTGGATAGGCATGCCGTTTCTCTTTCACGCCTGACCACTCATCTTATTCCCTCTTATTCCATGACTCCCTTGCCTTCTAGTATGGGTCATGCCATTCATCTCAGTTACCTCCTGGAGTTCACTTCTGGCCTCTGCTTTGCAGCTTAACTTCACAGTACCTGCCACATTCCTGATGGGTGTGAACCCTTCGCCACCTTGACTTCATGTAGCAACCCATGTTCATTGTGGACTTCATTTTCTTCACTTTTATACGCAGCACACACTGTAGGAAAAAATACATAAATAGTATGCACTAATCTGTCGTCAACGTACAAAATTCGTTGCAGTATTACACTCTACACGAATTGTACTGACTGGAAGTTGGTTCACCAGTTGATAACTCAAATTTTATCAGTATTATGCACCATCACTTGTCCCTCTGAGATATGTAGCAGCCATCCTGTTAAATATTTGTTACTGAAGTCCGCAATGTGTTTTGTTTCTATCTTAGATTTAAACATATTAACGTTTGCCTGCACCTCATACCTTAAATCCCTTAACAAAACGTTTCAAGTATACATACGAATTGTAATGTTGCAAGTGCCCAGAGGTATTGACACAACTTCCCAATTCTCTAGATGCAATTTATTATTAATTCAGTGACGTTAGCTATGCTTTCGTGTGTTTCCAGCCAGTCAATGCTGTACATCGCTACCCCCTGATCATATATTGGAGGAACGTAGTTTGCTTTCAATTTAAACCAATTAGGATTAGAGTGACATGGAGACTTGCATACTGCTTGTTTTTATGCAATTTTCAGTAAAAGTATCATGCAGAAATATTCTCAGAAGTATGAATTGAAGTCATGGTAGCGTCGAACATTGTACAACAGCTGGTTCCTATTGGTGAAGTGACAACACAGTTCTTCAGGTGGCCTTAAATCACCAAGAGCTCCATACCCCAGACAACATCTAAATTGACAGTTCCATGTTTCTTGGATTTCCACATTGTCTCAGGCAATGTATCCTTTGTAAACACGCTGTAAAATCTCGTGATTTTAAGTTTGCTGACGAGTTTAACCAGACCTGTGTTATTAATCCTTTTTTTCCAGTATCATTGCGGTGGGCCTTTTTTATGTACAACCAAAGCCATTTCCTGTATTGTAAATATATGCCTTTACCTATAGCAATGGCCTTCATGGTCGTATTATGCCTTTTAGTTGCTTGTAATTACTTTTCGCTTTTTCAGGCGTTCTGTACTGCTTGAAATATATCAGCTCTCCTAGCTAATGAAACCGGTAGCTGACAGCCCAGCAAATGGAGGTATCAGAAACAGAATTATTCCACCATATGTCTTTGGTATTTGTAGGAACCTGGGCGTTTTAACACATCATTTCCTTCCTTCTTTCTGCCTAAAGGCACCTTTTGCAGCTGTCACCAATTTTTTAAACATCCCATAGGTTTTTCTTCTTCTTTAGTATACAGTGAACTGAATTCAGTAATGCTTAAAGGTTAGTCCAGTACCCAATTTAAGTTCGAGCAAACATTGCCTTATCAACCACATATTCAGAAATAGTTTGTCCTGCATGAATATCCGTTCCTTGACATGCCTGTGTAGCCTTATCAATTAATATTTGCTCTGCAATACGGTGATCTTTGTGTGTAGTATAGGCGATGATGTGCACTTTGTATACATTGTCCAATGCACTGAAGCCCTTATCACCATAAGCTAGGTGCTATTTTAGTTTTGTTCCAGCTCCACAGAAATTGTATCCAGAGATATGCACTTCTGATGGCAGATTCTCGAGAATACCACCTCCAACTTTGTTGATACGTTTCCTAGCACTCATGTTACACTACTGCATGGTTTCAGCTTTGCTTTTCGAATTACATAGCAAATTGTGGGTGTTCACTCAGCTATTGAGCTTTGATGAGAAACTAAGCCATTTCATCAATGCCCTGTTCCTTTGACATCATATGACCTGCTCTATGAGGAACATAATGGGTTCAAAGCTTTCCAGTAATTCGTTTGTGACTTCAATAGGTTTGCTCTTAATTCTGTGGTGAATAATGCGATTATACTCGTCAATGATTTTTGGCTGTATGTTCAGTCATTTGCACATACGTTGAAGATTAAATTGCTTCCACATTCCATTTTTGATGGTCCAGTTCAACCATTTGGCAATACTACTTTCCAAATATGAGAATGTTGAGTAGTGATTTATCCCACTTAATTCGAATTCTGCTTTGAAATGTCTATCGTAAAATTCACTTCCATCATCTGTCTTCAAGGTTGATGGACAGTCGATGTAGTCTTGTCTGCAACAACTGTTCAGAAACCTCTCAAACCTCCTTCCCTGTCTTTACATTCAAAGGTAAGGCCCAAGCGAAATTGGAATGTGTCTGTGACTGTGAGAACGTACTTGACGTCATTATTTGATTGTAAGTAGTTTTGCATATCCGAGTGATCAGCCTGCCATGCATAATCCATTCCTCGTATTATCAGATATATTCTGCATCCAGGTCTGTAAAGCTCATGAACAACTCTCTCCACGCTTACTCGACGATGCATAATTTTCGTAACCCAGGTAAGATCGATAATACAGTCGTAATAGATCTATGATTCCATTTAGTTACCATAATTTATATATTCTAGAAGTAGACTGTTTAGTCTTTCAGGCTGAACTTCGACTATTTTACCTGCACTATGTGGAGCTGCTACTGCTGGTTCAGTTAAAATCCTGTATTTGTCGCTCTATGAGACTTCCATTCATCCTTTTGGGGTTTTATATGCGTTGGTCATGTGTGATATTGGACCACATGTTTCTATAGTTTCAGGGTATATGTTTAACAGTCGACATTTTCAAAATTATTAACTGTAACAGGCTAGGCAATCTTTCAAATTCCTTGTTCCCTATTCTTATTGCCTTCTTGCTTAAACATATTGAGTGCTTACCTAACAAATATGGTTTTGCCCTGATGACCCCATATGTTCTTTCTAAACTCAGCACTCCTCCTCCTCCTCCTCCTCCTCCTCCTCCTCCTCCTCCTGTTTCTGGTTTCATCCATAGTCCATGACAGCTCTTTCAGCCTCTCAGTTACTGGCTTAAATGTTGCTGAGGGACACAGGTCTCGTTGCAGTTGACCTAACTTTCACGAAAGTAACTTCTGTCAAATTGTCTTCCACACCCCAGTTTTTAACATTACACTTCTTCTACAACATGCTGCTGCATACTAAGCCATTTTTGAGACAGTTTACAACTTGCGTATATTCTGAGACAGTCGGTGGTGATGGGTGTGAAGTGCCTTAGCTATCACATTCTTGTTCCACATATGCGTTAGTTTTACATTGACTCCTTCAATTTTCTCGTTGACACACAGGTCATGTTGCTGAATTTGAGCATTCAACACCTCACCATTCGTAGCACCTCCCTTGACAAGACATTCAGTTCCATTAATTTAGTGTTGATTACCTCCATTTTTTTGTCAAACGCACGTGCCTTGCATCCTCTGAATGAATGTGCAACACATGTGTAAATTTGTACATAGTGTACAATATACTGACACAGGTGCGTTTTGAAGAATCATTTTGAAATTTTGACTCTCATTCAATTTAGTAGTTTCATCTGTAACCAGCACACTATACTGAGAGTTACTACAGCAATCCTCACACATAACGAATTCATTGAGTCCCATGTCAGTTACTACATGTACTTGGAAAATATGCTTTGAATTCAGATTGTCCTGTTCGATTGTTACAAGGTTGGTGTATCCCAGACCAACAGCTTTGGTATGCCTAAGTATGTCTCACTCAAATAAATTATATTCACTTCCATGCGGCGAGCAAAGCAGAAATTTCGGCGGATATCCTGATTTTCCACGAAGATGTTGCCCAAATGAATATGCTGTTTAGTTTTACGTTTTCAGGTGGTGGAATATCACTGCTTTTGCTGGCAGTTTAGTATGTTAGTACCTTAACTCCATGCAAAATCTCCTGCAGTAGCTGATATTTTGATTGAAACAGAATTTTTGAAAAATATATACATGCTCTAAGTGGACTCCCACAGGAGATGTCAACAGTGTAAAAAAAGTACCGTAAAATGGGGTGACTTTGTGACAAGTTTTGCATTTTTTCACTTGTACACTGATCAATTTTTAACATAAACTGAAACGGATGGCATCATAAGATAGCTACAACCTTCCTTTACAAGATTATGTCTTCAAAAAATTTGTATCTTTTTTATGAACGACTATATAAAGGGAAAACTCTGTCACAAAGTCACCCCACCCTGTGGGGTGACTTTGTGACAACATTGTTTTTGGGTTACAAAGTATGGGAAAAAAATAATGTCACAATTTTGACCAATCAAAAAGTATATTTAATCAATGTACATGTGTTTGATGCTTTGGTAGAGCTACATCATTTTTACAAGTGATGAAAAAGGAGCTCCCTAATCTAGATTTTTCACCTCAAAGAACCCTCGCTTTCCTACCGGTCTTGGGGGGTCGATAGTGTACAAAACTTCTTCTTTGGAGTACAGAATAGCATCTTCTTTAGTAGGCCACTTCCAGAACATCTTGGTCCTCTCCATAACGCTGACAATGTAGCCCTCTTGTTTTTCTTCAGTCACCCTTCCTGGAAAAAGTTTCCCTTCAAAGTTCACCACTACAAAATCATCCACTTTGAAAACGTCTTTTTCAGGAGCCATGCTGTCGATTCCCAAGACGTCTTTATCATTTGGAATCACTTTTGTGGGAGACATTTCAGATTCTGAATCCTCCAAATAGCTGAAAGATTCATCCAGCACGTTGGGGTCACTGGGATCTTCATCCGTCCAGTTCCTCTCTCTGCTGTTGTCTTCATCTGAAGAGCTTTCTTCAGACATCTCACCTGCCAGTACAGCCTTTTCCTTGGATCCGCTGGGTCTGGAGGAAGTGCTGTCTTTTGTGTTCTTCCCTTTCGGCTGTTCCGCCCTACTGGCTTCGATTTCGGCACTGGAGATACTTCTGCCTGCTGGAACATGAGCCTTCTCCTTCTCTTGGGGGCCCGGCATCCTGTAACCTCTTCTCTCTTCTTCTGCAGTTCTTCTATGAAGATCTCACCAACCACTCCTGATAAGGACTGTAGGCTCTCTTCCAAGACGGCCTTCGGGAGTCTTTGGAGGACTTCGATTTTGTTAAGCGGAAAAATCCCAGTCTTCCTAAATCCTGACTGGAGATTTTTTATGATGTTCTCCTGCAGCTTGTCCATCATTTTCTTTAACAGACCAGGCAGTTCATCTTTTGGAACTGATGTGCACCGGCTACCAGATGTCGATTGCTTCCAATCTGACAAAATTTCACGCCAAATCAGTTTTAGAACTCTGAATATGGCAACATCTAGCGGTTGCAGTAGATGTGTCGCATTTGGTGGGAGTGCGATAAATTTTATCCCATACTTTTCGCAGAGTCAAATAACCTCTAGGTTAATATGCGAACTCAAATTATCGCCAATAAGAACTTTTTGGCCATCTTGTTGTTTCAGTATGGGGAGCATAAGATTGATGAACCAGTCCTCAAACACTTGGTGATCAAACCATCCAGATTTAGTACGATTGTAGCGGGCTCCTTCAGGTCCATTTTCGGTCCAGGTCGACCACATGTTCTCAGCCTTGTAATTTACGTATAGTGGAGCCAACTGTCCTGCGGCGTTCCCACAGACCATAATCGAAGTACACGCTTTGGAACAATTTTGTATCCGCTCTGGATATTTTGCTCCTCTTCTGACCAACACTTTCTTGCTTCCCGGATCGTCCTGGACGTTCCTTTCGTCGTAATTCCAAATTTTTTCTGGCGGAATACCCTCTAACTCCTTCTCTAAATGCTCAAAATATGAGTCAATCACTTCAGTATCAGTTGCAGCTCTTGCATATGTGATATTTTTGGCGACACGTTCGGAGAGAACATACTTATGTCGCTTCATAAATGACATGGCCCACTCTCTCCCAGGAAAGTTTCCATTTCCAAACACGAAAACTTTTCTTCCGGTTCGATCTAGATATGATTTGACGACACAGCGCAAATCAAGTAATGTCATTGGGAAACCATAAGATGCCATTGCAATGGAATGAGTAACGAATGTATCCTCTTCTTCTTTTGTAAAAATAGGTTGACCCCCATGCTGTCTTTTAGGTTTGACTGTCTCTGAGTTTGAGGTGGTCGAACGTTTTATCTCTTTGGTTTTGTTCCACAATGTGTTTCGATGAATATTGAACCTAAAAGCAGAGAAAAAGAACGTATAAAACATATATACCAGTATGGTATAATTCAGAAAAAAATACCATACCTTTTAAAAGATGTTTAATAGAAAAAATGCCAAAAATATCAGAATTTTATGAAGGTAGGTTTAAAATTTGCATAAATGCTTCCTTTACAAATGCCAGAAGTTGCAAATTGGTGCAAAAACCCGTTTTATGACAGTAAAGTTTGTAACAAAATAAAGGAATGTAGGTAACTTCCTGGTGTACATAGCTGTATTTTGCTCCCTATTCAAGCAGAAGAATTTGCTTAAAAACGCCAAACAGATGGTCATCTAAACGTCTATTTTAGCCTTACAGTATCCAATAAAACGTTTACTTCCTGTGTTACATTGTATGAAAAATTAAAGAACTGCCACTAACCTTTCAGATGCTGCTCGCAGGGTCATTTTCTTTGTTAAAACCAATTTAACGGCTTTATCTAACGTCTCTGGAGAGTAATTTCTATAGGCTCTTGCACCCAACATCCTTTTATAAGACCTCATCTTCTTTTCAGTGCTTGAAAGACAAAAAAACGTGATAAAATATAACCTAAAACCATGGTGGGGTGACTTTGTGACAAGTGGGGGTGTCACAAAGTCGCCACACAAAGTGCGTGCATTTCAGTTTTTGTCTCATACGTTCAACAAACATGGCTTGATTTAATCGATATTCTACAATAATTTGCCCAACATATTAACAAACAAATGTACATACCTGTTTTAGTTGCGTCCTTAACATAAACGTTTTCACAATATAAAGTTTCCCTCGTTTTACGAAAACGTAAATAACAGCGTTTCTAAGCAACGACGTCGGAAGGAACTATGCGTGTGCAGAAGCTTCACCCTGCTGCCGCTACGTGGCGTGGCATGTCTGACAAACGAAATGCGTGGTTCAGCTCTTTCCTGAGACGAGCGGTCGCGGCGCGAGATTTAAAATACGAAAACTCGATCCCTTGTCACAAAGTCACCCCACCAGTCACAAAGTCGCCCCATTTTACGGTAATTATTTTCCGCAGCATGAAACCCCAATAACCAAAGCACCTCTAATATCAGGAAGTAATGGTCCATTCGTCTCGTTCTTCTGGTATCTACCTTCATCATTGCAGGACCAGTCATTTAAAGACCCTTGGGGTGAGACTGTTTCGTCCACTTAGTCATGGTGGTAACTGTTTATTTACATTGAAATGGAGGGGTTTTATAAACTCCTACTTACAGCTTGGTATATAAACAAACTTAAATAAGATCTTAATCCAGTGCCCACATCTGGTAATGATGAATCACACATTTCCACTTCCATCAATGCACAGAATGCATCATGGAGTCGAGCTATGGTAGTTTCCAATGAGTGGAGATTTTGGCAAACTATCGACAGTAAATTACTTGGAGAATATGTGACTGCCATGTTTGCCAGCACTCTAGCTCATCCTGTACCGCATTTCATTAAAATGTTAAAAATCAACTCCTGTAGATCTGTGCTCCCTCTGTTGTTAAATATTTTAACTGTACCAGCTCTATCCCCTACAGAGATGGTATAATCACCTGTAACATCAGGGGAGAACAAACTTTTCTGTGGAACAAGGCTGACATCTGCTTTGAGACATTGCATTGTCAGTGTCATTGATGCAAAGCGAATATTACTTTTTCATCACTAAATCGATGGTTTTCAAGGAATTCCACATACTAGAACTCCCTATTCGGTATTAAACTGACAGTAACATGCTTACACCCACTGGTATTCAAACAGTAGGTTTGATTGAACAGCATTATGTTGACACCAGATGCCTGCTGCTGCAACGACTTCACCTTTCCTGCAAGTAAAGCAGATAGTGTTCGTTAGAAGCTTATTTGCTCATTTTCTCTGTTCGTCAGCATTAATACTTAAATTGGCTCACAATGGGGACTTCTGATGCATGACTTGACGTCCTCATCCTTTGATGTTTATCACAAGTGAGCGAATTATTTATCAGTTGCTGTAAGTATATTTTCGCGACATCTACTACTATTATAGTAGTAATGGTATTATTGTTGTTATTGTTATTTAGCTTCAAATCCCGTATTTTGTGTGTATTTATCAGGCACATCTATAAGCTTTATAAACTGTGTGGTCCATAGAACCACTGGCTGAATTGCATCACTCCTTTTTTTTGTGTTACTTGCAGCACTTAGATCGCCCAATCCAGTGGTAGCTCTCATAGTAGCAGCAGTAGTACATCAGAGCACTGTGAGCTGACATGTTTTCATAAGAAGCGACTTATTTTAAATATTGTCTGTGTTCCTTACCTTCAACTCCTATACTTCGTATATGTCTGTTTCTTTATCATGCCAACTCTGGTATGGACAGATATAGTAATTGCTGTGTTCAGATGTGAATGAAGTTGGAGATTCATCGCTCACAGCTCCAGGTAGTGTAGTCCACCTATTGGTCCACTGCTGCGGTCACATTGAGTACTGCCCATACTGAGATTGACCTCTCACTTGGTCCGCAGCTTGTGGTCGTGCGGTAGCATTCTCGCTTCCCGCACCCGGGTTTGATTCCCGGTGGGGTCAGTGATTTTCTCTGCCTCGTGCTGACTGGGTGTTGTGTGCTGCTCTTAGTTTAGTTAGGTTTAAGTAGTTCTAAGTTCTATGGGACTGATGACCATACACCAGAGCCATTTGAACCTCTCACTTGTGGTAGAGTGGGAAGTCATTCCAGCGTGTGGGTGGCAGTGAAAGAATTTCCATGTTGCTGATCGGAGAGCCTGCTCAGTTTGTCTGATGAACAATTTGATTTCTGTCTATGGCTGATGAAATCCATGAGCCAGATGAAGTCGCTTGCCATATTCCAGAGAAAGCCTCTCAGTGTGCAAGACAGGACAGAGGGTAGTATTCCTGGTGATTGGATGCTCCGGTGTTAGGTGTGTAATGGCACCATTTAGGGAAACGACTGTATAGGAGGGGAAGGAATTCAATGTGCATACTGGGAGGAGTCTTTACAGATGAGAAATGGATGCTTCCAGATGCCATAAAAGGCAGGAATAGCAAGCAGTAGGTGGTGGCTCACGTTGGTGCTGACAATATGTGCCACATTGGATTGGAAGAGGTTCTCTCAGGTTTCAGGCGACTGGCTAGTAAAGACTGCCAGTCTTGTATGCGAGATGAAGGCAGAGCTCACCATCTGAAGCATCATGGGCAGAACTGAAGGTGGTTCTTTTATACAGAGTGGAGTGAAGTCTGAATCAGAGTCCCAGACAGTTCTGCAGCTGTGTAGGTTGCAGATTTCCCAACTAGCGTCAGAAGGTGGTGGATTTACGGATTCAGCTAAATGGCTCAGGAGTCAACTACACAAAGGAAGCAGTTCCATGAGTAAGCGGATGTTTAGAGGGGACTGGACCTTTTTTTTTTTAAATTAGAGGGTCTCAGGTAAGTGCAGAAAGTGCTTCAGTTTCAAAGGCTGCAAGTAGAACACCGAAAGAGGGTAGATACAACACAGTAAGTATCGTAGCTGTAAATTGTCGTAGTTGCATTAGAAAAGAACGAGGGCTGAAAGCTCTAACAGGAAGCACTGAATCTCAAATCGTTATAGGTATTTAAATAAGTTCAGCTGAAATTTTTGAAGAGACCTAAGCATGCTCGCAAAGAATAGATGAAATACATTTGGTGGTGTAGTTTTCATTGCTGTTCGAAGTAGTTTACGAGCCGGCCGCGGTGGTCTCGCAGTTCTAGGCGCGCAGTCCGGAACCGTGTGACTGCTACAGTCGCAGGTTCGAATCCTGCCTCGGGCATGGATGTGTGTGATGTCCTTAGGTCAGTTAGGTTTAAAAAGTAGTTCTAAGTTCTAGGGGACAAATGACCACAGCAGTTGAGTCCCATAGTTCTCAGAGCCATTTGAACCATTTGAAGTAGTTTACCTTGTAGTGAAATTTAAGTAGATAGATCCTGTGAGGTAGTAAGGGTAGCGATCAATGAAAAGTTCTGATCTCAGATGTCATGGTCTATCTGTAAAACTACCTCTTCCTGACGTTTCGTTGCCTACTGCAGCCAACATCTTCGGAGGTGAGTAAATGATGACTGCCAGGCCATGGATTTCCCGTTTATATAGTGTGCATAGAGGGCACCAACATATGTCAAGTGGGGCAGACTATAAGTCTATCTCTGACTAACATAATTATTCTTGAATGAATGTGATCGATCATCACATCGTTGGAACAAAGTCGACCACAATATCGTGTCTAACTTTAAGCCGTCCTCTTTTGTGTTGAAATCATTGTGGTGTTCCAGAATTTCTATAGCTTTCCTATTCATAAGTGCATAATAATCGATGTTCTGGCTAACACGCATGTCTCACTAAATTTTATTTCATGATCACCTTCCTTAAAAACATGTTTTGCTACAGCTGATTTGTCGGTATATCCCAGTCGACAGTTCCTTTTGTGTTCGGTTGGCCAAAACTTTCCCAATACAGTCCGTAATATTGTGAATAAATAGAAGAAAAACTTTTCCAGTTGACAGTTGTTGCTGCATGTTGTCACATACTTTTCTTCTGGGATGAAGTGCTCGCTCGATGTCGTCGTCGGTGTATCCATTTTTCTTAACAGCCATTCGCAAATGATTTAGATCAACTTGAAAATAAACTTACTAGCTCTGTCCACCAATGTTTTAATGTCACATCTCTTCTGCCTGGGATGATGGTTCGAATGCTTGAGGAGGTAATAGTCGATGTGTTTCTATTCTATACACCTTATGCCCTAGAATCCCAATGCCAGTTTAATTGCTGATACGTCCAAAAAATTTAGCTGCCATTTCTCTGTTTCTCCATAGTAAATTGTATCTTTGGATTAATACTATTCAGATACACCAAGAAACCGTACAGTTCCTCTCTACTGTGATTCCATATCACAAAAGTCCCATCCACATACCGACACCACTATAAAGGGCTTTTTCAGCCCAACTGCAGCGCTTACTGTTCAAAAAATTCCATGAAAAGATTAGCAACAGCTGGACTCAGAGGGCTGCCCGTGGCCACGCCTTCTGTTTGTTCGTGAAACTCATTGTAATACTGGAAATAAGTCATGGCCGGCCGCTGGTGGCCGAGCGGTTCTAGGCGCTTCAGTCTGGAACCGCGCGACCGCTACGGTCGCAGGTTCGAATCCTGTAGTAGTTTTACAGATTGACCACGGCCTCTAAGGCCATAAGTTTTAGACGCTGACTGTGAAAGCCTACACAGTATGATTATTACGGGTGGAGCTTACACCTACGAACTGGAATAAATTAATAAGTTCCCTTCACCAATGCTCTGATTTGGATGAAACATGCTGAAAAGTTCAAAGAAAACTTGTCATTTGAAATAGGTATGCCACTCGTAGAATTATAGTTGGTGGGGACTTGAGTCTACCCTCGATATATTGGCGAAAATACAATGTCAGTGGTAGGCATAAAATGTCGTCCAAAACCGAACTGAATGGTGTGTCTGAAAATTATTTTGCACAGTGAGTTCAGAAACGCACTGAAAGTGTAAATGGTTAAGAAAACATCTTTGACATCTTAATAACCATGGCCAAACAGGGAGCGTATCAGGTACAGGGATTAGTGACCACAATGTTGTTGAGCCATGAAAAGTTCACGAGAGTAATACTGCAACATCAAAACTCACCAAAATAAACGCATAATACATACCCCAGAAAAAGCAGATAAAAATTCACTTGACACATCCCAAAGAGACAGTTTCCACTCCTTCAGATAAGTCTTTCTAAACATAGTCCAGATGTGGTTTAAACTAAAATAAGTAATAACTGAGAGATACATATCAAATAAATTAATAAGTGGTACTGACACAAAACAGGTCAGACCAGTGTTGGAGAAGCAATGAAATACACATGCCAAATTTAAAAGAATGCAAAATCCACAGGATTGGCGAAGTTTTACAGAAGCTCGAAATTTAGTGCAAACTTCAATGAGAGAGGCTTTTAATAGTTTCCAGAACGACACTCTGTGTCGAAATCTAGCAGAAAACCCAAAGAAATTCTGGTTGTATGTTAAGTACACAATTGACAAGGTGCATTAATACCTTCACTGCGTGATAACAATGGTAAAGTTATTGACGACAGTGCTACTAAAGCGAGTTACTGAAGACGAATTTTATCAATTCCTGCACAGGAAAAGCAAAGTATTCCAGAATTCTAATCAAGAATAACTGCTTACATGAGTAACTTAGAAGTGGGTATCCTAAACGTGGTGGAGTAGCTTAACACTTAAGAAAGGCAATGCCTCTGGGCCAGACTGTACACCACCCAGGTTCCTTTCAGAATATGCTGATACAATAGCTCCATACTTAGCAGTCATATGCAACTCTTCAACTGCAGAAAGATCAGTACCCAAAGACAGGAAAGTAGCACAAATTAGACCGGAACCCAAGAGAGGAAATGGGAGTAATCCGATGAAATGCCCACCCATACCACTAACGCCACTTTGCAGTAGGACTTTGGAAAATATAATCTTTTGAACATTGCGAATTACGTTCAAGATATCATTTATGGAGAAATAACCAACACATATTTGGAGAACATAATTCTTGTGAAACACAACAAGCTCTTTATTCTCGCAAAGTAATGACTGATTTGGGCAGATGGATATTACATTGATTCCATATTTTTTGTTTTACAGAAAGCTTTTGACACTGTTCCTCACAAGTGATTTCCGATTACATTGTGTGCCCCTGGAGTATCATCCTAGTTGTTTGCACTTATTCGTGATTTTGTACCAGGAAGGTAACAGTTCGTAATATGTGACAGAAAGTCATCAAAGTAATATCTGACGTTTCCCAAGTAAGTGTTATAGGCCCTCTCTTGTACCTGATCTATGTACACGATTTAAGAGACAATCTGAGAAGCTCTCTTTGATTGTTTGCAGATTATGCTGTCATTTACCTTATTGTAAAGTCATCAGATGATCAAAACGAATTGTGAAGTGATAAAGATATCCTTATGATGTGAAAAATGACATCTGACTGTAAATAATGGAAAGTATGAAGTAAACCAAATGAGTATTGAAAGGAATGTGCTAAATTTCGTTACCATGATAAATCATACAAACCTAAAAGCTGTGAACTCAACTAAATAGTAGGGATTACACTTACGAATAAATTAAATCATAACATTCATATAGATAATGCTCTGGAGAAAGCAAACCAAAGATTGATTTTTTGGCAGACCACTTGGAAAATGTAACAGGTCTACTAAAGAAACTGCTTACACTGTGCTTGTCTGTCCTCTTGTGGAGTATTGCAGTGTGGTGTGGGACATCAAAGGAATTTAAAGGATAACAGCTCCTTTTGTATTATCACGAAATGAGGGAGAGAGTGCTATGGATACGATACATGAACTGGATGGCGGTAATTAGAACAAAGGCGTTTTTCCCTAGAGCCAGAGATTTTCGTGAAATTTCAAACACGAATTTTGTCGTCAGAGTTTGATAATATTTTGTTGGCGCCCATCTATGTAGGGAGAAATTATCATCATAGAAAAGTACGAGAAATCAGAGCTCACATGGAAAGATGTAACCCTGCACGCAATAAGACTGGAATGGTAGAGAAGTAAATTAAAAATTATGGTTCGATGCCCATCTGCCATGCCCTTAATCGTGAATTGCAGAGTTATCATGTAGATATAGATCATCAGGCATCATCATATATATATATATATATATATATATATATATATATGCTCGTGGGCTTAGGACGTTTAGGTGGTGTGGCTGATAATTGTCTCAGAGCCACTTGCTCTTCACATATTTACCGACACTGTTCTCATTACATTTTCTGGAATACCATAGCAACAATAGCAAATTGCGTCAATATCTTCATCATCAGCACTCCCGTTACAGTGTGCCATGGACAAAAAGTAAATTAACTGAGTATAGAAAATCGAATGCTTAGCAATGAGATTTCTTTTTTGTTTTTAATATGTACACTCGATGTCTTAATCAGTCATTGTCAAGATGCAAATGCTGAGAGAGTGCTGTGCATAGATGTTTCAAAAAGAAAGTAGAACCTCCTACTGATACAATAGTAACAAAACATAATGAGAGTGAAGCGGGAACATGTTGTATCTCCGCTAACAGTTACTCATGTGCAGTGGACCGGCTTTATCGCCGCGCCCACGCACTATACTCAAGAGAGAGGCTTTCTAGCAATAAACGACTAAAGCGGTTTCTGGACAGGACACATTTATTTTTCCTACCGTTACAATATAACAAATAATATACTTCGCTAATGTCAGCGGCTCGGGCGCGTGATTGCCGGTTTGGGTGCCGTGGCGCGCTGGCGACGCAGCACGGCCATTTGAATCGGACGCGGCGGCCGGCGCGCGTGACGTAGTCCGCTGGCGGCTGTGGTGGGGGCGACCGGTGGGCCTGTGGTGGGCGCGGTCCGGGCGGCCGTACCAGCTGCCTGGGCGTGGTGGTGGGGGGCGCACGTGGCGGCGCGATGACAGCAGGCTGAAGCTGTGTGTCACCGGCGGCTACGGGTGCGGGTTCCGTCTGACCGCTGGCAGAGGGAGTGTCGTCCGTGATCAGATCTTCTGCCGGGTCAAAGAAATGCGTGGCTGATGGAGCGGGCAAGACGTAGGCTGGTTTGACGCGGTCGACTGACACTGTCGACGGCTTTCCGTTGCACTCAATGACCAGCGTTTTGTCTCCTCGGGCAATCACGCGGTGCGGTCCACTGTAGGGCGGTCGGAGAGGTGGTCGTACTGCGTCGGTACGCAACATGACATGCGTGCAGTGCTGCAGGTCGGCGTGGACGAATATCTTCGCGGTGCCGTGCCGCGTCGGTGCGTGCGCTCGGAGGCCGGCCATGTGACTGCGCAGACGTTCCGCCAGAGTGGGTGCCACGGCGTCGTGTGGGAGTCTTGCATCTTCGACAAAATCGCCCGGGATTGTCAGAGATTGCCCGTAAACGAGGTCGGCAGGTGACGCGACGATCTCCTCTTTCGGCGTGACTCGCAGGCCGAGCAGCACCAGTGGAAGCGCCTCTGGCCATGAGGTGTCGTGGCAGGTTAGAGCGGCTATGAGAGTCCTGTGGAACCGTTCGACCATGCCATTCGACGCCGGATGGTAGCTGGTTGTCCTGTGTAACCGGGTGCCACATAGTCTGGCGACGTGCGTGAACAACGCACAGTCAAACTGGCGGCCGCGATCAGTTGTCACGTGACTGGGACATCCGAAGCGCGCCACCCAGGTGTCGACGAATGCGGTGGCGACGGTCTCGGCTGCGACGTCCGCGACGGGCGTTGCTTCCGGCCAGTGAGTGAAGCAGTCCACCATCGTTAGGAGGTACCGCTTGCCTTGTGACAGAGGAAGCGGGCCGACGAGGTCCACGTGAACCTGCGCAACTCGGCGTGTCGCGTCCGGGAAGGTGCCCACGGGTGCGTGGGTGTGCCCCCCAACTTTGGCGCGCTGACATGCGGTGCAAGTGCGCGCCCATTCACGACAGTCCTTCCGAAGCCCGGGCCAGACGAAACGTGCAGCCACGAGCATCGCAATGGTGTTGGTGCCGGGGTGTGACAGTCCGTGGACCCGGTCGAAGGCACTGCGCCGGAATTTCTCCGGGAGGAACGGTCGGTGCGTGCCAGTTGAGGTGTCACACCAAATCTTCCGTGCGGAGCCGGGGACAGGCACCAGCTCCAGTTGCAGGCCGCTGGAAGTGTCGTGACGGAAGCGGTGCAGTTCTTCGTCACTCTCCTGTACTTGGGCCACGTCCTCAAAGTTCACAGGGGGTGAAATAACGGCACACGCTCGGGACAAACAATCGGCGACGATATTGTCCATCCCCAAAATGTGTCGAATGTCAGTCGTGAATTGCGACACGTACTCTAACTGCTGGAGTTGGCGCGGTGAACACTTAGTGTGGTTGTTCTCGAACGCGTGGGTAATTGGTTTGTGATCGGTGAAAATGATGAACTGTCGGGCTTCTATGGACGGTCGGAAGTATTTCACCGCCGCGTACACCGCAAGCAACTCTCGGTCATAAGCGCTCCAAGCACGTTGCGAATCGGAAAGCTTTTTGGAGAAAAAACCGAGAGGCTGCCAACTCCCGCCGACGCGCTGTTGTAACGCCGCGCCGATGGCGGCCTGGCTGGCGTCCACGACTACAGCTAAGTCCGCGTCATGTACCGGGTGCGCGAGCAGCGTCGCTTCCACAAGATTTCTTTTTGAGTCCGTGAAGCTCTGCTCCATTGCGTCTGTCCAATTCACGAGGGTCTTTCCTTTTGAGGTAGGACCTTGTAACGCCTTAGTCAGCGACTCTTGCACGGCTGCGGCGTTGGGCAGGTGTCGTCGATAAAAGTTCAACATGCTGAGGTAACGTCGTAATTCTTTGTGCGTCTGCGGACGCGGCATGTTCTGTATTGCCTTCACTTTCTCCGGTAGCGGTGTCGATCCGGTGGACATAATTAAATGGCCGAGGAACTCAATTTGCGTCATGCCGAACTCGCATTTAGCGGGGTTAATGACGATGTCGGCTTCACTCAGGCGCTGAAAGACAGTCGTTAAGTGGCGGCGGTGGAGTTCGGGCGACTTGGAATACACCAGGATGTCGTCGAGGTACGCGAAACAAAATGGCAACCCTCGCAAGACGCCGTCCAGGAACCGCTGCCAAGTCTGGGCAGCATTCCGAAGACCGAAAGTCATAAACAGGGCGTTACGATGGCTGTTTTTTCGATGTCTTCGGGCGCCACCGGAATTTGGGTGTATGCCTTTGCGCAGTCAATCTTGCTGAACACCGAGCAGCCCGCCAAGGCGTAGCTGAAGTCTTGAAGGTGTGGGAGTGGGTATCGGTCCGGCACCGTTCGCGAATTAAGGGCGCGATAGTCCCCACACGGGCGCCACGAAATTTCTCTTTTGGGCACTAAATGCAACGCCGATGACCATGGGCTGCTCGATGGTCGCACGATGCCTTGCCGCAGCATGGCCTCGAACTCTGCCTTCGCTGCTGCGAGTCTGTCCGGCGCGAATCGACGTGGGCGACGCGATGTGGGGGGTCCGGGTGGGGTTATTATGTGGTGCACCGTCGAATGTTTGATGTCTCTTGGTGCACCGGCTCGGCGGGTGAGGTCGGGGAATTGTTCCAGAATGTCAGCGTACGGTCTGGGGCACTTCACAGGTTTAACGCTGTAGTATGCAGCCTGCCGGCACTGTCCCGATATCTTTAAATTAGTCGTGGCGTCGATGAGCTGGCCGTTTGCGATGTCGGCTAGTAGCCCGTAGTGGCCGAGAAAGTCTGCGCCCAGGATTGGCTCATTGACGTCGTCCACGGTAAAAGTCCACGAGAACGTGCGCCGTAGGCCTAGATCTATATTGCGGCTGTGTGTGCCGTGGGTTTTAATAGCGGAATTGTTCGCCGCTGTAAGGCAGAGTGCCTCGGCCCGCCTGCGGTCTCGTAACATAGAACGGGGGAATATCGAGAGGTCCGAACCCGTGTCGACGAAGTACCTCACGCCTGCCCCCCGTTCCGCAACAAACAGACGCTTCGATATCACACTGCAGCCGGGTGCGCCTAGGTCCAGTCGCAGCTGGCATTTGGGTGCGAGCAAGGAGCGCAGCACCTGGTTGCTTTGTTGCCGAAGCGGGCGTGGTACCAGCAGTAGCCGCTTTGTGCGTGCTGTGACGTCGGCGGGGTACCGTTGGAGCGGCTGTTGCTGCGTTGCCGGCTGCGTGAGCCACGCCGCCTGTCGCCTGGGCTGCTGCCGCTGCGGCGCGTGCTGCCCTCTTGCTGCGAGCGCGCCAACCAGTCGACTTGCGTCGAGAGAGCTGCCACCTGTGCAGTCAAGTTTTGCACTAGCTGGTGCAGGTCAGCATCCGATGCGGGTGCGGGAGGCGCTTGCCGCCACGGAGGTGGGGGGACGGAGTCGTAAGCTGCCGCAGCCGCGGTGCTAGGCGCCGTTGTCAGCGCGTTGTGCACCCTGTCGGCCAAGTTAGCGACGGCGTCCAGCTGCATCTACGTCCGTGCGGCTATCACTGCCTGCACCTGAGCTGGGAGGCTGCGCACCCAGATAGTGCGCAACAGCGAATCTGGCACCATATTGGACTGCGCGATGCTCCGCAAGTGGTGCAGGAACTGGGAGGGCCTCCGATCGCCGCATTCCTCTTGCCGCAGCAGTTGGTGCACTCGATGGTCCTCTGACGACGAAATCTGCCGGATCAGTTCTTCCTTGAGCCGTTTGTAGCTTGACTGCGATGGCGGGGCGGTGATTATATCCTGCACTTCGGCCGCATAGTTCTGGTCCAGCTGGCTAACGACGTGCCCAAATTTCGCCAGGTCACAGGTCATGTGGTTGCTCATAAATACCGCCTCAACCTGGCTGAACCACATGACAGGGTCGCGTGGCCAAAAGGGAGGCCGCCTGATCAATGCCCGGCCAGCGCTTGTCAGCGTTCCGGTGGTCGTAGGAGGCGTCAGTGTGGCAGGGATTTGCGCGCCAACATTGTCCTGACCTGTCTGTGGCTGCGCGGCGTCCACGCGTGTAGTCCGTGCCTGTAGCTCACTCTCTAGCCTCGTGTTGCGTGCGAGCAGTTCTTTGACGGTCTTTTGTAACTCCTCTAGTGTCGCCATCTTAGTTCAGAGTCGAATCCTCGTACAAGAGGAAAGTACACAGTGAAAATAACACAAGGGAAACACACGAAAAAAAAGAATAACACTAAGCAGTCAGCGGTCAAAACATACGAGCACAAAAAAATACAAAAAAAAGTTAGTTAAAAAGAGAATACTACGGAGCACTGTTCGGCGTGGGGGTATGTGCGCAAGCCTACTCGCGGTTCCACGTCTCTCGTACCGACGAACGTTCGTCACCACGTGTTTTTTTTAGCCTCAAAATCACGTCGGGGTCACCAGTGAAGCGGGAACGTGTTGTATCTCCGCTTACAGTTACTCATGTGCAGTGAACCGGCATTTATCGCCGTGCCCACGCACTATGCTCATGGGAGAGGCTTTGTGGCAATAAACGACTAAAGCGGTTTCTGGACAGGACACATTTATTTTACCTACCGTTACAATATAACAAATAATATACTTCGCTAATGTCCGTCCATACAGGCGCGTTGCACTGGCGGCACGGCTCGGTCACCGATCCCGGAGGGTGTACACTCCAGTGACGAGCCGTGGCGCGACCGCGTGGACCGAGCGAGACAAAAGGCCGCGTCACAGAATGTTCTGTTCTTGGCGCGACCGGAGGCGCCGTAACATGCGCGAGGAAGCGAAAGACAATTTAACGGCGACTGCGTTCACGACCGCGCGTACGCATTTACGGCGGAGTCACGTTGACTCGACGCACGTGGTCCGCGGCAGAAGAACTGGGGAGACGTGTATCGCGTCACGTCGACTAGCTCACACCGGTGGCAGCTTTGTTCCCGTGCGGTCCGGTGTGCGACGCACCGTTGCCAAAATTCCGCGTAACGGTACAGCTGCCCCTACTTGTGTCGGCAGTGCCGTAGTTCAGCCCTTCGTGCGTTGGACGGTGCTGCCGCCACAAGAACACAAATGTAGAACCTCTCATAAATTAAGCAATCACTAAAACTATGTTCTATTTTAGGACACAAATGTAAAACTTCTAAAGAAGTCAATGCTACACACCTGATGATGGGCTCAGGCCTGAAATTAATGCTGGCACAATTTTAAAAAAATCTAGTGGCTGGATGAAGTATTTCTCCCAAAGTGTAATTTATGAAACCAGATGTGGTGTTCTCTAGCCAAAAGTGGATAAAATACTACCTAATTGAAATACACTCCTGGAAATGGAAAAAAGAACACATTGACACCGGTGTGTCAGACCCACCATACTTGCTCCGGACACTGCGAGAGGGCTGTACAAGCAATGATCACACGCACGGCACAGCGGACACACCAGGAACCGCGGTGTTGGCCGTCGAATGGCGCTAGCTGTGCAGCATTTGTGCACCGCCGCTGTCAGTGTCAGCCAGTTTGCCGTGGCATACGGAGCTCCATCGCAGTCTTTAACACTGGTAGCATGCCGCGACAGCGTGGACGTGACCCGTATGTGCAGTTGATGGACTTTGAGCGAGGGCGTATAGTGGGCATGCGGGAGGCCGGGTGGACGTACCGCCGAATTGCTCAACACGTGGGGCGTGAGGTCTCCACAGTACATCGATGTTGTCACCAGTGGTCGGCGGAAGGTGCACGTGCCCGTCGACCTGGGACCGGACCGCAGTGACGCACGGATGCACGGCAAGACCGTAGGATCCTACGCAGTGCCGTACGGTACCGCACCGCCACTTCCCAGCAAATTAGGGACACTGTTGCTCCTGGGGTATCGGCGAGGACCATTCGCAACCGTCTCCATGAAGCTGGGCTACGGTCCCGCACACCGTTAGGCCGTCTTCCGCTCACGCCCCAACATCGTGCAGCCCGCCTCCAGTGGTGTAGCGACAGGCGTGAATGGAGGGACGAATGGAGACGTGTCGTCTTCAGCGATGAGAGTCGCTTCTGCCTTGGTGCCAATGATGGTCGTATGCGTGTTTGGCGCCGTGCAGGTGAGCGCCACAATCAGGACGGCATACGACCGAGGCACACAGGGCCAACACCCGGCATCATGGTGTGGGGAGCGATCTCCTACACTGGCCGTACACCACTGGTGATCGTCGAGGGGACACTGAATAGTGTACATCCAAACCGTCATCAAACCCATCGTTCTACCATTCCTAGACCGGCAAGGGAACTTGCTGTTCCAACAGGACAATGCACGTCCACACGTATCCCGTGCCACCCAACGTGCTCTAGAAGGTTTAAGTCGACTACCCTGGCCAGCAAGATCTCCGGATCTGTCCCCCATTGAGCATGTTTGAGACTGGATGAAGTGTCGTCTCACACGGTCTGCACGTCCAGCACGAACGCTGGTCCAACTGAGGCGCCAGGTGGAAATGGCATGGCAAGCCGTTCCACAGGACTACATCCAGCATCTCTACGATCGTCTCCATGGGAGAATAGCAGCCTGCATTGCTGCGAAAGGTGGATATACACTGTACTAGTGCCGACATTGTGCATGCTCTGTTGCCTGTGTCTATGTGCCTGTGGTTCTGTCAGTGTGATCATGTGATGTATCTGACCCCAGGAATGCGTCAATAAAGTTTCCCCTTCCTGGGACAATGAATTCACGGTGTTCTTATTTCAATTTCCAGGAGTGTACTTCCAATAATGTGCTAGTGGCACAGGATTTTCTCAGGCACTGATTTTCTTTCTATTGTGGTTTTTGCTAACTCATCCCACAAGCATTTGAATTCCATGTTGTGTTGAGTAGCCTCATTCCCCAGAAAGTTTGATATTATCCAAGTTCTCTGCCTTTTCTCAAAATTTCTGTTCTAGTAATTCTTCACCTTTTTCCTCCAAACTGGTAAGTGTATCTCGTGAACAAATTGGTTCACCATTTTCACACCACTGTTCTAATAATTTGATGTGGCCTTGTGCCTCTGAGATTGAACCCTTTACATATTTGTAAACCTTCTCAGTCAAATCACATAAATGCTCTCCAATGATGTGTAATTCTTTAATACGACCATGTATTTCACACCTCACCAAATCACACTGCCATAAAATTTCAGTGAGTATCTCCTCTGTTAATGCTGACAGTTTTTCATCTAATTTATTACCTAGTCTCATCTCAAGGTATGATTTCAGAATCTCACAAGTTTCCCAAATCTATTTCTTTAGCTCTTCTACTAATTTTGCATTACTGTTTTCTGGCTTAATTGTACTCCCTTGATTTTGAAGCGTTTCACTATTAAGGTGATTGCCTTGAGCCATAATATTATGTTTTACTATTACAACTTCACAAGAAAAACTGCTATCTTCATTCCCTGTCCATCAGGGGTTATTTTTCTAGTCATTCACTTTCTGTGGGTCTGTAAAGTCATGGTGCTGTTATGAACGCTTGTTGTGGCTAACAGAACCCAAATGAAAGATTTGAACTTGCACTACACTGGGCAGTATAGCAAAGAGTTTCTGTAGTATGATGTTCAATGATGTGTGTGTATGTAAGTCATGAAGCAACCCAACAAACTGGTTACCAGCAGCAGCTGATCAGGCCATGTCAGTCGAGATGTTGATGATACAAAGAAAAGTTTAGTGTACTTCGTAGCTTGCTTAATCCGAATCCGTGAATGATGTTCAACTTGAATATCATCACATGTACAACAAAGAGCCACCACTTATAAAAAACCATTAGTTGGTGGGATACCCAGTTAAAGGAGACTGGGTTGATGAACCATGTTCTGGTAGGCATTCACTACACCCCGAGTCCGTAGAAGCTGTACAAGTTAGCTAACTAATGAGAACCAAAAAATCTGGTGTGTCTAGCAATGATAATTAAACCTAAAAAAAAAGATCAGTTCATAAGGTCTGAAAAAAAAGATCATCATTTTAGGGTTACAAATTGTGATTGTTGCACAGTATCAAACTGACTGATAGGTCCAAATGATTGAAGTTAATTACAGAATGCTTGATGAGATCGGTTATGATGAAAAATTTATGAAGGAGATTGTGTACAGCAATGAGGCACATTCCATGTCTGTCATATTCATCACTGTTCATCAGAATATGGGCTTCAGAAAATCCTTGTGCCTACGCTGAACACAAGGTCAACACACGGTGTGCCCTGATGCGTAAGTTTTAGGCCAATTTTTCTACATGGAGCAGACTATGATGTCAACAACTACCTTGACATGTTGCATTGAATGCAGTGGCAGTGCCACAATTTCCAGAAGGTATCGTGTTTGAACATAATGGCACTCCTCCACACTACATCAACAATGTTTGCAAATTTTTGGATACAGAATTTTCCCCCACAATGAATAGGGAGGGGTGGTTTTAACTCATGACCACCATGATCCTGGAGCTAATATCATTAGAATTTTACTTTTGGGGTTATGTGAAGCAACGTGTGTACAGTGAATGTAACAACATTAATCACAGAATCGCAGATGCTATTCGCTCTGTTACACCAGATGCCCATACACGTGTGGTAAGAGCTAGAGTATATCATTTAGATGTATCTGGTGCAACAAATGGAAGCCACATAGAACTCCACCAAACATGTATGCACACTTGGAAAGTTCGTCTTTCACTTTCATCTCGTATCACATTTCTACCTCATTTCACTACATTTCTGTGACCAATTAAAACTGCACTATGACTTTACAGACACACTGTATCTTCTATTTACCAAATTTAATATCACTTTTCCATTATAGTACTCCCTGCATAAAGTCACTTCATTTAATGTGTAGCAAACATCAACGATTAATTTCTTTACTCTGTTCACCAAAACAAACAAATTTACCTTAAAATATATTAACCACAGCCCACCCTAAGATAAGAACTGTGTGCTGGTGATGAGATGCGTGCTGGTGTGCTGCAGACACATCACATCAAGCAGCTGTCACAGGCTGCTGTTGTAGCGTGGCAGGCAACCAAAAACTGTGTGGTGCCGTAGGCTGCATGCCAAGTCGAGAGGCGGACACAATGTTTGTAGACTGCCATCCTGCCACCATTCTTCTTCACAGAACTCACCACAACATCTTCCTTATCGTAACACCAACTGTATAAGGATTGTAGACCTTTTTCTTTTGTCACATATTTACTATCCTTAGCGATGGACTTTTGTTACTATGATCAACTGTGCTCTTCTGTTTAACCTTTATTAGCACCCTTCTTTTACTTCCCAAATTCTTGGCAATTTGTTCTCCCCTATTTCTTTACCAATTCTTCTTATCTGTTTATACTACGTGTCTACAGCTAGATGTTCCATTGTTGATGTCAGTTGCCCTTGGCAACTGTACTTCTCCTTGAATATAAAAGGAAAATCTTTTTAAATTGATGTTCTTTTTTGATTTTCCACTCTCCTACTACCATATTTCCTTTCTCCTGGCCTATATTGTCAACATATGCAACTTGGTTTGGGTCTTAGTTTGTCCTCAGACTGGATGTGTGAGTATCATGTTCACACACAGGGAGGTTCACACACAAGGGCTATAGAAGTTTCTTTACTCCTTGAATTCCATATATGCTCACACAACAAAACTTCTCTGTAATATACAGTCACCTATATTATTTATTGCAGGATCCACAGCTGGTCCTGCTATTCACTTCCAGCTTCTCTTCTTCTTTGTGCCTTGATGGGGACCCCTACTTCGACAATTTAAGAAATACACTGAAAGAGAGGTCAATTCTGATCTAGCACCTCAAACACCTCTTTCCACTTAAAACATATATTCTTTCATCTGTTAAGAATAAAACTTGGTCATATTACATCATCCAGTCTTGCAGACCTCAATTTAAATATTTGCCTCCACCTCAAGTACTTGTTCCATAGCAAGATCAACAACAAGAAGAACAAGAACAACTGGAGAAGATATCAAAGATACATTTTTACGTTTTTAATTCAAGTCTTATGTCTTCTCCATGAGCATTTCTCATGACACTTTCCACTTGTGGCTGCACAGAACAACATACTCCCACTACAGCAGATGGAGACATGCACTGACTATCCACTTCCACCAGACGGGCAGCTCTGTACAAACAGAAAGCCTAGCGGCAGTCTACAGCTCTCAATCATTCTCCCTTAATTTAAAACTTTTCTCTTTATTTGCATGGATATTTTCATCTCTTGCAGAGCCTAAGAGATGTACATTGGCATTTTCCATTCTAAATGACACGTAACACTAACAGTAGCACTATCTCCATTTGCCTACATGTTCTTTTTTATTATTTCTTTTTTTGTGCCATTATTAATTGCAACTGGGAAAGAGATCAGTACATGTCAAGCATGTCTGACAAACATATCACTAACAAAACATTTCATTGAGACCTGTAAAGATAAACCAGGCAGCACGAAATGGCTAACATGTACTAATATTTTTCCCAGTTGCATTTGGTAATGGCTCAAAAGCCTAAATTTGGGAAATAATAAAAAAAAAAAAAAAAAAAACACACAGGCAGATGGTGGCAGTGTCACCATTTTAAAACTTTATTATGACTTTGGTACAAGAGTTGTAAACTGAACAACAATAAGCTGCTTGACTGTTCCAAGAAGAACCAAAAGAAACAGAAGTGGTTTGTTTGCAAAGTACTTTCACTTTGAAGAAAACGGTCGCTTACCCCTTTGGTTACAGTGTAAATATTGTAACCTTTGCATTCTACAAACAATTAATGCTGAATATCACCACTGCAGAAAAAAACAAATTGCTACTTACCATAAAAAGACACATTAACTTGCATATTAATTATGCCTGTCTGCAACTTAACGTGTCCCCTTTACAGTGAGTAGCAATCTACATGTTCCTAAATTGTTGATATTCCTACCTGCAGTTTCCATTCTTTAATTAGTTCCAAATGGAATACAAGAACTTATATGCCACAAGTCATCAAAGAAATCAGGAAAAACCACAGAATAACAGCCAGAAATATTTTAATAATTGTGGTATTTCAGCCGTGAAATTGAAAATTCAATACTTTTTGCATCACCAAACGTCGTTAATGTCAAATATGCAAGACCAAAGGGAATTAAAAATACCATCAAGTTGCTAAAAGCAGCAATATTTTTCCATGACAGTGTTTCTAGCAGATTACTAAAATCTTGTGAAAGGTTGATACAATTAACCTTGAGCCGTATTCATAATCAGTCCTTAACTCAAACAAAATTTGCTAAATACTTTTGGGTTTCACATGTAGCAGCCACCATATGCCCTTATGAATGAAAACCTAGCAGAACTAAAAACAACCAAAATAATCCTGCTGGTATATTTTGTGACCTTACTGAAGCCTTTTACGTAACTAAATGGTTCAAGTTTGTGGAACAAATCTGCAAATTTACTTCACAATGAACTGCTAACTGCATGTTCAAAAATGGTTCAAATGGCTCTAAGCATTATGGGACTTGACATCTGAGGTCATCAGACCCCTAGACTTAGAACTACTTAAACCTAACTAACCTAAGGACATCACACACATCCATGCCTGAGGCAGGATTCGAACCTGCGACCATAGCAGCTGTGTGGTTCCGGACTGAAGCGCCTAGAACCGCTCGGCCACAGCGGGCGGCCTATATGTTCTAAGGTGAGTTTTCGGCTTCAAAGGACCTGATGACAAGTCATATACTACTTAACCACAAAAAAGAGAAATATGAAATCACTTAAATATCAATGTAATCTACATTTTGAACATGACAAAAGGCAGTCATTGTAAGCAACATGTCAGAAACAAGTGAAATTTCAAACATGCTTACTTGTTCTCCACAGATCTCTGAATGCAGAGATCAAGTTCATCTGTTAAAACACACCACCATCTTTCAAAGGTCATCACTTTCTGGAAATAGAGGAAAGATAAGTCTTAATTATTGCATAAAGTATATCATTGATCTAAGTTTTATTTATACAGTGATCATTTCTTACTCGTGCAATTAGTTGCACAACCAAGTCTCTTTTCTTTGCTGCACTAAATGGATGGAATAATTGTACTGAGATAATCTGAGTTGGTTTAAGGCCAAAGTGACTCAAGTGACCATTTGCAGCACTGTTGGTGCTGGTCATGCAAAATTTGTAAACAAGGTGTCTCATAATAAGTAGCAAAAATAATCAGTTTCTATGCTCACTAGATTTAGATTTATTTTTAAAGGTCTTACCAAGCTATGGTAAGTAATGTATGAGGCAAGGAGTGAAAGGAAGAGGGGTGATACAAGGTGAGGAGGGGAGGGGGGTGCTAAATGTTATGCCACTTGCATGGGAAAATGTTTTTGAAATAGCACTGGAGATAACACATATGAATAAACAATATTGGAGCATTATTTTACAATGTTTTCAGTGTAGTGCTCCAGCCCCCCCCCCCCCACACACACACACTTTTTCACTAGCACACAAAATTTTGTATAAATGAATTTTCTTACCGGAATACAACAAATTGAAAAAAAATATGTTATTTCTTCTTCTTAAAACATTCAAACAAAAAAATGGTCTATTTACTAACACACTCCTTTACTTTTATCTCGTACACTCAGGGTCGCTACATAAACATGCTATTTAGAGAACGGTTTTTTTTAACTATGACATCCCTCGGATATTGACTGTAACCTGCATAAGACTGAGAGCTTCATAAAAAACAGATGGTGTTCTTCCAAGTTCCCACCAGTTACTAAACTGCTGAACAGGTGATAGTATGAAGCATGAAGGCTTTCTGCTACAACTGTGGGGAATGTGCCAAAAAAAAAAAAAAAATAGCTACAATTAAATTGCAAAATAAGTAAGTCTCTTTTATAGCAAATTGTTTGCCTTTCAAGCAAACTCAGTCTAAATCAATCAAAATGGCACACACATTGATGTATGAATAGCCACATAAAGCAACAAAATTACTATCCTAGCAGCTGTCCTGTTTTGGAAACCATTAACAACACGCTATCTCAATAAAAGCGATTTTCCTTGTGGCAATCAGCATAGGATGGTTTCTGAATGTAATGATAAAATAATCTGGTATTTCTGATCATAGAATTTGGTATGTGGAACATCAGCTCCTACAGAAACTGTGTACCTCTTTTTACAGAAAACACCACAATTGCAACCACAAAAGTAATGGGGTAAATTTTGTCTTGGTGCCATCTTACAAGATTCGAGAGTGGGTCAAGAGGCAGGAAACTGCTTGATAAACAGGAAGAAAATAACATCTAAGGCCTAAGATGTAACTTCCAAATGCTTCAGGATAATGTGTCAGACTTAGTTACATTTTATATGAACAATGAATAACATGGGAAGGCTATATTGCTATTCATCATATAGAGGCAGCATTGAGTTACATTTTTTACAAACAATGAATAACATTAATATGGGAAGAATATATTGCTATTCAGCACATAGAGGCTGTGTTGAGCCACAGAGAGGCAAAATGAGAAGCCTGCTAAAATATTAAAGCTTTCAGACAAACACACACACACACACACACACACACACACACACACACACACACACACCCTAGCATAGCTCGTACACACATGACCACTGCCTCAGAGCACTAGAGTTCAACTGCGACTGTGAATGCATCTGCGTCTCATGAAACAGCAATCTGCTCAGATGGGGCGGTGTATGAAGACGTAGGTTGTGGAAGGGAGAGGGTGGAGTATCAGGTTACGGGTGGGAGATGATGCTGGTGCTGCCTGTGAGACTATCCAAGTGGGTTGCTAGGAGCAGCATCAAGAGACTGTGCTGGAAGAGTGTGGAAATGGGGAGGAGGAAAGGGAGGGTACAGAAGAGGGAAAGAACTTCTAGGTGCATTGGCAAGATAGGTATTGCAGTGGGAGCTGGGAAGGGGGTAGGCAGGTGGAAGAATGGAAGGTGGAAGCGAGGGGGGATTTATGAACAATGGATATATTGTAGGAAGATTTCCCTGCTTGTTAGCCAGTTAGTAGTCATGCCCATGTAGAATGCGGCACAGTGGTTGTAACTAAGTTTGTAGATCTCACAGCTGCTTACACAGGTGGTCCTGCCTTGGATGGGGTAAGAGAGGCCAGTGATATGATTGTAGTAGGTGGTAACAGAAGGATGTATGGGAAAGGTCTTGCATCTGAGTCTATTGCATAGATATGAGGCATGTACCAAGGAGTTGGGAACTGGGGCAGACTAGGGATGGACAAGTATATTTCATATGTTGGGGTGGTGGTGGAATATCACTGTGGGAGGGATGGGGATAATATTTGTCATTTCAGTTTCGACTGTCTCCCGACCTGTCCTGAAATATCCTCACTACTGTCTTCCCCAACCCTCCCATAATGATATCTTGTTGCCCACCAGTCCTAGACAATACTCTTTTCCATCACTACTCCTCTCTTGCTCCTAGCCCCTTGCCTCAAGGCTTATATCCCTGCAACAGACCCAGAAGCCATATCTACTCCAGTCCTATCACTGGCATCCCCTATTTGATCAAAGACAGCGCCACCTGTGAAAACAGCCATATGATCTACAAAATAAGCGGTAACATCTGTGGCACAATCTATGTGGGCACGACCACTAACAAGCTATCTGTTTGCGTGAAAAAGCTACTTTGTAAAAGGGGAAAAATGGATAATGTGACCAATTTTAGACCTATTTCTATGCCAACAGTGTTTGCTTAAGTTATTGAAAAGGCTGTGTATGTAAGGATAATTGATCATTTTATTTCACATAATTTGCTATCAAATGTCCAGATCAGTTTTAGAAGTGGTTTAACAACTGAAAATGCTATATTCTCTTTTCTCTGTGAGGTACTGGATGGATTAAACAAATGGTTTCGAGCACTAGCCATATTTTTTTAATCAACTAAGGTGTTCAGTTGTGTTGATCACAAAATATTGATACAGAAGTTAGACCATTACAGAATACAGGTAGTAGCTCACAGTTGGTTCACTTCTTCCCCAACCCCTACCCTACTATCCCTCCCACTCCACAACCTGTGCCGCCTCCTTTTACCTGTCACTTACTTCAGCAGTTGTTGCTCATGTCAAACACAGTCACAGTCGGGCCTTAATAGCCACAGACAGTAGCCGTGTGTGTGTGTGTGTGTGTGTGTGTGTGTGTGTGTGTGTGTGTGTGTGTGTGTGTGTGTGTGAGAGAGAGAGAGAGAGAGAGAGAGAGAGAGAGAGAGAGAGAGAGAGAGAGAGAGAGAGAGAGTTCTACTTCTGAGGAAGGACTTTGTCGGAGATTGTGCATACTTCCAGCATCCTTTTCATTGCGCCGGCCCACAACTCGATGACTCTTCTACGTTACGAGTAGAAATCTATCCTCTATATTATTGTTCTTACATCCTGGACCTTCCATTGATCGATCTATAATATTTGTAACTATACAAGCTCTCAGGTAATGTAGTTACCATTAACAAAAAGTTATATCAAATGAGTATCTGAAGCAACTACCAGACCACATTAAATGAAACAACTGAACACATACACTTGACAGCACAGAAAGTTCCCCACCCCTCAGAATTCTAAGCCTTGTCATATGCATGATTTGACAACACAGGATGCAGACACTGTAAGATGTAGACATTGTCTTTCGCTTGAGTTGTTAGAGTGTTGTACCACTCGTGGTCTAGTGGTAAATGTCATGCAATGTAGATGCAAAGTTGTATGCTCCAGTCTATTCATTCCTTTATTTTTTAACTGCAGTTTGACTGCCTGCTAAAAGTGTGAACCTGATGAAACCTCAAAGGTAATCTGCTTCACTTTCTAACCAAACAGTAATAACAAAAGAGCCTTTGGCTGCATCAAGATCACAACAGTTTATGCTTAAACGTTTCCTCACCCTACATAACCACTGCAACCCAGCTGCTCACCAGGCATCTGACACTGGTTGTAGTCCGAATAGATGAATGTGGTGCATCTGCGTTTGGAGTACATTTATGCTCTCACACTGATAAGCATGAAATTATTTATTAGCATACTTGGATTTTCAGCAGTAAATAACTTTAGTAAACCAAGTGAACATGGAGCTACACAAAAGGTATGAGTGTATTTATCAACTGTAATTTTCTAATTTTAAATTCTAGTATTTGACTTGCAGTTATGAATTGGATTTTTCATAATTTGATCTTTTTAACATCGTTTATGCATTATAAACTAAGTAGCATGAGGAAGATATCTAATATATGTGACATACTGTTTGCTGTGGGTTTAACAGAGGGGTGAATGCACCTTGAAGCATTTGTGTGAAGTGTGGAACGATATTAGGAAAACCACATCAGAAAAGCATTTTCTTGTTTATTTCATTCTGGCATGAATGAATTTCCACATTCATGAAGTTTCAATAATTGACATATGTGATGAACTGTTACCATTTAACTTTTGTGCAACATTTGCATTCAACTGCCAAAGTTAAGAAGTCAATAGCAGAAGTACGACATGCCACAATTAACAGCAACAAAAATCAAACTGGTGTCTATTACTGCATTTTGGTTTCAGTGTCATCAGTTCACTCATAGAGCTTCCCTATGCCATAGCTATCAACATTGGGAAGATGCTGTTATAAAAGACATGGCAAATATGTAAGCTCCTTCACCTGTCAGTTAACCCCAAAATGAAAAATATGTCTGAAGTGTTAGACCCTTTCCTCTTGCATCTATTTCATAACACTTAAACAATATTCATAAGATTCAACTACACACAATCCAGTTCATAACTACACATCAAATATTGGAAGTTCAAATAAGAAAATGGCAACTGATAAATATATCTAAAAACAAAGATGATGTGACTTACCAAACGAAAGCACTGGCACATCGATAGACACACAAACAAACACAAACATACACACAAAATTCAAGCTTTTGCAACAAACTGTTGCCTCATCAGGAAAGAGGGAAGGAGAGGGAAAGACAAAAGGATGTGGATTTTAAGGGAGAGGGTAAGAAGTCATTCCAATCCCGGGAGCGGAAAGACTTACCTTAGGGGGAAAAAAGGACGGGTATACACTCACACACACACACACACACACACACACACACACACACACACACATATCCATCCACACATATACAGACACAAGCAGACATTTCTGCTTGTGTCTGTATATGTGTGGATGGGTATACACTCGCACACACACACATATCCATCCAAACATATACAGACACAAGCAGAGGTGTCTGCTTGTGTCTGTATATGTGTGGATGGATATGTGTGTGTGTGTATGTGTGTGTGTGTGTGTGTGTGTGTGTGTGTGTGTGTGTGTGTGCGAGTGTGTACCCGTCCTTTTTTCCCCCTAAGGTAAATCTTTCCGCTCCCGGGATTGGAATGACTCCTTACCCTCTCCCTTAAAACCCACATCCTTTTGTCTTTCCCTCTCCTTCCCTCTTTCCTGATGAGGCAACAGTTTGTTGCGAAAGCTTGAATTTTGTGTGTATGTTTGTGTTTGTTTGTGTGTCTATCGACGTGCCAGCGCTTTCGTTTGGTAAGTCACATCATCTTTGTTTTTAGATATATTTTTCCCACGTGGAATGTTTCCCTCTATTAATTCATATCATTAATTTGAACGCAACTGATAAATATATTCACAATAGCCTACACATGTGTAACTGCATGGTGTCCACCCCATTTATCAAAGTTATTTCATGCGGAGAATCAAACTACACAAAGAAACAATTTAAATGTGAGAGCAGCAAGGTGCCAAAAATACGTCGCAATGGGCTCAACTGGTCAGATGGTGGCTGGCATCAAGAGACCAGTGGGAGATGGCTGGTTGCTGCTCTATGGAAAGAAAAATCTTGACTATAATCTATTCCAAACTTGACGCAGCCATGAGCTCTTGCACAGAAGATTAGAAAGTGAAGCAAATTATCCCTGAGTTTCTATCAGACTGATACATTAAGTACACAGCCGAAATGTGGTTAAAAAATAAAAGAATGAGAGGACTTAAACTCTCAACTATGACTCTACATTGCGCGACATTTACTACCAGATACAACACTGTAACATCTCGAGTGGAAGACAACATTTCCTCCAGACACATACACATACTATAGTGTTGCCAGATTGTGCAGACAGCCAGACTTAGAATTCTTAGAGGACAACTAATTTTTGTGCAGTCAAATGTAAACAATAGGTTTATCTGGGCTTGCCCAACTTATACAATACAGTATTACAGAAAAAGTATTCAGTATTATTATTTACAGACTACAAGAATGAAAGACGTAAGCAAGATGTAGACAACATTTTAAAAACCCAATATGTCTGATAATGTTAGTAATCTTCTAAGGTGTTGAGATGCCTCAGATCACCAGTTATTTTGGCAACAGAGAATGTTGCTGTCTTCAGCTGATTTCTGTGGGATGGACTGTTACACAACTGAGTTCACTGGGTAAAAATTTAGCTGTCTATTGTGTTGAAACTAAATGAAACAGCACGCATCTGCAGGATATGTGCAACAAGGAGTGGGAACCAACTGCTGACTGAAAACTACCTCAGTATGAAAACCATCTTGAAATACAAACTGTGGTTGGTTAAGTACCCCATAATGAAGGAAAGAAAAAAAGTTCTTGTCCTGGCAGAGAGTTGACAATGATATGAAGAAAAGTTTGTTTTAGTTATGCTGAATAAAATATGTGTGAACAGTTCTATGTTCTAGATTTGACCAATTTCTTTTTACATGGTGAGTTAATTGTGAGCAAGTTTTACCATGCATTCATACTATTGATTCACCTCAATAGGTAATTAATTCCCTACCTTCAGTGTGGATGTAAACTTACATTCAACCTCCAGTGTGAAAATAAAATCAGCGAGAAGATACGACATGGACAGGGACTGCTGATAGGTGCCACTGGGTGGCTGTGAGAGTCTGCTGGGGAGCATGACGAAATAGTCTGCGTTTTTGCAATAAACACTGTGTCCAGGTGGCATTGCGGTTAATGTGACTGCCTAGTAACCAGAAGATCACAGGTTTGAGTCCCTCTACAGCACGCATTTTCACTCATCGCTGCTGACTCTGTGTAAAGTCTCGATGCAGCTAATATCATTAGTCCCTTCCCTTTCTCTGCCTTCCTCTCCCTCCAACTACAATTGCTGTCATAGCTGCGGATTCAGTGTGGTGTGTGTTCTTCCAGAAATGTCCAAAACAATAGACACCATGCTCATATAATAACTGAAAGTACTTCCTGGGGCTTTACTACTTCGGAAAAACCAGAAGAAGAAGAAAATGAACGTTATATTTTTAGGTAATGCCTGCTGAAATGGTTATCAGGGGGATGACACACAATCCTCATGTGTGACATTTTCTTTATTTTACACTGACAGTACCATATTAAGTGGTGTTGGACATTATGACATAGTTTTTGTTTTAGGAGATTTCCTTCTGGCGGCACACAGTCCACCTGGTTTCACTTTGAATGATCCTCTGTTTATGTGGTTTGTTCTTCTTCAGTATTCTAGTGAGACAGTACTTAATCTTAACATCTACATTTGTCAAACCATTGGTCATACTTGCATAACCGGTTGATATTGTCATTCACAGGCTCAGTAGTTGTAGCTGACAAGCTATGGAAGAAATACATTTGTGCAGATGCTTCAGCTGTTGATCTGCACCGCCCCCAACATGCTGTGGTTGTCCACAACAAAGTCTCCATAACTATTGTTGTCCTCCCCAACCACGCCATCTGCACAGCAGCTATGGTCTAGGTTATTTTGTGTGCACTGAGCAAGACTTCAGGAAGTATTGTAAGCTATTAGAACAAAGGTGACCGGCTTGTTTATCCAAAGAACCTTCAGTACCTTCAAAACCACCATAAGGGTGACTCTACAAATTATGGACCAATTTCATACACTTTCCTGCTTAAGGAAGTACCAAGATCATTGTGAAATGTAGAAGAGACCATTCTCAACTAAGGGAAGAATGCAGTTTTCAACATGTGATTTGATCACATAGTGTAAATATTTGAACAAACTATCTGTTGAGGATATAAATCATACATAAGCTTCAGCATATACACATGTAAGAAATAAGCATTTCAATCTAGGCTCAATGCTTCAATGAGGAGTATTCAAAGGAACATTAATTGCTGTGTAACAAATAAAAAGTATACAAACAGCTTTAAGGTATCACAAACAATGTCCTAAATTTATTTAATCATCCTGTGAGATGCAGTAGTCTTCATACACTGTCAAAGTGAAAGCTTATGACAAAGCAAGCTGGGATCTTCTTACTTCCTCTTGTTTTGTTATCTGCTTCCTTAAATTCATTTTTTTTAATTTTTGACTAATTACCATTAAAATATGTAAGTATAATCTGCAATTTCATAAAAGAGAAAGGCTGGCCATCAGTTTTAAAGAGCATACCACCATATCTAAATTTGTGCTCCGTTTTATGTATGTAATTGATTTTCTAATTTATTTTGACAATTTATTGTTAATATCTTTTGTTATAGGATGAAATCAGTAATTGTTTTGTGGCTTAGATTCTATTGCTGACTTACAAACAAATAGAAATTCTGTACTAATTATACACATTTGGAAAAAGAATCACTAGGATTCTTGAAGTATTTATTTGGCTCTATTTGAAAATACACTCCTGGAAATGGAAAAAAGAACACATTGACACCAGTGTGTCAGACCCACCATACTTGCTCCGGACACTGCGAGAGGGCTGTACAAGCAACGATCACACGCACGGCACAGCGGACACACCAGGAACCACGGTGTTGGCCGTCGAATGGCGCTAGCTGCGCAGCATTTGTGCACCGCCGCCGTCAGTGTCAGCCAGTTTGCCGTGGCATGCGGAGCTCCATCGCAGTCTTTAACACTGGTAGCATGCCGCGACAGCATGGACGTGAACCGTATGTGCAGTTGACGGACTTTAAGCGAGGGCGTATAGTGGGCATGCGGGAGGCCAGATGGACGTACCGCCGAATTACTCAACACGTGGGGCGTGAGGTCTCCACAGTACATCGATGTTGTCGCCAGTGGTCAGCGGAAGGTGCACGTGCCCGTCGACCTGGGACCGGACCGCAGCGACGCACGGATGCACGCCAAGACCGTAGGATCCTACGCAGTGCCGTAGGGGACCGCACCGCCACTTCCCAGCAAATTAGGGACACTGTTGCTCCTGGGGTATCGGCGAGGACCATTCGCAACCGTCTCCATGAAGCTAGGCTACGGCCCCACACACCGTTAGGCCGCCTTCCGCTCACGCCCCAACATCGTGCAGCCCGCCTCCAGTGGTGTCGCGACAGGCGTGAATGGAGGGACTAATGGAGACGTGTCGTCTTCAGCGATGAGAGTCGCTTCTGCCTTGGTGCCAATGATGGTCGTATGCGTGTTTGGCGCCGTGCAGGTGAGCGCCACAATCAGGACTGCATACGACCGAGGCACACAGGGCCAACACCCGGCATCATGGTGTGGGCAGCGATCTCCTACACTGGCCGTACACCACTGGTGATCGTCGAGGGGACACTGAATAGTGTACATCCAAACCATCATCAAACCCATCGTTCTACCATTCCTAGACCGGCAAGGGAACTTGCTGTTCCAACAGGACAATGCACGTCCGCATGTATCCCGTGCCACCCAACATGCTCTAGAAGGTGTAAGTCAACTACCCTGGCCAGCAAGATCTCCGGATCTGTCCCCCATTGAGCATGTTTGGGACTGGATGAAGCGTCGTCTCACGCGGTCTGCACGTCCAGCACGAACGCTGGTCCAACTGAGGCGCCAGGTGGAAATGGCATGGCAAGCCGTTCCACAGGACTACATCCAGCATCTCTACGATCGTCTCCATGGGAGAATAGCAGCCTGCATTGCTGCGAAAGGTGGATATACACTGTACTAGTGCCGACATTGTGCACGCACTGTTGCCTGTGTCTATGTGCCTGTGGTTCTGTTAGTGTGATCATGTGATGTATCTGACCCCAGGAATGTGTCAATAAAGTTTCCCCTTCCTGGGACAATGAATTCACGGTGTTCTTATTTCAATTTCCAGGAGTGTATATTAACAAATCCAGCCCTTCATTAATTCCAAAGTAATTAACAGGTTTGTAAAAAGTATTGTTTCTATATCTATATCTGTTAATTTCATCATTTAAACAAATAATTCGGCTTAAACCCTGTGTAGAACAAACTGTTAAAAAGAACCAATTTTTCAATGTATTCAGTTAATTTAATGATTTATGTTTTAATTTAACTTCTGCAACTTAAACACTGAACAATGTGTAGTTTCAGTGCCTATTACTGAGATGATGTATAAAGGCCCAATTTTTGGTCCCGAGACAATCAGTCCACGGGCGATTTTCAGACGAGAAACCTGTGCTGGTTAGGTCAACAACAATGCATCAACGTAACTGTGAAATACGTGTAATAGGTCATGTGTTAAAACAATGACAGTGTTTATTCAATATGTAGCATATTATTCTGCAATAACTGTGTGATCAGGTTTTTACTGCTCATAGGTGTTCAACAGTAAACTATGGTAGCAGTATGCTGATGTTTGCCTGAATACTATTAATGAGGTGCAGTGGCCATATTAACTGTGTTTATTGGCAGGTCATGAACAGTGAAAGTAAAGAACTAGGAATGCAACTGTGCACCTGTTGGCTACATTAATTACAGTAGTCAGTGTTGAAATTCCACTCCCCATTTTTCAGTCAGTAACACAACGCAATATGTTGACACCAAGGACCATCAACAAACAAATAAAGCAGGTGAACATCATGTATGGTTCCCTTCTGGGTCATGATTATCGTAATTGGGCACAATAAACTAGGACTCATGAACTATGAACACTAACTCAAGAACAGTTTACAATACAGTGATTATAACGAAGGAAGTGCAACAGCAAATCAGCGAATGGGTTTCATGGCCACAGTATGACAGCAGCCAATCAGCTAGTGGGTTCTATGTAAGCAGCCATTGAGTACAGGAGCAGCAAATCAGCATGCACATAGACACAGCTGTGCAGATGATGAATCGAGATGATGATCACTGCTGCTGCAACTGCAGCAGCAGCAGCAGCCGCAGAAGACGAGTGAATAAGAATAAGGTAATTTCATAAAAAAAGTCATTTTATATTAAATTATGCATAATGAGTGGCCTTAATGAACAAGACAGTGTGATGAGAGAGAAGGGACAATGGGGAACTGGTTCTGTAAATGACATGCACGTAACTTTGAATGATGGGGACGAAAGCCCTATTGTAGATGAAACGATAAAAGCGTCATGTACACTGTATGGTGATGGAAGTGAAATGGATGAAAACAGTACTGAAGTGGATGAAATCATTAAGGTTAAGGGGGAGTAGTAAAAGTCAGCGAGGGCAACAGGTTAGGGCAGACGAAAAATTGGAATGAATGTTAAAAGAAATTATGAGTAGTATGTGTACGAAAGAAGACATTATTAAGGTGGAAAAGAGAACTCACAGCATTAGAACTGACATGGTTAGCTTCAAGGATGAATTGGAGAAATAAATTAAAAAGGAGATTAAGGTAGTCAGCTCTAATCTTTCAGAATTAAATAAGAAGGTTGAGGCAGTAGCTAACGATTGTGATGAAAAGATAGACAGTAGCACATAACACCAATGATAAATTAACATTAATGAGTAGTAAATGTGTAGAAGACAGAAAGAAGCTTTGTGATGACTATAGTAGGAGGGTGCAGGCTTCCAAAAAACAGCATAAAGATGAAATCAAAGCAGCCAGGAAATTTTGTGCTGAAAACGGGGTTAAACTTGAACCAAATCAATCAGATTAAAAATGATTTAGAAACAGAAGTGGAAACCAAGTGTGCAGTAGTGGTAGAGGAAAAACTGGTAAAAGTAAATAATAATGTAGATTCCAAATTGGCTGATATGGAAAAAAAGATGGAAGAAATACAAAATCTAAAGTATAGAATATGTAGTGTCCCAGACAGAACTTCCTTTGTTAGTTGTAACAAATTTAATAGTTTTGAACCATATGTTCAAGTGCATCCATAGGATCTCATTAGAAAATTTAATAATTTGCTTGAAACATGCAATCACAAGGAGAAAATGTCATTTGTGAAAGATTTTTTTAAAGGGGTAGCTCACGGGTGGGCAGCTCAGGTAGCTGATAGTTGTACTTCAGGCATAGTCCATAACAATACAGGCAGGGTGGGAAAAAATGTTACCTTCATAGTCTCAGATGTTATTGAATTTAGTTTATATTTCTGCTCCAAGATACAGCCCTCCAAAAATGACACTGTGCATACCATTTTGAAGATGTGACTTTTTGATAAAATTTTAAAATGCTGTATCTCTGGAACATCTCTAGATATTTTATTGATTTTTTAAATTGAAAGCTAATTGCTTTATGATTACAAAGAAATCCTCCAATTGGACTTATCTGACAAAGTTCTTTTACTATAGCATTCTGAACTTTTTTTATTTAATGCAAAATGCCTTCCTGTTGAACCAATAGGAACTGGAGCATTTGAGAACATTGTGAACAGAAGGTGAGCACTGATGGCATTGTTGCTGTCCTTCAGCTGGAAAGTTACATCCAGCAACTGGTCCATGTGGTAGCATAAATTTCACTACAATTTCGTTTAACTCATAACTAGTGTCTATAAATCTCTGCAATTCCAGTCACACACACACATGCCACAAACATCCCCCTTCTCAGGTTCTGAACCTGAATATTATCCTACTGTTTCTGAGGTGTTGGCGAAATGAATGAAATGTCTTCTTTATTGCTCTTTAAAGTGAGTCCAAAAATGTGTCTTCTGAATTTCTTTCACAGGAGTAATTTTTTTGGACCATTCTTCTTTTTTCTGCTCACGGAATTCTTCGATTTCCTCCTTGGACAAAAGAACGAGGGCTGCGGATGTGTAAGATTTCACAACTCTCATAAAATCCTAAGCATTCTGTATCGCAGCTATATTTGGAATGTAAAGATTATGTTTTGGAGCATGGTGCTTCGTCAGGCCTCCTACAACATCACAAGGCCCCTTCCCATGACCAGTAGCACTGTGTACCCAATCAGTTGGCAATAGTGACTTACTCAATTCAAACAGTTGGTAACAATTTTTAAAATGATTAGGAGCACCATCAGAAATAATAACGATCTTGTCTGCCCCTGTTTGCAGTTGAAGAATTTTCTGCACTGCTAGCAAAGCATGTGCTGAGTCATGTCCTGTGTCATCACTTATAGCTGCAACACTTGTGGTCTTGTTTTGAAAATATGTCCCTCCCGTAAAAATTGAAATCTGGTCATTACACCAATGGTACCCTTGTTTTATGTTACAAACTACTAATGAGTTCACACTCCTAACAGAGGCGTCATATGTCATGTGCTCCAGTAAGTTCTTCAAAGTTACCACACAAAGTTCAAAATTCATGCCGTACACACATAAATAGACATCTCTAGGTGGGTTGGAACTACCCACTTAAGTCATAGTGCATAAAATTTTGATCTTCCGATATGTGAAGTTGTATTGTTAATCTTATAAATTGCAAAAGTTTCTTTAATACTGTAAGTCATGTACCTCTACACTTTCACAAATTTTTGACCTTCACCTGTTAGTGTTATAGTGTCTTTTTTGTTGGCACTCTGACAAGAAGAGTGCCATTTATCTTCCAGATAAAATGACTGCACTATAAGAACCTGAGCTGCTTCTACAGGATGACCATAATAGGGATCTGGTCTTCCAAGGATTCCTTTTACAGACTTCACATTTCTTGATTTGTCTACCATGTACTTTGATACTGATGGAAAGTGGTTCAAATTTGTTTTCTTTATAAATGTCTCTGGAATAATAGTTAAAACTTGCGCCTTTTCACTGTAGGATGCACAGTATACAACAGCTGAATTGATATTTGTGAAAAATTCCTGGCTAGAGGTGCAAGAGGGCTTTGACTCATTTTCTTCTGAATTTCTACTTTCGAGAGTATGGTCAGTTTTGCTGCAGTGTATTCATCCATAGCTTTAGTAATTTTTATGCACTTTCTTGATGCATAGAGCTGCTGATTCGACTTCACTGACCACGGTTTCTTAACAGGACAAACATCTACCTCTGTAGTTGACTGATTCAGGGTATTTAATTTCTCCTTTACTGATGCAAAATTTGCATCATCTGCACCATGGGAGGCTTCACATTGTTCAGATACTATCATTGTTGTTATTCTGTCAAAACATTTATAACACAAAAAGTCATCACTGGAAACATCTTTACTTTGAAACAGAGTCTTCAAATGAGAACACTTATTCCCAACCTGAACAAAGTCTGCTTTTTCTGTTTGTCTTATATTTCATTCTTTTATGAATATCCAAATAGTCAGCACACTTCACTCTCCTGTGGCCCCAGCCAGAAGACATTTCAAACAGTCAATTTCAAAAAACACGCTGCAACTGTGTTGACTGGCAAATTCCTCATGAAAACACAGAACGCACTGGATGGTCTCAGATTTCTTAGAAGCCTCTTCAGTAAACAAATTAGCACTGAACAACTACAATACAGAAACCTGCAATGAACACCCACAACAAAGAAACTGACAAGAAACTACCACCAAGTGTAAGAAATATCTTCAACAATGAAAGTGCAAAAAAGAAAGTGATAAAAAAATAACTGCAACAAAGACAATAGAAATAAACATTGTAACAAAAAAATTAGTAAGAAACAACTTCAGTGGAGTCATATATTACCCATGAAAGTTGAAAAAAAAAATGATTTTTTTAAATAAAACCTGTCCAACTTAAAAGTGGAAGCTATCCTTTACAGAGAGTACTACATAGTACTAATCAACCAAAAAAATCTAACTTTTCTGGATTAGCATTTTTGAAAAAAAAAATCCGAAAGTTATTAAAAAAAATAAAATTCAAAAGGCGACAGTAAAAGAACTTTGGCAGATATGTCCAAATGGAGGATATCATTGTAATCATAAAGCAATTATCTTTTAAATTAAAAAAACTCTTAAAATATCTAGACTGGTTACAGAGATAAAGCGTTTCAAAAATTTTTCCTAACTTCACATCTTCAAAATGGTGTTCGCAGTCTCATCTTTGGAGGCCTGTATCTCGGGGCAGGAATTTTTTTTGGAGAAAACAAAAAATTATGGGTTTTTTACTTACTCCTGAATTTTAACAGATGCTAAATTCAATAACATCTGAGCCTATGAAGCGATACAGATCATGCCTTCATGGCACAGCTTTGAAAAACCAATTCTAGATGAATATTGGTCCAAAGAGAAGCAGCAGAGAATTTTGAGTGAATTTTGTGGAGGAGAGAGATTTGCCTCTAGGAAGAGTACTATGAAAGGATTCTGTCAGCTTTGGTTAAAAGAAACTGAAATATTTGGACAAAGAGCAGGCTAGTGGGTTTAGAAACTAAGTTGCCTCAGAAAGTTAGAGAATTGCTCGTACCTGCCACTACAGGCAATATTAGTGATATCTGAGTCATATTGATAAAGTGGAGAGGGTGAAGTCCTCAGTGGAAGATCGTAGGAGGAATTTTGATGACAATAATCAATTAGGGAGAGAATTTCAGGTAAATAGGATGAACAGGACTAATTACAGTAGAAATTCAAGGAATGGATGGGTGGAAGATAGCCAGAATGGACACAGAAATAGTAGGAGAAATTCAAGTAAAAGAAATGGAGCAGATTATTTTAATCCTGGATCAAACCATTTAAACTAGATAATGCTCCAGTTTTGGCTCGCACTAGACCAGGTAGTGATGAAGAACCATGTGTATATAAATGTGCTGTAATCACAGGTAAGGGTAATGTAAATGATAGTAGAAAGATGAGTGTAATTTCTAATTCTAGAGAGATGTTGAATGATGGTGTGGGTAGCAATGTTTATCCCATAAAAGTAGAGGAGGAATGTACTATAATAAAATCAAGTGATGAAACACAGTGAGTTGCTATTGCCCAGGATGTCCAAAGTGTCCAGACAGATGGTAAATTTTTAAGAGAACATAAGGAATTCAGGTGTATTGCTTTATGGTCTAATACTGGAAACAATAATCAACTAATAAGCAAAGTATTTGATGACAATCAAAGTGACAGAGGGTCTGATTCTGACAGTAGCTGTAATGATGATAGCAGTGACGAATTCAGTAGTGATGAGGATGAGGTATTTAAATTTATAATTGATAATGATGACAATGTGTTACATAAAGAAACAATAAAGAAAGATAATGTTAGGTGTAATGAAGAGTTGGAGTTTGAGAGTGGTAATGAGGAAGAGAACCATGCTATTTGTCAGTTGACTGTGTCTGGTAATTAATTTGGTAATCTGGATTATAGTCTTTCCAGGCAAAGGATTAATGAGGATTTGCTGTATGAAGAAGATCAAATGGTAAGTAAAATGGAAGTGTGGCACCTTGTAACAAAAGCAAGTGATGGTAAGTGTTTACTGGACAATGGTAGCGATTTGAACGGCATCTCACAGGCATTTTTTGAAGCTATTAAGAACACAGAGGGTATAGTGGTGATGCATGTTTCTGGAATAAGAATTATTGGTGCTACTGGTAAGCTACCAAAGTGTGCTAAACAAGAGGTATTATTAACTTTGAAATATGTGTAATAGGTCATATGATAAAACAATGACAGTGTTTATTGAATATGTAGCAATTATCCTGCAATAACTGTGTGACCAGTTTTCTACTGCTAATAGATGTTTGACAGTAAACTATGGTAGCAGTATGCTGATGTTTGCCTGTGAACTATTAATGAGGCTTATCGAAAGTTAAACAATAGCGCACTGGCCATATTAACTGTGTATATTGTGGGGTTGTGAACAGTGAAAGTAAAGAACTGGGAACGCAACTGTGCACCTGTAGGCTACATTATTTACAGTAGTCAGTGTTGAAATTCCACCGCCCATTTTTCAGCCAGTATCACAACACAGTACGTCAACACTGAGGACCATCAGTGAAGAAATAAAGTAGGCAGACGTCGGAAGCTGACACATTCATTTCCAGCTGGTACAACCCATTCAAAAAAATATGCTTGTTCTTCACTTCACTAGATTAGATTGCCTTAGATACACTGTTCAATGTATAGATCAATAGTGAGGAGGTCCTAATGGATGTAAAGTATGTCAGAACACAAAGAAACAAGCAAAAACAATTTTCAAACCAGCCCATGATTGATTAGAAATTCACTTAGAATACCACTCCAAAAGTACCACCACGCTTTGTAGCCTACTGGATCCCTTTAATAGAGCCTGCCCTTTATGTACCAGCTGTTTGTTATTATCAGCACTAGTTATATATGTGTGTGTGAAATGTGTTCCAGAACAACTGGGATATACTAATAAAATCTTCTAGGTTTCCAGAGCAGGACAAACAAGAGTTAAAACTCAAGTTTTCAAAGATAATCACCATCTTCTTCATCTGGGGATGTGCACATATGACATCTAAAGCATTCAGTGTGAGCGTACGCCATGTTACACGGAGCAGACACAATGTTGTATTCAGCAGTACTGCCTGGAGCACATCAGCTCTGGGGCAGAGAGACAAATTGGCAGTCACTGAGCACAGTTTGGAAGAAAGCTGCATGTTGCATTCTGAATGAGCAAGAGTGCTTTGTAATGCAATGTAGTTTGGGACAGCATGATAAAGGAATCCATCAAATTTAGGGCTAATAACGGCCTCAGAAACAGAGATGGTGGCTATTAACAAAGTTCTGCTTTGGACCTGTTACTGGACATAACACACTGTGAGCACTCAGAGCTGAGAGATATCTGTACAATGTGCTAGTTGGTATCTGACTGAACATGCTGGGATTCAAGTACACTCCCTCATCTGCTCCAATCTGTGCTGGGTCAAGGGCAAGGACAACTCAACTCGCTGCAGTACCTGTATAAGATCAAGCAAGATGACATTTCAACACTTTACCATAAGACGATGGTAGCGACACTCATCGAACTGTCACATCCGGAAACCCGAGAACTTTATACTAGTTCAACACACAAGAAAGATGATGATGTTTTACATATACATGTTGGCACCAATGACATTTCGTTGGTTTTACTATTTTGTCATGTATTTGGTATAATATGTGGTTCTTTAATACAGGATGTTACAATCCCTTCGGGTCAAAATAATACCAACAGTAAAGGACACTAAAATGAGTATTTTGAGAAAAGAAACAAATGGTTGGAAGTGTGTATTTCAGGTAGTATAAGGTCTTGAATGTACAACATTTTTGAAGTAAATGTGTGTAAACTGCTTATGCTTAGTAATAAAGCAACTGCCTTCAAACTGACAACCGTAACACTATCTTGAAAAATAATACACTATTGCCTACACTCTCTTCACAGAGGAGTTGACTGATTGTAAAAGGTCTAACATTTCTCATTACAACAAACTAAAGATGTGCATTTAATGTATGATGTTGCAGCATGCAGTGCCCAGAAAGACATACAAATGTAGCGAGAAAAGATTCATAGTACATATCTTGTCAACTGGAAAAAAATTATCATCACAGACAGAAAATTACAAGAAATTGGATTATTCATGCCACAGACAGTCGGCAAATGTTCTCAACAAAGATTTGTTTGCAGAGTAGAATTGGAAGAGATGGTGTTGGATCCTGTGACAGGACATTAATGAAGAACTAGGGTCATTCCATTTCAAATGTATCAGATTTAAAGATGGTCCTTGCTTGACCATTTCTGAATCCAGTGGCTTTTTTGGAGTAGGTTCAACAATGTCTTGGATGAACATGTACAAAGTTTCAGCTTGATATTTCTTTTCGTTCCAGTTCTTCAGCTTCTCATAGATAGGGGTCTCAGTTTCCACAACCTACATGCATGCCAGAACGTTAACTGGATAACATTCATGAAAGGTGCTCTCAGCTTATAAGATCCCGCTTTTCTATACTAAACAATATTTTGTGCTGAATAAGAATACATTACTAATTACATGGAGAGCTGCACCAAACCAGTCTCAGGACTGAAGACCACAACAACAACTAATTACATCTTTAAATACAGAGTTGGCCAGAAAAATGTATACACACTTTAAGGAACTATGGTTACTGTACATGTTCAAAATGTTCACCGTTGGCAGCTATGCACATAACAGAATGATGAGCAGTCGCCGCAACTACATCAGCCAATGTTGCAGTGGAGATCGCTGCACATGTTGCTGTAATCTCCTGGAAAAGAACCTCCAGCATGTGTGGCTTCCTTTGATAGACGTTACCTTTCACACTTCCCCACAAGTAAAAGTCCATAGATGTTAGATCTGACGACCGTGGAGGGAACTTCATGGGCCTCTTCATCCAATACAATGCCCCGGAAAATTGTCATCCAGGAAAGCTCATGCGGCTAGGTGGTGCACCATCCTGTTGGTAGAAGACCTCTTCATCAGCTCTATAAAGTGCACGTATATCTGGCAAAATTGATGTGCATAACATTTCCTGGTACACTTCACCAGTGACAGTAGCATCAAAGAAAAAGGGTCCTACAAAGATAGTCCACACCGCACATGAACCCCTAGTAGATTCTCTGCTTTATCCACTTAAACATGCAGATTTTCTGGTGCCAGTACACACTGTTATGCCGATTCATGGTTCCCTTAAGTTTAAATTGTGCTACATCACTCCACACTGCCTTCATCACAAATTGTTCTTCATCAGTTACCAATTGCTGATAGGTTTCAAAAAATTGCATTCAGTGATCAGGATCATCATTAATCATGTGCAGTAATTGTGGAGTGTCAACTTTCCATTTTGCAACTTTCAGAATTCAATGTACACTTGTACTGCTAACCCCCACTTCACGTGCAAATTGTGTAGCAGACTTCTGTGGAGAATTAACAAACGCCAACGAAGCAGGACTTGTAGCTGTATGCTGTCTTCCCGATCTTCCTTTGTGAATATCACAATTTGTTCCATGCAATTAAAACTTGACAATGATGCTTTTAATTGCTAGGTGGGTTGGTGGTTCTGTTTCCAACTACTGCCTCCACGGATGTCGCACTTCAAACTTGAAAAACAATTTCACAATAAATCTTCATTGCTCGAATGTCATGTGTGTTTTATCAATACTGAGATGAATGTGCTAACATCTGTTGAGCCAAAGAACATACTACAACACACTCATAACTCAAATGGAACAACAATATTGATATCGCAATAGAGCGTGACAAAAGAGTGTATAGATTTTTCTGGCAGACTCTGTACATGTGTTGACAGCTGCAAAATTTCAAAAATAGTAGAAAATTCACTTTGCGTCTATGAGAGTCCCTCTTTAATCAGCCATAATTCAAAATTTAATGGGCAGATTCAGCTAAGAATTGGTAATATGATGCACAACCATGCTGTCTTCTTGTGCCTTTCTGCAATAGCCTCAGTTCCTCTCAAAGAAAATATATGCACTTGCCAGTTTAATGAAAATATTTTGGGTGCCAAATTTTGGATAATTATGGAGGTCTATATCTCAGCTGTATGTTCTTTGATCTTTTTTGTCTTGCTGTCCCTGCAAAGCGCAGAACAATTCCAACATTTCAGGTTGGACATTTGTCCTAGTTTGTACTAGCATTTTTGTGTTTTATATTTAGGAATCTTAATTTTTTGAAGTCATGTTACTGTTTTAAGCAATAAAATAACTCTTTTAATTCTAACAAATACAGTTTTCAGATATACATACTAAATTGTCTGCAAAATAATAAATAAGACTAATGCATTTCAACATTTTCTGCAATCCTTTCCTTGGGAACATAAATCATTCCAGTTGACTTCATGTCTGGCATAATGAGCTAGGTTCCCTGTAGTTTGTACACTAAAACTCTTCCTGCAGCACATCTCGTACACTACCACTTTCACTAACAACTGAAACACACACCTCTCATTCTTTCTATTGCTTCCAACATACTTCCTCATACATGTCACTGTCATCTATAAGATTAATTAGCCTGGGATCACTGGCTTTAACTTACAATTAATAGAATTTTGTGCCACTCTCTTTTCTTTGCCTGTACTACAAGCCAATGCTTTGATAGTATTTGGGAAATGTGGAAATTCATCACTTAAACATTTAATAAGAAACTCCATATTTGCATGGTACCTTCAGGTACAGATATTATGTGGCATTTTAGATGTCAGTAAAACATTAGTGGGTATAGGATCAAAAAATTATGTTTTTTCACCACAGCTGTAAAATGTGGAAATTCAGAATTAAAAAGTTCATATGCTTCCATTACTGTTGTCAACATTATTCACTGCTGCACCTCATACTTTTTTTGGTAATTGTATCTCTATGAACCAAACAATCTCTCCTTCCTGAAAGATTTCTTGAGAAAAATTTTTGGACTTTTGAAATAAGTCCTTTAGTATAAATGTTATGCCCATGCAGTGGTATTTCCGTTCTGGAAGAAGAAGAAGCACGTTCAGTTTCTGGTTACTGTGAAAACAGCTTCTTCACCACAGCACTTCTTTTATTGGGGCTCTTAGGCAATGCTTCTTTGTCCACTGACTGCCTTTCCTAATGAACTTGCTGGCTTGTACGGTTGAACTAATGAGTTACCGGACTGTTATTTCGTCCTCATTCTAAAGCTTTGTTTTTGTTCTCTCTTTTGCTTTCTTTAATTTATGAAGTGCTAGATTGTCATTCACTGTTTTTCTTATCATTTGGTTTCTTTTCTTATCATGCTTCTTTTTGTTTGCTAGAAGTAGCTGACATGCATCCTCATTGTTCAACTTTTCTCTGAACTTTTGGACTCTAGTCTTTGATGCCATTACTGCTATGTATTGTAATTTGAAATTTAGTTAAAAATATCTATTATTATGTTATTTGGCAAAATAAGTGCCCAAAACATGTACCTTCATTCTAAAACAATATTCTTCTTAACCCATTTTCTGACAAAGCTTCAAACATTGGAGAGAATACAGTGCGTAAAGTCCCACCCATAAAATGCAAATGTTATTCTTAACACACTTTAATTTTACCAGCTGAATCCTACATGCAAACTAGCTTGCTTACACAGTGTTCTCTTGTACAACTTAATGATGTTCGGTGTTACGGGTGGGACAATTCATATTGAAATTAAAATTAATTAATTTTGAAACAATACTCATATCAAATGAACTTCTAATGCACAAATATACTTCTTTTTGACTTGGTTTTTAAGAATCTGTCTTGTGCTCTCAAGAATGGCCCACTGGACTACAAACGGGGTTGCAATAATACACTGTTCTAGTGTTTTGTTCAGCAGAGAAAAGGAAATAACGGATGGTCAAATTTGTATGTTCTACAATGAATGTTTTGTAAAGGGCTAATTACAGTATAAAATATGTATTTTCAGCTTTAACTTGCCCAGTTTTGAAACTTATATTTCAATAAATATATTTTCAATGAAGTGTCCCTGTTTTTATGGACCTGTTCAGCAGTCTTTCAGCTTCAGCAGCTGACCCTTGTCTGCTTACAGCTGTGAAACCTTGTTCAAAGTTGTAGGTTTTCACAAAGAGTGTATATGTTCAAATGCAGCATTAATGAGTAAATAGAAAGTAAAATTAGAGAAAACAGCTTTTAAGCCACAAAAATACAAGTGTAGTTATGTACAATCATCTTCAAGCAATAAGCAGCAATAAAACAAATGAAAATCCAGAGAGACAGAACTTTAAACACACTGTATGACTGGAATAATGTCTTTGCACTTCAGACTAAATAAATTGCAAATGCCGTCTCATTTAGATTCTGAACAAGTATATTGCCTTCCTGATGTTATTGATGGTGCTTTTGATTTTAAATATGTGATGATCCGGAATCCATTAAGTACATTAGGTAGATGGGCAATGGAAGGAATGGATGTGGCCACTGGGATGCAAAAAGCTGATAAGTGCTGGAATTTCTTCACCGACTTTAAACGCTTTGACTTTGAATACTACAAAATCATTCTAACCTCTGTTTCTCCTAATATTGTTTACAACAATGGGCTTGAACTGTTGATTTTCTCTTATCCTAGCAACTCTGCGGACTTCAGCAAACCTTTCTTGATCAAATTCAATTTCTTTAATTTCTTTCTCCGTGACGTAAGACAAGATGATGCTTGAAATGTTGTCCTTGAATTTAAATAGATCAAGACTACAGTGTAATCTATCACTTTGTTAAAGTAGTGTATTGCACAGGGTATTTAGGACTGATGAATGATGACCATCAACAACTAGAGCACATTTATTTAAAGTAGTTTGGATAGTGGGACATTCATGTTGACCACTGGGTTTTTCTGCATGTGTATATTGACTGAATGGTGAGGTAGACTCTGTTGCTACTGGACAGAGCAACACTGGAAGTGGCTTCCATTTGGCCACACTTGCTGTTCTTAATGTTTTCTCTGTGCAGCAGATCCCTACTTCAGATATGTGCCAGGCTCCTAGGATGAAGACACATGTGACAATGCATCAGACATACACAGAACCAAGAATTGCTATGGACTGTAACTTGGTTTGTTGCAAATGATGTTGAAATATACTAGCCAAGCAAACAGAACAGCTTGATATCTTTCCTGTGTGTAAAAAGCTATAATAATATATGTGGTTTACAGAAGAAGAAAATTCTCTCATGTAGTAGTGTGCACAGTAGTAGTCTGTTGTTGAGTCTTCAGCACTCAGCAGCATGCCAAAAAGGAGACACAGTCAGTAATACAAGGCATATAGGATACAGCTGGACACTGATTTGGTGATGGGGGGAGATGGGGGGGGGGGGGGGGGGGCAGTTTATGCAGGTAATGAGCGAAAGGTGTTTTGACAATAGTAGCTAATGTACTGCCCTCATCAGAGAAAATTGTCATGTAGGTACCCAGGAAAAATTTCATTTGTGGTGAATGCCTCACAGAATGGCGAATCTGCAAAAATTTGTTAACATACCTGAAAGAAATTAGTATTTTTGTCATAATGAGTTCCAGTAGAAAAGGACACTGTCCATGAAAATGTGGTCAACTGTGAAGGTTACTCAACGCAGTAATCATTAATAATACTTTATTCAAGAAAAGTTTATGAAGAATTGAGCTGTTGATGAGAAAACTTTATAGACTTCTCAGTGATACAAAATGAACAGAAGGAATTTAGTTTTCGATACAAGAATATTAAGTTACTCAACAATAATTACAACACAGAATAAAATACATGCCTACAATCCAGAAGATTGAGAATTCGAGCTGGTGGCTGTTTTCTAGTCTTCAGTTCCTTGTCATCACACACCAGTTAACTGCAGTTACATGGGCGGCATGTCAAACACCAGAGTTGGCCAGTGCTGCAGCAATTTCTCTTGTAGCCTTCCCACCATGACGGTCCCACTTCGCACTGGCAGTTCGCCGTGCCTAGTGCCACTGAAAGTCGTAAGTGAGTTGTATTTGAATCAAAATAACGTGCCTTCAAGTGGTACTATGTGTTGTGAGAAATTTGAAGTCAGTAGCTAGCCAAAAAGTTGTGTGTTATTGGGCTTAGAAAACTGAGTCAACAGACAATTCATTAGCGTTTTTACATTAATAAATTTTAGGCAACAAATGGTGGAAGACTGACTGAGGATTTAAGTGCAAAAGTAGGTATCACAAATATCACAAATGGTAGCCTCCAACAGCATATTCAGGAATCTCATGAAGAGGGGGAAAAAAAGGAGATAAATACAAAAATAACTAACTTGCTAACATTTTACCCACTTTATAAGGGTAGTTAAGTACTAAGATAAATGAACTATGTGATCTTGTAAGAAATGCTGGTTTTGAACAATTAAAGGAGGTAGGTCAGAATGTAAAACATATATGAAAGAATTAACTAAACAAATGTTTACAAAAGTAAATGAACAATTCTTAAGACACGCAAATGTGGTTACATGTGTTAGAGCAGGGTAAAAAATTTGGACATAACAGCTTTACCAGGCTCCACTTTCAGAACTTTGGAGACATGAGTAAGTGAATTAATTACTCAAAAGGTACAAGAAACAACAGATTTATCAGTCAGTACACTATGGTTCACAGTTGATTTAGGAAAAACAGAAGAGGAACTAGGTAAGCTCTGGGATGGACTTAATAAAACCAGAGATAAATTAAGTAAATGGAAATTTTATGAAAGCAATCGCCTTTCACCAGAACTATCGGAAGAATTAAATTTAGATGGAGAAGATTTAAGATTTATTTACACTGTCAACCTAGGAGGTGGTGCTAGTATTTCATCTGGAGGGCATCATAATACACTACTGACACGATGTCTCTCACATGACCAGGTGTAGTATTATTTAGTTAATAAAAGTATACAAGTATTTTATTTACACTGGTATTAATTACAGCCACACCACTTATTTATTTATCTGTGACAAGAAAAGTGGAACTCACAATATTGGGGACAGATTAACAAACTATGCAAGGACGAGATTGCACCAATAATAATCAAGACCCTCTCGAACGGAAAAGGAGGCCTCTACAATATCGACACTGTAAAGAAGAATATTACATAAAAACGAAGTACTAGGCTAGACGAACAACTGCTTGTCACATTCTGGGATTATTATACACCCAACAGATATTGCAAGTATCTTCAGATTTCATACAAACAGTAGCTCGAGTAGTATTTACTGGTCTCAAATAGATTACTAATTGGTATGAAGATCATTAGGCCACTTGCTGTACTTGATGTTTTCCCTGTGCAGCAGATTCCCACCTCAGAGTTGTGACAGGCTCCTTGGAAGAAGACATTCTTGACAGTGCTTAAAAAAGTCACAGAACAAAAGAAACATGAGAGTAGGGTGTGTTCTAATCTGTAACTCCGTTCATTGCAAATGTTGTCAAAATGTGCTTATCAAGCAGACAGAATTATTTGAAGTCTTTCTTGTGTGTAAAAAGCATTACAATATTTGTCATTTACAAAAGAAGAAATTTCTCTCATTTAGTAGGGTGCACAGAAGCAGCCTGCTGTAGAGTTTCCAGCACTCAGCAAAAATGAAAAGTCAGTGATATGAGGCATACATGGTATACCCAGATGTCAATTTGGGAGGGGGGGGGGGGAGGGGGACAGCAGGGGGAGCGGTAGAGAGAGAGAGAGAGAGAGAGAGAGAGAGAGAGAGAGAGAGAATGGTGGCTTGTCAGACCATGACTTTTTTTATTTATTTTCTTTTTTAAAGAACCAGTTTCTCTATGAACTCTTCTACAGTTGATTGATGCATCTCTACAACATTCTTATTAGTATAAACCCCTGTTTGTACTGTATAATTTCTTCTGAGTCATATGCTTTTAAAAACACGTACTGAATAAGATTCTAGGTCCGGTTATCCAGGACATGGTTCACAATATTGCAGCATGCATTCTTTGATTCCAAATGGCACACAGTTTTCATGATTGATTCCCCATAGTTACCAACCTTGACAGCTGCTGCAGCCAACACCAGTTGGCCATTTTGATGTATTACACATACATGAACTGAGTGTACCAACCAGGATTAGGGAGAAAATAAAAATGGGTTTAAAAAATGAAAGAAAAGTAGTTGAAATTGGATGATTAAACAATTCAATATAAATTCCTATTACTACTCTATTCAAAACAATAACCCATTCTTACAACTACTTTATTAGTGCCTCTTTTCATGCCCTGCCAGCAATGCACCTGAAAGAATCTTGTCCATCTGCCAGTTCATTTGGGCAAAATTAATAAAAAATTTAGGAGACAAAAGAACTGAGAAATTAGTGAAGATCTATGTATGTTAATTGAATTTTTATATTAGATATAGTTGGCTTTTATTGATTTATTTTACAATGGGTTTAAAAACGCAATCTTTTTGGGTAAGGTTTAATTACAACAACTCTGGTACCAGCAGCTCTACTTTGGCCTGAGTTCACAAAATTTTGAGAAGACCAATTCCAGAACAATACATGTCTAAAAGTCATAAAAACACCAAAACATCAGAAATACAATATATTTACTCAGAATATGAACGAGACAGTAATAGCAATTTATTCATTCTGATGTGAAAAAGAATTATTCCAGCTGTATTTAGAGTTCTAACATTCTGAATTTTCATTTGTTTTATTGCTGCTTATTGCTTGAAGTTGATTTGTACATAACTACACTTGTATTTTTATGGACAGAAAAAAGGTTTCACTGATTTTTCTTCCTGTTTATTCATTAATATCACGTTTGAGCATAAAAATGTGTATGAAATGTAATAACTGTGAGCAATTTTATTTTCAGTCATAAGCAGTCAAGAGTCAAAAATTAAACCACAGTGCCTCTGAAGTTGAAAGGCTTCTCTTTTTAGATACAGAAAGATTATAAAGATTAAAGAACATACAGTTGAGATACAGACTCCAAAAACTACACAAATTTGGCACCCAAAACAGTTACACCAAATTCGTAGGAGCACATAATTTGACAGAAAAGGCCCAAGGCTATCAAACAAAAAGCACAAGAAGACAGCACAGTTGTCGGCCAAATCTGTTGATTAAATTGTGAATTGTGACTGGTTAAAGATGGGCTCTCAAAGTCACACAATGAATTTTCTGTCATTTTTGTAGTCTTACGGCTCTTACAGTTTGCATTTAAAAATGTAAACGATAATGTCTTCTAATTCAGCACAAAAAGTTGTTTAAGTGTACAAAAGCAAGGGGTTGTAAATTGAAAGTGCCTTTCACAAAAGTTATCCAAAGTACACACTTTGGCACGTGTGTAGGTGGTGCAAACTCGGGAACCCTATTCACGAGAGGCTGTAGAAATGAACCAAAGGAGATATGGAGCTGAATATTAGTACATATCCATTCGAGACATTGTGGAACCTTCTGATAAAATTTCATTACATTCACAAATGGTCCAGCAGAGACTCCCATTACACTTGAAATGGAATAAGCCAATTTTCAAACTGTCCATGTACTCCACACCCTAACAAGGACTGTACAGGTTGAGCAGAAAGTGCACTGCAGTCATAAACAATATTCTTTATTTATTCAGAAATGTATTCTGTTAGAAGTGATTTTAAGGTGGAAATCAGTTTTTAAGCACCAGACTGTGCTTCTCTCTGCGTATGTGAGTTCGGAGGAATGATGGTGAGACAAGAATTGAGGTTACAGGATGATCCAGGAAGTGGGGAGGGGGCAGTGAAGGTGGAGGGGAGGGATGTATTGTAGGATCACAGTTAGATGGAAGAGTATACCAAGTAAGGCTGGGTTCAGTACTAGTTTTGAGTTGGTAGCAAAAAAGTGTTTCCCCATTAGGGAGGAGAGTAGGTCTTTAACAAGCTCAGAATGACTGAATTTGTGAATGTGGCAAAAGATAAGCACCTTTGAAATGAGGCTTTTGGAGGAGAGGTTCACTACTATGTTACAGGACTGTTTAGGTGCTGGGTTCAGTAGGATGGTGGGCGGGAGCTTGTGAGATTGTAGCATATGTCGTTCTACAAGATGGGGTCAGGCATCTATTAACTGATGTAAAGGAGGTTTGACAGAGGTTTTTGTAGTGGTGCTGGATTGTGGTAGTCCAATATAAGCGTACAAAATGAATAGACTTTACAGTTTTTAAGGTAGCACTGTGCATGCTGCTCTTGTTCCTGCAGTACGTGAGTTTCAAATTTGGCAATGTGATGTGGTAATTGGTACAGCAGAGTGGAAATATTTTACGGGCAGTGATGAGGTAGTGACAAAAGTTTAGGACCCAGTTATATATTGTGTAGGGCTGAGTTGGTGAGGGCTGTGGAATGACAGAATTATAACATAGAATCACTGTGGAAGGCTGTTTGGGAGCAACTCCACAAACTAAGCAGCAACACAGAAACAGTTATGTAGGAGTGGGTTCAGTATAGGGGTAGGGAAACTTTTCTGTATTTACACAGATGGAAGGAACAAAAATCGATTGTGGAGAAAAAAAATAGTAACAGAGCATTAAAACATATGGGAATATTCTGAAAACTGGAAAAAGACAAAACCAGATTAAGTATAGCGAAGGAAGGAAAAGCTAGATGAAGCACAGTAGTAAGACATCAAGATGTAAATAAGTCCAATAAGAAAACTGGATGAGATTAAAATGAAGACAGGAATAGAAATAAATAATAATACAATAACAGTGTGAGATGCATGTTGGTATGTAGGTATGAGTGAAGCAGGCAGCAGTTGTAAATGGGTTGGGCATGATCAGTATCTTGCCTTTTCGTTATGATGCACTGTAAAGCCAGTCACACAGCATAAAAGGTAAGAAGACACAGTGCTGCCAATGTTCTACCAATTCACACAGGTCCATACTGTACCCTATAGCAAAAAAAAAGTGAGATACCAACTGACCTGAATTAGGAGTTAACATAAGAGTAATTTCAATTAAAACCAGTGGCTTAACAGGAAGGTTAATTTTCTTCTACCATAAAACAAAGAATGAAAATAGTCATCTACAAGCATCACAGCAGTAAAAATATTCCTCAGGATGGATGTATTTATGTGTGACATAATGTGGAATTCACAAACTGATTTAGTAACTGATTTGAAGTTTTATTTTTCCCAGAGCATTTTAATGCACTTGAGGCCACTGACGCCAATAATTTTTGGACTGGTTGCATACCAGTCTCTGCCCACCAGGGCTGTTGGGTGCTATGAAGGTCACAACTGTTGCTGTGGCAGAACACCGACATTTCCTTGAAAGTGAAGGTTTCATTCTTATTTTTGCCCTTGCTAGTTTCAACACTATCTGATTTTTAACAATTAAAATCTTAATTTCAATATAAGATTAATAAAAGCCAGTTGTCATGTCATTTCCTTTTTTCATTTATTATTAATACACCAACATACCAGTCATCGTACAGAGCAATAAGTTAAGTTTTCATGAATTTCCTTCTTTTCCTTGTAGTACATTTACTAAATTTAGCATATGCTGCTCTATTTAAAAGGTTTAATTTCACATTTTTGTAAGAAAAAAAATCCTTCAGCTTGTAGTGCAGAGTTGCTCACTGAACAGCTAGCTAATTAATGCATCAATACCCATTTGTGACACATCAGGAGGGTAACAAGTTGTGTATCTGGGATTCTATCTGCTTTTATAGTTTGCTTCTCAGTTGGTCTTACTAGGTTGATTAGGGTGTGTGCATCCTGTATGTGGATGCATGAGGAGTTGGCTGTGGTCCGCGAACAGCTTGAGGCACTTCTGGCTACAATCGGTCACCTTCAGACCGCTGCCTCAGGGTACAGTGGTAGTGGAGAATATGGCGTGTTGTATGGGACACCTCAGGTGTCACTTGTTCTGACCATGGGCTCTGCTAACCAGACACCTCCTAGTGTACATGATGCGGTGGATTCACCCTCACCACAGGGTGAGTATAGGGAGGTAATGCATTTGCATCAGTCAAGGCAGAGAGCCAATGAGGAGACTGGTCGCTTGGCCTCACCCTTTAAGTAAATATGTGGCTGCTGCTTCAGTAGGATATGGGCAGGCACACAGGAGGAGGGGTTTACTAGTTATTGGGAACTCCAAAATTAGGTGTGTTGTGGAGCCCCTTAGACAGACATTGTTCATGGCTGGAAAGAAAGACAATGTGCATTCGGTAGTGTCTCGGTGAGCCTCATCCAAGATGTGGAGGCAGTTCTGTCTGCAGCTATCGAGCATGCAGGGTGCAGTAGTCTGCAAGTTGTGGTTCACATCGGCACCAATGATTTCTGTCGCCATCCTCAGTTCATACAGGTGGCGGGGGTGGGGGGGGGGGGGGGAGGAGGGGGCGGAGGAGGAGGAGGAGGAGGAGGAGGAGGAAGAAGTGGTGGTGGTGAAGACTGCTAGCCTCAGTGTGGGGTGCAGGCAGAGCTCGCAATTTGCAGCATTGTTCCCAGGGGTGATTGGGTCCTTTGGTTTGGAGCAAAGTGGAGGGTCTCAACCAAAGGCTTCCTTGATTCTGTGATTGTCTTGACTGCAGATTTCTAGACTTGCACTACCTGGTGGGGATTTGTAAGACTCCCTTTGTCAGGTCAGGGGGTGGACTACATGAAGGAAGCAGCTACTCAGGTAGCAGAGTGCTTATGAAGTGCACATGAAGGTTTTTTAGACTAGACAGTAGTTTGAAGTACTCTGAAGAACACTCCCCAGTCAATACGCAACAAAGGATGTCAGACCACTTTAGGTCTAAAGAAACTTCGACTGTCAAAATTTTATCAGTAAACCGTCAAAGAATTCATAACATAATTTCTTGAATTTCCTGCCCTACAGGAAAGCTCTCATGCTCAAAGTATTCTTGAGACCAACAGCTCACTGCAACCTAAAGTGGAAAGATCTGAGAGATTTAGAAAGCCATGGAACATATGTCGTAAAGACAGATTAGACTCCAAGGCAGGGGGAGTGTTCACTGCAGCTGACAAAAATATTACCTCTATTGAGGTTGAAGTGGAATGCGACAGTGAAGTTATCTGGTCCCGTATAACAGATGGATGTTTTTAGTGGCGACCCGATTCCACTGTGACAGTTCTTAAATCTTCAAAGAAAGACCAAAGTCAGTTGCACATAAATTCCCAGACCATGCAATACTAGTTGGAGGTGACTTTCACCTCTTGAGTATAGACTGGTATATCTATGGATTCATTGCAGAGGATACTGACAGACAAATGGCCAAAATAATTTTGAAAACATTTTCTGAAAACTCTTGAGCAGTTAGCTTAGCAGCCCATACGCAATGGAAATATCTTAGATCTTGTAGCTACAAACATGCCAGATCTTACAGACAATATCAGTATAGAAATGCGGATTATCAATCATAACTAGCAATTAACCAGGGTTATGAAAGATATTACATCAAGCAAGAAGGCTAGGAGAGTGTTTCTTGTAGATGAGAGTAGATAAGCAGTTGTTAGCATCTCACTTAGCCAGTGAATTAACGTCACTTAGTTCCAGTAAGATGCATGTAGAGGAGTTACAGGTAAAGTTTAAACAGATTGTAAATCACGGTCTGAAGAGTTATGTACCTTGCAAGTGGATAAAGGATGGAAAAGACTCACCATGGTTTAATAATGAAATTTGGAAGATGCTGTGGAAGCAGAGGTTATTGCGCCCTCAGTTCGAAAGAGACCGCAAAAATGACAACAACAAAAGGTTAATAGAGATTTGTATGTTTGTGAAAAGATCTATGCGCAAAGCATACAACAACTACCACTGTGATACCTTAGCAAAATATCTTGCAGAGAACCTGAGAAAATTCTGGTCCTATGTAAAATCCCAAAGTGCATCTTACACTTCTGCTCAGTCCCTTGTTGAACAGTCCGGTGTGGCAGTTGAAGACAGCAAAACGAAAGCCAAAGTTTTAAATTTCATATCCTAGAAATCATTCACGCAGCAAAATCATACAAATATACAGTCATATGACCATCGGACAGGCTCCTGGCACAGAGAAACAACTGAAAGATTTAAAAGCAAATAAGGCACTAGGTCCGGATGAGCTCCCAATTTGGTTTTACAAAGAATACTCCACAGCATTATCCCTTATTTAGCTTGCATTTATTGCGAATCTCTCGTCCAACACAAAGTCCCAAGTGGCAGAAGGGTAAAGGAACACGCCTGCAAAATTACAGACGAATATCAGTAACTTCAGTTTGTTGCAGAATCCTTGAACATATTCCCAGTCTGAATATAATAAATTTTCTTGAGACTGAGAAGATTATGTCCACAAATCAGCTTGAGAGAGCATTGCTCGTGTGAAACTCAGGTCAACCTTTTCTCACATGATATACTGTGAACTACATATGAAGGGCAACAGGCAGAGTCCATAGATTTCTGGAACACATTTGACATGGTGCCCCACTGCAGGCTCTGAACGAAGGTACAAGCATATGGAATAAGTTCACAGATATGTGAATCGCTCGAAGACTTCTTAAGTAATAGAACCCAGTATGAGGGACAATGGTACCATCAGGAGTGCTCCAGGTACGTGTGATAAGATCACTGTTGTTCTCTATATACAGATAAATGATTTAGAGGACAGGATGGGCAGCAATCTGGGGTTGTTTGGTGATGATGCTGTGGTGCACGGTACTGTACTAATCAAAAGTTATCAACTGAAAACTTCACTATTATACGAGATAGGTAATTTAGAATGAGCTGAGTGGAATAATCTGAAGCAGTGACACCACTCACCGGAAAGCACTCATTCCATTCTCTGTGAGAAGATATTTTGATTCAATGGAAAATAATTCAATTAAAATACATACACACTTAAAGTTTGGAACCAGGCACACTATTATCTTTTGTGTCATAATATCGGTTTACTTCTGAAGTTCACATGTGTATTATCATAGACATTATTTTTGTGGACTGAATGGCATCCTTTATTAATATGTAAATTAATTAATTAAAAACTTAATAAAATTAACATAAGGCATTATACATTTAAATATGACTGCCAAACTTTTAGCTGGGGTGTTCCTAACATGGATGAATAAAGTGGTTGCATGAATTTTTCTAATGTAATAATCCACAACATATTTCATAAACCCAATTTTGTTCTGAGTATACAGCCCATCCAAAGTAGTAAAACTTAACCTAGTCATTTCCAAATAATTACAGGATTCCAAAAGCAGCAAAAATCTTTAGACCAATCCTACCCAAAGTAGTCAGTCCGTGGCAATCTCTCACATGATTAACCTATCTGCATTCATATTATCAAAAGTCAGTACACCTAACATCTTCATTAACATCTTTCTTTTCTTTTTCTACAGTCTTTGCAGTGACATGCATTACCTTTAACTTTTTGGAAACATTCAGTAGGCAGCACATGGGTTGTGTAATTGTGTCAACATTATGAAAGACAGTGTACATGGGTTACATTCCTGGAAACTGGATGTATCAAACTGTAAGCACCAGGAATACTGTGGTTATGTTAATACGTCACTCTTCATCTGATGAAATGCTCTGTGTTTACATCAACACTGTCACACTACTGTTTCAGATTGTGGTTTTTTTTTTTTACCGGTAATAAACATTTATCAAGGATCTGAGAGTGGTCATCAATTTGACTTCAAGGAATAGATACTCAAAATCAATTATAGTATTTATTTTGGCATACATTACAAGGCAACTTTCCACAGAACTGGTGTTCACTAATAGTGCGATCTTCTGTCAATGAGAGAGCAAATGCAGAATACAAAGTTGCAGCTAAGCAATGTCCCCAGATGGTTGTCACAGCAATTGGAAGCTGTGTCACAAACAAAATTTTGTTTCTGTGTCATTATCAAAAAATAGGAAATGAAAGTCATTAGCCATTTGTGAGCAGATGGCTTCGAGCAATTCTTTTTGTGCTACACAGTTCTGTTTCTTTTCTTTCTAATCAGATTTTTTCAAGATTCTAAATAATACATGATCACAATAATATCTTTGTAGTATTTGCTTTCAATTCAGAACATTAAGGTCATAAATGCATTTTTCTTTGTAGTAGCATACACACAGTGAGCAATATGTGGAAATGTAACATAAGAATGATAAGGACAGGACATGAACAACTGACTTTTGCTTTTGTTGATCTATATTGTTAACTGTTCACAAACTGTGCTCTGAGTTGTTGCTTCAGATCATCATATGTGTTTGTATTACATCTGAACATTCTATCATATAATTATCAATAATTATTTTGATAAAAACTTTAATTTTTTTATCACTTACCTGCAGCAGTAAAGGTTCAGTATTCACTGTCAACATTTTTAGATGTTGGTATTAGTGTACGGGGACTATAAACAGAAAGCAGGAATGACGTGACAGCTATCTTATATTCATCTTACATTTAAAATAACATTTTAATTGTTATGTCTACCACAGTTTTGAAACTAGTAGAGGTGACAAAAAGAATGAAATCTTCACCTCTCAAGAAAATGATCAGTGTTACGCCCACCAAACAGTAGTAACTTTCCTGGCACCTGGCAGGGTCGATGGGTGAACACTGTCACACAGCCAGTACGAGAATGGCTGGCCTCAGTGGCATGTAGTACTTCGTAATAAAGGGTCTAAAACAGGATCACACCAGTCCAGCCCATCAATACAGAAACGCTGTTATTACTAGACCAAATGGTTAGTGGTTTTTGTTTTACTTAAATGTTTGACAGTTGGAAACAATAGGAAAAATTATATGGATCTTAGTGCAGCTAGAAAGACTACCTTAATACACAACATATTTCTCATATAGACATAAAATCATGTTAATACTGAGAAACAAATATGCTTTCAGTTTTTGTCTTATCCATGTCTGGAGATGCAATTTTCAGCTCCTTAGTGACTCACTGAACATCCCTCAGAAAATTCTAATACATTCGAACTGTGGCATCTCAACTCTTGTTTGTATTATCTCCATTCACTAATACTACTTTGACATGCATGTAGAAATGCAAGAGTCAGTTGTGAAAAGCTTAAAACGCTGTAGGAGGGACAAATAAAATTGCAGATCAGTTACTAAATCTATTTACAACTCCACATCATGTCATACAAAAATGTGCACATCGGGAGCAATGTTTTTACTGGCTGTGATTCTTGTGAATTGCTCTTTTCCTTCATTGTTTTATGGTGTAGATATATAGTTGTAAACATACAGTACGTTGAAAGCACTGTCTCTCCTTTCCTGTTATGCTGTGTGACACTTTACAGTTCAGCATATCAAAAGGCAAGGGATCTTGCAACTTATGCCACTGAATATGTGAGAATATATGTGTGGTGCAGGCAGGAGCAGGAAAATAAATACAATGATGGTGAAGAGAAGTGGTGAGACTAGTTTGAAGATCCAGAAATAAACATATCAGTCTTAGCATGTGGAGATGATAGTTGTGTGTGTGTGTGTGTGTGTGTGTGTGTGTGTGTGTGTGTGTGTGTGTGCGCGCGCGTGTGTGCACGTGTGCCGTCACATATCTCTTTTGTGTATCCGGAGGTGGACTCTCTCAAAAAATTTAATTTAGTGTTACATACACGTCAATCAAAAATAAATATAAAATTAGACTTTATTGCAAATCATATAACACTGCTCCCTGATTACATAAACATTGCATTGGATTTCTCAAATTTAAAGAACTTTTTTATGAATTATATAACATAGAATGCATTATTAATCATGTACAAACAAAACCAGAAAGACATAACTTGAACAAATCAGACTACATTCCAAATTTTTCTGCCTTAAAAATCAAGTAAGACAATAACACGATTATTACACAAAATTTTCTTCTTCTCACTTTCATATAACGTGTTGTTATCTCTTAGGAATCTTTATTACTTCCAAGCAAGTTAAAAGATTTCAGTGCTAATTCTATTTCACACATTTCTGTATTACAGAAAAATTCATCAGATCATAATGTGGGTCACATTTTCTTCTTATATTATGGTTGTGGTACATTTGATTGTGAGAAAGTTATGATTGAAGAGAGAGAATGTTTGGTTGTGGTCAATGTCCCCACTTTCTTAAAAAGGCTAAGACAGGAGATTTCTCGGGTGACAAGACACATGTAACTCTTTAATAATCTTTTTGGGTGTACACATTTTTCATTGCCCATTAACAACTGCCTTAGAAAACATTCACAAATCCACAAGTAAATGAAAATATTTCATTCATATTAGGAATTATTGTGATGGCAAGTGTTGCAGAGCACATACTTTTAATTTTCTAAATTAGGAGCATGTGCAACTCCCAATTTTGCTACAATCAACACAACACATCACTATTATCCACCTATACTATACAGCTTGATAATGGCATCCCCTTGGGGATAATATTCTGGAGGAGAAATGCTTTCCCTGTTGGATTTCCCAGTTGGTGAATACTAAGGAGGAGGTCACCAGAAAAACATTTCAATTTTGTAATGGAGGGAAGTTGGAGGGGAGGGGGCAGGGGTAACATTATAAAGGGAGAACAATTTTTGACAACAGCACGCAGAGCCAAATGGATGTAGATTGCAGCAGTTATATGAAAACAAAAAGATCTGTACAGAAAAGACAAACAAGAAGAGCTGCACCAAATAAGTCTTGGCCTTCAAAGTAACCACTGTTAGCTACAACACACTTCTGACATTAGTTGTAAAGCTGTTGGAAACTGTCAACAAATTTTCTTGTGCAATCGCTCAAAGCACTGTGGTCACACACCGTTGCATATCTGTGGCATAGCAGGTGATGAGACCTGGTGCTATCAATAAGATCCTGAGACCGAGTGACAGTCAGTGGCACAATGTTTGTTGTCTTCCCCGCCTCCCAAAGAGAGTCTTCTGTCAAAATCCAAGATTAAAGGATGTCGATTGCTTTTTTCAAAAGCAAAGTCTTGATCTATCTTGAATTTCTATCTGAGGGAGGTGAGGGAAATGTCTGTCGCTCAGTCTCCAGATCGTACTGGTAGCACCCGGTCTCACCTCCTGTAATGATGCGATAAATCAAACAACGCATGACCACGTTACTTAAAACTATTCCACAAGAAGTGTTTATGAACAGTTTTCAATAGCTTTACAATTAGTGTCACAGATGTGTTGTAGCTAATGGTGATTACTTTGTAACTCTCATTTTCTTTGTTTTCTGAGACCATTCATCGAACTTTTTGGATGTACCTTGTATATTTTGGAGTATAATAGCACATTGTAATGCATAATGGTGATAGGTTTTCATTATCATGTTCTTGTGTTTAAAAAGATGGTTTATGCCACCTTAACTTATGTAAACTGCCTTTCAAAAGAGCTGCCCTGTCTTTCATTTTCTTGTACTTCTCAACAAATCCTTCAATCTGCCACTAGAACAAAACAAGAAAGAAAATTGCTGTGAACAAAACCACAGGAATTTGCCCAAGTATTCTATCTATAATAAAATTAACTTGAGGAAGCTGCTTGGTCCAAAACTACTTGTAACCACCTGTCAAAAGCCCAAATAGCCATCTTTCACAGTGAGGACATGCATGGAGAGTGTCAGTGAGGTTCCAGAAGGTACCAACAGGGATGTGGACCCACTCCAGTTCCACAATCGTGGCCAAGTGTGCTATGTTTCACAGCTGAGGGCCAAATATTCGTGGCAAAAACAGTATCAAAGTAGTCACCGCATATTCTCAACCGGGTTTTGAATTCAGCCTTATGGTAGAGGAGGGGGCAGGGAGGGGGTAGGGCGAGGCAGGGGAGCATGAGCACAGTGAACTCCCTCTGGTGCTCATGGTACCACACACTTACACTACCAAGTGTGTGACATACTCCATTGTTCTGCTGGTAGACGCTATCTTGCCAAGGGAAAATAAATTGCATGTGTGAGTGGATGTGGTCCCCAAGGATTGATGCTTACTTGTGTTGAACCACTGTGCTTTCCAGAATGGTGAAATCACCCAGGGAAGACCACAAAAATATTCGCAACACCATAAACCCCCTCCACCGGCCTGAACCCTTCAACAATTGTTGCAGTGCCATACATGCCAAAAGCCGTCTGTCTGATGGAGCATAAAACACGATTCATTTGAAAAGGCCATCTTTTGCCACTCAGTGGCATGCAAATTCCTGCCTTTCTCGATGATGGACAGCAGCCAGAATACGAGCAGAACCAAACCATTGCTGCAGAGGCCCATATGCATCAACATTTGTTGAACGGTCATTGAGGAGACACAGTTGATAGCCCCTTGGTTCATCTGGCTGGTCAGTTGCTCAACAGTTGCATATTCATTCACCCACACATATCTTTGCACCACAGTTGCCTGCATGCCGGTTTTGGATGGCACTAATTCACCATGCACGGTATACTTTCACCATGGTAGCATGTAAACAGTTTACAATCTTAGCCTTTTTGGAAATGCTTCTACACTTGGCCCACAAACCAATGATGTCCGATAAATAGCTCTGTTTCAGCATTACGACAACATCTGCACTCTTTTCTGCATCACCCCTCGACCCACTTTATATATACTCCAATGCTAATGCTGACATCTGCTGTCTGTGAGCGGTTACTGCATGTTGATATAAAACATAGGCAGTGCTCACATTAATGTGACTGAACTGTGTATAAAATTACAAAGAGACAGATGAGGTGGGCAGTACTTACCTTTAGAAGGTGGAATTTCAAGTACTGCTGATGGACACTTGTAAGTGTATGGGGTGAAAAAAAAAATCGAATTCATTAGTTTCCTGATGTCTGAGGGACCTCTTCCAATCATCCCCAAGCTATCAATCTTTCCTCCTTGGGGCACAAACAAAGTTATGAGATATCTCCCTTCCTCATTCCCCCTCATTTTGTGTGTGACAATCAGTAGCACTGGCAATTTCACCTCCTAAATATAAGTAGTGGTCGGCCATAGTGTATCACTGGAATTATATATTTTTCTGCTAGCAAAAATTACACCCCATACAGAATTGCAATCAAATAGCATTAGATATAATTTTTATTTACCAAGCAGCTGTAGATACAGGCATTGACAGTGAAGTATAACAGCGCCATTTTTCAGGTACTTTCCAACGAAGAAAGTACAGAAGCAGGAATAGTAACTACAATTAAATGGAAAGAATGAAAGGAAAATCAAGTGCTCTTACTGAGTTGTTCACCTCCTCCTTGCTCCAGGAACTCTTGAAAACTTTTTCTATTTAATCTCAGTGTGCATTGTTTCATCCAACCTGTCTTCTCTTTTCAAATAAGGAAAATCCAGGATGGAATATAACAGTATTATGGGAACAAAAGTCACCACTCACCATATGGTAGAAATGCTGAGTCACAGATAGACACAACAGAAAGACTGTCACAAATAAGAAGCTTCCGGCCAGTAAGGCCTACTGGCCAAACCTTCTTGTTTGTGACAGGCTTTTAGTTGTGCCTATCTATGACTTAGCATCTCTGCTTTATAGTGAGTGGTAACTTTCCTTTTCATAATATTGTTACTTTCTTCTCTTTTGGCAGATTAATATAACGCCAGTTTCAAAAAAAAATTATGTTTTCCTTGACTAGGTTTTCCTCGTCTTCCTTGATGGTTTGGTAAGCAGTTTCTACCGATATTTGATATAACACTTATATGTTTGCCAACACAGGAGATTTCAAAATACAGGGTGTACATAAAGTCTAGGAACAGTTTCAATTATTTATTGCACAGAAACCAAACACTGTGCAGATATCACACATGTCATTTCGAAGAGAAACACTGAAAGTTTTTTTCCCCCTATGTTTAGAACCAAGTACGGTAAGAAGCCAACAACAAGAAAGGCCATGTACCACAGCCACAACAAATTCGTTATGACAGGTAGCTTGTGCCTGGCGAAGAGAAGCGGACATTCTAGTGTGAGTGCAGTGAATGTGGAGCACTTACGAGAGATATTCATAAGGAGTACAAAGAAATCGGCGCATCGTGCATCCTGTGAACTGTAAATGACTCCAATGACAGTGTGGAAAGTCCTGCTACAGAAGCTGCCTATGAAACCATTAAAATTGGAGCTAACGCAGAAGCTCAATGGCAACGACAAAGACAAGCATTCTGAGATTTGTTCACAGTTGTAACAAGTGAATGGGGTGGGTATGGCATTGTTGAACACTTCATTTTTAGCAACCAAGTAACTTTTCACAGTACTGTGAAAGTGAACAGGCACAACTGTCGAATCTACGGTATGAAGCATCCACACAAATGCACTGAATTTGAGCGTATTCCCCAAACACAGGTGCCAATGCAAAGGAAAAGGTAATGTGGGTTAGAGGGCAGAAGGAAGAAGTAGTAAACCAGTTCATTCAGAAACTCGGATATATTAAGTGGGACTGTATATATAACTGTCAAGTGGGAATAAATAAAACTGAAACTGCTTTTAAGAGCGTCATTAAAAATTATTTAGATTTGTGGTATTCTTGTTCTCCTCTTATAAAAATCAATCTTAAAAGGCAACCTATAAAAAAAACATTAAGTGGTACACAGATAAACTTACCAATATGAGGGAAAATATGTTATCATTGTACCACATGTATAAAAATTCTCATAAAGATGGAACGGAGCAGAAAGATGATTTGTACAAAGCATATCTTGAATGTAAGAGAACCTACAGAACTAAGCTTAGAATGGCAAAAAGAACAGCATACAAAAGATACATTGAAGGGGCTCCTAATAAGTGCAAAGCTGCATGGAATGCTGTTGCACAAGAGCATTGCAGGAATGATGAACATCGCATAGCTCTTGACCCGGATAAAGTTAATCATTTTTTCATGGACTCTGTAAGTTATATTAGGAACAAAATTGAAACAACAACCACCAATGCAAGTGATCTACTTAAGCAACAACAACCTGCAAACAATACATTTACATGGAGGACAATCGCACCCACTGAGATTACAAAGGTAGTGGCAAAGTTCTCAAACTCCCAAGGGCATGGACTGCTCTTGGTTGTCCAATTACATAATTAAAAAAACAGTGCATATAATTAGTGAACCATTGGCCTTTCTGTTTAATAAGTGTCGAAAGTTTGGAGTCTATCCTACAACTCTAAAAATATCAAAAGTTATCCCAGTGTATAAAAAAGGGGACAAACATGATCTCAAAATTACCGATCAGTTTCAATAGTTCCCATTTTCTTGAAAATACTTGAATCTCTTATTTATAACCAACTGAACCACTACTTTGAGTCGCATAACTTACTCTCTAATAGTCAATTTGGCTTCCGCAAGGGAAAAAATACCACCACTGCTGTTCTTTCAATTGTAAATGAAGTAATAACAACCTTTGGGAATAAAAATAAAGCCTCACTTCATTTATGTGATTAAAGTAAGGTATTAGACTGGATTTCTCATGATATCTTAATTGCTAAACTCAAATTCTATGGCATACAAGATTCTGCATTGGCAGTAATTGAATCATACCTAAAAATTGGAAGCAGTTTGCCTATGTCAGAAACATTCACAGTTGCTAGAAGTTAAGACAGGAGTCCCACACGGTTCTGTCCTTAGGCCCTTCTTTTTTATAATTGCAGTCAATGATTTACCTCATTGTATCCCCACTTTTGTTATTTGGTTATGCTGATGCCACAACTTTGCTTGCTCAGCACGAGAACATATCAGTTCTGCAAGATATGATGCAAGATGACATGGAAGCAGCACTAAATTGGTTCTCACCAAATACACTGTTTTGCAATCCTTATAAAAACCAACAGATTACACTGGGATTGTCAAAAGAGGTATAGGTGAAAGCAGTTAAAATTCTAGGAATTCACGTAGACTTTAAGTTAATGTGGGAAACACACATCAAGCACACCTGCGCAAAATTGTCTCGAGTTACGTATTTAATGTGGAAACTGAGGAGCCTGGTGACAAAAGAATATTTATGAGTTATTTATTTTGGACTCTTTCAGTCACAGATAGAGTATGGACTGCTGATATGGGGACTCTCTCTTCACATCACTGAAGTTCTAAAAATTCAGAAGAAAGTGATAAGGCCAATGAGCAATTCTGGTAGACCAGAGCACTGCCGACCACTGCTCATTCAGCTGAAAATATTAACCGTTATTAATTTTTATATATACGCCTCAGAATTGTATGCAAAAAACAATATAGCAGATTTTGAAGTGGGGGAAAACATGCACCACCATAATACCAGAGGCAAAACAAAATTAGACATACCTAGGCACAGGCTGACAAGAACAGGGAATTCCCATCGAATCAATAGTCTAAAAATATTTAATAAACTTCATTTTCTTCTCGGTCGGATCACATAAGTAGCTTCAAGAGCAAGCTACTAAATTGGTTACTAATTAATCCTTTCTACAATGTAACAGAATTTATGAATATAAAATCAATCAACATTAATTTTTAAGGATTTCATTATGTGATGTCACTGAATGTATTTATCTCATGTTATGGTGTATGTTATCATCTAAGGGCACTATTTGCAAAGCTCATTTAGCTTTAAGGTACTATTCAAGGAAAATGTTATATGATATCCATTTAAATTGCCTATTCCACCTCAGGTGGTCAATGGTGAACAAAGAATCTGAATCTGTACTGCAAAGGTAAATGTTTTTTGTGTCTCGTCACGTCAAAAATTGTATGGGCCATTCTTCTTCGCCAAGAGCACTGTCACTGGAAATTCCTACTTGTACATGTTACAGCAATGGCTGATGCCTCAAATGAGATTGGACTCTCTGTTCATTTTTCAGCACGATGGGGCTCCACCCTGTAAGGGGTCCGCAGGCCCTTACTACTAAGTTTGCATCGGCACAGGTCGACAGGGCAACTATCGATTAGTGTGTCGTGTTGCGAGTGCGAGAGTAGAGTTGAGTCAGTGCTGTGTGGTCCCTTTCTTTTTGAAATGCAGTATGTATGGCATCTGTACAATGTTTAGTTTTTGTGCAATAAATAATTGAAAGTGTTCCTTGATTTTATGTACACCCTGTACTAGAACATACACTGTATGGCAGCACATTCAGGATAAGAGAATCAGGTGTAAATAATGGTATACAACTGCAAAGAACACAATCTCAAAGAAATAAGTATTATGTTGTGGAAATAATGTCTGTCTGTCTGTCTAACAAACAGTAAGCAGAGACAGGAAAAATCCATTTTATTTTATGGTCAATTTCAGAGTTATTTTTGCCTATTTGTTGCTGTTTTCTGTCAACTCTGGTATTACTTTCTGCCAATTTTGATGGTATTTTTGAGGAGTTTGGTATCACTTTCCAATAGCTTATTTTTGAAGTATCAAATGGCTTATATCACTGTTCCAGCACTATGAAAACGAAAATATACCTCTTAACTACATTACATATGGCATCACAGAAGAAAAAGGAAATCATTTATATGAAACCCATTAAATGTGATCAATTAAAGAAACCATACACTGTCAAAAGGTTTCCAAATTGAAGTACTATTATAGCTTCAATGGTTTCTTTGAAACCTTTTACCACCAATTGATCAGTACTTCACAACAATGCAAAAATAGCAGCGTAAAGTGTAAATTTTTAACATGGGCAAGGAGAAGGCCACAAATGCATTAACCAATTCAGCTCATATTTGGCAGCCTGCTTCTATACAACATAAAATGAAGATCAGTTTTGAGAACACCATCCCTACAGTTCATGATGTGAATTTGACTCAAAACTGACCAGATCGATATACAATTGAAAATGGAACACTTTTAATCATCATAGGTGGTGTCCAGAAGCAAACTTTTTTCCTAGGGATTTGCGAAAGAAACTATTACAACTGCCACTTATGTACCCGTAAAGTAAATGCTATTCAATGAAAGTACTGCTGATGCAACAATCAAGGCATCTGGCTGGGGAGCAGAGAACCTGTGTTCAATTCTGAAATGCATTCTGATGGATTTTTTGTCATCTTTCTTTTCCTTATTGAAATTAGTAACAAAAAGAGGGTTAATATGGCAGTTATTAAGGAATAATAACAAGGAGGTAAATAAATTTCTCAAACAACTTGGATTGGTGAAAAATTAAAATTTGAAGCCTCATATGAAAACAAATGTCACGAGGGACCACAGACAGCTTAATATGCTATGCTAGTTTACAATGAGCCGTGGTACAGAACTTTATTTGGAGGTTTCAAAACTGCAATGTACATCTGGAAATCCAGCAGGAATTTCACAACTATCCACATTCCACAACAATTCATAGCATAATTCATGATCAATTTTCAGCACCAATTTTTAGGTGATGTTGTATGCGTGGTATGCATTAAAATTACACTGGAGATCCAAAGAAACTGGTGCACCTGCCTAATATCATGTAGGGCCCACAAGCACGCAGAAGTGCTGCAACATGGCATAGCATGGACTTGACTGATGTCTGAAATAGTGCTAGAGGGAACTGACACCATGAATCCTGCAGGGCTGTCCATAAATCAGTAAGAACACAAGGGTGTGGAGACATCATCTGAACAGCACATTGCAAGGCATCCCAGATACACTCAATAATGTTCATGTCTGGTGAGTTTGGTGACCAGTGAAGTGTTTAAACTCAGAAGAATGTTTCTGGAGCCACTCTGTAGAAATTCTGTATGTGTGGGGTGTCACATTGTCCTGCTGGAATTGCCCAAGTTCTTCAGAATGCACAATGGCCGTGAATGGATACAGGTAATCTAGAAAGGATAGTTACATAAGTGTTACCTATCAAAGTCATATATAAACGTATCATGGGTCCTGTATCAGTCCAACTGCACACATCCCACACCATTACAGAGCCCCCACCAGCTTGAACAAGTCCCCTGCTGACAAGCAGTGTCCATGGACTCATGAGGCCAGTTCCATACCCATACACACCTATACATTTGATACAATTTGAAATGAGACTCATCCGACCAGGCAACATGTTTCCAGTCATCAACAGTCCAATGTCGGTGTTGACGGATCCAGACGAGGCATAAAGCTTTGTGTCATGCAGTCATCAAGGGTACACGAGTGGGCCTCAGCTCCAAAAGTCCATATTGATGATGTATCGTTGAATGATTTGCATGCTGATACTTGTTGATAGCCCAGTACTGAAATGTATGGCAATCTGGGGAAAGGTTGCACTTCTGTCACATTGAACAATTCTCTTCAGTCGTCATTGGTCATTTTCTTGCAGAATCTTTTTCCAGCCACAGTGATGTCAGAGATCTGACGTTTTACCAGATTCCTGATATTCAAGGTACACTTGTGGAATGGTCAAATGGAAAAACCTCGCTTCATCACTACCTCAGAGATACTGTGTCCCATCGCTCATGCACCGACTATAGCAACACGTTCCAACTCATTTAAATCTTGATAATCTGCCATTGCAGCAGCAGTAACCGAGCTAACAACTGTGGCAGACACTTGTTATCTTATACAGGCATTGATGACCGCAGTGCCATATTCTGTCTGTTTACATCTCTCTGTATTTTAATACACATTCCTATACCAGTTTCCTTGGCACTTCAGTGTAACTCCCAAAAACGAAATATTTTTAAATGTAACCCAAGTCAGTTTTCTGCCAAATCTTCAGAATGAATGATGTAGTTGTGCGAAAGGTGCTTTCATTATATGTTCTTGGTGCCACAAGCATATTTGCTTCAAATGTTTATATGACAAGTACCACCCATGTAGATGTTCAAAGGTAAGTGAAGACATGTAACAGTGAGTGAAAGAGCCTTTGTAGGGCAACCAGGATTAAAATTATAATTCTTTCTAATCCAAGTCATTAAAGAAATTTATTTCCCTACCTTGTTATTATTTTTCACTGATTACCTTTTGACTTTCCTATTCCTACTAGATTCAATACAGCAAAAATACTAATGAAAAAACTGCAGAATGCATTTGGAAATTAAACATATGTTCTCTTCTCCTCAGCCACATGCCTTGATCGCTACATCAGTGGCAGTTCTTTTGAACAGTGTTTACCATAGGCATACTCAGTTTCTTTCTTCAATTGTACGAAAATGGGCATATGCAGCATCCCCCACACATATGATGAAAACACCCGATTTTCAATTACCTACTGATTTCGTCAAATTTGAATCAATCGCATGTCATGAACTTCTGGAGTGGTTTCCTCAAATATAAGGATGGGGCAGCTTCTTGAGCCCAAATATCTCAGTCCTCTGTTTTAGGTTTATACAAGCACCCTGCCAAATATGACTCAAATTGGTTGGCCATTCCGAGACCTTCCCCTTGTGAGGACCAAATGTCGTCAGCACAACACCAGACACCTGACAATGTCCACATATCCTGCTTGCATGGGAAGTTGCTTCCCATCAAATTATAAAGGTATTGCTACCCCTTCAGAATATTTCACAACTGTGACCTGCCATCCTATGCACACACAAACTATTTGCTGTGTCAGCATGAACATAATTCATCATCATCACACTAGAAATAAGAGCCCAGGACTGTGAATAAGACTAAATATACAGATCTGTCACCATAAGAGTTGTTAGCCTAATATGCAGGTGCAACATAGTGCCTTTCTCGGCTTTCTTCACCTCGCCCTGAAGCATTCGTTCCATTCATATGTAACAAAAGCTGGCTGGTTTTAGCATCTAAACTTTGTATTCCTCATAATAATGAAGCAGTCTTCAATTGTAAATTGGAATATAGGTACTGTTTCATCCACTGACATCAGAGTTCTCAATATTTTTGCGTAACAAACTGTACCAACAATGAGACAGTTTGGTGAGATCTGTAAAGTGGAGCATCAGTTAAATAGGATTTTTTTGCAGGACACAAACAAAACATGAAATATAGCACATAGCACTTTAGCTAGCACGTAAATCAAATTTGCACCCAATTGATCAGGTTCTCGCCACCGTACACAGCAGCGAACAGAGGGTGTCATGCTAACTGAAAGTACGAAGATTGCCTGGAAAATAATGTACCACATATTTTCTCAATCAGCAAAAATTGTATGAATGTGACAGTTAAGATATACATTATTTGAAGTTTCCAAATTGCACACACAAATATCCCATTTATTCTGACAGGTATCATACCTATAGCAATGTTTTGAAATGGTGTCTCTATATGATGTAAGCTACAAGCAGCATGTCGTCATTGAACTGCTCACAGCAAAGAATAGAACCTTCGAGAATATTCCCAATTGTTTGCATCCTGTTTACGGAGCATCTGTAATAGACAGAAGTTCTGTTAGTCACTGGGCAAAGAGAGTGAGGCCATTACGAGACATTGGTTCGGCAGAGCTCCAAGATTTGCTTCATTCAGGGAGCCCATTTGTGGCTTTCAAACTTGACCAGGCACAGCTTGCTGATGTGCTCATTCACAAAGACCAATGCAGAACAACTTGGCACTTGGCAATGAAGCTGTCACTCAGGAAGGAAAGTGTGGATGCAATTGTCCATAGTCTTAATTACTCAGAAGTTTGTGCACAATGAGTTACGCACTATCTCATGAGGAAACTAAATCTTCTCACTCTTTGATGTGATGCCTAGACACAGTACCAATATTTCTGAAGCAGATGTGAACACATTAACCAAACCCAAAAGGGGCTTCCAATGATTTTGTCACCATAATAGCCCAGGTGATTGACTGATTCTATATGATAACACAAGTTTGAGGACTTCAGAACCATCATTAAACAGGGTTGGACAGTATCATCTCATCCATCATACAGCCCTGACCTAGCGCACCTCCAACTTCCATTTGCTCGTCTCATTAAAGCATCACATTTGTAGATGACATTTTGAGGATGACAAAGATGTGATTCTTACAGTGGAGAAATGGCTTCAATACCAGAACAAGGAGTGGCACTGACAGGGTACACACACCCTTGTGTTTTGATGGAGGAAGGCCATAGAACAGGGCAGCAATTGTGTGGAAGTATAGGGAATGTAGAATAAGCAACATTCTTTCTTTTGTATATTTATCGTTGTGTTCAATAAATAATTACTGAAGGAAAACAAATGTAGTGCCTCACTTTTTGGGTAACCCTCACATTTATTTTAATAGTTATTCCATATTATTTTTACTACTTTGTGAATGAAGCTTGTGGTCAAAGCACGAATTGTTGGTAGTGAAATTTAACAGTGAAAAAGAGAGGGATGGCTGTACTGAGCTGAGAAGACACATTACATTTCAATGATCTGTCACCCTGATGCTACTCATAAACATTTACCTCAAGTCAGTTACCTTCTTGTAGTTTCTCCATGTTAACAAACCTGCTATGCACTGCCACCATGTCTTGTCATGTGACTTTGTTTCCATTTGCAGAGGATTGAGGGCTGTAAGACAGCTCTCCAGTCTTCAAGCCACAAAATAACATAACTGCCTTTTAAACAACTCTTTTGTATTTTGTTACTCTTATGTGACATTCATATACATTGAGTAAACAGATCTCATTAACGAGAACAACATTTTCAAATTGAATCTCATAACACCACAGAAGAGAGTGACATTGCTCCTTAGCCTTGTTAAGCTTATTCTGGGTGTTGATATTGCAGACAGTGCCTCTTCCTCTCTGCCTTCCAAAACACTGCCAAGCCACAACCCCAATAAGTAAATAACCCCTTCGCAGCAGGAGAAGATGTTCCATATCTGTCACACTTTGATGATGTCCTAAGCCGACAATTCTTTCGTCATTTCTGAAAATATTACACAGTGGGGAGTTCTTTATATATTAACTAGCTAAATAATATTTTTAAATGAACATCTTTATCTCATCATGAGGAAGAGATTTGACATGTTTTTATAGACAAATAACATGTCTTGCTGAAGTTGGCTGGGATCTATGTTATGCTAAAAGATACCAGATGCCATGTTAATTTACATGTTCACAAAACTTAAGCATCACATTCAGTGTTTTTCATATTTATACTTTTGTAATTTGAAAATATATATAACTTCATGGCAGATTAAAACTGTGTGCCCGACCGAGACTCGAACTCGGGACCTTTGCCTTTCGCAGGCAAGTGCTCTACCATCTGAGCTACTGAAGCACGAGATACTGGCAGAAGTAAAGCTATGAGTACTGGGCGTGAGTCATGCTTCGGTAGCTCAGATGGTAGAGCACATGCCCGCGAAAGTCAAAGGTCCCGAGTTCGAGTCTCGGTCGGGCACACAGTTTTAATCTGTCAGGAAGTTTCAAATCAGTGCACACTCTGCTGCAGAGTGAATATCTCATTCTGAAAATATATAGTTTAAACGATGCACCATATTAAAGTCTTGCAAACACCCATTTTTACACAATAGTTGTGTAAAAGGCTCAGGAAATGTCACATCCGTGGCTAAAACTGTTATTGGAAAGTAGTTTGTTTGCAAGGTGCTACTCCAGTCTCTGTAAGCAAGAAATTACTATTACTTCATTTTACAAATGGGCTCCCATTCAGTCTGTCGCCTTACTGCTGATACAACAATGGGCCAGTTCATGATGGACTAGGATAAATCATCACTGTAAAGACCTACTTACCAACCAAATAATGCCACAGGATCACTTGACTTTAGACACTGACTGCTATCAGAGCTGAAGAACATCTCTCTCTTATGTTCCAAACCGCCACCTATAGCAAACACTAAATGGCTCAGTTTCTTTACCTTGGCATTTTCCCTTCTGCTCCAAGATGGTTTTGGAACTACCTTCTGTTGTCCTGACAAATCTCACAATGTAATCCCTATGAGCAAATAAACTGATACAGTTTCCTTTTCCCAACATGACTATGTATATTAATTACAAGTCCACATCACTATCCAATCCTGACAACACCCCCAAGTGGGGGTAAGAACTGGCATCTGAAGTGAGATGCCAAATTTGACCCACTTTCAGCTTTGAGGTGCCCCATACAAATTACTAAGCCGTGAACAGATGTAAGAATCCATCATGCAGGACAGTACGGCTCCATGCTGCGGTGCAACAGACAGGTGCTTACTTAGCACAGTCAGCCCAAGCTGCCCACCACAGTCCACCCAGGCCTAACGCCGCGCTGCCATCACTGCCATTAGGCAAGGAAATTCAACCTCGTCTGCCTCCTCTATCGTGGTCACACGAGGCCACATCATGATTATGATGTCCCGATGCCACCTCGACACCGGGCATCGCCACTGCATTGCTGCCCAATCAATTGTCAATGAACAATTTAATTGTAACAATCAAAATAATCAATTTCTGACAATATACTGTAATTTTATAGCTAAAAAATCCATTCACCAAGCAACGGTTGGTGTCTTCCTTTATCATCCCATCTGTTAAGTCTCCCCTGACCTTGCATTCTGGGTGACTTTTCAGAACCCCACCCCTTTCCCTAGACGTCTCAAGTTCCCTTCCCTTCACCCCTCTCCCTACCTGTTCAATCTTTATGCTAAAAGGAGGGGCCACTGGCTTCAAAAGCTTGCATAAGTAAAACCTTCCTCCTGCCATCACTTGGTGACTGGATTTTTTTATCTATCCAATTACTTCATACTAAATGTGCAAGCTTCACTTGTAGGGGGAAATGCCTCTGGACCAATGCTGCCACTGACATCATCGAGGTCTGTGATAAATTTTGTGTGTGTGTGTGTGTGTGTGTGTGTGTGTGTGTGTGTGTGTGTGTGTGTGTGTGTGGTTTAAAGCAATTTCCCTCAACCACGTCACAGAGGCAACTAGAGATGGATCCAACATATTGCAAACATGGGTGGAGCAACTCCGTGTGAAAAATGATGATCTGCAAAGGCACCTTAGTGAGGCATTAGTAAATGTGATGCTGCGAAACAGCACTGTGCCTGGAGCTAGCCTAACTTCCCTATTTCTGTGTTCCCATAGGCGGTTCTAAACTAGGTGTAAACGTTGACACAGTAGTACAAAATGTAATGGATACAGGGAAACTGTCCCCATCGACTGACGAAAAGTTTATAGGAGTACCAGCACGAAATTGCAAGGAGTGGCTCATGCTTATGTAGATTCAAGGAAGGGTTGATAAATACAAAGGCATTTGACATCCTTGCAGAATACGTTGAGGATATGTACACAGATAAATACAGTCAGCTACTATAAGGACAATCTTTCCATCAAATATCAAAATTCTGGAGAGGATTTCGAGTGATTTTCTGACCGAATAAGAGTTGTGTGTTGTCGTACATATGTACTAACAGAAAGTAATGAAAGGAATGAGATACCACTCAGGAAATCAGACACTTGCTTGCAGATTCACTCATTCGCAGGATTGACCCCACAGGTACGTGACAAGGTGAAGTACACCGAGTACACTAAGTTAGGCTACACAACTCACAAAGGAGGTGCAACAATTCGTCTAATCATCCACCGGGATAAAGCCCACTTGATGTGCATTCGTTGCCGAAGTGTGCTACACTCGTTGCAAATGACAAAAAGTTACACGGCTCCTTAGTGTTTGGCACCAGCATGTGCTTGTTTTACAAAAATCAGACACGAGAGAGAAAACTGTCCATCTCTACAGCACTGGTCAGCTAACCAAGTAGGTCAACGAGGTGCTCGAAGGAATGTGAATACGCGAAATGTGAATGGGAGCAGTTCTGCTCAAGTTTGCAAGATAAATGAACAGCAGAACTTCTACCTTCCTCATCAATACAGGCATACAAATAAATGTTTTGTTTGTTAGATATACTCACTGTCAACTGTACCCCACTCTAGCTGACTTTGCAACTTCATCTGAAGAAAAGAAACAACTTCTGTCAAACTTCTTAATGTACCACTAGATTCCTACATATGATACCAAGCCAATAGCCTGGAAACCATATTGCATGTCTTATCACTTGCAGCCTGCAGTAGAAAAAATGCCTCAGATTTACTAAAAGCTGGAGTAATTAAACCTTCTTTCAGTTCCTGGTTGTCACAGACAGGGTGTACATAAAGTCCGGGAACACTTTCAGTCATTATTTATTGCAAAAGAACTAAACATTGTACAGGTCTCATACATATTGCACTTTGAAGAGAGACTGTGAAAGTTTTTGTTTTTTACAAACATTTGATATGCGAACCATGAGAGACCCAGCACATGTCAGTATGGTAATTGATACCTTGCCATACGCATCCTAGCATGGCATTGTCGACTGTGGCAGTCGCTTCCCGTATTCTCTTCCGGACTTCTGCTGTATCACGTGGTAGAGGTGGTACATACATCAGATCTTTAATGTATTCCCACAGAAAAGACTCACATAGAGTGAGGTCTGGTGATCAGGAAGGCCATTTCATGAAACAGCTGTCCCCTTTTGTAGCACGGCCAATCCACCAATGCAGTAGCTCCGTGTTTAGGTACCCACAAACTTCAAGATGGAAATGGGGTGGAGCCCCATTCTGCTGAAACATGTCCAAGTAGGAATACCCAGTGACAGTGCTTTCGACAAAGAAGAATGGCCTGTACAGTTTTCGACGTGACAAGGCACAAAAAATATTTACCTTTGGGGAATCACGCTCAAATTCAATGCATTTGTGTGGATGCTTTGAATCCCATATTCGACATTTATGCCTGTTCACTTTCCCATTTGTCAAACTACAACATACCTCAACTCACCATGTTTGTGACTAGCACCAACTATCGGCAAATTACCAAAATACGCTGTGGCAGTTGTAATGCTGTAAATATAACACGTCCATTAATCTGTATATTTTAAATTTTTTGTTCCGTAATAATTTTGAAAAATTAAGTAAATACTATAACGAGAGTAAGCTTTTGTTAAGTGTAGTTTATCTGTTAAAAATAACCTCTTTGATGTAGGTGGAATAAATGTATTAAAACATATTTTGTAAATAATTATGTAATATTTCAAGTACAACTGTAATTAATTATGTCAATTTTGTATGTATGTGCTGTCATGCAATTGTAGATGGTTCATACTTAGGGTTTTTGTAAGCAGAAGTGTAAAATGAAAATGTGTAGGGATCATAGGTAGAACGGAACTCCGTTCTGTGGTGGAATGGGAAAGGTGGTGGGGCATGCGAGTGAGAATTGGTGCGCAAGTGACACACACAGTCGGTAGCTGCCCTGCAAGTGGTGAACGTGCTCAGACGTGTTCTACATGATCGGCGCAGTACAGCAATAAATTAATAGCTCAGAAATTTGCCATTTTATCGTCGCCAACAAGAGGAAGATAGAGCTATGTACATCAAGAGCTGTACCTGTGCAATGTTACTACGCAGCACCGCCTCACGCCACCTTCGACATCAGTAACAGGCAAAGTACTTTACTTAGAAGTGTATCACAGTATGAACCATCCTTCTTCAATCAGTGGAATATAAGTGTTAAATGTACCTTTGTGTTTAACCATAATTTTCCAGTTTCATTTACCTCAGTGGGGTCCTTACCTAAATGAATTTATTCCGAGTATTCTGATGTTTATTGAAGCTTGAATAATAGTAAATTACTGGCAATAGTATTGTTTTGGTAGTATATTCTGAAAATCATTGTTAAATACTAAAGTTTGCACATATCGGTTTAAGAACCACCGCTTTGCGTGACCATGAGGATAAGTTCTCAATAGCATTTTTGAAAGTAAGATAACATAATTGTTTAACTGCAACAATCTTAACAGTATTTGTTCGTGTTGCTTCTCCATGTCAAAGAAAGCCAGACAAATATCTGTGTTAGTTAAATGTTAACAAATAAAAGTCCTAAAGAAATGAAATTTAGTCGTGTTAAATAATAGTTTTGGTCATATGAACAATAGCTATAAGTTTAATATTTTTTTATATCCTTGTTGAAACATGTGTGTGTTTTCTTTAAATAATTACTGAAGTATAGTGGTAAATTCCACAAGTAACAGAAAGTGGGATTAATAGTACTTACTGCCAAATGACCCAAGTAAATGGAAATTAAGTGGTTGTGTTTCAGTTACATAGTAAGTGAAAGCAGTTATTTATTCAGTGTCGAAAATTGACTTCATCTTTTTGTGTGGACACTGTGCCCGATTTGGGCTGGCGGCCGTTTTATTAAGCGAAACAGTTTATTGTTATAACAGGCTTTGTCTGATAAAAGGTTTCCAAAAGTAATTATTCTCACTGCTTTTCCCACAAACTGTATGATTCAGAGAAAAATAGTTCGATAATTTAGCATTAGGTTGAACACGGTTAAAATCAGTCTCTGAGAGTCGATGGTTTGGAGTGTGCCTGTCACTACTTACTACACAGTTCTGACACTCCGAATCGCGGATCTTCCATCTTTACAGTGGTAGAACCTAAACGTTCTGGTACCGTATTGACGAGAACGCGAAAGAACCGTTGCACGGTACACATGAAAAAAGAACTTTCAGGGTTTCTCTTCAAAATGACATACGTATGATATCTGTACAATGTTTTGTTCTTGTGCAGGGTGTATACACGGACAAGGAAAAAAAATTCCCGCATTTTTCACGGATAAAAATACACTTTCTCCCAGGTGAAAACAAGCTTTCTCCATGTTAAGTGACAGTATATTTTCCCTTATCAATCCTTTGAATGGTTATGGTTTTATACATGGGCATAGAATATCCTGGCACAATAGAAAACGAAACTCAGGGAAAAAGACAAGATTTGGAAATATCTTTCATGTGCAGCAACATGCATGCTGCGTATTTTCGTATTACAAAAGTATAAATTGGAATTCCACCAAACACTACATGTTACTTTCCAAATCACTGAAATCAAGATTGTGATGCGCATTTGTAAGCCATAGCTCATGTCACGTGATCTCGCCAGCCGATATTCAGAGCATAGGACACGAGATGTAGTCAGCCAGCAGCAACATCACTGTTAAGTAGCACGAACACACAAACAGGGAAAGTTAATAGTTTAAATTAATATATATGGTGTTGCTACAAGAAAAGCAAAGCTGTCACATATAATATTGGTCTCTAAGGTTAATATGCTGCAAGAGAAGTTAAGCTTTCGCATATAATGTTGATCTTTTTTGTGTGTGTTGCACTTTGAGATACATCACACAAATGTGCCAGTAAAATTTACAATAATGAGATAAATGTCTGATCTTCAGGGTTCCAAATTCTTCTAAATGACTCATCATCAAAGAGTTGATTTTTAAATGAGTCAAACGCTCTTTAATTTAATAAATTCATGGCACATTCTTGCACATAGTTCAACTTACATAGAAGGATATTTACTTTGAAAGTAATGCTTTTGAAACCACTAGTCGCCATATTTTCCCGCGACCTGTCAGAAATAGGTTTGTTTCAGCAGTTGCCAGGCAGCGCAAATAACAGGCGACACAGCTATCATAACATAGGAAGCCCGTATGTGGGTACGTGTTAAACACTGAAAGATCATACATTAGGTCATAAAAGAAACAAGACATTAGAAGACACTCCATGAGCATCGGAATTTCGTGAACCATATTAAAATGTGCACATTTAAAGTGCACACTCATATGTCCAGATTTCCAATGAAGTAGACCTCAACCTGATATTAAGCTTTTCAGTGTGGCTTTCACGATGTAAATTTTCTTGGAGCACCAGTATTGTATTATACAATATTTGGTTCTTAATTATGGCATAATGCCATGTGCTAGGGGAAAAAAAAACACATGCACGTCAAATGCAGCGAACAGTTGAAACCAGCCAGCACTGTGGAATTAAACATTTCGTTTCAAATACATTGACTGCCACTGCAGAAAAGGTTAATAAAAGCCAAATTTCTTTAGCAAACAGACAAAAATAACTTCATTGTTCCACAAGGCGATTAATGCTTGACTGTCAGAAAGATAGAAATAAAATAAAATCTGAAACTAATGCCATATTTTAGCCTTCCATAATTATGTGAATGTATTTTAATTCACTTGATAGCTCCTGGCCACAGACATCCGTTTTGTTTCGATTTGACGTGAGAGTACATGAAGGCGAAACAGCAAAATCACTAAATGTAGACACGGATCACGTGGAGACTACCCACTACAACTCTACTCTGACTGCTCTGCACATCAGCCCCAGATCTACGATATTTGCGTACCGGATCAATACTAAAAAAATCGAATTTTCAAAAATATGTTCATCTTGTAGCGCACATCTTTCTGGAAAGTCTGAAGCATAAAACATGTGTGTTCGAGGAAATGTAAGGCATATTATTTGGTCTTAAGTACGCCAAAGTGCTGTGCCATGCCTCTTGACAAATCACTCTTCTAACGCATATCATTGTAGTTCTCTCTGTGGAATTGAAACGTGTATATTTTGTAATGGATGCCATCAAACTATATTCCGGACAGTGGAAATTGAAATGTCCTGTGGGGCCTCGCCTGTTCCCAGTCAACCAGTTTGACAGCCTGCCCCTTTTCAAAAAACAAAATCTCACAATTAATAGCGGATGGGATTTTTTGTAATCAGGAGAACAAGAACTCTTCAGAAAATCTGAACTATTTGTTGCCTATTGGCTAATAACTTGCTGTTTTGTGTGACATAAAATTAAATATAGGATACATAAGACCAATAAAGGCAAGAGATAATCAAGAAGTTATGCATTTCTTCAATCCTTAGCTCCTAGCATTTTTTTCTCTCTAATCTCACTACAGCTTTACATGGTGTGCTTTCCTTTCTGGGAAAGGATCTACGGTATTACCTCATCAAAGTTTATGAAACGTTTTGCTACATGAAAAATCAAAATGTCATTATCTAATACTGAAAAAGCTGTTAACAGAAATAATACCCAAGACTGGTGTGGTTTCTCGATCTGATTACATCTATTTTGTCGCTGTCCGCTAGATAAAACAAAATAGGCCTTTCTAATATGTCAGCAGTTTTGTAACACACACCAAATAAACAAGACTGTTTTGGCATCAATGGCCATTTTTATAACACTACAGAATATAATTCATGAAGTACCAATATCAAATGCCTATGAGGCCTACCACAAACAAAAAAAACTTAATGTTAGGAAATAGTTTCACTTTCATTCATATGCACCAGTTTCTCAAGCATGAGACCGAAAAGTAGTATTACGAAATTTTTATAAAAATTTGGGATCGTCTTATTCTCCCATAATTTGTCCCCGTTTCTTCTCTTTCCTCGTTCCACAAACAATCTTGTTACCACCAATTCTGTAGCTATTCGTGCCATTGTCAAAATTTGTTCCCTGATTAACTTCACTAACCCTGCCAGAATGACACGTTAGGTTATCCCGCAATTATTTTCCGGTTAGGCGTTTTATGTTTTTGTGCAACACGTTTTCCATGTTACTTCCAGAATAGAACTTAAGTGGCTGCTAGACGAGAACTGTGCTACTGGTCCTTACTAGTGTAGCGATATGGCCAAAAATTTTCTGTCAAAATTTCATTTCCTTTGATACACAGAGAAGATAATACATAATCTTTCTCACCTGTTATTCCTGACAGTTGTTTATTTCCACTCTGGTAGTCTGAATCTATGGATTTCGCTAGTAATTATAACAACACTGATCTTTCACAAACCCAATCAACCACATAATCAGACAGCAATTGGCATCCATCCGTTTGGCTTTAGTCCGCTCAGATCGTATAGCCCTGTCCCATCTACGGGAAGTTTATTTCTGGATGCGATGAGACATCACATACACTATGCATGCATTCAAAAATCTACTTATGATTCAGTCAGAAATCAACTTAAAATGTGTTCAAAAATGTTCAAAATCCAATAGGGATGCGTTTCAAAATCATATGAATAATCAATAGACAAACATGCGCTGCATGCTAGGCACTTTGTGATACAAGTTTTTTTCCTCAAGAATATGAATTTGGCGCCCCCTTTTCCCGGTAGCATCTAGCTGCTTGATGCGACTGCTTGCACAGCCAACATCCACATTCCTGTAGCCAGAATTAGGAGAATCTACTACTCAAAAGCAACTCAACTGCGCATGCGCATGAGCCCGCTCGTAACTGCTAAAACGAATCTAATGTAAACAGCTGTGACTTTACGCTCATCGGAGGCAATTTGTTGTTATGAAGCATTGCATAGTCTTCCTAAAGCCTTTGACACATTTTGCATTTGGCAGACACTTGCACGAGCACTGTGTGTCGTCGTTGTATATGGCGCATTTCCTTTGCAATTTAAGTAATTTTCGTTCTTTTTCTCTCGTTTATCTTTTATTGTCGAAGTATTATTCTGCAGTAGTGGGGTACAGTAATATCCTTTGTTAGAGTATCGGTTCTTACCACCCAAATTACTAAAAATTAACTGAAAACAATGAAAAATACCTAGAATTCTTAAAAAAACCGGTTGTCCCGGGTCGTATACACCTTGTTTATGTACGCTCGTTACAATGGTAGTCCCCAACAAAACCAGTTACAGAGGAAAAGCTTGCAGCATTTTTTGCAAGAATTGATGATATTTTCAATCATCTTGTCAAATGCAAATTCTTCACCACGCTCCAACTACTATCAGATTCATGTAGCTATTAAAGATGGAGAAAAAGACAGCTTTTGTTGTACCCTGTGGGCATTATGAATATCAAAGAAAGCCCTTCCCTCCCCCCCCCCCCCCCCCCCCCCTCCCCACCAAACACCCGCCTCTCCCCCTCCACAAAATTTTAACATTTTGCTGATTTACTTTTAGGAGGTTTAAAGCCAACACAGTTGTCTTTTCAAATTCAGTGAGAGAACATGCAAAGTAACTAAAAAACATACTAACCCATTTTAGTGATGCTAATATAAATTTGAAATTCAAAAACTGCGATTTTGCACTATCATAATTGCACTATCCAGGCCATATAATTTTAGCAGATGGTCAAGACCAGAACCACAATTAAAAAATGCAGTGAATGATTTTCCAGCATCGAGGAACATTAAAGAATTGCAACTGATTTCTCAGGTTAATAAATTACTATCGCCGTTTTGTGGAGAACTATCCGGTCACCACAAAATGGCTTGCAAAATTACTAACGAAGGGAGTTGCTCCTGTCTGCACAATGGATAGCAGGAGGGCCATGTTAAAACTGAAAGACATTCTTAACAAGTGCACCTGTCTTGGGTTATCGGCATTTTGCTCTACCTTTAATCTTGTTGTGTGATGCTAGCAATGTCTCAGCTGGTTGTATTTTGAGTCAGATACAAAATGGTGAAGGAAAACCAATTGGTTATGCTTCACGTCAGCTGTAGCAGCTGTGCAAAATTACACCACCACACAAAATGAACTTCTGATTCTTGTTTTTGGCACCCATTACTGTCAGTGTTACCTATAGGCATGACAGTTCACAGTAATTGCAGATCGTGTTGCTTTACAGTGCCTTTTGAGTTTAAAGGATCCCAGCAGTGGACTTGATAGATTGGTCTTAAAACTCTGTGAATATGACTACATAACCAGACTTAAGCCTGGAAAGTTAAATCAGAATCCAGGTGCCTTGAGTACAAAAATTAAGATCCTGCAAGTAGATGATGTGCTTACTGAGGAATTAAAGAAGGCACAAGAATCCCGAGACCACTGGCAAGTATATACTGCGACAGAGTCATGAGTGTATACAGACACATCGTTATGGGGAAAGTGCCACAAATAAATTAGGATATTATGTTCAAAATTGTCTTTTTGCACAGAGTGCAAGAACAAAAACCAAATGTACCTCTTCAAACTATATCTGAGGTAGCTGGACCTTTCAAAGTCTTAGCACTCTATATTGCAGGACCATTTCCCTTAACAGTAAAAAGTAACATACATTTTATCTGTCGCTGACCGATTCTCTCATCATCTTATTGTGTGACCCACTGCAGACATGGCCGCTGAGATGGTTGTGAGAGCACTGGTAACTTATTTTGCACTACAATCTAGAAGTCCAGAGGCCATTATAGCAGACTGAGGGACAAACATTATGGCCAATCTTATCACACAGTTTTCTTGACTGTTTAAAATAAAGAAGTTCAGGGCTACGTCATTTCATTCTAAGAGTAATGGCAGGGTTGAACACATTCATAAAACAGTACCTAGAATCTTATCTTATAACATGATTAGCTTCCCCTCAGACTGGGATTGTGTAATACCATATGTGATTTCGTCATACAACACCAGAATACATGAAACCACAGTGTCGATTCCCTTTGAGGTTGTTTATCACCACAAAATCCATTCATGTTTCAAGACTTATAAGCTGTCACCTGAAATGAATTCCAGCAAAGTGAAGTACCTGGCTAAAAGATTAACATTTATTTTGAAGAGAATTCAGCAGAACAATGCAGCTGAACATGGAGACAGCTCCATAGTTGAAAGGATGCTAGGATGCTGATATACCCATTAGGAGATCATGGGATGTTATGACAAACTGCCATGAAATTGAGCAGAACTAAGAAATTTACATGACCATGCACTAGACCATTACAGATTGTTCAGCAAAACAATGCAGCTGAACATGGAGACAGCTCCATAGTTGAAAGGATGCTAGGATGCTGATATACCCATTAGGAGATCATGGGATATTATGACAAACTGCCATGAAATTGGGCAGAACTAAGAAATTTACATGACCCTGCACTAGACCATTACAGATACTGTATTTCACATTGCCTGTCAACGTTGAATTACAAATCAGAAGATTATAGCCCAGTTTGATCGCTTGACCAAGTATAAAGATATATAGCATCTACTGTAGTGGATCCAGCAAATCTCAGAAATATTTAGAAGAGATTTTGGTATAATTTACATTCTGTTACCCCATCAATTTACAGTCTAGGGATTATGCTGTACCCTGTTTACATAGAAAACATCAACCCACTCACATATGTTGTCTGATACCCATATCACCATACTTTTGATAATAAACATTGGTGCAGTATTAATTCGAATTGTTTTTATAAATCAGGAAATATTCCATGTACCTTATTCCCTCAATCTTTGTATTTGGGGATGGTATGTGGAGTAAAACAAATAAATAAATACAAAAAAGTGTAGAGGGGTGTTGTGTGATGGAGGTTTTCAGAATTCGTGCTTGTTGGTTTGGAGGAGGTCATTCTGCTTGAAATAACTGTAAATATTTGTAGAGGTGTTATACCTCAACAGCATCTGAGTGTTGGTCCATAGGTTCAAGCGACTGCCACAGTATATCTCTTTTTTATTTTTAAAACCAGTTTTAATATAATATTTGAGTTTCCTTTAATACCTGTAGTATTTTTAATTTTCTTATTTGCTACAAAGGCTACACTTGTATTTACTTCCACTCTTTTCATCTGTAATAAAACATACGGCCTGATTTTAATTCCATTTGGTCTGGATTTTTTTCAACGCTTCTGATAACCTTTCTACATATTATTTGGTCTTCATTAGCTCCTCTTGCAACTCCACTAACCTAGATCGTGATCCCAGAGCTCTGCAGTTTGTTGTCACTGTTTCAGAAGTTGTAGAAACATTTGTGTTTCTAAGGCCCAAGTGATCAAATGCAGAAGTAGCTGTATGTGCCCTGTGGTCTGAGGATATTGCCCGAGTTTCCTAAGTACAATTTTATATATTCAGCATTACCCATTCTGTATAAGAGTACAACTCTTGATTCTTTAGATACTTTGGAAAGTTGAGGCGAAATTGACGTAAGATAGCACTTATACTGGGCATGCTTTTAGTGATGACATAGCATAACGCTCAAATCTCAACGACTTTTTTTCCATTTATGGACTTCTTTTTTACTTTCTGCTCTGTTGTGGTTAATATAAAATTAGTACCAGACCTAAAATTTTGACAGAGTTAAGTCTCTTCTTGGAAAGTTTTGCGTTGAAATTCAATGCAAGCGAGAAAAAGTTTATTTTCTACCAGTTATAAATTTTCTCTAGATTATTTATTAATGTACCATAAACCTTGTTATAATGTATTTTTTATCTTATCTTGTGTCCTGTCTTACATTTGTAACTTATTTTACATATATACTCCTCTACTTCATTGTGTGCAGTAGTCTGTTACAACATCTTACTTATTGGTAGTAGTAGTTCCTTTTACCCTATTACTAATTGTTTCACCTCTCCATTCATTTGTTATTTCAAAATAACTTCTTTCTTTTATAATCCCATGTTAAGGGTTTCAGAGTCTTACATGCTTACAGATTTGTTTTGTTACATTACTGATTAACAGAAAATTACTTCTGAAATGTTCACTTTCTATACAGAATGATTCATATTTTGTGTACATGGTTTGAGTTACACTAAAACAAACAGAGTAGTGTCAGAAATTTGACCCCATGTTACTTCTACAGTAATTAAAAAAAGGTAGATGAAATATCTCATGTATAAAATTTACTCTGTGAGCTATTAATTGATACTGTTTTTGGAGATAGCAATATTATGTAGATCAAAATATGGAGTGACATATGTACCAGGCACATCAATGCTGCCCCTAATGCATTGTGTGTGTGCTGTGGTGCCAGTGATGAAAATGAAGTAGTGAGGCATGTCATTATTGAGAAATAGCATCTCATATGAAATGGCAGTCAATTAGATACATTGTCATGATGGTTTTTCAGTCTAGTAGGCAACCTGATACGAAAACTATGAATAATTATGCTGGAAAAATCAAAATGGTTATTATACAGGGTGTTACAAAAAGGTACGGCCAAACTTTCAGAAAATATTCCTCACACACAAAGGAAGAAAATATGTTATGTGGACATGTGTCCAGAAACGCTTAATTTCCATGTTAGAGCTCATTTTATTACTTCTCTTCAAATCACATTAATCATGGAATGGAAACACACAGCAACAGAACATACCAGCGTGACTTCAAACACTGTGTTACAGGACATGTTCAAAATGTCCTCCATTAGCGTGAAAGCGAGGCGACACAGAACTGTCTGATATTGCAGTCAATATTTGTTGATAATGTCCGCTCTTGGTACTTATGTGAGTCTGTATTTGGGGTTACAAAATCAAGTCTCTTTAGCAAGCAAGCTTAGATTCAAATTATTACTATCAGCTAGTTGCATTGATCAATGGTTGCCACCTAAGTTGCTCATTAACAGATACTAGGTGCTCAATTCACATTTCAAAATGAATTGATATCGTTGATTGGCATAGCACATATACAATGAATTAATTAATTCCTTCGAATGACACAGGCTTCAGTTAACGCAGCATGATGTTTTGTCTGTTGAAAATTATTTCCTTTAATATTAATGTGGAATACTACATCATCATCATCATCTTTATTGTTATTCTTATTGTCCAGGGATAAGCCATACTTTGTTCACTTCTTGTGATGCTCGGTTCGAAATCGTAGGACACTACAGTTTTTCCTTAACTTGGTTTTTAATAACACAGTTTTTTTTTTAAATATGATTCACTACTATGAATGGACACACTTGTTTTTGGGCATGACGCAGTATGAAACTGACCAACTGAGCTTTATACAAAATGACAATTTCAGGGCCTACCCTCCAAATAAATTTCTTGGCCAACCACTGTCTTATCTGTCCTTTAACTGTTGTTGTTGAGTACTGTCTTCATGTTCTGCCGGTCACCAGGTACTTTTGACGAGTTTAAGCACAGCTTGTGGGTTTTCCTTGAGCGCTATTGATGAGTTAACTTAAGCCATCCTGCTGTCCCCTGACCACTAATTACAAGTATAAATGTGCAACTTCACAGGCAGCTGTGTACTGTTCATGAATTTAAGTGCACAATAGAGCTTTGAACCTATTTTTTAGCAGTTTCTCACAGTTCTGGCTACTACGTTGGTAGTAGTAGTAGTACTGTGTCTACTACGATATTATTTCACTGCATTCAATTTTACTTCATCTTACTGTTCATCAATGTTTGGGATTACGGAAATGTCCGATTCCACCCGTATCTTTGACCAATGACGTCACCAATATGGCGGACACGACCATTCACAATGTCTCCAATATGGCGCCTATGAGGTCATTATGTAAACACGATTACAAAATCCATAAATATAATCAAATTCAAGGGACCAGTGTGGGAAATTGGGGTTTTTTGGGTGGGGACAAACTAAACAGACAGACAGACAGACAGACACACACACACACACACACACACGACAACATAAAACCAATCAAAATTTCCCCAATTCCAATACATTCACAATATTCACAGGAATCTGTCAATTCCCTTCATCTACATAGCTCAACCACAATTACCGATACCACAAAAGAAAAATTGACATCTAGAAAAATTGCAACACTGCGACTACACATACCATCAAAAATGGGAATTGGACACTTCACTTTACCTATATAGGTCAACAGCAGCTCACAATACCAAAACACGTAGCTACGACGAGTCATTGGAATTGGACGCTTCCCTTGATCTATATAACTCAAATACAACTGACAATACCAAAAAAATTGAAATAAAGTACTTCCCCTAAGATACATAAATCAACCACAAGTGCTGATAACAAAACACCAACCACCAACACATGCAGTAAATAACACTGACGCAACAACACACAAATACCCCACCAATCATCATAACATGCAAACAATAGATCCAAAAAAATGGCTACTTACCACAAAAAAGTTCCAGCGCTACATACTAGGTCAGCAACCCCAATCCCCCCCACCTCCGCCAAACAAACAAACAAAAACACATCCAAAACAAACCAGCCCCCCCCCCCTCCCTCAACCTTAACCCAATTAAACTTAGAAGACATATCCATACCAAACAAAAGAAGCCACAAATTAAATTAAATGACTTACCACTCAACAAACAGCAAATGACACCACAATAACATAAACACAACACAAACTTAATTCTTAACTCACTGAAACCAATTTCTGTTCTTCTATAACAGTCATGACCGATAAATGCACACTTCAAGTAGTGATAACCAAATGAACCCAATACACCACATAATACACGGACCATACACACACCACTTGAGGACACCTCCAACTGCAACAAGACGACAGCTACAAACACAACACACTCATAAACTAAACTCCGCACCGTCATGACGTCACACACCACAACATGCTGTTGATCCAAATGTTTTTATCTTCAGCCCTTCTATTGAGGAAGAAATTATGAAGATATGAAGCATGACAGTGGGGATGAGTTATTCGATGTTGATACAAGTGGTAACTCCTCCACAGATTCTGACCATGACAGTCTCGAAGTCATGTACCTCAACAAGTGTAACATGTAGTCTTGTGACAACAAGATGTAATTGATGGTCTGTCCGAGGAAGAAAGGGTGGTGACAAATTTGACTAGAAAAAAAATCATTTTAGTCCACTTAATCATGCATTTGAAGACTTGTCCTTAGGACACAGCAATCAGCCAGGGAATGATCCAAGCTCTCTGTCATTCTTCATGTTATTTTTCAGAGAAGATACTGTACTGACTAATACACAAACAAGAGTTTTGGAGTCCCTTGATGTCTCTTTTACACGTGTGAAGTGCACAGGAGTGAAAGTACGGCATACACTGCATCAGACAGACAAAAATTATAAATGATCCTCTGTTTATGGTATTGAAATATTCATAAATCAATAAATATATTTCATACACTTGGATTTACATTTCTTTGAAGATTTTATTGCACAATTGGGCATAAAACAGATCATTTTCTTTCATTTCATGAACTGATGGTTTTAAAGTTTCCTTGACGTGTATGAGTCTCAGCTTTATCTTTAATAATTGTAGAAGCTGAAGAAATTAATTAAAATTTGTATCACAGCCATGACTTGAACCTTTTTTCAACTTTATTCAATTGACTGTATACATACAAATAGAGCACATTAATAAGAAATGACACATTATATTTAGTTTCAGATTTTCTTTTTAAAAATTTCTCCTTTATTACATTTTTGTTAACTATCTTTTCAGTGTTGGGAGTTCATTTTGGTTTTACATTTAGGATATTTTTCCATGTGTGTGTTTTTGTAATGCTTTCAGTCTTTTTATGAAGTTTTTGAGTTAGCTTTGTTGACTTCTTTCCTCATTGATGATTAATGGCAGCAAATAAACAGTTTTATGTTACTAGTGTAGGTTGGCTCAGTGACAGTGAGCTGCGACATCTCTCCCCCGCCCCCCTGCCCGCACATCTAGTACAGAAAAGGCTGCCCCAGGTACCACATCCCCACTGCACCTCAAGGTGGCACTCTGGAGCCAGTTGACTGTGGCCAACAAAGCTTCCAGCTGCATTTGGACTGTGGCTAACTCCTCCTGCATCCGCACACAACAGACACAGTCCCTATCCATCTAGCTAATATGTGATTTACTATAAGAAACTTAAGGAAATCTACTGCCACACAAGGTTAACAACTACACTCTAGGTGGCAGAAAGGACACTCAAAAATGAAAAAAATAAAAATTTATGGTAGAAGCTAGATCTGGTGCTTATTTTGCTGCTAGGGCTATCAAGTGGATACTACAGGAAAAAACAGTGACCTACAGTATACTGCTAGGGGCTATATAGTGAATGTTATTTATAAATGTTCAAAAGTAACCAGCGGTAAACTACACCTACTGGTTATCCCTCGCATTTACAGTGTAAACAAACGTTTACGTACACGCGAAAATGACCTAAACTATAAAAACGGCTAGATTCAATGTATCGAGTCGAAATGACACAAATAAACGTAAATACTGAGTATTGTACACTGACAGATGCAGGTACAAAACAAAACCTTTAGCAAACAATAAGAATTCAGAATGAAAAGCACAAATACGAGTTCTACTTTACAGAAACCCATAGGCTCACAGTACACGATCACTAATGCCCACAACAAGCTAAGGAAAATAAGCAGACGGCGAGGAGAGTATTAGATTTCTGCTAACTAAATCGTATGTAAAAATGGGTCAGAAGTTTTATTGTAACATTGATTTACTCAGACATTTTAGTGTAACACTAATTTACCACGTATTTTACGTCTACTTAACTGTTAATGCTCACAGGTTGCGCTAGTCAAACGTATGCAAGTGGCGTTAGAGTTCACCGTCAGTCTCACTTTTCCTAATAAAACGTATAAAAACTGCTACCTTCAATGTAACGAGCCTAAATGACACTAATAAGCGTGAATACTAAGCATCCAACACTAACTTAAACTGATTAACCCTCGTATTTATAATGTAAACAAACGTTCACGTACACGCGAAAAATGACCTAATAAAATGTATAAAAACTGCTATGTTCAATGTATCGAGTCTAAATGACACTAATAAACGTAAATACTGAGTATTGTGCACTACTTAATTGATGATCCCGCGCATTTAACAATGTAATTTAAGAATGTAAACAAACGTTTGCGTACACGCGAAGCTGTCCTTCGCTTTTCCTATTCAAACGCAAATAAAAACCGAAACCTTCAATTTATCAAGTCTATTTCACACTAATGCACGCAAATACTATAGAAAATACAGAAAAAACTGTTAATTACATATCTCGTAACACTCACTGAAAAAGACGTAACATTCTGCTGTTGGCCACACGAGCGACAAGATTCACGCTGGTTTTGAATGCATCTGCTGGTTCTGCGATACTGTCACCCTTCGTGTACTGTGTAGTCAGCAGCAACCTCGTGCTGTTGTGGAAATTTGTGTGTAATATTCTCCAGGTAATTTATAAGCGTTTATAAACTGCAAACAAGAATAAGTGAAGAAATGTGTTTCGGAAGTAAATTAACATGGTACTTAATTTCTATCACAGTAACAGTTGAGTTTGATGAGTGTACTAGTTCGCGAATATCTTGTGATGACTCTGCTGTTTGAGGCTGCTGTCTTTTTTATGTTTTAATTTTTAATGGGTACATAAGGATGAGATTTTATTCTGTATTTAATTGTGATCACATCACCTATAGTGTGCTTGGTGACGGTGTGTGAATGTTGTAATTTTTCAGGTTATGTTCGTAACAACTAAATACCTGAGTTGTTAGTGCTTGTTTTTGGCCTGACCGTTAAAATCGCTACGTGTATCTTCGTAAAAGAAACGGCTGAGTGTGTGACGTGCTGTCAGGAGCAGTGTGTCTACGAAGTAATCTCCTCATATACTCCGTGGCTAACGAGAAAAGGCGGACAGTGAAACTCAAAGGTTGTCCATGTTAGTACGGTTATTTTGACTTACTTAGCAGTAATAATGATTGTGATGATAATTTTCTGTGATGTGATGTAGACATAAAGCGGCTCCAAATCTTAGGGCTAACGTAAGCATTTTTTAAAGTGCCCACAGTTACTACATCATTTCATGGTTTGAGTATGTTCGCATGAAAGGAAATGCTGCAATTCTGTTGCATTTTGTTAGTTTTCACTGTGCTTTGATTATTCGTGTCGTTAATATTCGTGTAATCATATGTAAATACCAGTTTGTTGTAGTGTGTGGGTTTTAATGGAGTTCTGTATAAGAGTACTGCAACATCATTTACGAACTGGCGAGATACAAGGTACAGATTAACTATAATCTGCCTAACGTAAAGCATTACATGTCATCAGAACTCAATAGATCATTCATCATATTTACAGTTAGTATGAAGTCGTTTCAGTAAATCAGTTTTGTTAGGAAATGCTAACCAATGTTTAATGTTGATGGTAATAAGAATGAGAACTTCCGCATTGCAAAGTGCAGTCTACAATGCAGGTATTGGTTTCCTTTAATAGCAGGTAAAGATTCTAAAATGATGATGCTTCCTGTAAATTGAGCGTACATCCGTGAATGAATACAGATGAAGTAAGTTTCAAGGTAATGCCTACATTGAAAATGCATATTCACTGATAAACAATCCATATATCCGGATTTTCTTCATGTCCCTATCACACTGAAATTAACACAATGAACCAACTATAGAATGAAATATTTGATGTTATTAAGTAATATCGCTGCAATCTATTGACTGCTGTGATTGTTTGTAGTGCTGAAGTTAATGCATGCACACAAAATTACACATCTTCCATAATTGTCACAACAGGATGGTATCCATGAGCCAGTGTTACAAAGAAGCAGTAGCAAATTTAAATGCTCAGTTTCCATTGCGTGTTATTTTATGATTGTTCTCACTCTTCATGACCTGCAAAATGTGAATGAGTTTATATCAATGAACACACTTTTCCTCAGCCACTTTGCATCTGTTTCCTGTGTAATCACCCATTTACTGCACGCAATATATGAGTGACAATACTGCATTTGAGCTATACCTCATGGTAAAAACAGAAACTGAGCGGGCCAAAAACTTTTCTTATCTGATAGCTTTTTCTTTTCAGACTGTAGAACTGAAGCGATGGACCAGGAGCCAACTAAGTGGATAAAAAAAGATGAAACTGAAGTAGTACAAACTGAGTTACACTTCATAGTAAGTGGCTTACTTGTTTTTCTTAACAGGGTTTCATTAATTTCTGTGTGCAGTGTGATGCGTGAATACGTACAATTGATGTCATACAGCTGGAAACATGAATAATTCGGTTTACTAAACTGATGAACTTTCAGTCTTAAATATGACATTTTGCACAGTGCATTGAAATAAGCCTTGTATTAAACCTCACATAGAATTGAGCAAGAGTTTCAATTTAATGTTTAGTAAACATGCAAAACTTTTTTAATGAACAACCCAATTATACTGATAAACTGGTTGCCATAAAGTGGGTATATTCTGCTCTGATACACTTCTTTTGAATGACAAGCTTAATGTGCAACTTAAGAATGATTATGACTGTAGTGAACCTTAGCAGTGCCATTAAATTTATAAATGGTATGGCTGCAGTTAATGCATTATTGCAGTGTATCGTGGTATGGAATGAGAATTGTAATTTATTTACTGATAATGTAAAATAAATTATTTATAAATAATTTTGAAGTGACACTTGCATGGTTACTAATCTGAGAAGTACATTTTGTTTACTTTGAATATGTGAACAATATGTAAGTAGAAGTCTCAGCAGTAAAGTTAAATTTCAGACAAATATCACATGGAAGCATAAATTGTTACACAGCAGAATGAATTTGTACGTTGGCAGCAAAGTTATGATGAAGCCATGGGGCTACACATTAAATATTGACAGGTTTGTTCATAACCACTTTCTGCATTTGCTGCACATTGTTACTCATATTGTTTGTGAAACTGTCACAATGTTACAGTTACTGGTGTAAATAATCTTACATATACATGTCACTTGAAATCTGATGTAGTGCAACTGGTTGTAGGGTATTCACCTATCAGCAGCAAACAAATTCACTTGGTACCACTAGTATTTTTATCCTGCAAATGAGAATTGAACGCACTGACACAATCACGCAAACTACTTGTGAACTATCTGTGCCGAAAAAATCTGTTTCAACATACATCTTGAGTGCAACTGCAGGAGTACTGGGATAGCATTAATGCAGCATTTGCATTTGAATATATGTGAGTACTTCATTATAGATTATACAAACTATGTGAACAGCTTGCAATTCATTTGACAGGCATTATCACAACAGTAATCCTAAACAATCACTGTGAGGAAATGATAGGAAAATAAATATACTAAATTTTATTAAATACAGTAAAAGAGTGGTTAGACCCAACACAGTTCAGGCTTTGGCTTTGAACCCTGCTGTAATGATGGTTTGGCATTCAGGATGATATGTATGCACAAGACACATCATGTAAATGAAAAGCAGTTTGAAGATCCATTGACTTTGGACCTAAACTGGAGAATTATTCAAAGGATACAAGGTTAAAATGTGGTTCTAGACCCACTCCCCCCTTGTAACATTGGCTGTAGTGGGAGTCTGATTCATAGTGCATCTCAAGGCTTAGCCTATGTTCAAAAGTGGCAGTGTGGCTGTGAGCTGACAAAGTCTAGAAATGTGAAAGCCAAGTAAAGGATATGGTAACAAATTGATCAGTAGCACAGCCTAATGTTAACCAAAACATCCAAATGGTGCCCATAATGTAACTTTTTACCTACAAGAAGTCTTCTCATACTCTGTGTGCTGTGTTAGTTCATGAACTGAACTTCCCTATGACCTTAACATTGTATCAGTTGAAAGCCACCTTCTTTGCCAAATTAATTAAATGTTAATTTTTAATTGGTGTATATTTTGGGCATGAGCACATGCTGGAAAGTAATGACACAAAATTTCTATTCGGAAATTATTGAAGCATTTTAATTAAAACAAACTTAATATTTAACATATTTATTCTTCATGTTTGTATATTTATTCTTCGTGTTTGTATATTTATTTCAAACATAGTCACCGTGGCACTGAACACCTTTCTCCCAGTGAGATACCAGGTTGTTGGTGTCGTCACTGTAGAATGCTTGACTTCGTTGGCAGACCCACAGCCTCACCTACGCTTACGCTAATTCATCACTATCAAAGTTGAGTCCCTGAAAGTGTTCTTTAAGTTTTGCAAACAGTTGAAAATTCATTGGCTCAAACCGGGTCAGTATGGAGGATGATCAATAATAATGAATCAAAGGCATCAGACTGTTGCAGGTGCAAAAAAAAAGTTGTGTATGGTCTGGCATTGTCATGCTGAAGGAGAGGGTGCTCCACATGTGGATGAACTATTTGAATTGGTGCTCTGTTGTCTGAGGGTTTTCTCACGTGCTGACACAGTTAAATAACACACACACACACACACACACACACACACACACACACACACACACACACACACCCTGCATTTCAGAACTGTTCATCAGGAGGGTGCTGCATACTGTGTCAGCAAAGTGGTAACATCAACAGTGTCATATGCATGACAACTGATATTAAGAACAGAATCAAAATTTTGGAGGCATTATTTTCTGGCACACCCTTGTAATAAATTGATGCATTTTACAGTTGCCTCAAATGTTGCAGAATGGTTCCCTTGGCATTGCCCAGCATCCACTTGGAAGTCATAATACTAAATCCATATACACAGCAGCCAAAACATTATGATCACTGATCTACTGTCAGTATAAACTCATCCAGGCAATAGCATCTCACCTTGTCTTCTAGTCAGACACACACACGTTGCATGGAGTATCAGTGAGCATCTTGTCTTGTTGTAAAATAGGAAATGCGCACAATCTGAGTTTGACCAAGAGCAGATTTTGATGGCCTGAAGGCTTGGTATGAACGTTTTGGGAGCTGCACAGCTTGCCGTGTGTTGAAGTGGTACTACGGCAGTTGTCTTCAACACATGGCAAAACAAAGGTGAGACCATGGCCAGACGTTATGGGGTTGGGCAAGTACTCCTCATCACAGATGGTAGACATCATAAGCTAGGCAGACTGGTAAAACAAGACAGGCAACAAACTGTGGTGTAACTAACATCAGACATTAATGCTGGGCAGAGTACAATTGTGTCTGAATGCACAATGCTCCAAACACTCCTAATGATGAGTCTGTGCCGCTGATGACCCACGCCATGACATCGACAACAACTGAAATAGGTATGTAACTATTGGCGCTGGATGTTGGCACAATGGCCGAGCACTGCGTGGTCTGATGAATCCTGATACCTTCATCGTGCCTTTGGGAGGGTGCATTTCTGTCACCCACAAGGGGAAGAGCCTCTTGACTCCTGTACTGTAGGGGCCTCCATTATACTCTGGGAAACAACCACGTAGGCACCCATGGGTCCAGTGGAGCTTGTGTGAGGCACTGTGTCACAAAAGAAGTATTGTAAACTGGTTGCAAAGCACATCCACCCCTTCTGTTGTTGTTGTGCTCTTCAGTGGCAAGACTGGATTGATGCAGCTCTCCATGCCACTCTATCCTGTGCAAGCTTCTTCATCCCCGAGTAACTACTGCAACCCACATCTTCCTGAATCTGTTTAGTGTATTCATGTATTGGTCTCCCTCTGATTTTCACCCTCCACCCTTCCCTCCAATACTAAATCGATGATCCCTTGATGGCTCAGAACCTGTCCTACCAACCAGTCCCTTCTTCTATAGGGTGGCGCACGAAATGTGTTACCATTTTGTTTTTGAATATAAACTTTATTGTCAATACAATCCGAAAGGAACATATGCTATAATGAAGAGCCGTCCATGGAGATTTGTTCTAACTCAGTACATGCTCAATATGCCCACCATTTTGTTTCCCAACTTTCTTCAAAGGAACGCTGAAGTTAGTGAGTACCCTACAGCACATGTCTTCCCTAATTTCACTGAAAGCTTAAAGAATAAGTCTTCTGAGCTCCATTAAATCACGTGGACATTTCAGGAAATTTTTTTCCTTTAGGTACCCCCAAAGAAAAGAGTCACATGGATTGAGGTCTGGACTATTGGGGGGCCAATTTTGTCCATCATTGAAGCAACCTGGAAACCTGAGTGAAATGATCCGCATGTCGAAATGCTTGTGTAAAAACTCCCAACACAGTGTTTGCAGTATGTGGCCTTGCTCCATCTTGCATGAATCACTGTGTGTTGAAGGGCAAGGCAGTAGCAAGAAGCTGTGGAATGAATCTATTGCGAAGCATGCTCAAATAACGTTCGCTGTTCAGTTTCTTCAAAGAAAAAGGGTCCAGTAAGTCCGTGACTGGAAATTGCTGCCCACGCTGTAATCCTCGGAGCATAATGTCATTCATGAAGCACTTGTGGGTTTTCAGTGGCCCAAAAGTGTACATTTTGTTTGTTAACCACACCATCTAAATGAAAATGCGCCTCATCTGAAAACCAAACGTTGTTGAGAGTTTCATCGCTATCCTCCACCCACTGAGCAAACAGTAGTCTCTGCTGCTTGTGTTCTTCAGTGAGCTTCTGTGCACAGGTCATCTTGTATGGGTACATGTGGAGGCCACTTTTAAGAATGCATTGAATGGAGCGACTGGGTATTCCCAGTTGCACTGCTGCCTCTCTACACAATTTCCCGGGACTTCTCTGTACAGCAACTCGTACTGCTTAAATATTCTCTGGCGAACAAACAGGCTTAGTCTGAGGTCACTTCGATTCCAATACTGTTCCTTCCTGTACAAATTTATCGTACAACCCATGAATGGTCTTTTTGCAAGGGACCCATCGTGTGTTAAACTGTTGTCGAAAACGCCTCTGAGTCACAACATGGCTTTTCGTTTCATGAAAAAGTAACACAATTGCCGATCGTTGCTGTGTTGTCAGTCTTCCATTGTCAGCCATTGCTGGTTACTAGTCTCCTAGTGGCAGTATCGTGAATTACATGTCATTTCGTAACTCATTTGTTTTTCCAAGCTCTGCTGGTACTGCTGTAGAGATCCCAGCGGAGTATCTAATGTGTGGTGTAAATTGTAAAAGAAACAATTGGTAACACATTTTGTACGCCACCCTATAGTTAAGTTGTGCCACAAATTCCTCTTCTCCCCAATTCTATTCAGTATCTCCTCATTAGTCACATAATCTACCCATCTAATCTTCAGCATTCTTCTGTAGCACCACATTTCGAAAGCTTCTGTTCTCTTCTTGTCTAAACTATTTATCGTCCATGTTTCACTTCCATACATGGATACACTCAACGCAAATACTTTCTGAAAAGACTTCCTAACACTTAAATGTGTGCTCAATGTGAACAAATTTCTCTTCTTCAGAAATGCTGTCCTTGGCACTGCCAGACTACATTTTATATTCTCTCTACTTCAACCTTCGTCAGTTATTTTGCTCCCCAAATAGCAAAACTTATCTATTACCTTAATTGTCTTATTTCATAATGTAATTCTGTCATCATCACCCAATTTAATTCGACTACATTCCATTATTCTTGTTTTGCTTTTGTTGATGTTCGTCTTATATCCCTCTTTGAATGTGCTGTCCATTCTGTTCAACTGATCTTCCAGGCCCTTTACTGTCTCTGACAGAATTACAATGTCATTGACTAACCTCAAAGTTTTTATTTCTCCTCCCTGGATTTTAATTCCTACTCAAAATTTTTCATTTGTTCCCTTTATTGTTTGCTCAATATGCAGACTGAGCGACACCAGGGATAGGCTAAAACCCTGTTTCACTCCCTTCCCAACCACTGCTTCCCTTTCGCTCCTCCCCTTTTATAACTGCCATCTGGTTTCTGTACAAATTGTAAATAGCCTTTCACTCCCTGCATTTGATGACTGCCACCTTCAGAATTGAAAGAGAGTATGCCAGTCAACATTGTCGAAAGCTTCTTTAAGTTTACAAATAATAGAAATGTAGGTTTGTCTTTCCTTCATCTATCATCTAAGATAAATCATAGGGTCGGTATTGCCTCACGTGTTCCAACGTTTCTACAGAATCGAAACTAATCTTCCCTGAGGTCAGCACCTACCAGTTTTTCCATTCGACTGTACAGAATTCATGTTAGTATTCTACAGCCATGACTTATTAAACTGATACATCGGTAATTTTCATGCCTGTCAACATTTGCTTTCTTTGGAATTGCAATTATTATATTCTTCTTGAAGTCTGGGGGTATTTTGCCTGTCTCATACATTTTTATGACCAGATGGAAGAGTTTTTTCAAGGCTGGCTGTCCCAAGGCTATCAGTAGTTTTAATGGATGTTGTCTCCTCCCAGGGCCTTGTTTCAACTTATGTCTTTCAGCACTGTCAAATTCTTCACGCAGTATCGTATCTCCCATTTCATCCTCATCTACGTTCTCTTCCATTTTCAAAATATTGCCCGCAAGTGCAGCGCCCTTGTATAGACCCTCTATAGGTCTCTTCAGTATTCCAGTAGGCAGTGTTTGTCTTACCCCTAGTCATATATGCCTCTACATCCTTAAATTTGTCCTGTTACCATCCCTGCTGAGCCATTTTGCACTTCCTGTCGATCTCATTTTTGAAACGTTTGTATTCCTTTCAGCCTGCTTCATTTACTGCATTTTTATATTTTCACCATTCATCTATTAAATTCAGTATCTCTTCTGTTACCCAAGGATTTCTAATAGCCTCATCTTTTTACCTACTTGATCCTCTGCTACTTTCACTAGTTATCTCTCAAAGCTACCCTTCCTCTTCTGCTGTATCTCTTACCCATGTCATTGTCAATGGTTCCCTAGTGCTTTCTGAAACACTCTACAATCTCTGATCCTTTCACTTTATCCAGATCCCATCTCTTACAATTCCTACCTTTTTGCAGTTCTTTCAGGTCTGGATAGATATCTGCTTATTACACATTACAACCTTCTCCAAATGTCGGCGGTATCTTTCAGTCAGCAGACAAGATTGACCTGTATGCTTTTATGCTGCATGTGTCCCTTCATGCTTCCACTTCACTATCTCATCAGAAACAGTGGACGTAGGAATGTTCAGGAGTGTGGAAAGCTCGCATACAGACATGTGACACCAATGACACCCTATCACCTGACCACACTCAAAGTCAATGAGCTCCACGGAGTGCCCCATTTTGCTCTCTCATGATGTATAATGACTACTGATGTCTCTGATATGCACCAAATATGAAAAAGTAAGTTTTTGGGAGTGGCCCGAAGCTTTATGATGAAGTTGTGCTCTGTGCAAAATTCTACCAGACGGCTTCCTCTTTCATTCCTTACCCACATTCCATATTCACCTCCTCCTTTTCCTTCTCTTCCTTTTCCTACTACTGAATTCCAATCCCCTATGTCTATTAAATTTTCGCCTCTCTTCGTTATCTGAATAATTTCTTTTATCTCGTCATACATTTCTTTAATCTCTTCATCATCTGGGGACCTAGTTGGCATATGGGCATATGAACTTGTACTACTGTGGTAAGTGTGGGCTTTGTGTCTATCTTGGCTACAATACTGCATTCACTATGCTGTTCATAGTAGCTTACCCACACTCCTGTTTTTTATTCATTTTTAAACCTACTCCTCCATTACCCCTATGTGATTTTGTATTTATAATCCTGTATTCATCTGACCAGAAGTCTTATTCCTCATGCCATCAAACTTAACCAATTCCCACCATATTTATCTTTACCCTATCCATTTCCCTTTTTAAATTTTCTAACCTGCCTGCCTGATTAAAGGGTCTGACATTCCATGTTCCAATTTGTAGAACATAAGTTTTCTGTCTCCTGATAACGATGTCATCCTGGAGATCTGAATGGGGGACTATTTGACTTCCGGAATATTTTACCCAAGAGGACACCATCATCATTTAATCGACAGTAAAGTCGCATCCCCTCGTGAAAAATTACGGCTATATTTTCCCCTTGCTTTCATCCATTTACAGTACCAGCACAGCAAGGCTGTTTTGGTTAATGTTACAAGACCAGATCAGTCATTCATCCTGACTGTCACCCCTGCAGCTACTGAAAAGACTGCTGCCCCTCTTAAGGGACCACATGTTTGTCTGGCCCCACAACAGATACCCCTCCGTTGGGGTTGCACCTACGGAATGACTATCTGTATTGCTGAGGCACGCAAGCCTCGCTACCAGTGCCACGGTCCATGGTTCATGTTAGGTCCACTCCTTTGTGATGATCATGTTTCCCATTGAGTAAACGTTTTAAGTGTCAGGAAGTCTTTTCTGAAAGTATTTGCATTGAGTGTGGCATTTTTCATGATAACAATGCACCATTTCACAAGGCCATGAGTGTGATCGAGTGGTTTCAGGAACATAGTGGTGAGTTCCAATTGATGTGTTGGCAACCCAACTCGCCAGCGCTGAACCTGGTTGAACAGATCTGGGATGTGATTTAACATAACGTCAGAGATCATCCCCCCTTCCAGAATTTATGGGAATGAAGTGGCCTGATTGTATAAATATGGTTCCAAGTTCCTCCAGTGATCTATGAAGGCCTCATTGCTTCTGTGCCACTATGTCTCCCTACTGTTGTCTGTGCCAGAGGTGTACATACCAGCTTTTAGATGAGTGATGATAATCTTGGGCTGATCAGCCTATGGCAGTTACCAGTATTGAAAGAAGGTTGTTTTATTGTAATGATTGTGATGGTATAATGATACTGCCACATAAAGTTCGGCTAAACAGTACATGCTGCCCATGAGCCCTGCATGACTCGCCCTCCAGTCCAGCTTCAAGACACCGACTGCCCATGAGATCCACTGCTGTTCCTCTACACCCATTGTTGCTCCACAATGCCCACTGTTGCCACGAGCTCTGAGCTGTGAGAAGTGACATCTGCCAGGCACATGGGGCTCGAATTCGAAGAGGGAGCCCACTGTGGTTCAGCCTCCTCCACCAAACCAAAATGCCCCGTCCCCACCATTAAGGAGCCCTTTACATATGCCTCTCCTTGATATGAGTAATGTGCATGTGTGAGGCTTTACTCGTCCATAAATTCAGAACCAGGAGGTTTGCCGAACTCACCACCCTGACAATCTAACAGGGTCCCAACAACTGAGGAGCTAGCTTGCTATCGAACCCTAACTCCCCCTTTTCAGCAATATTAGGGTTTCGGACTAACACTGTGTCCCCAGCCTTTCCAATGAACCGTTTAGCCCCTGACTAACAGATGGATAACCTGTGACAGGCAATTTTGGTATTGTGTCTAGCCTGGCTCCAGTTGTGCTGTGTTACTGCTAGGGTGACTTGTTCTTGAAGCAAATCATTGATTGACTACAGGTTGACAAGAGGAAAATTGACTGGATGTGCTAACATAAGGGATACTGGACCAGCCTCCAGGGACTTGGGTTGTGCAGTGTTAAAGATAAAATTGAGCCACGTTGTCTGAGCCTTGTTGTGAAAGATAAGCACAGCCTTCAACTTGCAGTTCACCTGGTCAGCAAAGTATGCTGGTAAAAGGATTTGTGGTCACATCTTTAATTCCATTGTCAAAGCAGAACCTCACAAATAGCTGGGAAACAGAAGCTATCAAGCATCCTCGGTGGCCTGGAAACAGAAAAAATTCATAACAAATGCTGGCCAGCTGCCAGGAATGTCATTTCTCTGCTCGGAATGTGTCAAAAAAACGAGAAAAGTCATCCATGATAACTAGTAGGTGCCTAATACACACACACACTTGATGAAGTGGACCTATATAATCCATACAAAGTTAATCCATCAGGCATTCCTAACAGGTAGGCTCTAAAAGCCACTTGAGGGAATTCAAGTTGGGCTCAGCTCCCTTACGGCTCTCACACTCCTCCACCAACCTCTGGACAGCCTTATTCAGGGAGGACCAGGTGACATGTTGAGTGAACTTGACCCCACCAACCTCCAGGCTTGCTTATACAGGGAGGACCAGGTGATGTGTCGTCTGATCTTGACAACAGTTTTATAAATGCCTAAGAGGGTATTATGGAAATAATGAGCCAAAACCTAACTAAGGGCTTGATTGTCAGTCCCCAAACAAAATTCCTGGTGTTCAAAATAAAATCTGAATTTCTTAAGGGCAAACATAACCGCCAAGCTTCCCATTCATACATAGAATATTTCATCTCCGCAGGTGAAAGTTACCAAGGTGCATTGCTATAGGGCATCAACATGCAACACCTCCCCTGCCATTCTGTTCCTGTAGGAGGACAGCTACCACTTTCTACTCCAGAAGAATTAGGTGTCTGTCTGCAAGAAGAACATGACCTCAAAATTTGGTATGTCTAATACTAGTGGGTTACTAAGCACCACCTTAATGGCTTCAGAAGATTCTGGATGACTTTCATCCCATGTGAAATTTCTTAAATCGTTAAGGCACCCCACTAATTTAATAAAATTCGGCACAGACTTTCGAAAAAATTTGTCATGCCTATGAACCGGGCCACAGCTTTCTTATTTCTAGGAGCTGGAAATTTTCGCAAATCACTAGTATGCTCCTGGTCAATTTCAATCCAATCAGTGAAACTAAGATGTCCCAAGGATGAAACCTATGTGCCAGTGTCATTTTAGATGGCTTCACAGTAAGTCCCACCTCCCTCTGGTAAACCAGAACTGCCTCAAGATGTTGCAGGTTTTCAGACAGACTAGAACTGTAAACAACCATGCCATCTAGGTAATTAGAGACTCACTTGAATGTGAAATCACCAAAAACACAATCTAGAAGGCAAGACATAATGGTAACTCCCGTTGGAAAACCAAAGGGCACCCTGTTAAAATTGTGGAGGTTCCAATCTGTACAGCAGGCAGTAATATACTTGAAATCCTCTGTTAACATGATCTGATAATATGCGAGATTGAGATCCAGGACAGCAAAATACTGAGCCTGACTGAACCAAGTAAAAGAATTATGCAGATTGGGAAGTGGCACAGATTCCAAAACTGCGTTCTCATTAACTGCACAATAACCCACAACAGGATGAAACACCCCACTGCTGCCCATAGATACTGAGAATATGGTAGAAGCATAGGCTGAAGTTGAGGGCCTGATGACTGCATTGAACAACACATTATTAATCAAAGTACATATACATATCATCCTTGATGGAGATAACCTCTCTGGAATGTCATTTGTAAGGCAAATCTTGTACTGGATTTTATCAGTGATGTCCATTCTGTTAGTTAACATCTGTGGTAACCGATCAAAAATTTCCAGTACCAGCATCACCTCTACTGGGTGAAGGTGACTGAGCTGTAATGGCAAACATTGCGGTAACACACTATGAATTCCTGTGGCAACCTGACAGGAGCACAATGTGAATGTTTCAGCTGGGTTAAATTTAAAATAAACAACCCTGCCTTGACAAACTAGCACAAACCCACTACCACTTACAAAAACACACTGCAAAATTAAGTTCACTGAAAGATTTTTAGTTACTATCCACTTCACAGGCCAAGAAAATTTTCCAATACTCAGTTTTGCCAACCACAGGCAACATGTGCCCAGTGAGAGCTCAACATTGGGAGGACAGATGCAAACAAGGCAATGCACAGGTATGGCGGAACTTCAAATGCCACAGATAATTTAAACGAGAAACTGAACTACCAGAGTTGAGGAGCGTGCACATTCGTTCCTGGTTAAGTTGTACCCAAAAATAAGGCAGGGGTTCCCGTACCTCGGACTTGGCACAGATCCAGCCCTTAGGCAGTAGAACACTACCGTGCCTCTTCCATTCTGTGTGATGTCGGCTGTTTGATTCTCCTTCCATGTTACCAGACATCACCATACAAAATGCCACTCTTTGTTACGCTGGAAACACATCCTACACTTTTTTCTTATGGGTGGTCCCCTTTTAAATTGCTTGGAATCTCAATCCCCATCCTGATAATGACACTTAAACCCCCATCACTGCTGGTCTGCGAAACTCGGACTTCAATAGCGGACACCAAAGCCTCTAATTCAGTAAAAGATGTGCATTTATTAGCGAAGGTATTCCATGAACAGTCCTGTGGCCACATTTTCTGTAATATATTATTGAGTATTTGTATCTCTGTGACATGCAGTTCCAGGTATGGAATGGCCATATGCATTCATCTATGAACCTAGGAAAAGGTTCATGAGGAAACTGCAATAGCCAAAAATGTTTATGCCTGAGTAGCCTCTTAATATGAGGTGACAATTTCAGGCCAATAATTGATTTTTACAACACCCTTGATGTTGCACTTTCATGTAAAATTCGATTGAAAACATGGCTTAACACAGGGGGTACAGCATCTGAACAACAACATTGTCAGCGATGGCCAAAGTGTCAGCATGAAACATAAATTTGACCATGATCCATATGATGGATTTTACCTGTCTTTAAATTCTACATTGAAAGTTCCATTATAGCTTGCAGCAGTAACATTATTTGGTATGGCAATTTCCCAAATGAATTCTCCTGAGGTCCTTATAGGTGTCCGTAGCATTCCTACTACTTCCAGCAGTTACATGTCGGTGGGAGAATCTTGTTCACCACCTATTGCTCCTAATTTGTCTAAACAAAGGCAGCTGTCCCTGTAACTGCAGAGCTAATGTAATCTGCTCAGAATAGAGACTATATTGTGCAATACCGCACAAGTGATTATCCCAATGGATCAATTGTGCCTGAATTATATGTATTTGCTTATGATGGGGCTGACTACTTTCTAAACACACTACATTCTGACACAAGATTGTCATGGCCAGAGCTCAGGCAGCTAGTGCAACATATACCTCCATGGTGCAGTTGGTACTAATCACCAAGGGGTCGTCCACAAGTTGGGCACACCGCCCTTACATGGAAGCTGACAAACTTTTAATTCGTAGATAAACTGTTGATTTTTCAATGAGGACAAACTGGGACAGTTGTGGGGCCCCATGTTCCGCAGTGGATACCTGCAAACACACACCTCGTGGTGAATGACAGTATGACACCTTCCCCCTTTACTTCCAGGAAAATAACCATCACCTGTTACCAACCAAACATCCAGAAGGAAAAGGGGAAATTAAGAGGAACAACTAGATGGATTGGGGTTCACATGAGTCTCCATTGTTTATTAAAATGTTTTTATTTAAGAATAATAACTTAAGTCTGATACATTAGCAGGATTACAAACACCACTCCGAACTTTCAAATTTAAGACATTACACACCTTAGTTTAGTGACAATTTAAATAAAGCAATAGTTAACGACTAAAGCTGTGTCTGACACCAGTTCTTAGATTTTAGATTCAAAATTTCCATCTTCACAAACCGCAAATGAGAAAATGCTTCAACAAATAATTATCTGGAAACAGATGGCTCTTTAAGACAACACAGAAGCATAACTCATCTCAAAGGTTAAAACTGAATAGCTATACTGGAAGACAGAGCAATTTATAGCTGCCTCGGGACCCCTAGAAAAAGGAAATTCTTAAAATACACCTCCAAGTGCATCTAGATAATTTAATAAAGTAAACAGGTGCACTGATTTCTAGAGCTACCTTCAGGCAGACAGACAGAGCAAGTTTCTAAATCTTGCACCAGTGAGCAGTTAAGTAATTAAAAAGAGAATGAGCGTGCACTGATCGATGTAACTGGCTTCAGACACAGTGAAAATTCTATTAAGGGATACTGTAGAAAATCCCTAAGTGATTCAGTATGTAAATGTGCATGCATAGCAGCTCAAGAACACCCTTTAAAAAGGAGAACCAGTAATTAGTAGTCAGAACCTACTTGTAGCAGTAAATAAATAACAGGTGAGAAAAGCTCACTTCATGACAACTTTAAAATAACAAACACTTGAACAATTAAATCTGGTAAGCAGTAACTCACCCAGAGATGGAATAAATTTCTTTCACTCTCCACCTCACAAATGGCCAGTGAACGAACATGAAAAACATTCAGAGCTCAGTAACACTTGATGGTTTTACACATGTTTGCTTGTTCCAGTCTCTGAGCGTCAAATGTGCCTGTTACCTACCAACAGGCTATATTTTCACAAGTCTGGATGACATCTGAATGTGACGTGTGATTCACATAGAGATGATCAGCATGTGACCATTCTAACAGTGCTCGACAGTATGTACAGCAAAGGCACTCGACCCAACAAACCCCCAAAAATCAAAATGTACAAAATTTTAGTACAATTTTCGAATAGTGATTTACGCAACTTGAGTGAAAGCAGCCTATCGGTAGCTGGCAGTGGTGAATTCCAAGAGGCTGATATACAGAGGCAATGTTAACAACCACAGCATGATAAGCATGCCCTGAGTCCAAGTCCAAAACAATCAAAGTGTGCCACAACAGTAGAAAACTGGAGCAGACTAAGGAGCATCTAAATTCCACTGTCATTCTCACTTAATACAACTGCACGGCCACGATAGTTGGGTAGATCAATGGACTCGTCAGATGATTCTCATCATAAACTCGGTCTAAGGCTAAACATGGTCACGCTTAAAACAGTATTCAGGAATACCAAATCATCGAATCCACTGCTAAACATGGGGAATTGAATAGCAATAACAAGCTTGTCTAGTTGCTAGACACTGCCCTAAACCCCTCCAAAGCAATGCCACAAGGTATTAAGTCATGCAACACAACTGAAATCGTGCAGTTTTTCAGATGAGAAAGCTTGTTGCATAATGTGACTTCCACAGAGAAGAACAAATAGCAAATACAGATAGCCAAGACCACACCAATGTACTGTCTTTCATTAACACCTGTGCCTGCAATTATTAACTTGACAGAACTTTTGAAGGGCTATTAGTCACTCCATTCTGTCAATTGTGGCTGAATGGCAAATACTTTTGACTTACCCTGCGTGGCTCTTATTGTGCCCCATGGCGCCCCGAGCTCCAAGCCAAAGAAGTGACATCACCAGGTGCAGGATGGGAATTCAATTCAAAGAGGTAGCCCGCCATGCCTCAGATAGTAATAATAATAAAATCATAATGATCATTATTTGTACTAGTATATTAGTATTATTGTAGGCAGTTAATTAATGCAAAGATCAATTAATAAGATGTTGCTGTATTCTTTCTATCTTTTGCCCAGCATCTCTCTTCAAGGCATCTTCTTTGCGTACACCATTTTGCTTCATTATTTTGTCGATATACTCTTTCTGAAAGTTAAGTGGTCTACTTTGTTTCTATCAGTAAGACGATTTCCAATAAAAAATTATTCTTTGGCTGCTAATTATCTAACATCCTCAACAGATCCCAATATCAGTTTAATGATTTTCTTCCTATGCTATCACTGTTTCATTTGTTCTCATTCCAGCTTTTCCTTTGACATTATGGGTTTTTCAGTCTTGATATGCTGGTGCTGTTCCATAAATAATCTTTCCAGAACTTTGTCTTCTTTTGAGATCAGCAAGTAAAACCCATAGTTCAGATCCACAGAATAGGACTAGTGTAGCCTGTAGCCTACTCTCTCTTTTTGTTCTGTTAGAAACGTGCTTGTCCCACCAAAAGGAATTCATGAAGTTAGAATAGTATTAAGTAGTGTGCCAACGTAGGGTGTGTGCGTTTAATAATTTTATCATAAATAAGCATTCAGTGCAACAAGGTTTTGATGTAACTGTTCTAGACATTTTATTATTCAGATCATAAAAGTAGTATGAGTGATGTGGCACTTGACAGTCCAGTTTCTGCTCCCCCACACGGTTGGTGTAAACTGTATTGTAATTTGATATGAACAACATTGATTTTATGAACAACATTGAAGTCATTGTTTCAGGTAGTAGCTGAGTTATTTTACTTCATTACACTACCATTATATGCATATGTAGATAATGAAGCTAGAAAATGTGATTGAAAACAATAGCATAGGGAGAAGGCTGAAATGAAAGATCATAATGAATTTTCAAAGGCGTTGTCATTAATCAGTCTTACAATTTTTTGCTGCCTCCCATTGAAGTATACCATAGTGAAATCTTCACTCAGAATTTTGAACTCAAAAGAGAACACTTAACAGTAACTACTATTTAGTTATAAAGTAGTGTGATGGTTGGGGTTTATCTGTGTGATACATTTTATATAATATGGGAGGACTGTGACTGCTTAAAAGTACTTATTACAGTTTGTTATTTTTGCCACAGGGCCAAGATTATCCATGCAGCATGAATGTAAAAGAAGAGTTGGAGGAGGGTGTGAATAAAGAGGTAATTTTAGAATTTATATGACTACGTGGAAGTAATCTTGTTTAGCTGTGGTGAAAATAATGAGATGGTAATCAAATGTGTGTGTATTCACTTTAGCAGTCCTGTTTTTACTTTAGGGTAAAGATAACAAGGGTTACAGTATTACAGTATGCTCCAGGTTGGAAACGAGGAAACCGGTAAAATAGAATATTTTGTTACACTTTACCCATATGGATTTCAACATTATCTTTGAGCAGGTGAAGTAGTTTAGCTTGTGAGTTTGTAGAATTGCTTCTTTACATTATAAGTGCAAATAAAAATTAAATGAGATAGCATTGATGAAGTTATATGAAAATTGGTACCAAGTCCGAAGACTCAAGCTATGATTTCCTGTTTTAATGAGTAGTTCCCTTAATGGTTCCGTGTATGTGAACTGCAGCATTGGATGTTTTTATTCGCCATGTGATACTGCTGTGACAGTTACAGAATCATTGAAGGAGTGTCCCTACAAAGTAGTGCAGAAAAAGTAGGTGATCCTAACCTACTGAGTAGAGACTAAGATGTCTGTGCATACATTGCAAGTGGTATGGACAGGCAGTCTTGTGAAGTACTTTAGAACAGTTTTCTGAAAGCTGTCGTAAGCTGCTAGTTTAACACCCACACAAAATTGAAATAGTTGATATACTGCAACCATAAACAGGCTTGTCCTTACAGATAGTATTAGTACAGAAAGGGGCTAGTGATCATGATGCCAGCACAGCGACAGTGGTAAATGAAACTTCCTGGCAGATTAAAACTGTGTGCCGGACTGAGACTTGAACTCGGGACCTTTGCCTTTCACGGGCAAGTACTCTACCATCTGAGCTACCCAAGCACGACTCACGCCCCGTCGTCGCAGCTTTACTTCTGCAAGGTTCGCAGGAGAGCTTCTGTAAAGCTTGGAAGGTAGGAGACGAAGTACTGGCAGAAGTAAAGCTGTGAGGACGGGGCGTGAGTGGTGCTTGGGTAGTTCAGATGGTAGAGCACTTGCCCGCGAAAGGCAAAGGTCCTGAGTTCGAGTCTCGGTCCGGCACACAGTTTTAATCTGCCAGGAAGTTTTATATCAGCGCACACTCTGCTGCAGAGTGAAAATCCCTTTCTGGATGGTAAATGAAGTTAATGAATCCTTTAAGAGGGCTAGGTGGATAGATTTGCTAGAAAGAGCAGGTAAGTAGTTGTTAACATCCCATTTAAACAATGAGAATGTCATTTACTTCCAATATGATCTACATAGAGGAAGATGGCAAACACTAAATGGACTGTAAATCACACGCTGAATAAGTATGTGGTGAGTAACTGGATTACAGACAGGAAAGACCCACTGTGGTTTAATGTCAGAATTGGGAAAAAACTGAGGAAGCAGACTGTTGTACTCTCAGTTCAAAAAAGTATGCACAGTGGTGACAGCCAAGTGCTAATGGAAATTCTTCTGTCCATAAAAAGATCTATGCGTGAAGCATACAACTACCACCATCATACATGAGCAACAGATTTTACAGAGAACATCAGACATTTCTGGTCAAAGACTTCTATCCAGGCAGTCATTGACTAGTCTGGTGTGGCTTTGGAGGAAAGCAGAAGGTGGTCACTAACCCCTCTCTGTATTTAGTTATCAAGTTTGTGCAGGAGGATCATACCAACATAATGTTGTTTCACTGTCACACAGACTCCTGTATTAGGAACGTAGTAATAGGATCCCTGGAGTAGAGAAGCAACTGGAAGAGTTGAAAACATAATAGTTGCCATGTCCAAACAGAATCACAAATAATTTGTCCAGAGAGTACTCTACAGCATTTTCCTCATACTTAGCTTGCATTTATTTGAAATCTCTCGCCTAGTGCAAAGACTCGGGCAGCTGGGAAAAAGTTCAGGTGGCTTCTGTATATAAGAATGGTAAAAGAATGTACCTGCAAAATTACAGAACAATATCGTAATGATTATTTGCTCCAGAGTTCCTGAACATATCCTCAGTTCAAATATAATTAATTTCTTTAAGACAGAAAAGTTTTTATCCACAAATCAGCATTGATTTTGTGCAATACTCATCTTGGTCTTCTATCAAATTACATACTGTGAACCATGGATGATGGGCAACAGGCTAGATTCCACATTCCTATATTTCCAGAAAGCATTTGAACAGTGCACCACTGCATACTGTAAATAGAGGTATGAGCATATGGAATAGGTTCCCCGATATATGAATGGTGCAAAGACCTCTCAAGTAACAGAGGCCAGTACTTTGATCTCAACAGCAACTGTTTTTTCAGAGACAAGAGTATCATCAATAGTGCCACAGAGAATGGTGTCATATCTATATATGAAATGATCCGATGAGCAGCATTCTGTGCCTGTTTGCTAATGGCATTGTGTGTGGGGAAGGGTCATCACTAAGTGACTACGAGGATACAAAATGACTTGGACAAACTTTTTACGTGGTGTGATGAATGGCAGATGCAGAAGTATTCAAGTAACTGCAGATGAGTAGGAAAAACAATCCCATAATGTTGTATACAACATCAGTACTCTACAGCTTGACAGTCTGGTCAATAAAATGTTTAGGTATAACATTGCAGGGGCCGGCCGGAATGGCCGAGCAGTTCTAGGCGCTACACTCTGGAGCCGTGCGACTGCTACAGTTGCAGGTTCGAATACTGTCTTGGGCATGGATGTGTGTGATGTCCTTGGGTTAGTTAGGTTTAAGTAGTTCTAAGTTCTAGGGGACTGATGACCTCAGAAGTTAAGTCCCATAATGCTCAGAGCCATTTCAACCATAACATTGCGAAGTGATATAAAGTGGAACAAGCACGTAAGGATGGTAGTAGGATGGGGAATAATCAACTTTTTTTGTATTTTGAAAACTGTGGTTCATTTGTAAGGGACACTACGTATAGAACACCATAGAAGTTCCTAGTAGTAGTAATTGTCGTTGCTGTGGTAATAGATGCCATCCACGATGCACCGCTTGGTGGCTTGCACAGTTTTAATGCAAACGTACATGCACAGCAGCCAGAAAGAAGATAATCAAGCTGCAGATTCCATGTGAAATGCATTCTCAAGCTTTATAAGTTTGGTAAGCCCGTTTGTAAGGCTAATAAGTTGTTAACTGGTGTATGTGACAGGGCCAAGGATCAGTCATCTGCTTGTGTCATGAAGAGAATACATGACAGAAAGGTAAACATAAATATAAACTAGAGGTAAAGCTGTCATCAGCGTGGAGGTTTTAAACACCGGAGTTCTCTACTACACACAGTCCTACTGACTACCATGTGCTGTTACCCTCTTTCCACATCTGAACTGATTTACCCAACTAGTTACAAAGTACCTGCTGTTCAATGATAAAGGACCTTTGGATTTGCAGTGTCACAATTACCCATTGAGCCACCAAGTACTAGAAAAAGGCAGAAGCATTTTGCAGTAAAATCCAGAGCTATAATCCTTATAATTCCATATGGAATGCACTCCAAAAGTAGATGATGAACACACCAGAGGTCACATGACCAGAAAGTGTAGTTAGCAGATTCAGTTACACAAAAAAACGGTGCTGAACTGACATCTTTCTGCCATCCGAATTGTTCATTTATGGAACAGTGGTTTGCACATGTATAGAATCAGGCAAAGGTCATTCCAGCTTGTAAGAAAAGTCACAGGAAATACGTGCAAAACTACAGACATACCTAGTTGGTGCAAAAATCTTCTTGAATGATTTTGTGATCCTGTATGACGGCTCTTGAAAAAAAAAAATCAATTCATCTGCAAGAATGGAAATGGATCCCATTATTACTGGTCATGTGAAACTGTTTATTCTGCTTCTCCACAGTGCTGCCACAATGTAGTCAGCCTGTAAAATGAGACCATAGTTCTGAAGCAGTATCTGTGGGAAAGCTAGCAAAGTTGATGTGCCTTTCAATGACTTAGTACTTCTGCTATGCAGTTAGTCATTACTTTATGCCTTAAATTACGTGAAAACAGTAAGATACATTAGAACTGAATGGAACAAATGGATAGGTGTGATGTACCTGCCATTACCACATTGTAAACTATACAAGTACCTTCTCTTGTTATGGTGTCCAACAGTCATAGCTAATCCACAAAACATATGGAATGAAAATGAATGTTTGCATAACTGCCTACTTATTTGTGACAAAAAGTATTTTAAGTATAGTTATACATGTTGGCAATATAAGAATATTATTGAGTCTGAGAATCCTACTTTCGCTACTGTTTGGGGGGTTACCACCAATAGCATGCGCTTTCATTTATTGCACAAATTTCACCCATAATCATTCTTGCCCTTCGTCTCCCCTCCACTCTTCTGATGCTACCATCCCACAGGTGCGTCATCTGTCTCTTCAGTGTACATTCCATGGCTTGCTAAATATTTCAAGGGTTTCTGCTCAATGTTTCAGCCAGCTTTGGTCCAAACGTATTTTGAACATAACAGCTTTCTTGGAGGGCATTACATTCAGGAACTACAAATACATCAAGAATTTACTGTTAACATGTTGATGGTAGTATGGTCTTTACTTTGTATGCAGTCTGACTAGCGTGCATTCATCAGAGGACCTCAAACAACTACCTAGCCCAAAAAACGCTTGCTTTGTGTAGTGCACCACTGACCCATCAAGTATTTCTACTATTCTCCACCTCATAATGCATTTCCAGCAGACTGCAGTTTGGGCAGTCAGAGAATCGATGAAGCCTTCGGTTGAGACCCTCCACTCACGCCAAACCAAAGGACTTGAATCACTTCTGGGAATGCTGATACAAACTGTGTGCGCTGCATGCACTCATGTGTGACACAAGGGCTCTTCGCCATTTCTGCTACCTCTCAATATAAACTGAAGGTGGCCTCAGAACCCAAACGATGGGTATCATTGGCACCAACATCAGCCACAACTTGTAGACAGCCACACCCTGTGTGTTTTGTAGCCACAGGCAGGACATTTTCCACATCTCAGATGAGGCTCCATGGCAGGCATATTCAGTACGCATAGGATTCATTTCCAGTCTGGATGCCATTTCCCTAAGGAGCTCCATAATGCGTTTGACGTTGGAGGTATTGATAAACTAGAAATCTTCTCTCCACTTGGGCCTGTCTGGACCCTGATGAATGAACACCTGCCAGTCCACTCACAGGGTCAATGGGTGAGGCAGCCTCCACATCACTCTCTGCCTCAAACAGCGCTAACTGTTACGACCCATCCCTCACCACTTGGTGAGGACAACTCAGCCACATTGGGTACACCACAAGATGTCTTGACAACAGAGCCAGTGGGCAAAATAGGTGACACCTTAGGCATCCTATGTGATGAGCCAGATTCTCGGCCCCCACTACTACAATAGGCAGCAGCCTGAATGCTGCTGAATATGGCAAAACGCATCTTCAGCTGTTGGTGAACTGAGGCCAGCTCCTCCATCTGCACACAGTGTGCACACATTATATCCATTCCAGTACTACTATTCAAGAATTAACAGTAAAACACACAGAGAAAGCTATATATGTAGCTTGCTATTGTTCTGATGTTTCTCCAGTGGAGGCTAATGCATTATTGCACTGTGTAGCTTTTCATTCAAAAGAATTAAGATCTGTGCAACAGACCATGAATACACTTTAAAATTTGTAAAATATGGGATTGCACCTCTCTACTACAAAAGCATGGAAGCAATGTAATCATAAAACGAGAGAGAGAGAGAGAGAGAGAGAGAGAGCTACATATGAAGGGCTTATTTCAATAGTGGTACAAGTCCATTACCTCCACTTATCTGCCTATAATGCTTCTGAAATTAATGATCCAAACAAAGAGAAAGAAAGGTTCGTGTCTAGCAAGAAGCCATATGCTTGAATATATTTGTGGTATCTCAACTGCAGATTTTACAGCACTCATTTAACTTTAGGACTCTGTATCTCAAGATGAACAAAAATGGACTTGTACCACTATTGAAATAAGCCCTTCATATGTAACTTGATTCTGAAACAACCCTGATTAAATCAGGGTATTGTTAGCAGTCAAATAATGTACAGGCTTCACCTTTGTTTCAAGTAACGGTAACCTAATGCATACATGCTAATTGATTTTGAGTGCTATGGGTGTTATTTCAGGCAGAATTTGGCTGCTCAATAATGCTACATTCAAGGAGCAGGGATTGTTGACTACAGGTCATGAAAGTTGGTCCAAGGTAAACATGTCAAATATGCATGTGTTGTCCGTTCTTTTGGACATGTCCAAGGGGACAGACAGCATTTTGATCCTGCAGCCACACTGACTCGGGGACAAAGGAGGTAGAGACATTAGTTGTCTGTGGGCATTAATTTACATCAATGGGGATGGTTGAAAATTTGTGCTGGACCAGGAATTGAACCCAAGTCTCATGTGGACTGGGCACTTGCAGTGACGACTATGCCATCTGGACGCAGTGGTCATCACATCTGCATGGTCTACTCTAGCATGCTTCCTGTCATACCCAAATTCTGAACTTACTCACCACTGATGTAGTGCTCATGCTCATGATCCTCCTTACACATGGTGTCTCACTGGTTCCTGTAAGAGGTAGTGTGGTGTGCATCTACACTGAAAGGATCATTGGCTGACATCACCTTAATTATATATGTGGTGTCCATTCTTTCGGATATGTCGATGTATCGTCACATCCTGTTCGAACAATCTGAACATGTTTTCCTTACTGCAATCATTTGTCCAGCATTGTGGACATGAATGTGTAATATCAGCATTCCCTGTTTGTGATCATTTCTTGGTAAAAACAATTGTCACATTATTGTATAATTTTGCTTGCTGGGATCAACCCACAACAATGGGGACAAACATTCAGCCAGTGTGGTATTCCTCCTCTCACTGTGCCATTGTGGTCAACACTCACTCATTGTGCAGCTTCATCAATGCATCTGAAAGGGGCAACAGTGCATACTGGGAGCATTAAGTGATTGACTACCGATACCTTGTATTTTCTACTGGTTTGAATAAAATATGCTTACCTTTCAGTAGGTAATTATGGATCCCCTACTGTGCTATGCTGGTGTCACATACTGCAGTTTGAGCCCCTGAGACAAGCAGTTGCTGGCCATTCAAAACAAACAAAAGACAACTCTGTAATAGACTGCACGAATCTATGCATTACAGTTCTGTAAATGTGAGATTACATCTCTGAAACTTACTCATTGTTGCTACATAGGGACCCTACCATTTTCCAGAGAATATGTAGTGGAGGTCACAAAACTAATGAAAGGTCTGATCTGAGTTTTAAACTCTGCTCAAAATTAGGTGATAGTAGTCCATCCACAGCTTGACTCTACAAAGATGTTCTCTTGCCTCACTTACAAATGTTCATTGCCTCTTCAGCCAACAGCCAAAAAGTGAGCCTAGGATGTCCTCTGAGCCCAACCAACAGATTTTGTTGTTGCACACGAGCCTCAGTTCACAGCTGGCCAATAGAACTTACACCATATCTCATATGAGACAGTGGCAGATACAGAAAAACCTCAAGGAGGGCTCACTAAAGATACCTTGAGCTACCTTTACTTTTACTGTAATAAAAGCTAATCAAGTCATATGGAAAGTGTAAGAAAGTTTTATTTAAACTGATTATACACACATCCTCCTTCACTGTTGACCTCAGCCATGTCTTTGTACACCGCAGTGTTGAAAAACTTCTTTCTACTGCAGCAATAGATGCAGGTAGACAAATATTTTGTACAGCTTGTGCAAAGTAGGATACTCACATCTAGGACACAGAGACAATGCTTGCTCAAGAGAATCACAATCATAAAGAGCATTTATGCTCGTTGCTTGTATTGAAGAGACTGTCCCATTAGTCTCTTTTTAACCACAAAGTGTGAGTCGTCTTCAAAATACAGTAGTTCGGGTAAGCACTGATATAGTTTGTGCGCAAGATCATTAGCATCATATTCCAGTAATTGTGATGGAAAAAGGATGTTGAATTTAAAATGATAAATATCTTCTTCAACAAAATGCTCTCTCATGCCAGTCATAACATGGTCCAGTGTTGGAATAAAAAGTTACTTTCTAATATGTCATAGCATCATCATTATGATCGCATTATGATGAACGTCGAATCTAATTTTGCTTTTGCCATTGCCCAACGCCCAAGATATGGTCTTGTAAGATTTTGCTGACTGGATATATTATGCGCATGTCACTTAGTGTAAATAGATTGATAAGAAACTCCCCTTTTCTCCCCCTTCTCTACCCCCAGCCTCTCTCCTGCCCGCCCTGTCTCCCTGCCCCCCCCGCCCTGTCTCCCTGCCCCCCCCCCCGCCCTGTCTCCCTGCCCCCCCCGCCCTGTCTCCCTGCCCCCCCCCGCCCTGTCTCCCTGCCCCCCCCCGCCCTGTCTCCCTGCCCCCCCCCCCCCGCCCTGTCTCCCTGCCCCCCCCCGCCCTGTCTCCCTGCCCCCCCGCCCTGTCTCCCTGCCCCCCCCGCCCTGTCTCCCTGCCCCCCCCGCCCTGTCTCCCTGCCCCCCCCGCCCTGTCTCCCTGCCCCCCCCCCGCCCTGTCTCCCTGCCCCCCCCCGCCCTGTCTCCCTGCCCCCCCCGCCCTGTCTCCCTGCCCCCCCCGCCCTGTCTCCCTGCCCCCCCCGCCCTGTCTCCCTGCCCCCCCCTCCCTGTCTCCCTGCCCCCCCCTCCCTGTCTCCCTGCCCCCCCCGCCCTGTCTCCCTGCCCCCCCCCGCCCTGTCTCCCTGCCCCCCCGCCCTGTCTCCCTGCCCCCCCGCCCTGTCTCCCTGCCCCCCCGCCCTGTCTCCCTGCCACCCCCCCCCCTGCCACCATGCCCCGTCTCCCCGTCCCGTCTCCCCGTCCCGTCTCCCACTACCCCCCACCCCGTCCCCACCCCACGCCCCGTCTCCCACTACACCCCCGCCCCATCTCCCACTACCCCCCCACCCCACGCCCCGTCTCCCACAACCCCCTCTCGCCCCGTCTCCCACTACCCCTCTCGCCCCATCTCCTACTACCCCCCCGCCCCACGCCCCATCTCCCACTACCCCCCCACACCCCGTCTCCCACTACACCCCCACCCCCACGCCCCGTCTCACTACCCCCCCCCATGCCCCGTCTCCTACTACCCCCACTACCCCCCCCCCCCCCCCCCCCCCACTACACCTGCCCCCCACGCCCAGTCTCCCACCCCCTGTCTTCCCGCCCCCACTCCCTGTCTCTCCGCCCCCACACCCAGTCTCCCACCCCCTCCACTCCCTGTCTCCCCGCCCCCACTCCCTGTTTCCCCGCCCCCACGCCCTGTCTCCCGTTCCGCCCTCCCCACCACCACCGCCCGGTCTCGTCCCCCTCTCTCCCCCTGTATGACAGTGCCATGTAGGAACAAGAGACAGATGCCCTGATACGTCACTTTCTTGGTTTTTCAGTTTCTTGAAGACCCATTAAAGGCTGGCGACCCTAGTGTTTGCATAAAGCAAGACCCCGAACTGAAACACCATGCTGCTGGATCTGAGCATAATGTAAGTTTTCACACAAGCACTGTATTGTGCAGGAAATGTAGTAAGAAACTCTTGTTAGATGTGTTATTTGTAGGGTATTACCAATAGTATTTTAACAGCACTTGTAACAAGCATATCTTTATGAACCATACTGTTGCATTAATTTTTTATTGTGATTCTATGTAATGAATGCCTTAAGTACATATTTGGTTTAAACGGAGCAAGGAAGACTTCCTCTTGGAAGTAATTGTTAATCTTGTTACACCTCTGTGTCAGTGCTGTAACATATGTGGAACTATGACATGTGATGGGTGTATATTCTAGAGTTCCCAGTCACTATTCACTGTAGTATTTACATCATTACTGAAATCGTGCTGTGGAATTCCTTATGATTTTCCTCCAGTACACATGACATAAATTTGCATTGTTCCCTAAAGAGCAGGCACTGAAAATACATGGTGATATGGCAAGAAGCTGTGTAAATAACATTAAATTTGGGTAATTTTGATGATAATGTGTGGAATGCCACATTCATTTGATTAATGACCAAAAATTCCTCTTGTTTATGGGTTTACTGTTGGAAGATTATTTGCATCTTTATATTATCTGAGTTTAATTTTGAAATGTTGCCACACATGTATATCAAATTTGTATATGGGAGTACAACCATCCGATAGAGTAGGCCATAGTGCCTCTGAAATCAGAGTGGATTATGTGACAGGAATAGAAAGTGAAAGTATGCCAAATAAGTACTGCACAATGGCTGATAGCAAAATCAGGGGCAATAGAACTGATTTGAATGCATTCTGACACTCTCTCTTCCCAATTGATAAGAATCTCTTCAAAGTTGGATGATACTAATGAGAAAAGAATATTGAGAGCTGTCATATACACACAGAAGATAGCAAGCAGTTATAATTCACAGATTGTGTTCTTCTTTCAGTCTGTTGAAGATCCATTGGGAATATCTTTGTCCACTGATTTTATTAAGGAGGATCCTGAATTAAATATAACTGAGAATACTGTAAGTATTTACATCTCTGATATATTGCATGTATTCAAGTCTTTTGTTAAGTGTGTAGAGTAAAAAATGCATTGCAGTGGAATTGTCACAGATTGTCAGTTTTCTGGAATTTGTTGCTGTTCGTAATTGTGGAGTATTCTTGTACTCCTGCACTTTCATATCACCTCTTACATTCTGACTGTTTTAAATAGTAGTGGAAGGGGACTAGTGGCTGGTATAATCCTGTTCTCAGTAGCCCTTGTTATCAACTACATTGTGTAATGGTTGTTTGTGATGGTCGCGAAATTCACATTTAGATGAAGTTCTAATAGTGTAGATAATTTGAGAAATATTCCTACTTTCAACAACTTCTGATAAATAGAATTCAAAAGAACACTGGCTGTTCTTATCTTTTGTGTGAATCATAGTTATTCTTGAGTTTGCCCTAAAATTATTTTGGGATTTGAAAAACAGAGGTGAAATTTGTGGGTTCTAGATCAGCCCCGATATGTTGGCCACAACCTGTACATATTGTGGCAGCTTCTGTGGTACCTGTTGTATTACTTATAAAATTTTCATTAATAGAAAACTCTTATAGCTTTTAGTGAATGATTGTACATAGCTGAATCCATGTATGGCCTCACCATGCGAGTCCTGGCAGATCTGAAGAAGAAAGATTATTTTTTTAAATATGCTTTATGACCTTGCTAAGGGAAGGAGAAGCTCACATTGATAAACATGTCACAAGAATGAAATTAGACAAATATTGGGGAACATTCAAAACACATTTGCGAAGGTTAGGTACTGGCTCACTCTTGATCTGATTGTTCATAAACAAACTTTCTGAAGTTTTAAAGGATTTTTCAGGCACTGAAATGTTAGCTTCTTCAGACACTGGAATGTGTGGTGATTATACAAGCATACAGGTCTAGGATCCAAACTATCATGCTAGGGACAGCTCAGAGAGTATATAAAGTAGCTGATTCACAGCTAACAGGCCAAGACTTAAATGTCACAGGGACTCATGTTATGCCATTTTAAACAAATGAAAGGGATGCATTGGCATCACAAGTAGACAGGACATTAAGTGAAACAGTAGTAGTGTTGTTCCACAAGAAGGGTTTTACAGAAATGAGAATGCTGCACATAGTAGTCAGGGATGCGCATATGAGGAGTTTGGCTAAAACAGTGATCTGTAGGGTGTCCTAGGACATAGCTGTAGTTGTCAAAGTGGCTGGATTGTAGTTGGTGACCACTTACCATGAAAATACAAAAGGCCATACTGGCCTTCATATGCAGCCCAAGAGATCACAGGTCAAACAAGATGTCTCCATGGCACCAGGGCCAGAGGTTCAGGGATAGTGTCCACTGCATGGAGTGCTGCTCCCATAGCAAGTGTGAAGAACAGTGTGTTGCTGATTGTGTGGTCTGGAATACCATGTCATGTGGTTGGCACTGAAATCACTGATGTTGTACCCCACTTGTTACTTTGAAAATTCCCCCTGCAGGTTCGGGGGTTAGAATAGGCCCGCGGTATTCCTGCCTGTTGTAAGAGGCGACTAAAAGGAGTCTCATCTGTTTCGGCCTTTAATATGATGGTCCCCTAAGGGGTTTGACCACTTCCTTTCCAAATTTTTCCGTTAGTGCATACCATTTGGGGAAGGACGCCTTACGTGGTGCGTCTTCAATCCATTTTGCCCTAAGATCTGGCACACCCGATATTGTGATGGAGTTGGATTTCAATTGAGCTTCCGGTCACATCCGCTGGAGTGTGTTCCGGATAGCATACATTCCCTCCATTGTGCACTTCCATCTTTGCCCTCGTGATGTACATGGATATTTTGACACCCAACATCCAGCACGGTAGCCAGTCCGTTGTGGTGGGGTCGTCATGTACCCTCTTGGTGGTAGCCCCCTGACTACACAGGGATCGCAATGCTGATGCCTGAGCTGCTACCTCCCCACGTATGCCGAGGAGTAGATGCCTATCCCTGTGGGCCATCGGGACTCCCGGCAAAGGCCATCCTGCCAGGTGGTCTTTGCTGTGGCTGGGTGGCGCCCGTGGGGAGAGCCCCTGGTCGGAGTGGGTGGCATCAGGGCGGATGACCCGCAATGAAGCGTGGTACATCATCTCTCGCTGGTGGGCCTCCACCAGCAGTCTCTAAGCGATCGAGGTCTAACCTTAATGGCAAGGAATACTAACCAAGATCATTTCCCTCACTGGCCACTCCATGGGAGGAACGTATGGCTAAAGAAGGCAGTGGAGAATATTCAGCCCGGTACCTCGTGTGTACGCGAGTTGATGGGGAATCGTTTATGTCAACCAAGCCCCAGTTTTTTGTGGAGCATTTAGAGGACAAGTTTGGGGAGGTGGAGGGCTTGTCCAAAATGTGCTCTGGTTCAGTGTTCATCAAAACAGCATCCTCTGCCCAGTCATGGAGTTTGCTCAATCGTGACAAGTTGGGGGATGTTTCTGTTAGCATCACGCCGCATAAGAGTCTCAACATGGTCCAGGGTATTATATTCCACAGGGATCTTCTTCTGCAGTCCGATGATGAACTACGTGCCAACCTAGAACGACGAGGTGTTCACTTCATCCGGCGCATCCATCGGGGTCCGAGGGATAATCAGGTAGCCACCGGTGCCTTCATCTTGGCCTTCGAAGGTGATGTTTTACCCGAAAAGGTCAAGGTGATGGTTTACCGTTGTGATGTGTTAGCCATATATCCCTCCTCCGATGCGGTGTTTTAAATGCTGGAAGTTCGGGCACATGTCATCTCGCTGTACTTCCGGCATCACATGTCAAGGTTGTGGACATCCTTCGCATCCCAATACTCCATGTGCTCCACCTCCCATCTGTGTTAACTGCGGAGAACACCATTCCCCCTGCTCACCGGACTGTAGGATCTTCCAGAAGGAAAGGAAGATAATGGAATATAGAACCTGGACCGCCTGACCTACACCGAGGCAAGGCGGAAATATGAGCGGCTACATCCTGTGCCCTCCCCCTGTGGGTCCGGGGTAAGAATAGGCCTGAGGTATTCCTGCCTGTCGTAAGAGACGACTAAAAGGTGTTTCAACCGTTTCGGACTTCCATGTAATGGTCCCCCTTGGGGTTTGACCTCCATTTTTCCAAATGCTACAGAAGTACGAGCCTTTTGGGGAAGGACACCTTACGTGGTGTATCACTGGTCCTCCGTGCACTAAGATCTTGCCACTCAGCATTGTAACGGCGTTGTAACCATACCCACAATTCAACAAATTGGGCCTAAACGCTTGATGGGTTGTAAAAGTTACGCCCATAGTGCGTCCCCATCTGCACCTACGATCATGATGGACTTTCCATGGCACCTGAAATCCAGCACGGTAGCCAGCCCGTTGTGGTGGGGTCGTCATGTACCCTCTAGGTTGTAGCCCCCTGACAACACAGGGATCGTACTGCCAATACCTGAGCTGCACCCTCCCCATGTCGGCCAAGGAGTAGATGCCCGTCTCCTTGGGGCATCAGGACTCCCAGCAATGGTCAACCTGCCAGGTGGCCCTTGCTGAAGCTGGGTGGTGCCCATGGGGAGAGCCCCTGGTCGGAGTGGGTGGTATCGGAGCGGCGCAGATGAAACGTCAACATGTATTAGGTCGCTCTGCGGCCGAGTCTTTCAAAAAGAAAAGTACTGTCTCTGGTTCTGGTTCTCCTGCCCTTTCCCCCTTGGCCATCGAGGACATCTACGGGGAAATCGAGGCTCTCAGCAAAATGTGTTCGGGGTCCGTTCTTATAAAGACCACCTCCGCCACACAGTCGGCGGCGCTCCAGGTGTGCGACTGACTAGGGGACATACCAGTGTCCATTGTCCCGCATCTGGCACTGAATAGGACGCAGGGGGTTATTTTTCATCGGGACCTCCTGCTGCAATCTGATGAGGAGCTCAGGGCCAACCTGGAGCGCCGAGGCGTGCATTTCGTCCGGCGGGTCCAGCGCGGCCCCAAAGACCGTCGCATTGACACCGGGGCCTTTATCCTCGCCTTCGAGGGGGACGTTCTCCCGGAGAAGGTAAATATGATGTGCTACCGGTGCGAAGTGCGACCTTACGTCCCGCCTCCTATGCACTGTTTTCGGTGTTTGCGCTTTGGGCACATGTCGTCACGGTGTGAGGCTGAGCCCCTTTGTGGCGATTGTGGACATCCTCTTCGTGAGGAACATACATGCACCCCACCACCTCGGTGCGTTAATTGTCCTGGCATCCACTCGCCTAGATCCTTAGACTGCCCCGCGTATCAGGAGGAGAAGAAGATTCAAGAACTCAAAACTTTGGATCGTCTCTCTTATTCTGAGGCCAGGAAGAAGTATGACCGCCTCCATCCCGTGACGTTGACCACTTCGTTTGCCTCAGTCGTGTCCACTCCTTCCACAGCATCCTCACCCCTATCCTGTCCACCCTCCACCTCCTCCCCCCATCCAGGGTCTATGCCTCCGCTTCCCAAATCCCTCCCTTCCAAATCCTCCTCCCTCGCGGCCCCCGCCCCCTCTGCCCCAGGGGCCACCCTTCCTCCTCCTCCTCCCCCACCGCCTGAGAAGTGATCCTCTTCTCAGGCGTCCATCAGCGAAATGTTCCGGACCCCGGCTTCCGAGGTCCGGCGTTCCAAAATGGACCCCGCACGTGAGGACCTTCTTTGGGTCCAGCCCACCATCCCTGTGCCTCCTCAGACTTCCAAGAAGGCCTCCAAGAAGTAGTCTCTATCCCCCTCTCCACCCCGGCATGTTTCGTCAGACGCTCCATCCGTGAGTCGCTGCTCCCGGCTGTCCTCGGTTTCGCCGGGACGCTCTGCTGCCAGGCGCTCTGCTGGCCTCTCGTCGGCAACTGATGCTGCCCCTCCCTCGCAACCCGGGACAGCGGCCACAGCTGGCGACGACTCGATGGAACAGGATCCGCCTCCCACCGGTTGTAGCGTTGTACCCTCGAAACCTGGCCCTCCGCAGCCGTCGAGGTGACCAGCTCTTCCCCTGTCTCGTTCCCCCTTTTTTTTTTTTTTTTTTTTTTTTGACTAGCGATGGCCCTGTTACATTGGAACATAAGAGGTATTCGATCTAATCGGGAGGAATTACAACTGCTCCTCCGCCTGCACTGTCTGCTTGTCCTTGGTCTCCAGGAAACCAAGTTGTGCCCAACTGACCGTATTGCCTTTACCCACTATACCTCGGAGCGGTATGATCTCACCCCTGTGGACGGTATCCCAGCTCATGGTGGGGTCATGTTGCTCGTTTGGGATGATGTCTATCACCATCCCATCCCATTGACCACCCCACTCCAAACAATAGCTGTCCGTATTAACTCTTTCTGCTTTTACTTTTTCAGTTTGTACCATCTACACTCCATCGTCATCCGCAGTTAGTCGGGCTGACATGATGCACCTGATTGTTCAGCTTCCTCTGCCGTTTTTATTGTTTGGCGACTTCACTGCCCATCATCCCCTTTGGGGCTCTCCTGCATCCTGTCAACGAGGCTCCCTCTTGGCGGATGTCTTCAACCATCTCAGTCTCGTGTGCCTCAATACTGGCGTCCCGACTTTCCCCTCGGACTCTACTCATACCTACTCCCACTTGGACCTTTCGATCTGTTGTACCACTCTTGCCCGTCGGCTCGAGTGGTATATCCTTTCTGACACCTATTCGAGCAACCACTTCCCCTGTGTCGTTCGTCTCCTGCACCACACCCCATCCCCACGTCCTTCGAGCTGGAACATACCGAAAGCTGACTGGGGACTTTACTCCTCCCTGGCGACCTTTCCAGACCACGATTTTCTCAGTTGTGACAGTCAGGTCGAATACCTCACGGCTGTTATCATCAATGCTGCCGAACGTTCCATTCCTCGTACTACCTCTTCTTCACGTCCCGTTTCCGTCCCCTGGTGGAATGAGGCTTGTAGAGACGCTATCCGTTCTCGATGACGTGCTTTACGCACCTTTCGCCGCCATCCTACGTTGGCGAATTGTATTGGATACAAAAGACTCCGAGCGCAATGCCGTAGAGTCATCAAAGACAGCAAAAAAGCTTGTTGGGCCTCTTTCACCAGCTCCTTTAACAGTTTTACTCCCTCTTCTGTCGTTTGGGGTGGCCTGCGCCAGCTGTCGGGCATTAAGGCCCACTCCTCGGTACCTGGCCTGACCTCAGGTAATGAGGTCCTTGTTGATCCTGTGGCTGCCTCCAACGCCTTCGGCCGCTTTTTCGCGGAGGTTTCAAGCTCCGCCCATTACCACCCTGCCTTCCTTCCCAGGAAAGTAGCAGAAGAGGCTCGGCGACCTTCCTTCTACTCGCTGAATCTGGAAACTTATAATGCCCCCTTTACTATGCGGGAACACGAACGTGCGCTTGCACTGTCCCGGTCCTCTGCTCGGGGGCCAGATGCCATTCACATTCAGATGCTGGCACACCTTTCTCCGGCGGGCAAAAGCTTCCTTCTTCGTACCTTCAATCGCGTCTGGACCGAAGGTCAGGTCCCCATGTGTTGGCGTGACGCCATCGTTGTTCCTATACCATAACCCGGGAAGGATAGACACCTTCCTTCTAGTTACCGCCCCATTTCTCTTACAAGCTGTGTCTGTAAGGTGATGGAGCGCATGGTTAACACTCGGTTAGTTTGGATTCTTGAATCTCGACGGCTACTTACCAATGTTCAATGCAGCTTTCATCGCCGCCGCTCCGCTGTTGACCACCTTGTGACCTTGTCGACATTCATCATGAACAACTTTTTGCGAAGGCGCCAAACGGTATCCGTGTTCTTCGATTTGGAGAAGGCTTATGATTCCTGTTGGAGAGGAGGTATCCTCCGCACTATGCACAGGTGGGGCCTACGCTGTCGCCTACTGCAGTGCCCGGAGAACATGCCTCCAGGAGCGCTGCCTTCAGCATTGTCTAGACAGCCTATACTAATGGAGCGTGGCAGGTGGCTTCTGGTTCTCTGAAGAGAAGACGGTTTGTATCAACTTTTGGCGATATAAAGCGTTCCTTCCGCCATCCTTACATCTCGGTCCCGTTGTTCTCCCATTCATGGAAACAACTAGGTTTCTAGGGCTCACATTGGACAGGAAACTTTGTTGGTCTCCGCACGTCTATTATTTGGCGGCCCGTTGTACACGTTCCCTTAATGTCCTCCGAGTTCTTAGTGGTTCATCTTGGGGAGCGGATCGCACTGTCCTGCTTCGCTTGTATCAGTCCATAGTCCGATCGAAGCTGGATTATGGGAGCTTCGTCTACTCGTCTGCTCGGCAATCCCTCTTATGCCGTCTCAACTCCATCCACCATTGGGGGTTACGTCTTGCAACCGGAGCCTTCTACACTAGTCCCGTCGAGAGTCTTTATGCTGAAGCTGCCGAATTACCATTGACCTACCGATGCGACGTACTGCTGTGTCGGTATGCCTGCTGGCTGTTGTCAATGCCCGACCACCCCTCTTATCAGTCCTTCTTCGCCGATTCTCTCGACCGTCAGTACGGGTTGTGTGTGTCTGCCCTACTGCCCCCTGGAGTCTGCTCCGTCGCCTGCTTCGACAATTGGATTTTGCCCTCCCTACCACTTTCAGAGAGGGTGAGAGCCCGACACCACCTTGGCTCCAGGCTCCGGTTCATATTTATCTCGACCTCAGCTCAGTCCCGAAGGAGGGTACTCCGGCTGCAGTGTATTGCTCACGGTTTGTCGAACTTCGTGCTCGACTTGCTGGTCGCACCTTTATTTACACCGATGGCTCCAAAACTGACGATGGTGTCGGCTGTGCCTTTGTCGTCAGGGCCGTCACCTTTAAATACTGGCTCCTCGACCAATGTTCCAGCTTTACGGCCGAGCTTTTTGCTCTCCATCAGGCCATCAGGCCGTTCAGTATGCCCGCCGCCACCGCCATTCATCGTATGTACTCTGCTCTGATTCACTCAGTGCTCTTCAGAGCCTTGGAGCTCCCTATCCGGTCCATCCCTTGGTACAACGGATCCAGCAGTCCCTCCATTCTTTCACTGATAATGGTTCTCTTGTCAGCTTTCTGTGGGTTCCCGGACATGTAGGAGTGCCTGGGAATGAGGCTGCTGATGCTGCAGCCAAGGCTGCAGTCCTCCTGCCTCGGCCAGCCTCCCATTGTGTCCCGTCATCTGACATTCGTGGGGTTGTTTGTAAGAGGCTTGTGTCGTTGTGGTGGGATGCTTGGTCATCCCTCCAAGGAAACAAGCTCTGGGCAGTAAAACCGCTCCCAACTGCTTGGACGACCTCCTCCCGACCGTCTCGGCGAGAAGAGGTGCTTTTGACCAGGTTGCGGATTGGGCATTGCCGGTTTAGCCACCGCTACCTGCTCTCTGGTGACCCAGCCCCGCAGTGCCCTTGTGGTCAAGCAGTAACAGTGCACCATGTTTTATTGTCGTGTCCCCACTTTAGTCAATCTCGTGTTGTCCTGTCCTGCCATCTACTTTACCAGAGATTTTAGCTGATGACGCTCGAGCAGCTGCTCGTGTTCTGCATTTTATAACTTTGACTGGCTTGTCCAAAGACATCTAACTTTTTTACTTATTTTATCTGCCTCTTTGTACGGACTTTCTGGTGTCCCCCCTCCCCTTGAGTTTTACTAGATTCCATGTGCTCTAACACTTGTGACTGGCCACTAATGACCTCTGTAGTTGAGCGCCCTTAAACCCCACCAAAAAAAAAAAAAAAAATACATAAATCCTGTGCCCATGACATCCACCTATGCCGCTGCTGCAACACCAGTTCGAACCTCTACCGTGTCGTCACCTACAGTTCGATCTCAGCTCTGTCAGAATTCATCGGCCCCCTTGGTTGTGGGGGGCACTTCACTCCCTGTTGCTCCTGCTCCATCTTCTTCAGGAGCAACACCACCCCAACCATCGGGGACATCTGTTTCCCCTTCCCAGCTGGAGAAGCATGAGCCTTCTTCGGCTCTCTTGCCCGGAAGGGGTCCCTTGGGGCCCTCCCATCCCAAGCTTTGCCCAGTGCCAAAGCAGACACCAGCAAGTATCTCAAACAACCAACGGTCGCTGCTCGTAGGGCGTCACGGTCATCTTCAATCCCTGAGACTGACCCAGTGAGGCCCTCCCAGCCAGAACCACCGAAGGCACAGCGCGCAAAGCAGTCCAAGAAAAAGGTTCCCAAGCATCCTAACATTGCGGTGGCACCTGTCCCACCGCCACCTTCTAACTCTGCGTCCGAAGATGAGGTGGAGATTCTGGCGTCCGCTGAGGACCTGGATCTCGCCAGTCACTCGGACGCAATGGACGGCTGTTGTACAGGTGGTGACTCAGTAGCAGCAGGGGCCCAGGAGGCGTAATCTGCCTCCCCAGTCCCTTCACGCCTTTCTCAGCTATGGACAATATCATTCTCGAGTGGAACTGCAGCGGTTTCTTCTACCATCTAGCTGAGCTCAAACAACTTAACAGCCTTCACCCTTTCTTCTGCATTGCTATTCAGGAAACTTGGTTTCCAGCAATGCGAACCCCCACCCTCCGTGGCTATTGGGGTTATTATGAGAACCGGGCAGCTTATGAAAGGGTGCCTGGTGGCGTCTGCATATATGTCCTTAACTGTCTTCACAGCGAGTTTGTACCTATACAAACAGCTTTAGAGACTGTCGCTGTTCGGGTGTGGACGCCACAGGCTGTTACCGTCTGCAGTCTTTACCTTCCACTGGATGGTGCTGTCGCGCAGCATGTCCTGGCTGCTCTGATAGCCCAATTGCCGCCACCTTTCTTGTTACTTGGCGACTTCAACGCCCATAACGCTCTGTGGGGTGGGTCAGTGGCGACAGTTCGAGGCGCCAACAATGAGCATTTATTAGCACAGCTCGAACTTTCGCTTTTAAATGATGGTTCCTCCACACACTTTAGCGTGGCGAATGGCACATACTCCGCCATTGACCTTTCGATCTGCAGCCCTAGCCTCTTACCGTCTCTCCAATGGAGAGTGCATGACGACCTGTGTGGTAGTGACCACTTTCCGATCTTTCTGTCACTGCCACAGCGTGAGTCTTCTCTGCGCCCTTGCAGGTGGGCTATGAAAAAGGCTGACTGGGACTTGTTCTCCTCCACTGCCGCTATTGAGCCTCTCTCTAGTGACGACATTGATGCGGTGGTTCACTCAGTCACCAACAGCATCGTTACTGCCGCCGAATCAGCCATTCCCAGTTCTTCTGGGACCCCTCAGCGGAAGACTGTGCCTTGGTGGTCGCCTGAGATCACTGAGGCGATTAAAGATCGCAGGCGGGCGCTACAGTGTCACAAGCGACATCCCTACATTCCTGCATTGAACAACTCATCACCTTCAAACGGCTGCGTGCACGGGCCCGCCGCCTTATCCGCCAAAGCAAGTAGGAGTGCTGGGAGCGGTATGTGTCCGCCATTGGCCTCCATGTCTCTCCATCGCAGGTCTGGGCCAAGATCCGCCGCCTCTACGGCTATCGGACCCCTGTCAGCATCCCTGCGCTCTCACTGAATGGAGCAGTTTGTACAGACTTCGACGAAATTGCCAACAGCTTGGCAGAGCATTTTGCTCTTAGTTCCGCTTCTTCCAATTACCCACTGGCCTTCCGCTCCATTAAAGAGTGGATGGAACGTCGGAGCCTTTCTTTTCGTATCCACCATTCTGAATCCTACAGTGCTCCATTCAGTGAGTGGGAATTTCGCAGTGCCCTTACCGCTTGCCCTGATACCGCTCCTGGGCCAGATCGCATCCACTGTCAAATGCTGAAACACCTTTCAGTGGACTGCACGCGACGCCTCCTCGACCTTTACAACCGCATTTGGGTCGAGGGTGAGTTTCCGTCGCAGTGGCGGGAAAGTATTGTTATCCCCATTCTGAAACCTGCGAAGAACCCTTTGGAAGTGGGCAGCTACCATCCCATTAGCCTCACCAATGTTCTTTGCAAGTTGCTTGAACAGATGGTGGGCCGGCGGTTGAACTGGGTACTGGAGTCACGGGGCCTTCTGGCTCCATATCAGGATGGGTTCCATATCAGGATGGGTTCCATAAAGGCCGCTCTGCCGCCGACAAGCTGGTGAGCCTGGAGTCAGCCATCCGTACTGCCTTTGCCTGCCGTCAGCACCTGGTCGCTGTCTTTTTCGACATGCGGAAGGCGTACGATACGACATAGCGCCGTCACAACCTATCTACACTTCATGGATGGGGTCTTCGGGACCCTCTGCCAATCTTTATCCGCAATTTTCTGTCGTATCGTACCTTCCGCGTGCAAGTCACGGCCTGTCGTAGTTCCTCCCGAGTCCAGGAGAATGGGGTACCACAGAAATCTGTCCTCAGTGTCTGCCTGTTTTTAATCGCAATAAACGGGCTTGCTGCAGCGGTGGGAAATTCTGTCTCCACTTCCCTATATGCTGACAACTTCTGCCTTTACTACAGCTCTACTGGCATTGCAGCTGTTGAACATCAGCTGCAGGGCGCTATCCGCAAGGCGCAGTCTTGGGCTGTAGCACATGGCTTTCAGTTTTCGGCTGCCAAGACCAGTGTTATGCATTTCTGCCGGCGCCGAACAGTCCATCCTGAGCCGTGGCTTTATCTTGCCGACGAACTCCTTGCTGTGGTGGAGACCCATAGGTTTTTGGGGGTAGTTTTTGATGTTCGGTTGACTTGGCTGTCTCATATTCGGCAGCTTAAACAGGCGTGTTGGAGGCATCTAAATGCTCTGAGATGCTTGAGCCACACCAGCTGGGGCACCGACTGATCTACCCTGTTACGGCTCTACCAGGTGTTAATCCAGTCTCGTCTGGATTATGGGAGCCTGGCTTATGGCTCAGCATCCCCATCTGTGCTGGGGGTGCTGGACCCAATACTACACAGCATGATACACCTTGCCACTGGTGCCTTCCGTACCAGCCCTGTGTACAGCATACTAGTGGAGGCAGCTGTCCCTCCCCTGCGGTTACGGCGCCAACGTTTGCTGGCCGCTTATGCTGCCCGTGTTTTTAGCATGCCCGGGCATCCGCACTACCGTCTTCTGTTCCCGCAATCGGTCGTCCATCTGCCAGAACGTCGGCCCCGGTCAGGTTGTACGATCGCGGTCCGCGTCAAAGAGCTTCTCTCCAGGCTTAGGGTTTTCACTGTTCCACCTCCTTTTCGGACCACTTTGCGTACACCCCCATGGTGTGTTCCTCGCCCTTGCCTTCGGCTCAACTTGGCCCAGGGCCCGAAGGACTCAGTCCCTCCGGAGGCCTTCCGCCGCTGCTTTCTTTCCCTCCTTGGAATGTATCAGGGCTCTGGCATTGCGTACACTGACGGCTCGATGGTTGCTGGTCATGTCGGTTATGCGCTTACTCTAGGGGACCATTCCGAACAATGTTCATTGCCGGCTGGATGCAGCATTTACACTGCTGAGATGGTCGCCATCTTCCGTATCCTAGAGTATATCCGCTCCTGCTCAGGTGAGTCCTTCGTGATCTGTAGCGATTCCCTGAGCGGTTTACGAGCTCTCAACCAGTGTTTTCCTCATTCTCGTCTGGTGATGGCTATCCAGGAGTCCCTGCATACTCTTGTGCGTTGCGGCCACTCTGTGGTCTCTGTTTGGATACCCGGAAATGAAAATGTTGACCGCCTGGCGAAAGAGGCCACCAGTACACCATCTCTGGACATTGGCCTCCCGGAGACAGATTTGCGAGCGTTCCTACGCAGCAAAATTCTGGACCTTTTGGACACTGAATGGCACGCCCTGCCTTCACGAAACAAACTTCGGGCGGGCCATCAAGGAGGCTACCGGTGTGTGGAGCTCCTCCTTGCGGGTCTCTCGCAAGGAGTCTGCTGTCCTCTGCCGGCTGCGCATTGGGCACACATGGATGACGCACGGCCAGTTATTGCGACATGAGGACCCACCTTTATGTCGCTGCGGCTCCGTTTTGACAGTGGTCCACATTTTATTGGACTGTACACTTTTAGCTGTGCTCAGGCAGTCGTTCCCACTGCCTGACACGCTCCCTGCCTTTTTAACAGATGACTCTGCTATGGCTGACTTAGTTTTACGTTTTATTCGGGCAGGGGGTTTTTATCATTTAATCTAAGTGTTTCTGTTTTATTTTATTGTTTTGTGTTGATTCTGGCCTTTGGCCTATGATTTTAAACTGATTTTTTAATGCGTTTCTAAATGCTTGGCTTTTCCTTTTTTATTTCTATGGTCGGCCAACCACTGTGTTTTAGTCCTTTTTGTCTGGTCTTTGTCTAATTTTCTCTTGTTCTGTGTCATCTGTGATCTATTCTGTTAATCGTTTTTATTCTCTGTGGGTGTTTTTAGTATTTGGAAAAAGGGACCGATGACCGTAGCAGTCTGGTCCCTTTAATCCCACAAACCAACCAACCAACTTTGAAAATACCTAACTTAGATTAAACAGTGGTAGACACCTGAGAAATCTATGAATAAGATGTGTGACCATAACAGTGATGCTGAGTAGTACATGCAGTTGTGCAGTAAATATCTTAGCTCTGTCAGCTAGAGTGGACATGCAACCTTTGTGGTCTCGGGAGCATAAAATGCAAGAGCTTAGTAATGATGCAGAAAAATAGGGCTGACCATTTTGATACTGGCACATGGCCAGCAAGATTCTGTAGTAATTGTGGAATTGGGAATTTTATTAGGTAATTGCATGAGAAGCTAGAGCAAGCTAGCAAGATAGCAAATTAATACTTTGTTGGAGAAGCAGTTCAGTGCCAGGCTGCTACATCTGTTACTGGTAGATTCAAACAACACACAAGTGTAACAGAGATCCTTCAGGAACTGATGTTCTTTCTAGAAACACTATTGAGAAAATTTAGAGAACTGCCATTTGAAGCTGACTGGTGAACGATTTGGTTGTTTCCAACATACACAGCACATAAAGACTATGAAGGTGAAATTTGAGAAGTCAGGGCTGATTGAGAGGCACATATACAGTCTTTTTCACTCATATTTGTGAGTGGAATGGGAACGGAAATCACCAGCAGGGTTATGGGGTACCCTTTGCGACGTGCCATTAAGTGGATAGCGGAGTATAAATGTATGTGGAAATTCTAGGTAAAATAAGTAGCTGACCAATGTAGTAGGAGCAACAATGATTTTTTTCATAGTAGTAAATGCACATATACATACATACAAAATAATCTATTACTAGTTCCCTTAATTAGCCGTGCGAGTAGATTAGCACTAGTCACAAACAGCTGGTTGTCACTACACTTCACAGAAATAAATCTCTGTGGGAGCTTCTGCCTTAAGATTTGCAGTGTGGCTCATCCCACATCCATCCATGTCTTCATTTATGGAATGCAATGTGTAAATTAGAGAATGAATAAATGAATAACATTCACACCATATCTCTAGCCAGGGCAGAGATTACAGTGTTGAAAGCAAATTTAATCTTCTGAAAAACATTGTGAAACATTCAATAATAGGTGAAACCCATCAAGACAAATTAAGATCATCGTATTTCACTGAAATAAGTTATACCTGTATAAGCAATTCCTCAAGGATGTTTAAAATCATCAGATTTCACAAGACTATAACTTTATTTATTACAAAGGTACAGAATTGGGGTCAAATTTTTATTTCTATACATGCCTGCAAAGCCTTTATTTCCAAAGGAACCATATGATTTTCATGTTGCTCACATTTTGTGTGTGTGTGTGCACATAAAACATTAAGGTACTTTTCACAGCTATGTTTAGGACCAGATTCGTCATTTACTGATCACAAATATCAAAATCCTTTTCTACACATTTAAGCATCCATACAATAGACTTGATCCATGCATTTGCAAGCATGTCAGTTTAGGAAACTCAATGCTGTTCCCATGTAGCATCATAGTTCATCCAGTGTTATTGGTACACATAGGTGGAGCCTGCCACAAACACCCACCAATAAAAAAAAGATACCATACTGTGAGATGAAGCAAATTTCATGGTCAGGTCTGCAGACCCTTTAGCTCATCAATGCTGGTTCCAATGCAGTGGTATACTATCCGTATGAAAAATTATATGTCTGATAATTTCCCATCTCTTCGGTTTTTTGACCATCTATGTGTTTTCTAACATTGCCAACTTTCTTCAATTTGTTACAGAATTTGCTCCTCTTCAGATTCAGTTCAGTGATAATCTCATCAAACTGTTCATCACATTACTTACGTTTAGTAATAACTCCTGATCACTACCAACAAACTTCCTGCCCCATATTGCACAGTACTTTACCCTTATTAATGTTGCAGCTACCAGTTCAAGTCATCCCTTGAAGACTCATTTTATAAGATGGAAAAGCAATCAGAAATGGCCTGCTACTAGAAGTAGACACTACTGGTCACACACTAAATGAAACATACTGCATCCAATTCCTTGGTGTCTGCTTGGGTTTCAATTGAAATGGGGTCCACAAATTGGTAAAATTGTCAAGTTGATCCCCTCAGCATTACTCACCTACAGGCAATTTCAATGGCATCTTTTGGAGTTTTCACTTGTTTTGGGAATTATGTTCTGGGAAAGCCAAATAGAAATAAATAAAATATTAATGTTATTTGTGAAAGGCAATAGGGAGTTCCATGGTGACATGTAGATGCAAAGTGTTCACATCACATTCCTACTACAAGCTTGTATAGGATAAATACTAATTTGTTCATTGCTGCCATGTCCTATAAGATTATCCTATAGGCTAGGACTGAGAGAAAGCGTGCTGGGAAGCATTTCTGCATGTAGACAGGCTGGAGGAACATTCATTAATTGCAGGGCAGAGAGAGATGAGCTTTTTGGTTATCTCATTCTCATGCTGGTGCCTCCTTAATTTATTATCAATCTGAATGTCTAAGAACTTAACTCTTGGAACCTCATCCAGTGTCTGTCATTGATATCTCCTTGTATCTGTAAGTCATTTGAATTTGTTTGGAATTGCATGACGTATGTTTTTGTAAGTATAAAGGTTGAATTTTTGTGCTGTTGCCTGTAAACCAGTAGCAAGCATGTTACATTATTCTCCTGGCTGTTTCTAGTATGAATGTGTTTGGCCATTATCAGTGTACTAATTATCAGCAAGCATTGCAGATTTTGAAGGCATCTCCAATGGCTTTAGCACAACATTTATGTAGGTCAGCCCTGTGGGCATCATATGTATTGTTTCCCGATTCTGTATTCAGTTTTCCTCCCAAGGTATCATTTATCACTATGACCCAGTTTATTGTTGCTAAGCTAAGATTCAGTTCTTGTAAGTGTAATTCATTTAACATGACAACACTTGTAGTTTCCCCGAGTAAAGGAAGATTAAGGCTTTAATGTGATGCCAATAAGTTTTCTCCACTTCTATGTGCCTTGTACAGTTACAGAATGAAAAAGTCATCCCAGCATTGGGGGACTGCTGTAAATAGTGAAGGGGAACATTTTGTTGATTAAGTCTCTTATTTGTATCTGTTATATATTACAATTAGGTAAATATGCCATGAACCATATACCAACCAAATAATTGCTGGAAATGGGTACATATGCCTTACCTTTTTTCATTTTATTGGTAAACTGTGTTTCCTTTCATCACTGTCTAACCAGTATGTATAATGTTCAAAACAAAACGTGGTCTGTTAAGCCCAGTGTCTGAATACAGATGTTGCAAACACGGATTGGTATTGCACATATCTTTTGCAACATAGTTAACTCAATGGATTTGTGCTAAGTCTTCAATGATGAATCATATTGTCTTTAGTTGTCAAGTTTATAAAGAATTTAATATTTTCTCAAAACGATTCTGATCCACAAGTAAGGTTATGGCTGAGTAAATGGCAGAACATTCTTAATTTCTTGCCGTAAACTGATGTGGCTCTGTTGAGAGGTGAATGTAATCTGTCCACTATTGATTCTCATAATATTTGAGGAGTAGTGTTTAGGTCAGCTGTGTTGTGACAGTTAACAAACGTAAAAGCTAATTACTCTTGTTGTGAAGTATCGGTTAAAATAATTTTAATGAACAACCCATAGGGTGCATTTAAATATTTTGTAGGTTGTCAACTAAATGTGTTTACTTCATTGTAGAAATGACTGAACTACTAAATATCCACCAATTGATGTTTGAAATAATTTGATTTTGTTGTATGATCAGTAGGCCTGGTAGTTGCAGTGGATAGAGATGCAATTATTCCTTAATGGAACACAACAGTATAGTTACTCATTAAATGGTAGTTGAATCGAAAGTACAATTCAGCTGAGGAAAGAGCGGTTCCAAGTTTTCTCTTGGGCAATCACGTGTTTGAAAAGCGAGTTTCATTCATTGTTATAGTAACAGTTCCTTTTCTAAATGATTGATAATGGGTTCACACAATTGGCCGTGTGGAATTAAAGATAGCTTCTGAAAGAATTTCTTAAAATAATGTTTGAATCAGAAATTATTTGAATTGCACCCTTCCTTTACAATCCAAATACATAAGGAATATGTTAAATTGGGCATGCAATAATTGAATCTAAAACTTGAAATCTTGAAGATAAAAGTCAAAAACTAATTGCATTTGGGACACCATAGATTCTATACATAGCTCACACAAATAGCATTAGTCATAATGCAATTTTTGATATTCAAAAAAACTAAAACTATACATAAATCATACGATTTAAATACACGAGTCTTTCGGGTTTTCATTATATTACATTTTTTTCTTAAAAAAAAAAATCATCGTGCGACACAGTCATAGGTCCCAATTATAAAGATATAAGTAATATCTGATGCTTTTTAAATGATCATTGGTTAATTTATTAATGTTCAAATTTGTTCAGTTCTAAAAAAAGTGCTGTCACTTTTGTATTTTGTGAAAAAATTGTAGCCTTTGGAATGGGTTTTAAAAACATTACCATAGGTTCTGCATTTTCAGAGGTGCCATAGAAATTGTTTTATACCTCTCTCATTTAAAATTTCTACAATGACAAACAGTCCAGGATTGATCAGATCAATATGCACATTCTTGACAGCATCTGTTGCTATAGTGTCTTCGTCTGCAGCATTTGATCCCCGCAAGAATCATTTTCCACCTCTGAATACCAAGCACATCTTTGATGGGTTGCATCCTTAGTTACAAGAAGATGTTTGGTTTTTTCAAGCTTCATGGTTGTTGTGACAACAATATTATGATAGCTTGAGGTAAAAAATAATAATAGTTTCGAATATGAGCAAAAACGTTTGACCTGAATGCGAGTTACACTCACTCAGTTGTCCAGAAACCGTCTTCCAGTACCATAAAATATGGTTTTTACTTGAATCTGAGTTTGTGCCATTTATAAAAATCTGTAGCTCAGCCAGCATACCATTTTCTGTGTTTCATCTGGTTCCAAACTCCTCTCCTCATTGTACCACAAATAGCATCCATGACGACTTTACCATGTCATGCAGCAAAGAATAACAGTCCATTTCCACTTTAAATACTTTTGAACACAAACTGGATAATGTGAACATTTTTTTTTTTTTCAAATATAGAAGTAGTACAGCCATCTCAACGAATTGTCAAATTTTGTTACATGTGAGATCTTCTTATTTACATCAGGTATTATTTATATGAGAACACAGCAACAGAAACTGTTTCATGTGTTAGGTCTCATTAGTGATGATGGCATGATAAAATGTTCCTGCAGCATCCAGGCACAACCTGCAAAGCCTGTACTTATTCATGTTATGAATGAGCACTTTGACTTTGGTCTTCGTGAATCATAGACACACTATCTACAAAGTCAGTCTGTAGATCTCCAGATTTGAGAAATCCATTTTGCACATACCCCCAATTCAGCAGATTGTGAGTTTTCTATGAAGCAGTGAAATATTAAATATAAAATTTCCTTATAAATTTCTGACACTACGTCAGTGATGCTACCATTAACTTCTGCATATTTTTGTTGCCTGTCAACATCAATCCATTTTTTTCCATTTTACTTGTTTGTCAGTCAGCTTCATTCTTTAATGTGAAGTGAAGGTTAGGAGTTACAGTTTTTACACTTTATACATGAATTCGTAGTACACATGAATTATCGGTAGACTACATATTCCAGTAACTCCTTGCCTCATAAAAAAATGCTCTTTTCAGTGCATTCACCAGATAATAAGAGTTGGCATGATACCTTCATACATACATTGAGGTGTATTCAAAACGAACAAAATGTGTAATAAATGAAAGTATTTTTTATTTGTCCTATTTCTGTATCTGCGTAAAATTGCTTATAAGCTCCCTGAGCTGAAAATACCATGTAGTACTTTTTGCAAAACTCTGTGCATCTTTGTCTTCTGATCTTTAAATAATCTGTCAGGTGCTTGACAGATTTTCTGCTCTGTTGTAAAAAAAAATCAACTGTTTGCTTCTTTTTTTTTCTGAAACCTTGTTATGCAGTTTGTGTTGTTAATGTGTGCTTAAACATTATGGAAGTTGTTCCACTGGAACAATTAATTTGTTTGTTACTGCATATTTCCACATTGGGCTCTTTGGATGTAGTTATTTCAATCTTTTCACTGCTTTTCCTAAAGTTTATGGGGATTAGTATGAACGTAAATAGGGTTCTGATGATTACACTCCAGTAACATGAGTGGTTGTGCATTTACATTACTTCTACATACTCTTCACAACTCTTTTTCCTCTTTACCTTTATTTTAAATCTAGACATTTGCGAAGTTGTTCTCTTCCCTTTCTTCTGGAGTCTTGTGATATTTGCTTGTCTTTTTCTCTACACTGAACCAATTGTAATTAATTTGCTTACAGTTTTGCAAAATTTCTCTCTCTCTCTCTCTCTCTCTCTCTCTCTCTCTCTCTCTCTCTCTCTCTCTCTCTCTCTCTCAAATTTACTATCCATTATCTTTAACAGAAAGCTAGTAATAATAATGTGTAACAATACACCAGCCTTCATATACAGATGTATTACTATGTAAATTATTCAGTAAATGAAACTTTTATTGTTTCATCCACAAAATAATTCCACCATAAATTCTTTGCTTTACAGCACATCTTTTTTAAATTGTTTAGGTTAAAGGTACCTAACAAAAAATTTAAACATTCTTCCTGACCTACCTTCTGTGTAGTAAGAATCCTTGATGTTAAATTCTTCTTTGGATATCACAACTTAATCAGTATTTTTAGTTCCATATCTGGCAGCAAACATGATGAATTTAAACTTAAAATGCCTCTAACACTGTAGCCAAACAAAATGTATTTTGTAACATGGTCTACACAGTTCAAATCAGCACACAGGAATTGTCATACTGATCAGTACATCAGGTATGTAATGTGAAGACAAAGATTCTTCATATCATTGTAACCTCTACTTGTAACTTTCAAAAAAAAGATGTGGGAAATTATTTACATTTTTGCTTTTCAGACAGGAAAATAGATACTACAGATAAACCTTGATGCAAAAACACAGATAAGGTTCAGAAAATTATATTTTACTCTCGTGTTCACATTTTGGATTGGCTCAAAACTACAAATTTGTAAGACAAAATGGCTGGTCTTCACTTAACTTCAGGAGTTGAAATAGCTAATACTGACAATACATGCACACAAAGGTACAAGGATCTTCCCTAGCTTTTGGAATTATTATTTCCTTCATCTGGAAAGAGTTAGTAACAGATACAGGAAGGGTAGGAAAGAAGGGCAGGTCACTGAGACCTAAAGTGTGTTACTCACAAGGAAACATCACCAATTTGACTTTATATTTTATACAGAACAAAAGCATACAATGTTTTATGGACCACGACACACTTTTTTCTTAAAAAAAATTCTTACATCATTCAGGTGTGTCTTATACTCAAAATTAATTTTAAAATGTCCTGTGTTTGATTTAAAATTCCTGCAAGGCTTAAAGAAGGCCATATATTCAATGCTGTGGGAAACCTATAACTATCTGGCAACACGATTCAACTGGCAGCAGCAGTGCACCGATGCAATGAACATGAGCTGTAGAGCTTAACAAGCTTGTTAATGCTGTCCCCCTCCTGCCCCGCCATCACAAACCTAGAATACTGTCAAGCCTATGATGTATCACAGCAGTCTACAGTGCCAGTGAACTTGAACTGAAACTGATTTGTATTATTGATAACAGAAGAGTATTTTCTTTAGTAGTTTATTAATGAAAAAATAGGGGTTTCATATGATGTGGGCTATAAATTGAAGATAATTACATATGCAGACCAATATGGAAACAGAGCAGCTGATTGGCTTGCCACTAAGGAAGAACTGAAAAAATGAGTAAGACTACATGTGCCAATTGGGGACTGAATGCAAAATGGCCTAAACTAATCTCATATCCAGAATTATAGCAACAAACTACTACTTCACCATCCTGTGTTTCATTCAAAATACAATCCTACAAACTGTAACCAGAAGTCCGTATGATCGTGTTCTGCATGGAAGATGGCATTCCGGTCAACTGACAACTTTGCCATTGATGTCAGGGGATGTATGAAATGAGGTAGTGTTTGTTGGGTAACCTCACATTCACAATCACCATGTACACAGCTACAGACAGTGCAGTTTGACACAGAGAAAATGCCTACTAGACTTGGCATTGGAGGGCCATAGAAAGAAAGGAAGCAGGACAGTCAAAAATTGATGTGGACTGATGGCTTAGTGTGAATTGTGCTGTTGTTTCTTGGATGTAATGACAGTTCATAGAGACTGAAACTGTATCCCAAAGTCCAGGGCAGGGTTGACCACATGTGACTTCTGAAGAGAGGACTGTTATTTTGCTGCAAGATCACAACAGACTGCCTTTGTACTGCACGGTAGCTGGCAAATAAGCCTGCAGCATCCGCTGGATGTGTTGTATCAAGGTAAACTGTGTGCAGATGGCTTTGGCAGAGTGGCCTTTATTGTTGGAGACCTGCTGTATGTCTACCTCTGACACATCTTCATAGAAGGCAATGTCAAGAGTGAGCAGGCAGCTTGCTTGTGACTAAGGGCAGCCTGCCCTGTCTTGTGTTTGAATGGTGGAATCCATGCTGCATTCCAGGATGTCACTGTGGGTGTCACAGGTGTGTGGTGTTGGCTGTGATAGTGGGACAAGTATCATACGAATTGCTTAGTACTTCTACACTTCAGATTGTTTGTTTAGTGTTTAAGGCATGTATTGTAAATACTAAACTGGTGGCAAGTGATGAAAAACTTCCGTCTTTCCACTAGCATATTGCAGCATTGGCTGTTGCTATACTATGCCCAGCTGGCTCTGCTTTGCAAAGCAAGTTGGCCATGTTTTGCTTTTCAATGCATAGCACTGTCACCCATGTGCAGCTGGGTGTGCTTCTGCTCTAGCATATTTTTTGACCAATTATGGTCAATACGCTACATTGACCTTTTTATCAAGACTCTGTCTCTCGGATTGACCAAACTATACTACCCATTAAACCAGAGTTACTGGCAACAAGTATTTCCGGCCTTATTTCGCCACTTATGTATTGCCCTAACAATTAGTTACCTTAACCCTTTCACTGAATCTCATAAATTTCCACAGGGCCCCTTGCCCTGCACCTTGACTCAAACACCATGGTACTAATTTCATTACTGTGCTTCTTGCACAATTTTTTCCAACTCTATACGTCTCACTTAAAAGTGAAAATAAATCGATTATTCTTCATACTATATCACTGTGCATTCTGCTGCTTTTATGTGTGGGTTATCCAATGCAGTGGAACCTGAACTATGGCTGGGTCTGAACTCGGTCGTCTTCTTTGTCTTTTGTGTACCAGAAGAACTCCAGGTTCAGCAGAACAAGTGCCGCTGCAGTGGTTGGTATGACAATGGTGAGTGTTGTCTCATTCTGGTGCTGATTTTCACAATATGAATTTACATGTTGCAATAACGTTTCCAGGGAGATTGGTCCCTCCTGCCAGTTCAGAAGTGTGTTTACAGATTACATTAGTTCTGGCCCTAGAGTTTGATTTAAGCTGGGTGGTTTGCAGCAGGTGGCACTTCCATGGGCTCTTCTGGCCAGTACAAATGTAGCTGGGAAATGCTCAAGTGAGCTATCCCTGCAATCATGATGGACAGGCAGAAAGTAGGCCCCATTACTTTGGACGCTGTTCCATTTAATAAGAAAGCATTCACCTTTCATTCTACCCTCGTTGCTGATGTACCCCTCCACTTCTTGTAATAACTAGCTGCTACTACCATCTTGACAAAGCCCATGTGCCTCGACATGCTGAAAGTACAATTCTGGCTGGACCACTTTTTAATTGTATTCTCTTTCCTCCTTTCTCCCATTATCAATTTCACTGCACAGGAATCCTGCCCCATACGCAGACAGACTATGATTTTCTCTTGGTGGCATTTTTGTAACTTTGCTTCCTCCATTTCTACATATCTTCCTTCATCTTTTGCAGTTAATGACAGTCGCTGAGTTTTTACTCTTACAAATTTCTTCAGTGTTCCCCTTGTGACTAGTTATGCATGAATTATGTAGCACTCATGATGTTCTTGTTTCCCTGGTACTGTTACAGAAATGGAAATAGAAACTTTTCTTCCATCAGTTCTCAATGATGCTGTGGCTACTCCAAATTAAAGGGCAAGCCTTTGTGCTCAGGTTCTGAAACCAACCTCAACTTCGGCGATAGTTCCTTCTGTACTTTCCTCAGACCCTTTAAATACTTCCCTTCTTGCAACAAATTTACCCCTAGCTGGAACACTATCTTCTATGGACTGCAACCATTTTAATAAGTACTTCCCTCTCTAAGACTTCTACTTGGATTTGTAGTTCTTCGATATTCTGAGTAATATGTAATACTGCTGGTTTTCTACTTCATCTATCTGCAATCCCATGCTTCTTCTCAGTTTTATGAATAAGTTCAAAATCAAATTCGCTTAGCCTTGGTGCCCATCATGTCAACCTATTGGGAAGGATTCTTTAACCCCAACAACTATTTTAATGCCATATGATCTGTTATTACTCTGAATGTTTTACTGTACAGATAAAATTTGAAGTATGAAAGTCCATAAATAAGGTTAACTTCCCATTCTCCATTGTGGAATAATTTCATTCTTCAGAATTCAGTTGCCTTGAGCGTAAGCTACTGGATGTTCTACACATTCTACCTCTTCTGATAAGAGACAGGCTGGTGCATGAGTTTACGCATCACATAATAAAACAAATTCTGTATTAAAATCTGGAAATGCTACAATTGGACTCAATGTTTAAGCTTCTTTTAGCTCCTCAAAAGCATGCTGGCACTGTTCTGACCACACAAATTTAGTACCCTTCTTCTAACAATTGTCAACCTTGTGGCAGTATCCACACACCCTTTTACGAACTGATGGTAATAGTTCACAAGTCCAGAGTGACTGCAACTCTTTTACAGATTGTGGTACGGGATATTCCCATACAGCTCTAATTTTGGTCTGTATTACATCCATCCTTTGATATGTCCTAGGTATGCTATCTATTCGATCAAAAGTCACACTTTTTTGTACTCACTGTTAACTTCACTGCTTTTAACCTTAGGAATACTTCCCTTAAGCACTGCATATACTGTCTGCTGTCACTTCCACAGACGATTATTCCATCAAGATACACAGCATTTCCATGGTTTCAAACTTCTGAGAAACGTGTCCAACAATCTCTGAAATGTTATACAGGTGCATATTTTAATGAGGATGGCATCCTTCTGATTTGGTAGTGTCCCCATGGTTCCAGAAATGCTGTTTTGTGTCAGTCCCGTGATACAGGCCCTATCTGGTGATACTCACTCTGCAAATCCATTGTTGAAAAATATTAGGATAGCTCTAAATGATCCATAGTTTGTGTGATGTTTGGCAAACGGTAGGCATCCATTATGGTTTTCTCATTTAGGTGTCTGTAATCAAACCAAACCTATATTTTTGGCACAAATATTCGTGCCCACTGTCGACATCACATTCTTCAAGTATTCCATCTTTCAGCTGTTGATCGATTTACAACTTCAAAATTGGGTGAAAGTTGGTAGCGCTTCTGTATGGATTGTGGTAGACTGATGACTCATTTCATATTGGTATGCAGTGTTGTGCAATATGTGTACCTGATAATGGTCCTTTTGGAAAAAATAAGCCATTGAATTCCAAAAGTAGTTTTGTCATCTGTTTGCTCTTGCTTCCCTCTAGATGCTTCACTTTTGCTCCTCATACAGTTTCAGTGATGTCTGGCAATTCTCTGTGGCTGACACCCCATATGTTCCATTCTTCTTCCTGCAAGATATTCATATTGGAGATTAACAACTGGTGTGTTAATCATATGCCCTCTGTGCTGAAATGGTACGTAGAAACAGGTATGGACATGATATGTCTGTTAAATAAACAACCCACCTGATCTAATACTTAATTCTCTTATAATGGTTCCATCACACACAAAATTCCTGCCGGCAAGCTGGACTCGACACTGACCCAAAGAAATTTCCTAGTACCCTTAGATAGATAATCATGCGAATCGAGTCTTAGTATAGTTTTCATGGTTTAATTGGTTCATCTTTCACAATAGACTCTTCTTGCCACCTCTCTATCATGACTTAACCTAACTGAAGCATTTTTCTGCCATGTTCCACCCTATGTAGCTGGAAGTTGAGTATGGCACAATGCTGATAAGGAAATCTAATCCAGTATCATGTTGTACCCATCAATTGAATGTGACACAATCTCTAGTCATTGTTTAAAGTTAGCCGTATTCAGGTGGATGCCTGTGTCCACAGTCCTAATGATGTGATGATGTCTTTATTCCCACTCCATGCAGTCTGTACTGTGGTGGGTCCAATTGCGTACATTTCACCAGATCACTACTGGTGACTGAAACATTCTCCCCTGTGTCCAATGATATCATGGACTCAGTTTTGTTCCTATTCTTCTTATCCCATACAGATCTTATGGCATCCACATCTGCATACAATTTTGTAGCATCTAGTCTTACTGGGAAGACCATAGGTGGACCAGGGGTCCCAGCTAGTGTTCAATACCTTATTTCTACCTGCTCCTCTACTTTTAAAACTGTTTCTTCTTCTTTCTTTATTCACATCACCCTGAGGCTGGCAACACTTCGTCCTTACGTGGCCTGTTTGTCCAAACTTGAAATGTTTTATATTAGCTGCAAACAGTGTCCATTTGCCCTGTATTCCAGTAGACAAATTGATCTCCTCACGCACTGTAGTTACCGCACTGCTGTGCGCAAATCTGTCAGACACCCTGTCCACACACATTCTTACATTTCTGCATGCAGCCCTCTTAAAAAAGCTTTGAAAACCCTCTGCTATGCTTCTTGCAAAATAATGTCATTAACTTCAGCATCCTGCCCCAATGCACAGGTATGTCCATTGATTTTCCTTATCCTATCTGCAAATTTTTCCACAGTTTCTTTATTTCTCTTAGTTATTGCTGTGAATTGTTCCCTATAGTGTCTGGCACTATTTTGATCCATATATCTTAGAATTAACCCTTCTTTAAATTCTACAAATATTGTGGCTCCCTTCACAGCCCCTGTATACCCTAAATATGTTTTTACTTCCTTTGTTAGTATCAGTTTTGTAACAGTCAATAATACTTCATTAGACCAACCGTGCTTCTGAGCCAAATATTGAAGGTGAAGACATGCTCATTGTCGGTTGTTTTACCAGGACAAGGACCAATTAAACTTTTGTCTGACAAATTTTACCACAAAGTTCCTTATTTTCTGCTGGTAATTCTGTTACCTTCTCGAACAATATGCATACTACTTCTGATTGTGGTACATATTGTGTCTCTGGTTCTATTCAAGCTTTGTCCTTGACAACACTCACTTCGAGAACTAGCATTCACAAGACAAGAAGACAAAATACATTAACTTAATTCTTACATGTAATTATGAGCCATATTGTCTCCCAGCACTGCCTAGCCGTATGGCCCAAATGATTACATGTGTAACATTTTCCTAGAAGTGATTTCATACATTGCACTTATGACCCTTGAGGTTACACTGTGCACATCTAACAGTCACTAACTAGTCATACCTTCCATTACCTCTAAGAGTAGAAAAATCAGCTGGTTCTCTATTCGCAATAAAATCTACGTTATAAAATTCACGACTGTCAGATGGCTTTTCTATGACCAAAATATAAGGATTTTCTTTTTCTTTAATTCACTGTAACATAGGGTGTAAGTTCAAACATTGCTCTAAGAAGTGATGGCAAAGTTCTGACATCAGTGTTGCATGACCCTTGGATTGTCACATGTGGAGGGTGAAATGAGGTGTCAGGGCGACTGTAGATATGTTTAATTACTTTCTTTTTTCCAGCCCTCAGCTGTAGTAAATCAGGAACAGCTTGGTAGAGGCTCCCAGTTGCCTCTTAAGTGAAATAGTAGACATCTGTCATTGCTGACAGGTCAAGGAGCAAGGCTGAATATGGGGTCGCTCAGTGTTGCTGTCAGCAGTCACTCTGGCTGCAACAGCGATGCAGCTGATGATGGCCGTAAACTTCCTCCAGTGAGCAGCCAGCTCCCTTGTGCCTCACAGCAGGCTACCCTGTGTAGTGGTCAAACGGCAGACCCCATAGTGCATTCTAGGATGTCACTCTGGGTGTCACAGGCTTGTGGGTGTTGTTCGCTCTCATATTGAGACAAGAATCATTTAGTGCACAAATAGCTGAATGTTTATTCGTTCCAGACTATGTTCGTATAGGGCTTCAGGCAAATATTTTAAACACGACTGGTGGCAGGTGAGGAAAGGCTCCCGACCTTCTGCTAATGCACTCCAGCGTTGGCTGTTGCTGTATCACGCCCAACTGACTCAGCTTCGCAACACCAGTTGGTTGTGTATTGCTTTGCAGCATGTAATACTCCCACCCACCTGCAGCTGGTACTGTTGCAGCTTACATCTGCTCTGGCGTATTTTCTGATCAAGTTCAGTTGACATGCTACAGACGAAACCCAACAAGGACTTACACCAGAGAGAGCATTGAAAGGACCTACAATCACACCAGTGTGTCACTGGAAAAAAGTTGTTGTGTACTGTAAGAGAAGACATTTTGGTCAAATCTTTCAAGAAGTACTGCATAGGTAATGCTCTGGTGGGCAGTGAAGACCATCTCTTATATGAAAAGACAGTCGTTATGAAGGAGAAGTTCAATTTTGATATTCAGGGGCCTTTAGGTCAGTGCAGTTCTATACACAGAATTGTTGTTAGCCTGGCTTTGCAATATAATATTACAAATTGTAAAAATGTTACTTTTTAAAAAGTGCTTAAATATGAATGTGTACCCTATGGCCTGCAGCATCTTACAGTTTGTAAAATATACTGAGGACCCTCACTGATCGTAATTATCCTCCCAGCCTTCTACAAAATTAAATATATCATGCTTTATCTTTCCAGTCTCACATTGTATGGCCACAGAGGATCATTCCCCATGTAACTCAGTACCACCCAGGACTGGAGCAACTGAATTACATTCCCCACCAGGGTTTTGACTACCTCTTGTCTTGCCCTGAAGCGAGAAATGTTCTGGCCACTATCCTTCCCACACACCCCACAGTGGTATTCCACCATCCACCAAACCTACACAATCTACTCACCCATCCCTACACAGCCCCTGCTTCCAACCCCGTACCTCATGGCTCATACCCCTGTAATAGATGTAGATGCAAGACCTGTCCCATACATACTCCCACCACCATCACAAACATCACCTATCCCATCAAAGACAGGGCTATCTGTGAAACTAGTCATGTTATCTACAAGCTAAGCTGCAACCACTGTGCTGCATTCTATGTGGGCATGACACCCGACAAGCCATCTGTCTGCATGAATGGCCAGCGAAAAAAGTGGACCACCTGGTTGCTAAGAATGCTGCTATTCATGACATCCTTTGTTTCAGTGACTGCTTCAAAGTCTGTGCCATATGGATCCTTCACACCAACACCAGCTTTTCTGAATTGTGCAGGGAGAACTTCCCCTACATTCACGTAACCCTCTTGGCCTAAACCTTCATTAGTCATTGTCCTCACCCATTCAGCCTCCTGTTCCATTCCAGCACTATGCAGCCCTCATCATTCCACCATTGCACCCAGTCTTTTTACTTCTCTCCTTTGCTGGTTGCCCCCTTCCCACCTCTCCCCTGCCCACTGTCTAATTGCCTGACAGCACGTAGCTGCCCTACCCTCTTGGCTTTGCATCTCCACCTGCAATTCAACTATTTGGATGAGCACACTTTGCGGGGTATGTCATCTTCTTCCATTTTCTCCTGTACTCTTTCACCCTCATGGCAGTTTGGATTTCTCTGTGCCCAATATCCAGCACGGTTGCCAGTACGTTGTGGTGGGGTAATCATGTACCCATTTGGTGGTAGCCCCCTGACAACACAGGGATCGCACTGCTGATGCCTGAGCTGTAGACTCCCCATGTATGCCAAGGAGTAGATGCCTGTCTTCCTGGGGCATCAGGACTCCTGGCAATGGCCAGCATGCCATGTGGCCTTTGCTGTCGCTGGGTGGCACCCATGGGGAGAGCCCATGATCGGAATGGGTGGCATCAGGGCAGATGACCCACAATGAATGAAGTCATCCCTTGCTGGTGACTAAGACACCAGCTGTCTCCAAGAAGGCAAGATCGAGTACAAAGCTGACAGATATGATGCTAAATCTTTTCCCTCCCTTGCTACACCATGGGAGAAATATAGGGCTACAGAAAGAAGATAGCCATATTCGCCTCGGTATTTAGTCTGTAGCAGAATGGACAGGGACTCTTTCTACCCATGAAGCCACAGATTTTTAATATCTTGAGGATAAATTTGAGGAAGTGGCAGCACTGTCCAAGATGAGAAGCAGTGCAGTCTCGATTCAGACAGCATCTCCAGCCCAATCCCGGGCATTACTCACTTGTGACCGTCTGGGTGATAATCCTGTTTCTGTCACTCCCCATAAAATCCTCAACATGTCCAGGGGATTATTTTGCATTGCGACCTCCTCTTGCAGTCTGACAAGCTCTGTGCCAATGTAGAATGGTGGGGTGTTTTTTTCATCTGGCGCATTTCCAGGGGACCCAAAGACAACAAGGTCACTACTGGTGCTTTCATCTTGGCCTTTGAGGATGATTCATTGCCGGAGAAGGTCAACGTGATGATTTACCACTGTGATGTTAAAACAAATGTTCCTCCCCATATGCGGTGCTCTATGTGCTGGAAATTAGGGCACATGTCTTTCCGCTGCACTTCCAATGCGACATGTCAAGACTGCGGATGTCCACTGCATCCAGATACTCCCTGTGTGCCCCTTCTCACTTGTATCAGCTACGGAAAGCAGCACTTTTCCGGCTCGCCAGACTGCACAGTACTCCAAAAGGAGTGGAAAATCATGAAGTACAATACCCTGGACAGATTGACTTATCAAGAAGCTGAATGTAAATTTGAACGATTACAACCCATATGGTTGACGTCGACATATGCTGCAGCTACCTTACCATCGCCATCACAAGTACCTAGTTTAGGAGCAGGGCCCCCCCCCTCCTCCCCAAATGCAGGGGACATCAGTCCCCACCCACCAGCCAGAGAAGCGACAGCCTCTGGCTCATCTCGTGTGGAAGCGGTCGCTTGGGACTCTCTCTCCCAAGGTCTCCACTAATGTTACAGCGGATACTCGCCAGTGGCTAAAGGAGACAAAAGCTGCTGGTCAAAGAGCTGCATGGTCTTCCTCCATGCCTGAAGCTACTTCAGAGAAGTCCTCTCAGCAAGCCGCTAAAGAGAAGTGAGAGGGCAAACAAAAAAAAAAGAAGTCTGCTAAGAAAAAGAACCCTCAGGTGGCCTCAACACCACTACTAGCTACCAGTTCTATACCTGCGGATGAGGTGGAGATCTCAGCATCTACTGAGGACCTGGATCTCACTTGATGCCTCATCCACAATAGGAACGGATACAAATACTCAATCGGTGGTAGCAGATGATGCTGATGTGTAACCTGCCTCCTTGCATGCTTGATGCCTTCCCAGCCTCACAATAACCTCATCCTCCAGTGGAACAGCAGCGGCTTTTTCCACCACCCGGCTGAGCTACAGCAACTGTTTAGGTTTACACCTGCTTTCTGCATTGCCCTCCAGGAAATCTGGTTCCTGGCAATGCGGACCCCTGCCCTTCATGGCTATAGGGGGTATTACAAGAACTGTAGCAACTATAATAGTGTGTCAGGTGGAGTTCTTGTCTATGGCCTGAACTCAGTATGCAGTTAACCTGTGCCCCTTCAAACCACTCTTGAAACTGTGGCTGTCAGGATAAGGACAAAGCAGGAAGTAACTGCCTGCAACATATATCATCATCCGGATGGTGCAGTACCCCTGAAAGCATTGGCTGCACTGATTCATCAACTCGCTAAACCTTTCCTACTTATGGGAGATTTAATCGTCCATAACCCCTTGTGGGGTGGCACTATGCTTACTGGTCAAGTTAGAGATGTCGAAACTCGACCTCTGCCTCTTAAATACTAGGGGCCCCTACACGTTTCAGTGTGGCTCATGGCACTTACTCGGCCATTGCTTTATCCCTCTGCATCCCAGGACTTCTCCCATCTGTCCACTGGAGAGCCCGTGATGCCTTGTGTGGTAGTGACCACTTCCCCATCTTCCTGTCACTCCCCCAGCACCATTCCCCCCCAGATGTCTACGAAGATGGTCTTTAAGCAATGCAGACTGGAAGCTTTCACCTCTGCTGTCACCATTGAAACTCCATCACATGGTACCATCAATGTGGTAGTTGAGCAGGTCACTAGAACGGTCGTTTCTTTGACAGAATTAACGATCCCTTGTTCTTTATAGTGCTCCAGCGAAAACCTTGGTGGTCGCCAGAAATCGTTGAGGCCATTAAAGAGCATCGACAAGCTCTACAGTGACGTAAGTGACACTCTTCCCTAGCACAGTTAATAGCTTTGGAAGGGCTCATGCTCGCATTCTCCAGCTTGTAAAAAGACGGAAACAGGCATGTTGGGAGAGGTACGTCTCGACCATTGGTGCCATACGTCACCTTCCTAACTCTGGAAGAAGATCGGACATGTATGTGCATACCAGACCACGACAAGTGTTACTGGCACTAACATCAGTTGTTTGTTATCTACCGACACAAAGGCAATTGCCGAGCACTACGGTTGAGCCTCTGCACCCTCAAATGGCAGATGGAAAGGAAAGCACTCTAGTTCACTGAATGTCACATTGAACCCTATAATGCTCGATTTACAGAGTGGGAGTTCCTCAGCGCCCTTGCACGTTGCCCTGACACAGCTCCTGGGCCAGATCAGATCCACAGTCAGATGATGAAACATCTATTGTTTGACTAAAAGTGCCATCTCGTTATCATCTTCAACTGGATCTGGTGCGATGGCATCTTTCCATCGCAATGGTGGGAGAGCACCATTATTCCAGTGCTCAAACCGGTAAAAACCCACTTGATGTGGATAGCTATTGGCCCATCAGCCTCACCAACGTTCTTTTTAAGCTGTTAGAATGTATGGTAAGTTGACAGTTGTGTTGGGTCCTGGGGTCATGTGGCCTACTGGCTCCATGCCAGGGCAGTTTCCGCCAGGGTCACTCTACCATTGATAATCTTGTTTCCCTTGAGTCTGCCATCTGAACAACCTTTTCCAGACGCTAACACCTGGTTGCTGTCTTTTTTGATTTATGAAAAGCTTAAGGCACGACCCGGCGAAATCATATCATTGCCACATTATATGAGTGGGGTCTCCAGAGCCCATGCCAGATTTTTATGCAAAATCTCCTATCGATCTGTACTGTCCATGTCCAAGTTGGTGCCTCCCGTAGTTTGCCCCACATTCAGGAGAATGGGGTCCTGCAGGGCTCTGTATTAAGTGTATATCTATTTTTAGTGGCCATTAACTGCCTTGCAGCAACTGTCAGGCCATCGGTCTCGCCTTCTCTGTACGCAGATGACTTATGCATTTCATGCAGCTCCTCCAGTATTGGTGTTGCTGAGCAGTGCGTACAGGGAACCATTCGCAAGGTGCAGTCATGGGGTCTAGCCCACAGGTTCTGGTTTTCAGCTGCGAAGTTGTGTGTCATGCCCTTCTGTCAGTGTCGTACCATTCATCCGGAGCCAGAACTTTACCTTAAGGATGATCCACTCACTGTAATGGAGACATATCGATTCTTAGACTGGATTTCAACACGTGATTGACGTGGCTTTCTCATCTTGGTCAGCTGAAGTGGAACTGCTGGCAGCAGTTCAATGCCCTCTGGTGCCTGAGCAACACCAACTGGAGTGCAGATCGCACTAAGCTGCTGCAGCTCTATAGAGCCCTTGTTCAATCTCGTCTTGACTATGGGAAACTGGTTTATTGTTTGGTGGCGCCCTCAGCGATATGTTTACTCTACCCGGTTGACTGGTAACAGGAGGTTTCAGGACGAGTCCAGTGACCAGGTCGGAGTCCCTCCATTGAAGGTTAGACATGCACAACTGCTCGCCAGGTATGTTGCACACATTCATAGTTCTCCAGAGCATCCACATTACCATCTCCTTATCCCATACACGGTATTTCATCTCCTGCATCGGAGGCCCAGGTCAGGGCTTATGACTGCAGTTCGCAACTGATCTTGTCTGTCTGGAGTCCTTGCTTTTACCACCTATGCTCAAGGTCCATTCATGTATACCTCCATGGTGTACACCAAAGCTGAAGCTTTGCCTGGACCATTCACAGGGTGCTAATGGATGAGTTAACTCTGCAGCTCTCGGCTGTCACTTCCTCTCGATTCTTGACAAGTACCGGACCGTGAAGTGGTTTACTCGGACTGCTCCATGGGTGATGGTCACATTGTCTTTGCATATGTTCATGGAGAGCATACTGAACAGCACTCTTTGTCAGATGGCTGCAGTGTTTGGACTGCAAGGCTAGCAGCCATTTCTCGTGCTCTTGAGCACATGCAATGTGCCATAGCAAGTAGTTTCGTCTCTGTGCTGACTCCTTGAGCAGCGTACAAGCTATCGACCAGTGCTACCTGCACCATCGTTTGGTAGCGACCATCCAAGAATCCATCTATGCCCTGGAATGGTCCAGTCATTCCGTGTTGTTTGTGTGGACCCCAGGCCACATTCGAACCCCAGGAAGTGAACGTTCCGACAGGCTGGCCAAATGGGGTAAACGGAAACCACTTATGGAGGTCGGCATCCCTGTAACTGACCTGTGATCATTATTACACCACAAGGTTTTTCAGGTTTGGGAGACCGAATGGCATAATCTCAGTACGCACAACAAACTCTGTGCCCTTAAGGAGACTACAAATGTGTAAAAGACTCCATGCAAGCCTGTCGCAGGGACTCTGTGGTTCTCTGCTGGCTCCGCATTGGCCATACATGCCCTAAATCGCTCCAGGCAAATGCCGGGATGGTTCCTTTGAAAGGGCACGGCCGACTTCCTTCCCTAATCCTATGAGACTGATGACCTTGCTGTCTGGTCTCCTCCTCCAAAACAAACCAAACCAAACAAATGCCGGCCATACATGGCTAACACATGGCTACTTCCTCTGTCGTGAGGACCCACGTTGGTGTCACTGTGGCTCACATATAACTGTCATCCACATCTTGCTGGACTGCTGACTTTTAACCACTCTACGGCAGACTTTTAACCTTCCTAGAATCCCACCTTCGGTGTTGGGTAACAATGTTTCAAACCGCAGATTTAATTTTAGGTTTCATTTGTGAGGGGGTTTTGTCATACAATCCAAGGGTGGGCATTTAGCCTTCTCTCTGAGGTCGCCACCCCCCCTCCATTGTAACTCTGTCACACTTTCTTTGCATTTGTTTGTCTTCGTTGTCATCTTTTCCCTACATGTGCTCTTCTCGCCTTGTCTTTTTGAGGTGGACGTTTTAATATGTTGCAGAGTGGCTGGCTCATCCTCATTTATTATTGTGATCAGCCAGCCCAGACTATATGCTCTATGGTTTTAATACCTTCTTCTGCTTTTCTTTGTGGCGTATGTTTTCCCCATTTTTTGTTCATTCCATTCATTTTCTTTTTAGGTGTGCTGCTGAGTGTTTTTGTACCTTGAGCCTTGCTTCCGTCAGGGATAAAAGGGTCTGATGACCCTGTAGTTTGGTCCCTTTATACTCAAAACCAACCAACCAATCAAGTTTGCTCTTTATAATATTGTTACATTCCTTCCCGGATTTTCCATTGTTGTTGATCCAACATTGAAATTTGTCCCACAATTCTAAGACCATGAATAAAACTAACTGCAGTTCTGTCTTTATCAGTGATGAAAAGGTAGAAAACACACTGCTATATTGAAAGAGAATGTGGAGTATGATAATTCAGTTGAATATTGGGTAGTAGTATTGACAGCATGATTCAGGACTGTGTGTGCAACACAGAAGTGTGTTCAAAAGAAGGATTCTAGGACATAAATATGTAAATTAAGTTAAGGCTGCACAGACAATACCATGCCTTGATGCACAATGAAAAGGCAATTTACTCAATAAACTCTACGTAAATAGGTGTGCCAGGCAGACGAAAGGAAGGTAAGACAGACAGTACTTCATTGAAACAAGCTGCTTTCAAATATGAAGTCCAGTCAAAAGAAGTGTGTCAAAAAACATTGCTTGACATATTTTGCATCACCCAGCAATGAAAACTCTCTCTTCAACTGGAAAGTGGAGTGACCACTCCTGAAGATGGTTGAGGAAAATATTTGTGTAGGCCACATGTCATATCAAATGATGACAGGTCCCTGATTCAAGAACTCAGTTTGAGTTTCTCGAAGTAAGAATAAATCTTCGAAAGAATGTCTGTACCACAATCTCAATCTGTGCAGAAATTAATGATTCTTTATGATCAGAGCTTCAGATGAGATACAAATTCACAACATAGAACTTAGTCAGTTGTCATGCAAAAGCAGACTGAGCATACAAACTGCTAAAAAATAACACAGAAATGACTACAAAGGAACAATATATATGTTACATGCTGGACGTACAACACGTTGTACTTTGTCATAAATTGGCACATTCCATGGTATTCTGCCAGAGACAGTTGCCGTCGTATAATTTCATGGCTCGTGACTTTGGTACTTAACTCACACGGTAAATTTAGGGGATGGATCTGGTGCAAGGTGTGGTTCAGCCAAAATAGTTTCCTGTCTGATTAAATTTGTGATGCTTGAAAGAGGTATGGGACACAAACTAATTATATGGTCTGACCACCATGTTGGGCAGAACGATAACTGGAGAATTTTAGCACTTTATTTCTATCTGGTCAACTGCAAGTACTGTGTAGAAATACATAAAAAGTTTTTATGTTAGAGTGATAGTTTCCTGCCTTGTGACAGGAACTTTGCAGTGATTGAGGAAAGAAAGTGTCAAAAGTTATGGCTCCTTTAGAATGGAAGCATGCCATTGCTTAGGTCACTGTAGAACCGTCGAAGTTGACCATACAGGAGATGATGGAAGACAAGGGAATTGGATCTGTTGAGCTGGTTCTCAAAATGCCACCTACTTTGAAAATTACTGCTGTGCTCTGGTTGAAGCGATGCAGTGATGATCCTCAAGGCATAAGCAATTTCATCCATGTGAAAGACATTGTATTCTGAAACATGTTTTTGAACATGAAGTAAAAGAAATTCTGTTGCATTTTGGCTTTTGGTTGCTCTACAATGGGGTACTGAAACTTGTAAGGAGAAGAAAGGCAATCTATTGGATGTGACGAAATACGGGGAATCAAAATCCAGGCATTTTATGAAAACATTCAGTGTGCCAACTGAGTGTAATGTGCCAGCTTTGGGCTCAACTTCATAACAAACTCATGTTCTATTACTTATTTAAGACCAAAGCAATCAGTTTACTATAAATATTAGTTTGTATCTTGATATAATTTTTTTATTTAAAACTTTGAGACTCTAGGCAACCTTATAGTTCTGGTAGAGGGTGGTATACAGCAATGCTGTATATCAGTTGCTATACACTGTTTTTCCATTTTAATAGTTATGTATTTTCTAAAATCTATCCTTAGTGCAATTTTAAAAAGCACGATTTTCAACAGTCTGCATCTGCAAACAATAAATATCTGCTATTACATTTTTATTAACGGTTTTTGTCGATTTCCTAAAAACTTGGAAATATACCATACAGCGTTATTCATGCACATGCTTCATTTTGCTATGATTATGTGCATCTATCAGGTGACACTAATTGAGAATATGATTGATTGGTACCTTCTTCCAGCCACTAGGAAACTTCCAGGGGCTCAGAGATGTTTGATATGCTGCTGTTAGAGAAGGAACAAGTTTAGTGTAATATGAGTGGTATTGTGCAGCCATCTCATATTGCCCAGGTGCCTTTTCTCTATTAAGTGAGTACACAGTATAAAATAAACAAAAATTGATCATCTCAGAATCTGTCATTATGATGTTTATGCCGGTACTGAAAGGAGGAACTCCATTATGATATTCCACAATGAAATAGATTTGAAAGAGAAAATTGAATATTTGGCCTTGTGTCTGTTATCTTCAGTTTGTATGCCAATAGGGCAACTGATAGTGATTTCAGTCCAGCTACTGACACTGTGTGCTGATTGCTTACTGTGAAAATTCAATCAAGATGTGTAATGTTAATGCTTTGAAATTGGTCCTATGATGTACCGAGTTTCAGGGTAGTGAACAGAGCTGATTTCAGAATGTCTGTCTACAGTCCCATGCATGGGTCAAGGCCATCTACCACTGAGTATCTACCCTGTTAAAACCACCAGCTGCCTGTCAGTCAAGCAACATCTAAAAGTATGAAGTTAGGCATATATTGTAATAGTTAATGTATACTTGAACAAGTTGTTTAAACGAATTTAAATGCAGTGACAACTAAATAAGGAAATGTAAACACAGTGACAAAGTTAAGTTGAATGGTGTACTGTCAACGTAAGACACAAAAATAGAAATGGCCATCCTTAAAATCATTAAATTGAATTATATAGGATCACATAGCAAGGGTGAACACTTCAGATTGAAGATAATGCAGTTCAATTATGTGAATAATTGTGAATATTTGACAGATTCCCCAGTTACATAAGCTAATGTGAAATCGGAACTAAGTCCAGCTGGGTGTTAATCATCAGTGATGCTGTGTCACTGTCAATCAAAGTTCAGTACAAAACAGAACTATCAGTTGCACAAAGTGAAAGTTCGTCAGTCACAAAAACATACAACGAGAAAATGCCAAATTCCTCATTTATTGCTCAAAATCTTATCATCCATACAATTTTAGAGAGCTGAAATGACACAACTGGTTGGCTGCCCAGAGACTTCGGTTCAAATACTGTCAAAACCTATGCAGACTTAACAGTAACAGTTCACCGGCCCAGACTATATGAGAAACACACATACATTACCAAAGACTATGAGGCACAGCAGCACTGTTTATTTAAAACCTCAAGAAACCATACCATGCTAGTCATTTTCAAAACATCTTACAAAACTTAATTAAAATAAGTGATTGAAAGTATATTGTTCTTATTGAAACTAATCAACTTGAAATAAACACCTCCCAATCAGTCACTTTGGAAGCTTACCAAACATTCTAAGATAAATATTAACATTAAATATCAGTGAAAACATGATAAACAGCCATCATATGCAACTGTTAAAATAAGTCAATACAAGGAAATATTACTATAGAAACGAGTTTGTCATATCAGATGAGATCATAATTTCCTGCTCATTTACATAGTGCTTTAAGGTACTATGTAGCACATACCAAATTCAAAGTACAACCAGTTGAACTGGACCCATCTTGATCACGCTGCATAATAGTTAATTTGTCAAAAATACCTGAACACAAATCCACTAAGGATGATGGATTTAATTTGATTTTGGCAGAGAAGCTAAGACAGCTTTGGTCTAACCTGGCACTGAAACAGTTTATTGTGCAGTATTGCTCGCTGTGTATCTAGTAAAGCCAACTAGTGCCCTTAGATAGTGCAAGGAGTCTCTCTGCCCATTATTTGTTAGACACAATTTCTTCACTTCTAGTTGCACTGAAAATTCTGTCTCTCTGCTCTCCAATGTCATGCATTGGAAGATTAGGTGTGATGCAGTTTCTTCACTCTCATCACAGATGCTACATTTATGATCTTCTTCCATTATACCCATTGTATGTAGGTGTTTTTTTTTTAAATTCCCATGACTGGTCATCAGTCCAAACATGAGTTTAATCTCTTTCCTCTTCGAGCCCAGGGTTACAGAGCACCTTTTAAAGCACAACTTTGGCATCGTTACCTTACCATGTTTTTGCTTATAGACCTTGGTCTAGTATTCTATGTGCTTCTTCTAAGCCAGTTCCATAGTTCGTTTGATCATAGCATTGGTGATTATCAGAACAGGTACCGGTCCACTGAATGGAGTCTTTGCCTCCATCCTGGCCAACCTGTCAGCTTCTTTATTGTCACTGATCCCTGAGTGACCAAGGACCCATATTGAGTTTCTGCTATTGAATCCGCTAACTCCACCAAAGCCCTGTGACATTCTGCAATAATAATGTATTGTGCTGCAGGAGCTCCCAATAATTTGAGGGCTACCTTGCTGTCTGAATAGATGTAGATGCTATGGTCCTTGTAGCACCTATATATATTCTCCTCCACACACGCCTTGATTGCAGTAATTTCAGATTGGAATACCAAGGCCAGTTTTCCTAGAGAGATGATGCCCTCCAGTTTTGGCTGAACCCTGTACACCCCGCCCCCAGCGCCTTGGTCTGATTTTGACCCATCAGTAAACCAGACAGTGTCCTCTGCATGGTGTCAAACTGTTTTCCCACTGCTCCTTGCTTCCAATTATTGTATTGTAAGGCTTGTTGAAGCAGTTGGGAGTTGTTATATAGTCAGGCGGCATTTCACAAGCCATTCCTATATTTTAGTGTGTGAGTCTGGATATCCAATGTGATCCAGTTTTTACCAGTTTTGAGTGTGTATGCACCAGCTGCTGCCTTCATCTTAACCCAAAGATGTAGTGGAGGCATGTCCAGCATGACTTACATCCCAGTGGTTGGTGTGCTACTAATTCTGCCTGTTGTGGCAAAGCAGGCCAGATTGTGCACCTTAGCAAGCTCCTTAGCTGCAGCCTGCTGTTGTACATTGTTCCATGACACTATGGCCCCATAGGAGATCCTAAGTCTAACCACTGTTGTGTGTGTCCAGTGCATACATCAGGATCTTAGGCCCCAGTTTTTGCCACAAGGCCTTCTGGTACTCACCAGAGTATAATTCGCCTTGGAGCAGATGCTCTTAATGTGAAGGGTCCATGTTAGTTTCTCATCTAAGATTATCTCTAGATATTTCACTATCCCCTTCACAGATAGAGTTTCATCAAAAAGCTTTAGATGTCCTTCTTCGTGATTGGTACCACAACAGTCTTGTTAGGATTAAAGTTTAGGTCCTATGTAATGTACCAGTCTTGCACAATGTCCAGTGCACGTTGTGCCATATTCCTAACCTTGTCAGCAAATTTGCCAGGTATTACTATGACAAGGTCATCTGCGTATCCGTGGCAAAAGCTTTAGTTCCTCAATGAGTTCGTTCTCCAGTAGATTCCACAATAAAGTGGACAAAACTCCTTGTGGACAACCTCTAGTGGTGTTAATTACTGTTTTTCATTCATCATGTGGCCTCTACCCTCCTTCCACTAAGCATGGCCCTAGTCCACCTACATATAGTGGTCACTAGGTAATGCACCTCTGTTGACCTAACCATGGAATCAAAGGTTGTGTTACTAAAAGCCCCCTTGACGCCCAGGAAGATGCAGAGGGCTGTTCCTTGAAAGGAAAGTGCTTTCTCCACCCTCCCAACAAATAGTTGGAGAGCTGTCTCACTTGATTTACCTGGTTATGTGTGTTACTTTGAATGTAGAGGAGCCCTAGTTAGCCTCCTCTCCCCAGCATGTACATTAACTCGACTGATTGGTCTCATATCCTTGGCCTTCGTATGATCAATTCTCCCTGGCTTTGGAATAAAGACAACCTTCACTGCCCTCCAGGCATTGGGAATGACTCCCACTGCTAGGCTAACCCGGAATAACGAGCAGAGGACTCTCATAAGATTGTCTCCTATTTGTTTTAAGAGAGCTGGAAAGATTCCATCTGGACCAGGTGACTTGACCAATTAGAATGTTGCCACCGCCCATTGGATTTTACTGAAATTGACACACTCCTTGGCTGATTCCCAGTCCTCTCTTTGAGTGCCTGAGAACCATTGTCTTTCAGGGGTCGCATTCTGCTCTATGTTATCCGCCAGAGCATATTGAGGAAAATGAGTTTTGAGGAGCAGTTCCAGTGTCTCATGTGCTGTCTCTGTATTTTCCCCATCGTCCTTCCTCAATTAACCTCCTGGATTAGTTGGTACTCTGGTGAGGATTTTGTGAAGCCTGGCTTGAGATAAGCACCTTCCCATGCTGGTCACTTTAGAACCTTAAGAAACATTCTGAGATAAATATTACATTAATTATCAGTGAAATCATGATAAATTGCCATCATATGCAACTGTTACAGTAATTAAATACAAGGAAATATTTCTATACAAACAAACGTGTCATATCAGGTAAGATTGTAATTTCCTGCTCATTTACATGGTGCTTTAGGTTACTAAGTAGCACTTACCAAGTTTGAATTACAACCAATTGAACTTGACACATCTTGATCACACTGCATAATAGTTAATTTGTCAAAAACATATCTAATACACATTTGATAATGATAAGGGTGTAGTGTAAAATATGCTGTCTTTTGGTGTATGGAATTGTGGAGTACATTTAGCTCTGGTCAAATTAATTGAGTAGTTCTAATCAAATTGTAGATAGCCTGGAGCCAGTTGAGTTCCAGTCAAACTATGTATTCACTGTACAGTTTGATGTGTTGTTTATGCTTGTGGCAGTTTTGGCTTACATGTAGTACTATTTAGCATTATTGTAATCAGTGTTTATAAAATTAATTAATGAAAAACTATACAGGGCTCTATTTAACTCCTGAAGTTGGGCTGCACAGTTTGAAATAGTACTGTTGAATTCAATTTTAGTGTTTTTCTATATAATATTTGTGAATAATATTTTATAGCTTGAAAGTGTCAAATTAGCAGTTGGCTATGCATCTGATTTTTTGAGAGATCAGTCAGCAGAGTTAAAATATTTGATTTGTTGCATCCTTTGTTTATTGCTGTCCCTCACTAATTTTGGCTGCATTCATCTTTTGTTTGTCAATGAGTTTATGATTATGTTTAAATGTGTGACAAAAATTCTACTTGCCATCATAGCACTGACCTTGGGAAAGTCCTAAAATTGCTTAAAGATTCAAGTGCAAAAGTTACATGAATGTGAATTTAAATACTGCCTCACAGTTGTCGGCCTTTTCTCACAGGAAAGTAACCCCAGTGGATAGTAGGTTAAGGGCATTTCTCTTGACTTAGAAGGAACGTAGTTCACCAGAGCAAAATATTAAATGTATAGATTTTCATGTTTCAATGTTAAATGGGAAATGTTCAGTGTCAATCAATCCTGTGCATTTGATGGTAGATTCGCATTACTATCTCACGTATAATATTTGAAAGTTTGAATGCATGACAGATTTTCAGTTACCTTCATTGTTTGTTCAAATTAATTTCCAGTGGTGCTTACAAAGACTTGATACCATATATTGCAGTTTATAAAATTGATTTGTTTCTTCAAAAAACTGCCTCCAAAATTGAGGTGTGTTACACTCAAATTTAATATAACAAGTCCAGTGTTCCAGTCAAAATTCCCGGTTGCCTTAAAAATGGCCATATATTCAATGCTGCAGGAAATCTATTTCTATCTAGTAACATTGGATTCAATTGGCAGAAGACATGCACCAGTGCAACGAACATGTTATAGGGATTCACAAGTTTTGTTGAGATGTTTCTCTTGGAACACCAGCTGATTGCGTACAAATCATTCTGTCCTTCCTCCTCTCTCTTCAGGGATGACCTGACCTTGGCTTATTGGTTGCTGTTGTTTCATGTTTTTTGCTATTGACTGTGCACACTTGTTTGTGGTTGTAATATGCCATAGTCCCTAGAAGTACTCCCAATCTTGAAGACATGCAAAACAGCTTGTCTCACATCAAGCGAGTGTTCTGTTTTGCTATACTTCTAGTTCTCTGCAAGTAAACAATCACTGAGTGAATATCTCAGTCATAGTAGTTACTGGATACCATACCATCAAGGCAAGTTACAAACTTTCGAGCTAAAGGAATACATACGTACATTGTTATTGTATGATCGTATTTGTTCACTAGGTATGTAACCACAGCAGTGTGCAGCTCTTGATGGAGTGACATTTGAATGCATTGCTCTTTTTTGACTGCATGCAAGCAGTACTGACAGCATAACAACACCACTGCAAAATATTTCTGATCACTGCTGTAGCCTAACAAAACACTCCAAATACTGTTATCTGCATATTTGCAGAGACTCTTTGAGCTGGTTGCTGCAACTTGTTTGCAGTACATATACGATTGCTATGCTTTACTGAGAAGGTACTACAAATATGGAACAATTTTTTTTTTCTGATCAGTTACAGGCCAGCTAAGGTTTTACATTTATTTATGCTACTTCTTCTTCTGTACACATTTTTCTTTCCACGCACCTGACATTCAGTTTCTGTCTTGTCTTTTTGGAACTGTTATGCTGTGGAGAATTTACCAACTCAATCCTGTTTCTGTATTTGGTTTGGTTTTAAATATCTTGCTAATTTATACAAGTTTCTTGTAGGTCTTTGTGCACTCTTGTAAGGCATTGAGATTTTGTAATGGTTTTAGTACTGCTACAGAGTTTTTCTTTTCAGTATGCTAAGACTCATTAACCTTGTATGCTAAATTTTGTCTCCAGTTATTTTCCTACATATTTATCTATACTTCTGTATTGTTTCTGAATTTAAATGTTTGTGGTGGTATTCTGTTTCCTAATATCTTTTCTTTTTCGTAATTTTCACTATCTTTTGTTGATTCTAAAATTAGTATTTGTGATACAGATGTGTATTTTGGCCAAATGACTACCTTGCAAGTTGGAGGTTCTGCAATTTTGGAGAATGAATTTTTACTATAAACATCTTCTGTTAACTGAAATGCAGAGTCCATCTTTTATAGTCTTCCTCTTGTGGTTCCATTTTCCCCACCATTTGGCTACATGACTTCTCATAGATCCTTAAATTTGTCTTCTCCTGACCCTCTCACACTTAGTATTTGATAGGGATGTTGCAGTCCTGTAGTTACCCATTACTGCTTCACTGCTGCTTATCAGAGGAGACGACTAGTCATGCTTTTCCCACTGTTTTTCTTTCTCTCTGTTCTGTGGTTTCTCTACATTGTCAGCATTGCTAAATTATCTACAAAAGTTGAACAAACAATTTTGAAATTATCAATTTTCTAACCAAGTAGTATTCAACTTCTGGTAGTAGATTCTGAGAACAGCTCCATCTGTTCAATATTCACTTTTCTAGTATAGTCTGAAAGAAGAATGGAGTTAGTACATTGCCTTGGCTAAAGTCTGTTCTTATCTCAAATGAGGCTGTAGTTCTTTTAAGAAGACCCGTGTTGTCTTCTGTATTTCAGATTCTTTAAGAATTTTGAAATAAAGCAGTCTTGCTTTATAGTCATAAGCCTTCTAAAATGTTACAGATGTATTCCAATAGTATTTTGCTCCTTTAGTCCTCTATCAATTTGGCCTTCACAGGACCATCCTGTCCTAAGCCATCTCTGATATATCTTGTATTTTAGAATTCTGCTGTTGTCTCCTTGAACTTTTCATGGAATTTCATTGAATCTTATGTGAACATGGTTATGAGTTATTCTAGGCCAGGAATCTTACTTTTATTATTCAGTGGTAATGGTCAATTTCAACAGATATCTATGTCTGACTCTGGAATTCATCATCTTTTCGGAATTGTGCTTTGTTACTGGCACACAAGCTGTCTGATATTCTCAAATCATATTATTGTTGTCCTTGTATCTTTTTAGTGGTGTATGCTAAATGTCTTTTTCTTAGCAGTTTTCCTTTTTTCTTACATCTAGTCAGGCAGACATTCATAAATGTAAACATTTTCTACCAGGGCTGATATGGAATGTACTTATTCAAAATTAATTTGGCAGTTGTACAATTCTCAAGTGGTAGCTCAGTGTGATGTCTGAATCCTTTATAATTCCTTTTGAGGTAATACTTTCCTTGTGTTAACCATGTTTACAAATTCCATTTTCTTTACAAGATGGGAGTCTTTGTAATCTGTATGCCTAGAAATTGGTAGTACTTCATGTACTAATTTCTATCAAAGTCATGTCATACTCCCAAGCACTAGGCATGACATTTAATAACACTGACTTAGTTCATAGTAAGCTGTCACTTGAGAATGGCATAACAGTCAAAATTCCAGTTGTGAATAAATTCATTTAATAGCAGTTTGGGCAGATAATGTTCTCATCTCGATTCTGTGCCAGTATGAGGATAAAAGTTAAATAAAATCTGTATGTTTTCCTCTGGAACTTCATCAGATGCTTCTCAACATTGTTCTGAGGATTGTTTTACCTTCTGCATTGTTATCCTGATCTATTGGTGCATGTGCATTAATTATTGTGTACCTCTCACCTAAATATTGAATTATTGCAGGGAGAGAGACTTCTGGAGGTAATGGAAAATTTGGATTTTGTATTGTTTGGGGGAAGAGGCAAAACAGCGAGGTCATTGGTCTAATCAGATTAGGAAAGGATGGGGAAGGAAGTCGGCCATGCCCTTTCAAAGGAACCATCCCGGCATTTGCCTGGAGTGATTTAGGGAAATCATGGAAAAGCTAAATCCGGATGGTCGGGTGTGGGATTGAACCTTTGTCCTCCCAAAAAATTTGGCACCGTTTGCAACATAATTGCCATTTATGAATGCAGAGCCTAGTTCTGTAGTAGTTTCGCGAATTTCTTCCCTGTGTTCTCTGTGAAGAATCTACAGTTCTCTGATTGTGGTATTTCTTCATCTGTGAATGTGATATTTTGTAATGCCAATTTCAACTTGTCCATTTACAATGTGTGAAACTATTTTGAGTTTGCCAATATTTATTAATGTTTGTATATTTAATGGTCCAAGCCTGTATGTAGTTCTAGGTGTGAACTTACGGTTGGGTTTAGGAGTCACTCCTCACCTCTGCAAGTTGGTCTGGGCTGCCCAGAGCACAAAGGTCCAAATGTGTCACTTACGATGATGGATTCATCTGTCAGTGCATGGCAGTTTTCATAACAGGAAAAAAGTGAAAGAAAACTTTACGCAAAGTGTAAGTGCGTAACAGATTAAAGATGTTATTGGTCACTTTCCTTTGTGAAATGTCTAGTAGGAAGTATGGCTACAACCAAATTACTGGCTTGTGTAGTTATTTACAGTACTGAAGACAGTGAGAAAATGGAGAATGAATTCTTACTAACATTCTGTTTCATTAACTGCAACAGTTTATCATGTCCTCTTTAATGATATTTTCAAACTTAACTTACAGCATTTTGTGGACCAATCACATGTTGGTGTGCGTTAATAGAATTCTATGTATTTACTGTCTCATCACTTGTAAATCACTGGCCATTTCTTCAAATATTTCAGGTGGAAACCTCAACAAGATGTGCATCTGATAGTGCAAGGTAAGTTTTCATAATTCACTGCAGAACTTTTTCAGAAATATAAATTTTTGTTTATTAATTGTGAGAGTACTTCAGTTATAAAATGCACTACTGTAATGATTCATTGATACTATTCTTTGCAACAACTGTTATGTGACTATTCCTAGATAAATAGAGCAAATGTCTGATACCCATACAGGAAAATAAAAGTTCAGGTGGCATATCAGCAGCTGTATTGTGTTTAATGCAGAATGTCACATGAAATCACTTACATTCAACAGATTCATCTTCATGGGCACAAGCTAATATCATACTGCAGTAGAACAAGTTAGAAGAAAGGGTGAATGGCTATATATCCAAAAATTGGAGCTGATTCGCAGCCTTTCAGATTAATGAATACAGTGTTGAACACCTCTCTCAATTCGGTGCCACAGTGGTGCTCAGGTAATGCACAAGCTTTTAGTGGTTTACAGACCACCATCAAGAAGAAACATAAGTAGCTGGTGCCACTTTCAGTAAGGCTGTGAAGACTTAACTGTTGAATCCTCATTCTCTTTGTTTCTCCTTCGTCCTGGTGTGTTTCTGAAGGCTGTCCCATTCGTTAGACACATTACAGGTGACAAGGTAATGCATAATTGGCAGCTCCAGGTCAACGGGTAGGGTTCTCATGTACCCTCTGATACAGATCAGGCCCAGAAGGGTGAGTGACTGAGCTGTTACCTTCCCAAATGCCAATTGGTCCCTCTGTCAGGAGTTTGGGGGGTGTGACCTGAGGTGCAAACAATCATTTACGGTGGGTGAATCCCCCTCTGAGGGGGTTCCCAGTTGGAAAGAGCATGCCATTGGAGATGGAAATTATGGGGGATTCTTTTGCAATGTATCAATCACCATCTTAGCGTGTGTCTACTAAACATAAACATAAACAAAATGAGGCTATAGATTTGAAGGCCCTCCCAAATGCACCTTGGTTCCTCATGGTGTCACATACTGAAGAGGGTCATTTCTTTGCTACTGTTAATGCATGCCTTATTCTGGAAGGTGTTGCAGTTGGAGACTCTGTGAAATTTTTCTCATTTATGATAAAGATGGATGCAAACTTAATGCCCACATGCACAAAAAAAAAAAAAAAAAAAAAAAAAAAAATAGTTCAAATGTCTCTGAGCACTATGGGACTTAACATCTATGGTCATCAGTCCCCTAGAACTTAGAACTACTTAAACCTAACTAACCTAAGGGCAGCACACAACACCCAGTCATCACGAGGCAGAGAAAATCCCTGACCCCGCCGGGAATCGAACCCGGGCGCGGGAAGCGAGAATGCTACTGCACGACCATGAGCTGTGGACCCACATGCACTCATTTTCTACCATTTGCTCGAGTAGTTTTTGCCTCAAAGATTAAGGGAGGCTGTGAAGTAATCACAGTCCAACTATACATTCCAAACCAGATGCGGTCGTACAAGTGTCAACATTATAATAAAATGTGTATCCAATCAAAACATGGCCAAGTGTGTTACTTTTGGCGGAGATGCACACGAGGGCAGCGGTTCGCCTCCTACCTGCTGTATCAATTGTAATCCCGTGAATGTCCCAAGTGTCTTAATGAGCAAGCATCCAGGAGATGTGATTGAAGGCCATTAAACCCCACCCTGTCACTTGAAATTGTTAGCTAGTCAAAATCCGTGCATTTTCCATCTGGCATTTACAGTACCATTTTTGCTATTCCATGCATAACGGAGGATATGCCCACCAAGACTTCCAACTTCAAGTCAGTGTTGCAGTAGTGAAATCACACAGGTCACAATAGCATCCCTGTCTCCTACTACAGCTACGCAACAAGCAATCAGATCTTTACATTTGGTGGCGGAATCACGTGCTACACAACTATCAGGCTGAAAGGACAAAAGCAATACTCCTGCAAAGACTTTCTACAGCTAAAAACATACTCTTCATCCGTCAACTAGAAAGTTCTAAGAACTCTAACAAAAACAAATGGTCTTCTCCTTCCCTGACTTGGAGATCCACTTCAGTGGTGTTGGCATATGTACCCTTACCTGGCTGACCTCCATTTTGCTGGTGCCCACTGCCTACTGATTTTCTGCCGTGGAATTCAGACTGACCCAGGGAGAGTGCCAATATGTTTGTAGATCTCATGGAATAGGATTCTTCAGCCTCTTCCCCCTGTAACAGTGGATTTTTGAAGGCTTGCACTCAGCAGCCACCAAGGTGACTAATCTTCATTTGTTCTCTCTTCCCCAATCCCCATTATGACTTCTCCAATGGAAAATTCATGGCGTTAGATCCCAGGAGGGATTACAGCTGCTCTTGGAATTGCAGTGTCCGCTTGTTTTCTGCTTCCAAGAAAAAAAATTATCCTCACAACCCATTTGACGTTTCATGTTTCTTTCTGGTCCTCTGTGACCTTTACCTCCAAGGACAGCATTCCACCTCATGTGGGAGCCATGCTGGCCATCCATCTCATTTAACATGCTACTGCTAGCTGTTGCAGTCAGCATTGCCCTTCCTCATTTCACCTTTTCTCTTTGCAACATCCACACCTCTCCATCATTTGCTGTTACCAAGTCGGACTTACCCTAGCTCATTGGTCAGCTCCCTCACTCCTTTTTGCTGCTTGGCTACTTCACTGCCTACCATCTGCTTTGGGGCTCTTCGAGAACCTGTCCAAGAGGTTCCCTCTTAGCTGACCTTCTGAATCATCTCTTGCCACTAGAGCACCCACGTTCCTTTCAGATTCCATGCACATTTCTTACCATTTGGACTTCTCGTTCTGCACTGTCCAGCTCGCCTGTCATCTTTGGAATGTGTGTTCTTATAGGACAACTATCCAAGGATTTCCACCCAATAATCCCCAAACAGCTTTTAGAGTTTAGCCAAGAGACAAAATCCAAAAATAAGTTAACTTGGCAATACAACTTAAGATCATTTACAAAAACCTTTAAGAATGATGACAGTTGGCACCATAAATACGGAAAACATTAAGAGCAGCAATAAAGTAAAAAACATTAATAATAATGGCAACTTGGCACCATAAAATAAGAGAAATTTATTCTGCAAGAACAAATTACAATGGTGCTTTAAAAGATTTTACACCACAGACCAAGATCGAATAGTAAGTTAACTTGGCATTACAATTTAAAATCATTTATATAAAAGAACTTTGAGAAAGATAATGGCACTTGGCACCATAAAATAAAAGAAGCGCAACACACAACCAATAAATATAATAACAAAATAATAATTTGATACAACCAAAGGGCAAGGGCAACTCCCAACACAAGCACAGACGACCGAGCTCTCACACTTCAGAGCCTTCCCACTAGAAACGGTCCCCGAAATAAATGCTGAGAGCTCCCCGACATGCCTCCCACAACTGCCCATCACTTACGCACCTTGGTTATGTTCTGTAACACACGATAGATAATATCAACACAAGATAAAATTCAAAAATGAAATAACAATATAACATCCCGAAAGCACATGATAACCACAGCGCCGTTAACTCAGGCGCTCTTAACAGGTGCCAGAAGCCAACACACATAAATCTTAATAAACAAAACAATAAAAGCCAAGCACACATGAATAGTCAAACCACAGTCTGAGAAGTGCCTTAACAATACCAAACGTGACTATTCCACCAAGTTAATAATAACACAGTAAGATAAAAATACGGAACATACCACTAAATGCTGTGACACAAACCAAATTGACGAGATCGTGTTGTCCCAGAAGACCATATATACTAAGCAGAAGTAATTCACTATGCGTATACTGTCCAAAACCGCCTTCCTTAGGCAGACTTTACCTAACATGTCAAATGCCAAATATACCATACATGAACGCAACTCCGGGCAGGTAACAGGATCCACCTACATGAATTCCTTCAAAAAGGAACATACAGGCACCACCAAAGGTTACGCTGAGCAGACCGCGTGGGTAACGACCCACTCAGCGGTATAAACAAAAGGTACTCCAGTTGAGCAAATAAATTAATACCAATGAATATCGTAATGTGCCACACACACACACACACACACACACACACACACACAGCATAAACTTCCAATAACGCCGTCCCACATCAGAATGAAGTTCAGAAACCGCAGCTGGAGCTTCCAGCGGAAAATCTGACGAGCCAACCGAGCTCACACCCTAACCTGGCATACGACTCCAAAATTTAGCAACTGGTTGTCTCCAGGCCAGAGTATCACAGGACCCCACCAGACCTCCACATCGGACAGGCAGGCAGAACAAGTACACCGGCCCAATTAATCACCACCGCATGGCCAGCACAGCGGCGAGTTGATCCGCCCCAGACCACTCTGCTCATATTGCGAGGTACAACCACCTTAGCGCTAGTCACCAGCAGGTCAGGCAGAGCGAACTTCATGTTCCGTGCAATATGCAGAAACCAACTACCCTCTCACTTTCCGCCAGCCACCACAAACACACGCCAGCGACGTAATAGCAAATCACCACCGGAGCCCCACCCGCACTAGAACAGCGAACTATAATCGATTATAGCGCGCGCTCAAAACAAGATCACATGATAGCGGCGCGCGCTGTATCAACCTGGAATGACCCATTCCCTCTGACACGTATTCAAGTGATCACTTCCTGTGTGCATCCATGCGCCGACTCCTACCCCACCTGAGTGCAAATCCAATTGGCAAATTTCTACATCTACATTATACTCCGAAAGCCACCCAACGGTGTGTGGCAGTGGGCACTTTACGTGCCACTGTCATTACCTCCCTTTCCTGTTCCAGTCACGTATCGTTCGCAGGAAGGACTGCCGGAAAGCCTCCGTGCGCGCTCGAATCTCTCTAATTTTACATTCGTGATCTCCTTGGGAGGTATAAGTAGGGGGAAGCAATAATATATTCGATACCTCATCCAGAAACCCACCCTCTCGAAACCTGGACAGCAAGCTACACCGTGATGCAGAGCGCCTCTCTTGCAGAGTCTGCCACTTGATTTTGCTAAACATCTCCGTAACGCTATCATGCTTACCAAATAACCCTGTAATGAAACGCGCCGCTCTTCTTTGTATGTTCTCTATCTCCTCTGTCAACCTGACCTGGTACGGATCCCACACTGATGAGCAATACTCGAGTATAGGTCGAACGAGTGTTTTGTAAGCCACCTCCTTTGTTGATGGACTACATTTTCTAAGGACTCTCCCAATGAATCTCAACCTGGAACCCGCCTTACCAACAATTAATTTTATATGATCATTCCACTTCAGATCGTTCCGTACACATACTCCCAGACATTGTACAGAAGTAACTGCTACCAGTGTTTGTTCCGCCATCATATAATCATACAATAAAGGATCCTTCTTTCTATGTATTCGCAATACATTATGTGTGTCAATATTAGAGGTCAGTTGCCACTCCCTGCACCATGTGCCTATCTGCTGCAGATCTTCCTGCATTTCGCTGCAATTTTCTAATGCTGCAACTTCTCTGTATACTACAGCATCATCTGCATGGAACTTCAGACACTACTAGGTCATTTATATATATTGTGAAAAGCAATGGTCCCATAACACTCCCCTGTGGCACGCCAGAGGCTACTTTGTCTGTAGACGTCTTTCCATTGAGAACAACATGCTGTGTTCTGTTTGCTAAAAACTCTTCAATCCAGCCACACACCTGGTCTGATATTCCGTAGGCTCTTACTTTGTTTATCAGGTGACAGTGCGGAACTGTATTGAACGCCGTCCAGAAGTCAAGAAAAGTAGCATCTACCTGGGAGCCTGTATCTAATATTTTCTGGGTCTCATGAACAAATAAAGCGAGTTGGGTCTCACACGATCGCTGTTTCCGGAATCCATGTTGATTCCTACTGAGTAGATTCTGGGTTTCCAGAAATGACATGATACACGAGCAAAAAACATGTTCTAAAATTCTACAAGAGATCGATGTCAGAGATATAGGCCTATAGTTTTGCGCTTCTGCTCGACGACCCTTCTTGAAAACTGGGGCTACCTGTGCTCTTTTCCAATCCTTTGGAACCTTCCGTTCCTCTAGAGACTTGCTGTACAGGGCTGTTGGAAGGGGGCACGTTCTTTCATTTACTCTGTGTAGAATCGAATTGGTATCTTGTCAGATCCAGTGGACTTTCCTCTGTTGAGTGATTTCAGTTGCTTTTCTATTCCTTGGACACTTATTTCGATGTCAGCTATACTTTCGTTCGTGCGAGGATTTAGAGAAGGAACTGCAGTGCGGTCTTCGTCTGTGAAACAGCTTTGGAAAAAGGTGTTTAGTATTTCAGCTTTACGTGTGTCATCCTCTGTTTCAATGCCATCATCATCCCAGAGTGTCAGGATATGCTTTTTCGATACACTTACTGATTTAACGTAAGACCAGAACTTCCTAGGGTTTTCTGTCAAATCGGTACATAGAATTTTACTTTCGAATTCACTGAACACTTCACGCATAGCCCTCCTTACGCTAACTTTGACATCCTAAGGCCGACTGGAGGCTATACCCCTCCCTCACTACCTTTACACAGCTGTGAAGACCACGTAAAGTATCTTCCAAATGTTATCCTTATCGCCGAAGAATGTTCCATACCGTTTACTTCAAGTTTACTGTAGTGTGTCTTGGGCCCTGGTGGACTGAGGCATGCAGCGATATGATTCGCTTGGGGAGATATGCTCTCCACATTTTGAACCATCGTCCTGATACATCTACTAGAGGGCTGTTATCCTCTGTAGTCCGTACATGTGGGGCTTTAGAAGCTGTCTGCCCCATTTACTAGAGGAAGTTTTGAAAGACAAAGTTGTCTCAAGGTTTATATGGTTTGACTTGTCACACACATTTATCCACGAAAACGGGTTGCCTGAATGCTCGTCCTGGGTATCATTGTCTTTGCTATCCCAAGCAACCATATTATGGAATCACCCAACAGGCGTCTCAGCTCCCTTTTCGCCAAGGATTTTACACTCTGTTACAGTTCCACACAAACGTGTCTCCATGTGTGGCGTCTTCAGCGTCGTTCCTATCTTCTTTTCTCGTGAAGCATGGACAGTGGCTTTCACTTTTCCACTGCCAAAACCTTTTGTATGAATATTTGGCTGCGTAATGAGTTTCTTACACCATCTTTACATCTTGCACCTTTCGTTCTTCCATTCATTGAAACTAGAAAATTCCTGTTGCTAATATCTGATAGGAAACTTACTTGGTCCTCCCATGTATTCTTACCTGGCTGTACATGGTACCCAGTTCCTCAGTGTCCTACATCTCATAAGTGGTACTTCCAGGGGAGCGGATCAGACCACCCTCGTCCATTTTTTTTTTTTAAATCCCATGTCCATTCATAACTAGACTGTGGGTGTTTAGTTCATTCCTCTGCACTTCTGTTCATCATTTGCTGTCTTAACACACTCCACGATCATGGAATATGTTTCACCACTGGTGGCTTTTACGCGAGCCCGGTTGAGAGTCCATGCAGAATATGCTGAACAACTTGTCATACTGGCATGATGTCCTCCTCAGTGGATAGGCATGCCGTTTCTCTTTGACGCCTGACCACTCATCTTATTCCCTCTTATTCCATGACTCCCTTATCTTCTAGTATGGGTCATGCCATTCATCTCAGTTACCTCGTGGAGTTCACTTTTGGCTTCTGCTTTGCAGCTTAATTTCACAGTACCTGCCACATTCCTGATGGTTGTGAACCCTTCGCCACCTTGGCTTCATGTAGCAGCCCATATTCATTGTGGACGTCATTTTCTTCACTTTTGTAAGCAAGACTCACTATAGAAAAAAACGCTTAAATAATATGGACTAATCTGTCGTCGAGGTACAAAATTCATTACAATATTACACTCTACACGAATTGTACTGACTGGCAGTCGGTTCACCAGTTGATAACTTAAAAATTTTATCAGTATTATGCACCATCACTTGTCCCTCTGAGAAACCTAGTAGCCATCCTATTAAATATTTGTGACTGAAGTCCGCAATGTGTTTTGTTTCTATCTTTGATTTAAACATATTAACGTTTGCCTTCACCTCATACCTCAAATCCCTTAACAAAACGTTTCAAGTATACATATGAATTGTCAGTGTTGCAAGTGCCAAGAGGCATTGACACAACTTCCCAATTCTCTAGATGCAATTTATTATAAATTCAGTGACGTTAGCTATGCTTTCGTATGTTTCCAGCCAGTCAATGCTGTACATCGCTACCCCCTGCACATATATTGGAGGAAAGTAGTTTACTTTCAATTTAAACAAATTAGGATTAGAGTGAACATAATTTCATCGCAGATTCAAATGACGTGGAGACTTGCATACTGCTTGTTTTTATGCAATTTTCAGGAAAAATATCATGCAGAAATATCCTCAGAGGTATGAACTGAAGTCATGGTAGCGTCGAACATTGTACATCAGCTGGTTCCTATTGGTGAAGTGACAACACAGTTCTTCAGGTGGCCTTAAATCACCAAGAGCTCCATACCCCAAACAACATCTAAATTGACAGTTCCATGTTTCTTGGATTTCCACATTGTCTTAGGCAATGTATCCTTTATAAACACGCTGTAAAATCTCGTGATTTTAAGTTTGCTGACGAGTTAACCAGATCTGTGTTATTAATCCTTGTTTCCAGTATCATTGCTGTGGGCCTTTATGTACAACCAAAGCCATGTAAATATAGGCCTTTACCTATAGCAATGGCCTCCATGGTCATATTATGCCTTTCAGCTGCTTGTAATTACTTTTCGCTTTTTCGGGCGTTCTGTACTGCTTGAATTATATCAGCTCTCCTAGCTAATGAAACCAGTATCTGACAGCCCAGCAAATGCAGGTATCAGAAACAGAATTATTCCACCAGCTGTCTTTGATATTTGTAGGAATGTGGGCGTTTTACCACATCATTTCCTTCCTTCTTTCTGCCGAAGGGCACCGTTTGCAGCTTTCACCAATTTTTTAAATATCCCATAGGCTTTTCCTCTTCTTTAGTATACAGTGAACTGAATTCAGTAATGCTTGAAGGTTAGTCCAGTACCCCATTTAAGTTCGAGCAAACATTGCCTTATCAACCACATATTCAGAAATAGCTTGTGCTGCATGAATATCTGTTCCTTGACATACCTGTGTAGCCTTATCAATGAATATTTGCTCTGCAATACGGTGATCTTTGTCTGTAGTGTAGGCAATGATGTGCACTTTGTATACATTGTCCAATGCATTAAAGCCCTTATCACCATAAGGTAGATGCTATTTTAGTTTTGTTACAGCTCCACAGAAATTGTGTCCAGAGATATACACTTCTGATGGCAGATTCTCGAGAATACCACCTCCGACTGTGTTGATACGTTTCGTAGCACTCATGTCACACTACTGCATGGTTTCAGCTTTGCTTTTCGAATTACATAGCAAATTGAGGGTGTTCACTCAGCTGTTGAGCTTTGATGAGAAGCTAAGCCATTTCATCAATGCCCTGTTCCTTTGACATCATATGACCTGCTCTATGAGGAACATAATGGGTTCAAAGCTTTCCTGTAATTCCTTTGTGACTTCAATAGGTTTGCTCTTAATTCTGTGGTGAATAATGCGATTATACTCGTCGATGATTTTTGGCTGTATGTTCAGCCATTTGCACATACATTGAAGATTAAATTGCTTCCACATTCCATTTTTGATGGTCCAGTTCAACCATTTGGCAATACTAGTTTCCAAATATGAGAATGTTGAGTAGTGGTTTATCCCACTTAATTCGAATTCTGCTTTGAAATGTCTATCGTAAAATTCACTTCCATCATCTGTCTTCAAGGTTGATGGACAGTCGATTTAGTCCTGTCTGCAACAACTGTTCAGAAACCTCTCAAACCTCCTTCCCTGTCTTTACATTCAAAGGTAAGGCCCAAGCGAAATTGGAATATGTCTGTGACTGCGAGACGTACTTGACTCCATTATTTGATTGTAAGTAGTTTTGCATATCCAAGAGATCAGTCTGCCATGGATAATCCATTCCTCGTATTATCAGATATATTCTGCATGCAGGTCTGTAAAGCTCATGAACAACTCCCTCCACACTTACTCGACAATGCATAATTTTCGTAGCCCAGGGAAGATCGATATTTTTTTCATGTGATCTGCAATCTCTTCACCAGCTAAAGCTGTAAACAGTCGTAATCGATCTATGATTCCATTTAGTTACCGTAATTTATATATTCTAGATGTAGACTGTTTAATGTTTCAGGCTGAACTTCGACTATTTTACCTGCACTACGTGGAGCTGCTAATGCTGGTTCAGTTAAAATCCTGTATTTGTCGCTCTATGAGACTTCCATTCATCCTTTTGGGGTTTTACATGCGTTGGTCATATGTGATATTGGACCACGTGTTTTTCTAGTTTCAGGGTATATTTTTAACAGTCAACATTTTCAAAATTATTAACTGTAACAGCATAGGCAATCTTTCAGATTCCTTGTTCCTAATTCTTATTGCCTTCTTGCTTAAACATATTGAGTGCTTACCTAACAAATATGGTTTTGCCCTGATGACCTCATATGTTCTTTCTTAACTCGGCACTCCTCCTCCTCCTGTTTCTGGTTTCATCCATAGTCCATGACAGCTCTTTCAGCCTGTCAGTTACTGGCTGAAATGTTGCTGAGGGACACTGGTCTCGTTGCAGTTGACCTAACTTTCACGAAAGTAACTTCTGTCAAATTGTCTTCCACACCCCAGTTTTTAACATTACACTCCTTTGACAACATGCTGCTGCATACTCATCCATTTTTGAGACAGTTTACAACTTACGTATATTCTGAGACAGTCGGTGGTGATGGGCGTGAAGTGCCTTAGCTATCACATTCTTGTTCCACATATGCGTTGGTTTTACATTGACTCCTTCAATTTTCTCGTTGACCCACAGGTCATATTGCTGAATTTGAGCAATCAACTCCTCACTATTCATAGCACCTTCCTTGACAAGACATTCAGTTCCATTACTTTAGTGTTGATTGCCTCCATTTTTTTGTCGAACGCACGTGCTTTGCATCCTCTGAATGAATGTGCAACACATGTGTAAATTTGTACATAGTGTACAATATACTGACAGGTGCGTTTTGGTGCATTGCCTTTTTGAAGAATCATTTTGAAGTTTTGGCTCTCATTCAGTTTAGTAGTTTGATCTGTAACCAGCAAGCTATACTGAGAGTTACACCAGCAATCCTCGCATATAACGAATTCATTGAGTGCCATGTCAGTTCCTACATGTACTTGGAAACTATGCTTTAAATTCAGATTGTCCTGTTCGATTGTTACAAGGTTGGTGTATCCCAGACCAACAGCTTTGGTATGCTTAAGTATGTCTCACTCAAATAAATTATATTCACTTCCATGTGGCGAGCTAAGCAGAAATGTCGGCGGATGTCCTGATTTTCCACAGAGATGTTGCCAAAATGAATATGCTGTTTGGTTTTACGTTTTCAGGTGGTGGAATATCACTGCTTTTGCTGGCAGTTTAGTATGTTAGTACCTTAACTCCATGCAAAATCTCCTGCAGTAGCTGATATTTTGATTGAAACAGAATTTTTGAAAAATATATACATGCTCTAAGTGGACTCCCACAGGATATGTCAACAGTATAAAAAGTAATTATTTTCCGCAGCATGAAACCCCAATAACCAAAGCACCTCTAATATCAGGAAGTAATGGTCCATTCGTCTCGTTCTTCAGGTTTCTACCTTCATCACTGCAGGACCAGTAATTTAAAAACCCTTGTGGTGAGACTGTTTCGTCCACTTGGTTATAGTGGTAACTGTTTATGTACTTTGAAATGGAGGGTTTTTATAAACTCTTGCTTACAGCTGGGTATATAAACAAACTTAAATTAGATCGTAATTCAGTGCCCACATCTGGTAATGATGATTCATACATTTCCACTTCCATCAATGCACGGAATGCATCATGGAGTCGAGCTATGGTAGTTTCCAATGAGTGGAGATTTTGGCAAGCTATCGACAGTAAATTACTTGTAGTATATGTGACTGCCATCTTTGCCAACACTCTAGCTCATCCTGTACCGCATTTCATTAAAACGTTAAAAATCAGCTCCTGTAGATATGTGCTCCCTCTGTTCTTAAATATTTTAACTGTACCAACTCTATCCCCTACAGAGATGGTATGAACACCTGGTAACATCAGGGGAGAACAAACTTTTCTGTGGAAAAAGGCTGACATCTGCTTTGAGACATTGCATTGTCAGTGTCATTGATGCAAAGCGAATATTACTTTTTCATCACTAAATCCATGGTTTTCAAGAAATTCCACATACTAGAACTCCCTATTCGATATTACACTGACAGTAACATGCTTACACCCACTGGTATTCAAACAGTAGGTTTGATTGAACAGCATTATGTTGACACCAGATGCCTGCTGCTGCAACGACTTCACCTTTGCTGCAAGGAAAGCATATAGTGTTTGTTAGAAGCTTATTTGCTCATTTTCTCTGTTAGTCAGCATTAATACTTAAATTGGCTCACAATGGGGACTTTTGATGCATGACTTGACGTCCTTATCCTTTGATGTTTGTCACAAGTGAGCGAATTATTTATCAATTGCTGTAAGTATATTTTCGCGACGTCTACTACTATTATAGTTGTAATGATATTATTATTGTTATTATTGTTATTTTGCTTCAAATCCCGTATTTTGTGCACATGTGTGTATTTATCAGGCACATTTATAAGCTTTATAAAGTGTGTGGTCCATAGAACCACTGGCTGAATTGCATCAATCCTTTGTTTTGTGTTACTTGCAGCGCTTAGATCGCCCAATCCAGTGGAAGCTCTCATAGTAGCAGCAGTAGTAAATCAGAGTACTGAGAGCTGACATGTTTTCATAAGAAGCGACTTATTTTAAATATTGTCTGTGTTCCTTACCTTCGACTCCTATACTTCGTATATATCTGTATGGACAGATATAGTAATTGCTGTGTTCAGATGTGAATGAAGTTGGTGATTCTTCGCTCACAGCTCCAGGTAGTGATGTCCACCAATTGGTCCACTGCTGCGGTCACCTTGGGTACTGCCTATACTGAGATTGACCTCTCACTTGGTCCGCAGCTCGTAGTCGTGCGGTAGCGTTCTCGCTTCCCGCGCCCGGATTCCCGGGTTCGATTCCCGGCGGGGTCCGGGATTTTCTCTGCCTCGTGATGACTGGGTGTTGTGTGCTGTCCTTAGGTTAGTTAGGTTTAAGTAGTTCTAAGTTCTAGGGGACTGATGACCATAGATGTTAAGTCCCATAGTGCTCAAAGCCATTTGAACCTCTCATTTGTGGTCCAGTGGGAAGTCATTCCAGTGTGTGGGTGGCAGTGAAGGAATTTCCATGTTGCTGATCGGAGAGCCTGCTCAGTTTGTCTGATGAACAATTTGATTTCTCTCTATGGCTATGTCTGATGAAATCCATGAGCCAGATGAGGTCGCTTGCCATGTTCCAGAGAAAGCCTCTCAGTGTGCAAGACAGGACAGAGGGTAGTATTACAGGTGATTGGAAGCTCCGGTGTTAGGTGTGTAATGGAACCATTTAGAGAAACGACTGTATAGGAGGGGAAGGAATCCAATGTGCATACTGGGAGGAGTCTTTACAGATAAGAAATGGGTGCTTCTGGATGCCATGAAAGACATGGAATAGCCAGCAGTAGGTGGTGGCTCACGTTGGTGCTAACAATATGTGCCACATTGGATTCGAAGAGGTTCTCTCAGGTTTCAGGTGACTGGCTGTAGAGGGGACTGGGCTTTTTTAAAATTAGAAGGTATTTGGTAAGTGCAGAAAGTGCTTCAGTTTCAAAGGCTGCAAGTAGAACACCGAAAGAGGGTAGATACAACACAGTAAGTATCGTAGCTCTAAATTGTCGTAGTTGCATTAGAAAAGAACGAGGGCTCAAAGTGCTAACAGAAAGCACTGAATCTCAAATCGTTATAGGTATTTAAATAAGTTCAGCTGAAATTTTTGAAGAGACCTAAGCATGTTCACAAAGAATAGATGAAATACATTTGGTGGTGTAGTGTTCATTGCTGTTCGGAGTAGTTTACCTTGTAGTGAAATTTAAGTAGATAGCTCCTGTGAGGTAGTAAGGGTAGCGATCAATTAAAAGTTCTGATCTCAGATGTCATGGTCTATCTGTAAAACTACCTCTTACTGACGTTTCATTGCCAACTGCAGCCAACATCTTCGGAGGTGAGTAAACGATGGCTGCCAGGCCATGGATTTCCCATTTATATAGTGTGCATAGAGGGCACCAACATATGTCACGTGGGGCAGACTATAAGTCTATCTCTGACTAACATCATGTAATCGATCGTCACATCATTGGAACAAAGTCGATCACAATATCCTGTATAACTTTAAGCCGTCCTCTTTTGTGACGAAATCATTGTGGTGTTCCAGAATTTCTATAGCTTTCCTATACATACGTGCATAATAATCGATGTTCTGGCTAACACGCTTGTCTCACTAAATTTTATTTCATGACCACCTTCCTTAAAAACATGTTTCGGTACAGCTGATTGTTGGTATATCCCAGTCTACAGTTCCTTTTGTGTTCAGTTGGCCAAAACTTTCCCAATACAATCCGTAATATTGTGAATAAATGGAAGAAAACCTTTTCCAGCTGACAGTTGTTGCTGCATGTTGTCACATACTTTTCTTCTAGGATGAAGTGCTCGCTCAATGTCGTTGTCGGCGTACCTATTTTTCCTAACAGCCATTCGTAAATGATTTAGATCAACTTGAAAATAAACTTACTAGCTCTGTCCACCAATGTTTTAATGACACCTCTCTTCTTCCTGGGATGATGGTTCGAATGCTTATGGAGGTATTAGTCGATGTGTGTTTCTTTTGTATACTTCTTATGCCCTAGAATCCCATTGCCTGTTTAATTGCTGATACGTCCAAAAAATTTAGTTGCCATTTCTCTGTTTCTCCATAGTAAATTGTATCTTTGGATTAATACTATTCAGATACACCAAGAAACCGTACAGTTCCTCTCTACTGTGATTCCATATCACAAAAGTCCCATCCACGTACCGACACCACTTTCAAGGACTTTTTCTGCCTGACTGCAGTGCTTACTGTTCAAAAAATTCCATGAAAAGATTAGCAACAGCTGGACTCAGAGGGCTCCCCATGGCCACGCCGTCTGTTTGTTCGTGAAACTCATTATCATACTGGAAGGCGCTTCAGTCTGGAACCGCGCGACCGCTACAGTCGCAGGTTCGAATCCTGCCTTGGGCATGGATGTGTATGATGTCCTTAGGTTAGTTAGGTTTACGTAGTTCTAAGTTCTAGCGGACTGATGACCTGAGATGTTAAGTCCCATAGTGCTCAGAGCCAAATAAATCATGGACAGGCAATGTTGGGACCTCCATAGCCTGGCAGCCAGTCATTGACTCACTGCTACCCGCAGTTGGTAACGAAACGTCAGGAAGTAGTAGTTATACAGATTGACCATGGCCTCTCAGGCCATAAGTTTTAACTAATGGGGATGCTGACTGTGAAAGCCTATACAGTATGATAAGTACGGGTGGAGCTTACACCTACGAACTGGAATAAATTAATAAGTTCCCTTCACCAATGCTCTGACTTGGATGAAACATGCTGAACAGTTCAAAGAAAACTTGTCATTTGAAACAGGTATGCCACTCGTAGAATTAGAGTTGGTGGGGACTTTCGTCTACCCTCGATATATTGGCGAAAATACAATGTCAGTGGTAGGCATAAAACGTCGTCGAAAACCGAACTGAATCGTGTGTCTGAAAATTATTTTCCACAGTGAGTTCAGAAACGCACTGAAAGTGTAAATGGTTGAGAAAACATCTTTGACATCTTAATAACCATGACCAAGCAGGGAGCGTAACAGGTACAGGGATTAGTGACCACAATGTTGTTGAGCCATGAAAAGTTCACAAGAGTGAATACTGTAACATCAAAACTCTCCAAAATAAACGCATAATACATGCCCTTGAAAAAGCAGATAAAAATTCACTTGACGCATCCCAAAGAGAGAGTTTCCACCCCTTCAGATAAGTCTTTCTAAGCATAGTCCAGATGTGGTTTAAAGTAAAATAAGTAATAACTGAGAGATACATATCAAATAAATTAATAAGTGGTACTGACACACAACAGGTCAGACCAGTGTTTCAGAAGCAATGAAATACACATGCCAAATTTAAAAGACTGCAAAATCCACAGGATTGGCGAAGTTTTACAGAAGCTCGAAATTTAGTGCAAACTTCAATGAGAGAGGTTTTTAATAGTTTCCAGAACGACACTCTGTGTCGAAATCTGGCAGAAAACCCAAAGAAATTCTGGTTGTATGTAAAGTATACAATTGACAAGGTGCATTAATACCTTCACTGCACGATAACAATGGTAAAGTTACTGACGACAGTGCTACTAAAGCGAGTTACTGAAGATGGATTTTATCAATTCCTTCACAGGAAAAGCAAAGTATTCCAGAATTCTAGTTAAGAATAACTGCCTATATGAGTAACTTAGAAGTGGGTATCCTAAATGTGTTGGAGTAGCTTAACACTTAAGAAAGGCAATGCCTCTGGGACAGACTACACCACCCACGTTAAGAAAGGCAATGCCTCTGGGGCAGACTGTACACCACCCACGTTAAGAAAGGCAATGCCCCTGGGGCAGACTATACACCACCCAGGTTCCTTTCAGAATATGCTGATACAATAGCTCCATACTTAGCAGTCATATGCAACTCTTCAACTGCAGAAAGATCAGTACCCAAAGACAGGAAAGTAGCACAAATTAGACCGGAACCCAAGAAAGGAAATGGGAGTCATCCGATGAAATGCCCACCCATACCACTAACGTCACTTTGCAGTAGGATTTTGGAAAATATAATCTGTTTGAACATTGTGAATGACCTTCAAGATATCATTTATGGACAAATAACCAACACATATTCGGAGAACATAATTCTTGTGAAACGCAACAAGCTCTTTATTCTCACAAAGTAATGACTGATTTGGGCAGATGATATTACATTGATTCCATATTTTTTGTTTTACAGAAAGCTTTTGACTCTGTTCCTCACAAGTGATTTCCGATTACGTTGTGTGCCCCTGGAGTATCATCCTAGTTGTTTGCACTTATTCGTGATTTTGTACCAGGAAGGTAACAGTTCGTAATATCTGACAGAAAGTCATCGAAGTAATATCTGACGTTTCCCAAGTAAGTGTTATAGGCCCTTTCTTGTACCTGATCAATGTACACGATTTAAGAGACAATCTGAGAAGCTCTCTTTGATTGTTTGCAGATTGTGCTGTCATTTACCTTATTGTAAAGTCATCAGATGATCAAAACGAATTGTGAAGTGATAAAGATGTCTTTAAGATGTGAAAAGTGACATTTGACTGTAAATAATGGAAAGTATGAAGTAAATCACATGAGTATTGAAATAAATGTGCTAAATTTCGTTACCACGATAAATCATACAAACCTAAAAGCTGTGAACTCAACGAAATACATAGGGATTACACTTATGAGTAAATTAAATCATAACATTCATATAGATAATGCTCTGGAGGAAGCAAACCAAAGATTGGTTTTTTTGGCAGACAACTTGGAAAATGTAACAAGTCTACTAAAGAAACTGCTTACACTGTGCTTGTCTGTCCTCTTGTGCAGTATTGCAGTGTGGTGTGGGACATCAAAGAAATTTAAAGGATAGCAGCTGTTTTTGTATTATCACGAAATCAGGGAGATAGTGCTATGGATACGATACATGAACTGGGATGGCGGTAATTAGAACAAAGGCGTTTTTCGCTAGAGCCAGAGATTTTCGTGAAATTTCAAACACGAATTTTGTCGTCAGAGTTTGATAATATTTTGTTGGCGCCCATCTATGTAGGGAGAAATTATCATCATAGTAAATTACGAGAAATCAGAGCTCACATGGAAATATGTAACCCTGCTCGCAATGAGAGTGGAATGGTAGAGAAGTAAATTAAAAATTATGGTTCGATGCCCATCTGCCAGGCCCTTAATCGTGAATTGCAGAGTTACCATGTAGATATAGATCATCAGGCATTATCGTCATCTTACATATATGCTTGTGGGCTTCGGACGTTTAGGTGGTGTGGCTGATAGTTGTCTCAGAGCCACTTGCTCTACACATATTTACTGACACTGTTCTCATTACATTTTCTGGAATACCTTAGCAACAACAGCAAATTGTGTCAATATCTTCTTCATCAGCACTCACGTTACAGTTTACCATGGACAAAAAGTTAATTAACTGAATATAGAAAATCGAATGCTTAGCAGTGAGATTTCTTTTTTGTTTTTAATAATTATAGTCGACGTCTTAATCAGTCATTGTCAAGATGCAAATGCTGAGAGAGTGCTGTGCATAGATGTTTCAAAAAGAAAGTAGAACCTCCTACTGATACAGTAGTAACAAAACATAATGAGAGTTTGTAACACCTCCGATTTATTTCGACCCGACCTGATCTGGTCGAATAGCAGCCCAATAATTATTATTAATGTGACCGTGTACCTAATGGGGCTGGCAATCGGAATTGACTGCTACGGAAGTTGTTACTTTCCAGTTCGTCCTTCTCAAATGCTGTAATAATGAAATGTCTGGTAACAAGAAAAACACCAACACAGTTTCACTAATCACGAACCTATATTCGTCTCAAAAGCACAAAAGGAGGAGACAGCCACTGCCTTCGTCATACATATCTAAATACAGCTAATCTCAGCACAGGCCTCTTCATTTCTCATTATCGTCACACGTTATTCCATCACTGCAATCCAACACTGCAATCCAACATTGCAATCCAAAGAATGCCGGCGCGGTAGACGCGAAACAAAAATATCGGCACTAGAATATCACTAATCACTTGAGTAATAATACTTCTTCACTTTCCCGGTATTATTCTAGCACAAAGGGGTTGAACCGCGGCGATGGCAACTCCCTTTGGTTGGTTGGTTTGGGGAAGAAGACCAGACAGCGTGGTCATCGGTCTCATCGGATTAGGGAGGGATTGGGAAGGAAGTCGGCCGTGCCCTTTCAGAGGAACCATCCCGGCATTTGCCTGGAGTGATTTAGGGAAATCACGGAAAACCTACATCAGGATGGCCGGACGCGGGATTGAACCGTCGTCCTCCCGAATGTGAGTCCAGTGTCTAACCACTGCGCCACCTCGCTCGGTGCAACTCCCTTTGTCGTTAAAGCCTTGCATTACAACAACTGGCCTCCACACACCTCTGCCCGCAACATGGGACTGACTCAACTCCACACTCGCTCTCGCAACACGACACAATCGATTGTTCGCCCTATCGACCTGTGCTGAGTGCAAACTTATAGGAAGGGCCTACGGACCCCTTACATCCCCGCCCTCGAAACTTCTTTGGAGCCTCGGGCGTAAAAGAATTGGCAAGGAAAATTAGATATCATTACATCTGAACAAAACACACAGTGTAAATAATTAATGAAATTACAATTCACCAAATAATCCCTCGACTCCGGTAGTGGGCTGCCTCCACAATAATATTCTACAAAAGGTTATTACATCTCACAAACATGGCATTGTCCAAATCACAATTTTTTTTATCAAGCAGCAATAATCCTCTATAGTCCATATTGAATGCCACACACAACATACAATCAAAAATTATTACGTAAACACATGACATATGAATTATTATAGTACAAATTAGTTGTTACAGGTTTTACACCCATTCTCAGGTAATCGTCGATATGAAATATGAAGTTCTAGTTATAATACATCAGAAAATAAAATGCAAATAAACATTCCCCTTTTTCAAATGTCCGTTTAACAACTAAATGTTCTAAACATGTCTTAGTAGGTCTATTCTGGTCCTTGTAGCTCTCACTCTTGACCAGACCTCATCTGGTGTGTCATTCAGTTTTCCGGTCTCTCTGCCTCTTCTATATGCACTGTGTCATTCATTCACCTATCCCTTCCTCTCTCATGATCTCTTGGTTCTTCACTCCTTCTCCAATCATTTCTCCATTGCCGTTCACCACCATGGTTCCTATACCTGTGGCCTCCACCTCTTCCTCTATAATCAGACGAATTATTAAAATGATTCCTTTGGTCATTACTTCCCTCTCGGTTTTGATCATTAGCTTGATTGTGTTCCTGTGATCGAACAGATTCCAACTGTTCCAGTATCTCCATCAAGGCCTCCCTATCTTTAATTGGGCTCCCGGATACAGTTTCTTGCATTTTCCGGTTCAATCTTCTTTTTATCGCAGATATCGTATCATCACTCAGGGGTTGTTCCAAGGTCTCGTTCAATTCCCACAAATGTTCGGCAAACTCTCTAAATGCTCCTCTCCATGTATTAAGTGACTTGCGGTGTAGTAGGTCCTCAATTGCTGCACACTGATGACTTTTGGACCAGTATTTATTCAAGAATTCCCCTTCAAACTGATCAAAACTAGTAGTCCCTTTCTTCTTCCTGACTCCCCAAGTGAAGGCCTCACTTTCCATTGCAACCCTCTGGTTATCCTCTTCTCGTTGCACGGCTATAGCATTTCTCAGATTGACAGCCAGTTGGTTTTGCCTATCTCCTATCCCCTTAACCGCATCATTGCATTGTTTCTGCCTCTGCGTCACCTCGGTGATTCGGTGACTGCAATTTGTTTCCACTCCGGTGGTCCTTTCTCCCGATTCGGCTTTAGTTTCTTCAATATCGTCTTCTATCTTTTTTGTTAACTTTCCTTCCATTTCCCCACGTCTCCCTGGACTTGGTCGATGCTCTTCTGTAGCTTACTCTCTCTCTCTCGTTGATGTCCATCTTCAGCTGTTCTTGTAACTCCTGCATTTCCTTCTTCAGATTGTATTCCATCTTCATTCGTGATGTTTTGAGCTCTTGTGTTAGAGTTTCCTTAATTGACTTTTCTAAGTTTTCTTTGGTTTCTTGTAAATCTTGCTTAAATGATTTTCGGAATATTTCAAAACTTTTTCTAGTTTCTTGGAAATCTTCCTTTAATGATTCTCTGAATTCTTGTAAATCTTCCTTTAATGATTCTCTGAATTATTCTACCATTTCTCTTGTTGCCTTGGCCTCCTTTAACAACTCTGCTAACATCGACCGTATATCTGCATCCTCTGAAACTGGGTTACCTCTCGTCGTTTGTCCCAGTGTCTCGGGATAACTAGTTGAATGTGCTAATGGGATTTCTAATGACAATCCACAATCACGGATTCCTGAATCATCTCTTCTCTTCCTGTCCTGTCCCTTTCTTTTCAACTGCTGCCTCACAAACCTCCTGTTTATCTTTGGTAGACATGTTTGATTTATTTTTAATGCACAGGCAAGTAATATAAAATAAGCTCTAGTAACCCAAAACACTCCTAATTACCACGAAACTAATCAAACAGTAACTGCGGTATCTTCAGTTAATCCCAAAATTGGTACAATATGTATGAATACTGAACATAACGACTCTCAAAACCTAATAATTTCAAATATCAATTTTCACTAATACAATTTATGTAAAATGTTTTAAATAAGATAAATCACACCATTCATTAAATCTATAAATGTAAAATCCCCAAAAACAATGAGCATATCTGTATAATCACCATTTAGACAGCACAGCATGCATAAATAAGTATGCTATATTTCAGAGTATGTTTCGCAAACTTTTCGGAAATTACTGTAATTGGGCACTTCTCCTAAGGTGAAACACAGTTTAAAACTGTTTATTTATCGTGAAGACAGTACACTGCAATTTAATGTCATGCTAACCAGTCGTCTTCACTCACCAACTGACGTTACCACGAGTCGCGATGTTTTGACGTTTGAAGAGGGCGTGGCGCTGTACTGCCGCCGGAGCCGCGTGAAGTCGCGCTGAAGATCTGTGGCGAGTCGTCGTAGTTCTCAGTCGGCTGCTCCGTGGCGCTGCAGGCGGGCCTAGTTTGTAGTTCGGCCGCTAGATGCCGGGTCGGCGCTCGGTGTCTCGAAGTCGCGCTGAAGACCCGTGGCGAGTCGTCGTCGTTCTCAGGCGGCCGCTCCGTGGCGCTGCAGGCGGGCGTAGTTTGTAGTTCAGCCGCTAGATGCCGGGTTGGCGCTCGAGGTCGCGCTGATCGCTGTCAGTGTAGTGCGTCTGCACCTGACCTACTCCTTGCACAGGTAGTTGGGATGACGTGTGAAATCACCTCGCGGATCGAAGCTCTTTGGCGCAGCTGCTACACGGGTCTGCGTGACGTCACTCAACAATTGCTTCGCCACATATATTGTAGCCTGCATAACAGTTTATGGGTCCACATGATGTTACTCGATTTTAATCATTCAAAAAGCAATTTCAGTCATAATATTACTATTAAACACTTCTTTAAACCTTTCGTGACGAATTCTTGACTCGTTTTGCTGTTGTAATGTTCACACGTGTCTTTCTTTGGTGTTCACTTTTCACAGTTTTTCGCGCGGATTTACGCGTTTGCACATTATAACACAGTTTATCGACACTATTACTCTTATCTAATATGGCGAAAAAACAGTTTATTCACAATCGTAAGATGCTATTACTTCGTATTGTTCAAAATGCACTGTTTCTTGTCGCGATTTTAAAGTTTATACTCTGTCTCGATCTGAAATTGAAAAAATATTTTCTCGCGTTAAGCAAGATAAAATTGCCTATTGTTCTTTACAATTCGTCTGAAAACTGAACAACGTCCTGTCACGGTCGCCAAAGTGTAACACCTCCGATTTATTTCGACCCGACCTGATCTGATCGAATAGCAGCCCAATAATTATTATTAATGTGACTGTGTACCTAATGGGGCTGGCAATCGGAATTGACTGCTACGGAAGTTGTTACCTTCCAGTTCGTCCTTCTCAAATGCTGTAATAATGAAATGTCTGGTAACAAGAAAAACACCAACACAGTTTCACTAATCACGAACCTATACTCGTCTCAAAAACACAGAAGGAGGAGACAGCCACTGCCTTCGTCATACATATCTAAATACGGCTAATCTCAGCACAGGCCTCTTCATTTTTCATTATCGTCACACATTAATCCAACACTGCAATCCAAAGAGATGCCGGCGCGGTAGACGCGAAACTAAAATATCAGCACTAGAATATCACTAATCACTTGCGTAATAATACTTCTTCACTTTCCTGGTATTATTCTAGCACAAAGGGGTTAAACCGCAGTGATGGCAACTCCCTTTGTCGTTAAAGCCTTGCATTACAACAACTGGCCTCCACACACCTCTGCCCGCAATATGGGACTGACTCAACTCCACACTCGCTCTCGCAACATGACACAATCGATCGTTCGCCCTATCGACCTGTGCCGAGTGCAAACTTATAGTAAGGGCCTACGGACCCCTTACAAGTTACAGGTAGACCAGTTTTTAAACGTTTCTTGTATGGACAGGCATTTTAAACAATTCGAACATATGCAACACTTCATACATGTTAATTGCAGTAACGTCATACGACATAATGGGCTCAGAGGTGTATGGTGCACGGGGCAAAGTGTGCTGCATGATAGTTGATGGAGCACTTGCCGTGGGAGTGGAGGTGTTCATGGCTGGATGCTTATGCTCATAACAGTGAATATGCATTTGAACTGTACTGAAATCTTGGTCCTGTGCATGCAGAGCCGAGGGCACTTCGAACAGGAGCTGCAATATCTACAAGTAGCAGAAGCACAGGGAGCAGGCACAAGGGTCCTCTCATCCCTCTCCTTCTCCCCTCCCCTCCCATATCCCCTTTCCACCCTGTGCACCTCAGGCACTAGTTCCTTTCCTGTTTTCTCTCTAACTCTCCCACCCTCCCTTCCTCTCTCTGTCTCCCATGTATCTCCCCAGCCCGTATCTCCAGGTAGATTGAGATTCCTAAACTGCCAGAAAATTCTATACAGGCTTATAAATCCATAACCATTCAATGTATTGATAAGGTTTATAGCTCCTATGGAAACGATACCATCTTTTAACATGGAAAAATGTACTTCCACCCAATAAAAAGTTTTTCACCTTAGGAAGCGCGTTTCTAGCTAGGAAATTTGGAAATTTTTTCTTGTTTGTATATACACCCAGTTAAGAAGGTATCTCTTTCGTATGAAATGAAGTGCCTATTGAGAAGAAATGCCGTGCACAGGTGGTACAGCTGTTTTATCAGAACAGCAGCACTGCATTGCAGGAATATCATTGAAATAAATGGCTGTGAAGAGGCCCCATGTCAATAAATGTGTTGAAGAATACAATCAAGGAATTTGAAGAAATAAGTGAATTGGATGGTGCAGCAGATTGCCATAGCGGTTGTTGAAGTTGCTTTTAGCTACAGCTAATCATGCAGCAGATGCCTCAAATTCTGCAGTAAACGGTAGCGTTCTCACAGGATCTCTCTCTCTCCCTCCCTCCCTCCCTACCTCCCTCCTTCCCTCCCTACCTCCCTCCTTCCCTCCTTAGTCGGTGGAACCAGATGTAATAGTTTTACGGTAATGTAAGAAACGACCCACCAGGGTAGCCGAGAGCACTAACACACTGCTTCCTGGATTCCAGTAGGCGTGCTGACCCCGGATCGAATTCACATGGCAGAATAACGACGAAGGGCCACTGTGCCAGCCATCCTGGATGTGGTTTTTAGGTGGTTTTCTACACCCTGCTAGGTGAATAGCAGGCTGGTCCCCACATTCCACTTCAGTTACACAGCTTGCAGACCTTCGCATTTTCCCATGGATTACACTGGATGGAAACAGTTGGGGTACACTAATTCACTGATTATGTCCTGGAACGGGGGGAGGGACTTTGGGAATGGCGACCCCATCGTAATACTAGCCTGTATAATATGTAATGGCACTTTGCAACCAGCCTCGGCCAAAAGACTGAGTAAAGGTTGCGTAGTCCCATTGATCTGCCAACCCAACTAGTTGTTGGATAGAGGAGTACTGGCGTAGATAAATCGAATGTAAGAAACTGTTTTTGTTCATAATGAAGCCCTTTGGTTGGAAAACTGAGAGAACAAAGGAAGGACTAAAATAGAGGTAACAGCTATCATCCCAAAATTTTTAACAAATGTGGTGTAAACCATCAGCAGTGTTACTGACCAGGCTGTAGTATGCGTGTTGATAAAATGCATGTGCACTTCCATCATCACTGCAACCATCAAAAAGAAACGCAAAGTATATCTATTTTAAAAAGCTGATAAGAATGCTCTTAACGCCCTCTTAAGAAACAGTCTTCACTCCTTCCGATCTGATCATGTAAGTGTAGATAAGTTGTGGTATGTTTTCAAAGAGATAGTATCGACAGCAATTGAGAGATAAATACCACGTAAAGTAATAAGTGATGGCACTCATCCGCCATGGTACACTAGGTGGGGCAGATCGTTGTTGCAGAAGCAACGAAAAAAGCATGCCAAATTTAAAAGAGCGCAAAATCCTCAAGATTGGCAAAGTTTTACAGAAGTTCGAAATATGGCGTGTACTTCAATGCGAGATGCTTTCGATAATTTCCACAACGAAATTCTGTCTCGAAATCTGGCAGAAAACCAAAAGAGATTCTGGTCATACACAAGGCACACCAGTGGCAACACGCAATACCTTCACTGTGCGATAACAATGGTGAAGTCACTGAAGATAATGCCACTAAAGCAGATTTATTAAACACGGTTTTCCGAAACTCCTTCACCAAAGAAGACGAAGTAAATATTCCTGAATTCCAATCAAGAACAACTGCCAAGATGAGAAACATAGAAGTAGATATCCTCGGAGTAACAAAGCAGCTTAAATCACTTAATAATGGCAAAGCCTCTGGTCCGGACTGTATACCAGTCAGGTTCCTCTCAGAGTATGCTGATAAAATAGCTCTATATTTAGCAATAATATACGACAACTCGCTCACCGAAAGATCCTTACCTAAAGACTGGAAAATTGCTCAAGTCACACAAATACCCAAAAAGGGAAGTAGGAGTAATTCGCTAAATTTAAGGCCTATATCACTAACGTCGATTTGCAGTAGGGTTTTGGAACATATACTGTATTCAAACATTATGAAGTACCTCGAAGAAAACGATTTATTGACACAGTCAGCATGGTTTCAGAAAATATCGTTCTTGTGAGACACAACTGACTCTTTATACTCTGAAGTAATAAGTGTTATCGACAAGGAATGTCAAATTGATTCCATATTTTTAGATTTACAGAAGGCTTTCGACACTGTTCCTCACAGGCGTCTTCCAACCAAACTGTGTGCCTATGGAGTATCGCCTCAGTTGTGCGACCGGATTCGTGATTTCATGTCATAAAGGTCACAGTTCGTACTAATTGACGGAAAGTCATCGAGTAAAACAAGTAATATCCGGCGTTCCCCGCTATTGTTCCTGATCTATATTAACAACGTAGGAGACAATCTGGGTAGCCGTCTTAAATTGTTTGCAGATGATTCTGTCATTTACCGTCTTGTAAAGTCATCACATGATAAAAACGACTTACAAAATGATTTAGATAAGATATCTGTATGGTGCAAAAAGTGGCAACTGACCCTGAATAAGGGAAAGTATGAAGTTATTCACATGAGTCCTAAAAGAAGTGTGCTAAATTACGATTACACGATAAAGTCACACAAAACTGAAGGCTGTAAATTCAACTAAATACTTACGGATTACAAATAACCCAAATTCGAACGATCACATAGATAATATTGTGGGTAGAGAAAAAGGGAGAGAAGGAAACGTAATTGGTGAATATGGATAGGGGGTAAGAAATGAAAGAGTAAGCCGTCTGGTAGAATCTTGCACAGAGCATAATTTAATCATAGCTAACACTTGGTTCAAGAATCATAAACGGAGGTTGTATACATGGAAGAATCCCGGAGATACTAAAAGGTATCAGATAGATTATATAATGGTAAGACAGAGACTTATGAACCAGGTTTTAAATTGTAAGACATTTCCAGGGGCAGATGTGGACTCTGACCACAATCTGTTGGTTATGAACTGTATATTAAAACTGAAGAAACTGCAATGTGAATTTAAGGAGATGGGACCTTTATAAACAGACTAAATCGGAGGTCGTACAGAGTTTCAAGGAGAGGATAAGGGAACAATTGTCACGAATGGGGGAAAGAAATACAGTAGAAGAAGAATAGGTAGCTTTGAGGAATGAAATAGTGAAGGCAGCTGAGGATCAAGTAGGTAAAAAGACGAGGGCTAGTAGAAATCCTTGGGTAACAGAAGAAATATTGAGTGTAATTGATGAAAGGAGAAAATATTAAAATGCAGTAAATGAAGCAGGCAAAAAGGAATACAAACGTGTCAAAAATGAGATTGACAGGAAGTGCAAAATAGCTAATCAGGGACAAATGTAAGGCTGTAAAGGGTCATCTCATGAGGGGTAAGATAGATACTGCCTACAGGAAAATTAGAGAGACCTTCGGAGAAAAGAGAGCCACTTGCATGAATATAAAGAGCTCAGATCGAAACACAGTCGTAAGCAAAGAAAGGAAAGCAGAAAGGTGGAAGGAGTATACAGGGTGTTACAAAAAGGTACGGCCAAACTTTCAGGAAACATTCCTCACACACAAAGAAAGAAAATATGTTATGTGGACATATGTCCGGAAACGCTTACTTTCCATGTTAGAGCTCACTTTATTACTTCTCTTCAAATCACATTAATCATGGAATGGAAACACACGGCAACAGAACATACCAGCGTGACTTCAAACACTTTGTTACAGGAAATGTTCAAAATGCCCTCAGTTTACGAGGATACATGCATCCAACCTCCGTCGCATGGAATCCCTGATGCGCTGATGCATCCCTGGAGAATGGCGTATTGTAACACAGCCGTCGACAATACGGGCATAAAGAGTCTCTACATTTGGTACCAGGGTTGCATAGACAAGAGCTTTCAAATGCCCCCATAAATGAAAGTCAAGAGGGTTGAGGTCAGGAGAGCGTGGAAGCCATGGAATTGGTCTGCCTCTACCAATCCATCGCTCACCAAATCTGTTGTTGAGAAGTGTACAAACACTTCGACTGAAATGTGCAAGAGCTCCATCGTACATGAACCACATGTTGTGTCATACTTGTAAAGGCACATGTTCTAGCAGCACAGGTAGAGTATCCCGTATGAAATCATGATAACGTGCTGCATTGAGCGTAGGTGGAGGAACATGGGGCCCAATAAAGACATCACCAACAATGCCTGCCCAAATGTTCACAAAAAATTTGTGTTGATGAAGTGATTTTACAATTTGATCAGGTTGAAATGAAGCCTCATCCGTAAAGAGAACATTTGCACTGAAATGAGGATTCACACATTGTTGGATGAACCATTCTCAGAAGTGTAGCCGTGGAGGCCAATCAGCTGCTGATGGTGCCTGCACACGCTATACGTGGTACCGAAACAACTGGTTCTACCATAGCGCTCTCCATTCAGTGATGTGGTCAACGTTACCTTGTACAGCAGCAACGTCTCTGACGCTGACATTAGAGTTATCGTCAACCGCACAAAGAATTGCCTCATCCATTCTCCTAGTCATTCTAGGTCTTCCCCAGTCGCGAGTCATAGGCTGGAATGTTCCGTGCTCCCTAAGACGCCGATCCATTGCTTCGAACGTCTTCCTGTCGGGACACCTTCGTTCTGGAAATCTGTATCGATACAAACGTACCACGCCACGGCTATTGCCCCATGCTAATCCATACATCAAGTGGGCATCTGCGAACTCCACATTTGTAAACATTGCACTGACTGCAAAACCACGTTCGTGATGAACACTAACCTGCTGATGCTACATACTGATGTGCTCGATGCTAGTACTGTAGAGCAATGAGTCGCATGTCAACACAAGCACCAAATTCAACATTACCTTCCTTCAATTGGGCCAACTGGTGGTGAATCGAGGAAGTACAGTACATACTGACGAAACTAAAATGAGCTCTAACATGGAAATTAAGCGTTTTCGGACACATGTCCACATAACACCTTTCCTTTATTTGTGTGAGAGAAATGTTTCCTGAAAGTTTGGCCGTACCTTTTTGTAACACCTTGTATAGAGGGTCTATACAAGGGCGATGTGCTTGAGGACAATATTATCGAAATGGAAGAGGATTTAGATGAAGATGAAATGGGAGATACGATACTGCATAAAGATGGGGAGCAAGATGTATGAAACAGGCGAAATACCTTCAGACTTCAAGAAGAATATAATAATTCCAAGCCCAAAGAAAGCAGGTGTTGACAGATGTGAAAATTACCGAACTTTCAGTTTAATAAGTCACAGCTGCAAAATACAAACGCGAATTCTTTATAGATGAATGGAAAAACTGGTACAGGTCGGCCTCTGAGAAGATCAGTTTGGATTCCGTAGAAATATTGGGACACGTGAGGAATACTGACTCTACGACTTATCTTAGAAGAAAGATTAAGAAAAGGCAAACCTATGTTTCTAGCATTTGTAGACTTAGAGAAAGCTTTTGACAATCTTGACTGGAATACTCTCTTTCAAATTCTAAAGGTGGCAGGGGTAAAATACAGGGAGTTGAAGGCTATTTATATTTTGTACAGAAATCAGATGGCAGTTACAAGAGTCGAGGGGCACGAAAGGGAAGCAGTGGTTGGGAAAGGAGTGAGACAGGGTTGTAGCCTCTCCCCGATGTTATTTAATCTGTATATTGAGCGAGCAGTAAAGGAAACAAAAGAAAAATTCGGAGTAAGTATTAAAATCCATGGAGAAGAAATAAAAACTTTCAGGTTCGCCGATGACATTGTAATTCTGTCGGAGACAGCAAAGGACTGGGAAGAGCAGCTGAACAGAATGGACAGTGTCTTGAAAGGAGGATATAAGATGAACATCAACAAAAGCAAAACTAGGATAATGGAATGTAGTCGGCTGATGGTGAGGGAATTAGATTAGCTAATGAGCCATTTAAAGTAGTAGGTGAGTTTTGCTATTTGGGGGAAAAATAACTGACGATGGACGAAGTAGATAGGATACAAAATGTAGACTGGCAATGGCAAGGAAAGTGTTTCTGAAGAAGAGAAATGTATGAACATCGAGTATAGATTTAACTGTCAGGAAGTCGTTTCTGAAAGTATTTGTATGGAATGTAGCTATGTATGGAAGTGAAATATGGAGGATAAATAGTTTGGACAAAAAGAGAATAGAAGCTTTCGAAATGTGGTGCTACAGAAGAATGCTGAAAATTAGATGGGTAGATCACATAACTAATGAGGAGGTATTGACTAGAATTGGGGAGAAGAAGAGTTGTGGCACAACTTGACAAGGAGAAGGACCGGTTGGTAGGACATGTTTTGAGGCATCAAGGGATCACAAATTTAGTATTGGAGGGCTGCGTGGAGGGTAAAAATCATAGAGGGAGACCAAGAGATGAATACACTAGCTGATTCAGAAGGATGTAGGTTGCAGTAGGTACTGGGAGATGAAGAAGCTTGCACAGGATAGAGTATCATGGAGAGCTGCATCAAACCAGTTTCAGGACTGAAGATAACAACAACAACAGAGCAAACCAAAGACTGCAATTCATTGCAAAAACACTTAGAAGGTGCAACAGATCTACTAAAGAGACTGCTTACACCACGCTTGTCCACCCCTTTCTGGAGTATTGCTGTGTGGTGTGGGATCTGCGTCAGGTGGGACTGATGGATGACACTGAAAAAGTGAAACAAATGGCAGCTCGTTCTGTATTATCGCGAAATAGGGGACATAGTGTCAGAGACATGGTATGTGAATTGGAGTGGCAATCATGAAAACAAAGGCGTTTTTCGTTGTGACAGGATATTCTCATGAAATTTCAATCACCAGTTTTTTCCTCCGATTGGGAAAACACTCTGTTGGCACCCACTTACATTTGGAGAAATGATCATCACGATAAAATAAGAGAAATCAGGGCTTGCACAGAAAAATTTAAGTGCTCGTTTTTCCTGTGCGCCGTTCGACAGTGGAGTGGTAGGCAGTGTGTTTGAAAGTGCTTCATTGAACCATCTGCAAGGCACTTTATTGTGAATAGCAGAGTAATCGTGTAGACGTAGATGAATAGTTTATCAATGTATCTGCCACACGAAATGCTGTGCAGTGAAGATTAGGGATATGGCAGAAGCACCCAGTATCTACACAATGCTTACATGGTGGTCTCTAAAACAATCGATAAATAAAAACCTCAAAATTTATTTATTGCTAAAGCTTTCCAGAAATTCTGTTTCTTATTCTGGTTGGTTTATGGTTGACTGGCATATTGTGAAATTTTAATTGTAAGTTTTGTTTATAGTACTTTGACAAACAGAAAGGTATTTGTTTGAAATCTTTTTTGCATATTTTTCTGATGTGTTTTATCATTATTGGTGTTCGGTTACTTCACTTACATGTGTATGAAAATACAAGTTGTAAATTATTGAGTTATAAAAGTTACAATATTTAGTGATTCTAGAATCTGACACACCATGATACCAGTTACATTTAAAAAAGTCGTGTGATCCAATTAATTGTTCAAAAACACTCGAAATTTACCAGATACCATGCCTATTAAAACTATATACTCAACACAATGGAAAAAAGTGAAAAGGTACAGTCAGAACAAGAGAGAACTCTAGAGCCTGCACACCTTCAGTAGTTTGTAATCTTTCATATCCACCTATGTACGTACTGGGGACCTGAAAAGCATTACAGTTCTTTTCTGTGGGAAAGGGTTTAATTGCAGGTATAATAATGAAACCCAGATACTACAGGTGTAGCTCATCCATCAGCTGTTATTACCGCCACTCGGTATGTAGTGTTACCCTTCAGTACTTAATGGGTGATGATGTGACCATTTATGTGTGTGTCCTTCAGTCAACGGTGTTCTGCAATGCCAGGAGACCAGATGTTGGGAAGATGTAAAAATTTTCAAGAAGGCTCACTCCAAGTGTACTGGAAAATTTGCAACCATTTCCATTTGTGGAAGGCTTCATATAAGTTGCAGTGCCAAAAACAGTTTTAGATTAAAACCATCTGCACGTGTGTCATTCACATTCATTCATCAGTATGCAAATTTATTACCTTGCTTGATGTCACATTGATTCTTGTTCATGAACAGTCATTGTCCAACTGATCAACAACCATTGAAGATAACAACTGAAAATATTGATGCTTGCACTAGTAATTGATTTATTTGGAATCAAACAAAAAAAAATTGTTTACCAGGTGAAATAAATTTACCATTCGTAGAGGTTAAAGTGTTGGCGAAACAAGGAGAATGCACTTAAAGGGCTAACATAATCGAAGAGGAACATTTAGAAATTATTTCTCTTAAATAAATCTGAAATACCTTGAACTTAAAAATTTTGAATTAAAACATGTAACTGATTAATTTTTTGATACATTTCATAAATTGTTGTAGACTATTGACTTGTAGCACTGTATTTTAAAAAGATTGTAACACGTGAAAGTGAAGTATTTTAGTTCTAATCTAAAAATTTCAGATCAAATCGGCAGTGACTCAGAATAATCATTATTGAATTACCTCTGGTTATTTTCGTTTTAAACCACTTTTACCTCACCAGTTCTTTACTTCTGGTGGAATATTATAATTTTAAATCAGTAACAGTTACTGAATATGTCAATTCGTATGCACTTTTATGACTTGTGGCTTATAGTACTGGATTTATGGTCACTCAAATATTTTTTCTTTGTTGTATATCTTAATATTTAACATTATCCTCCTCACTCTTCAGATTTACTCAGACTACTGGTGGGAGGTGCAGCATATCATGTGAAGAACCTTGTCACCATAGACTGGTCCAGGATGAGTTGGTGATGGACATGGAGAAGTCAACACATGGGTTCAGTACCAATACAGAAGATATGACTATTGATAAGGAATGCTCAGTTGCCACCCAATATGACTGTAGTACGAGGGAAAAGGAATTACATGTATATAGCTGTAATTTCTGCCAACAGAGCTTTTCTTCAAAATACAGACTCATAATGCATGTGTTTACGCACATTGGTGGAACGCAACCACCTTCGTATGTTTGTAAGTGGTGTGGTGAGGTATTTCACTGTAATGTTGGCTTGAAAAAGCATATGAGAATGAGTGAGAATTGTCGAGTTTTAACTGCAGACAGTCATGAAAAATATGGACATAGTGATGAGCATCAAACCACTACCTCGTTGGATAGCAAGGCAGAAGTTTCTGTCACAGAACACAATGACCAGTCTTCATGTAAGGAAACTTGGAAAGATTCAAAGAAGCCCTCTAATGACATATGTAACACACATATGACAAATGATAGAGAGAAAACAAGTTATTATGGAACTTCGTCTATAGCTGTTAATGTCAGTGCCCAGGCTGATCTACGTAATGCAAACAGAACTCACAGATGTGGTATTTGTGGCAAATTGTTTGCTAGGTCTGGTGATTTCAATAGACATGTTTCCATTCATACTGGGAAAAGACTTCACAAATGTGATATTTGTGAGAAATGGTTTGCCCAGTCACGTTATCTAAAGGCTCACACATTAATTCACACTAGGAAGAAACCTTACATGTGCGAGATTTGTGGGAAATCTTTTATTATGATAGGTGACTTCAAGAAACACACATTAATTCACACTGGAAATGAACCTCACAAATGTGAGATTTGTGGGAAATCTTTTACTAAGTTAGATAATCTCAAGCAACACTCATTAATTCACACTGGAAAGAAACCTCACAAATGTGAGATTTGTGGGAAATCTTTTACTAGGTTAGGTGATCTCAACCAACACTCATTAATTCACACGGGAAAGAAACCTCACAAATGTGAGATTTGTGGGAAATCTTTTACTAGGTTAGGTGATCTCAAGCAACACTCATTAATTCACACTGGAAAGAAACCTCACAAATGTGAGATATGTGGGAAATCTTTTGCTGCGTCAGGCGCTCTCAAAAAACATTCATTAATTCACACTGGAAATAAACCACATAAATGTGAGATTTGTGGGAAATATTTTACTATATTAGGCAATCTTAACAAACATTTATTAATTCACACTGGAAAGAAACCTCACAAATGTGAGATTTGTGGGAAATCTTTTACTATGTTAGGTGATCTCAAGATACATGTATTAATTCACACTGGAAAGAAACCTCACAAATGTGAGATCTGTAGGGAATCTTTTGCTACATCAGGTGATCTCAAGACACATGCATTTCAACACACTGGAAGTGGACCTCACAAATGTGGTATCTGTGACAAAAGTTTCAATTACTTGAATACTCTCAAGACACATGCATTACTTCATGTCAGAAAGAAAATGTAAGTATGTGTTAGTTTATGCAAATAGGTTTTCGTGGTTGGTGCCCTCAAGGCCTATAAAATAATATATGTACCAGGGGACAATAAATTGTACTTTCGGCGAAATAACTTTAAAATCTGGTAGAATTGTGAAAAAACTTGTAATGATGTGTACTATAGAGTGCTAACAGACAATGTCACAAAAAATTCATATCTGTAGCTTCAGATGTCAAAAAATGGTATTACCAAATACTCAAAAAACATGAATCAAATGTGTTTTTGTCATTAGCACTGCTGCTTTTTCCATTGATCTTGCGACAAGAAGATTGTGAATTGTGATAAATCCTTACATTTGTCAGTAATCATAAGTATCTTGCAATATTCAGTATAAGGCCAAGGAAATGTGATGACTTGCTGCTTAATATTCCAAACAAAGTCATCATGTAGTACTTGTAACTGTATTTTAGAAACAGTGACAGTAAAAATATATTCATGACACTTGCTTCATTGAGGCTAGTAAACTCAATACTGGAGAAACATGATTATAACAATTATTTTACTCAGATATGTTTTCTCAAGAGACTTGGTGTGTCATTAATAGTGTGTACATTTATGTTCTGTTGGTACTAATCCTGCATTAGTAAACATAACAACAAATATAATAACCTGCTTAATAGCATGTTTGGCCACCTTTGGAATACAGTACTTTGACAATTCTACGTGATATGGACTTGACACATCATTTACATGTTTCTGGGTGTATGTTGCAGTCAGTTGTATTCCACATGTTCAGATTAGCTAAATGGTATTGTCAAGACATCAGTGTTAGTTACCATGCTACTCAGACCATGCACATGTGACATGGGCAATTATCCTGCTGAAAGATGCCTCCACTATGGGAGAGCACACCAGGAATGAAGGAATGCATGCAGTTGCAATGAATGTCACATAGTGTGCAACTGTCATGATGCCTTCTGTTGCTAACAGGTGTCCCACAGGAGCCAAAGTGACTGCCCCCAAAGCATAATGGGCCCTCTATTTGGTGCCATTCATTTAGATGATAGCATATCTGGATGTGCAACTGACCTGGTGTAACAGGAAATGTCACCCATCCTGACAGTTAACATTTGAATTGACCTTCACTCCAGCCTCAATGATCCCTTGCACACTGCAGTTGCAAGTGAACATTTTGGTGGATTGGTATGGAACCATACAGTGACCATATGTTCCAGAGCCACACATTCAACAATGTACATTGAACTGTGGGTTCCAAAACGTGTATGGCTGCCCCATCGTTGTTTTCTGTCATTAGATATGCCACATTTTGCCACATCTCCAGCTTTACAGAGCAGGCAAGCTTCTGACCTCCATACTTTGTGAAGAAGTATAGATGTATTACATCTTATCATAATGTGATGGACTTATTACCTTTCAGCCACTTTCCTCAGATGTTCACAACAGTAGCATAGATCCATTGTACCAACTTCACCACTTTTGAGGTTCTAGTTCCCAACTGCAATGCCACTTTAACTTGCCCTTTGCTAAAGTCATTTACATCATTAAATTTACATGTTTGCAGCTCATCTTACTGATAGAACAAAAAGTGTAAATCTCTGGTCTGCTTATATACTTTTAATCTGCTTACTTCATCATGTGCATACAACGTGGCATTCATTCTCCTCATGAACAGTGTTCATGACATTTTTGCCCATCAGTGCATCTTCATGTAAATGGGTCAGATGCGGAAATGTGTAATCTAAGAAATTCATCATGTTTGGTTGCCATTTACACTAGTGCACAATAGCTATATTTTTTGTGAAATATTTTTGTTTCACAAAGCTCTGTACATAATTCAGAGATAATATAGGTAAGTGTTATCCAACAAAGCTCTTAATTACTTGTTCAGCATCTAATACTGCGAAAGTTCTAAAAAAAAAAAAAAAAAAAAAAAAAAAGAAAGAAATAGGTAAACAAACATTAGGTGTTATGATTTGATTCCAGTTTTGTTTTATACACAAGAACAACACTTGGGAGAGCTCAAAACGTGAGCACTAAATATTTCTTGTGTTATATTCAAAGATGTTTCCATTGTGGGTATTTTTCTTAATTTGTGGTAAATATACATGAGGTTTTTGGAAAATTGTACTTATGCTTCAGTTTCAATTTCAGAACGATTGTTTTCAATGTTGATTTCCTACCTATTTGTTATTGTTGAAAGTGGTTTAGTATGTTTCATCACGTGTGTAACAATGGGAGATAGTTATAATTAAGTGATTGGCACTGTTCTGTGTTGCTACACTTCAGCTGTGACACTTTGTAGTGATATGATTACATTGTATTTCATCTTTCCCATGATAGTACATCCACAACTGCTGTATGGGTTATTCATAATAGACAACGTCCACATACATTTGTATTAAATATTATTTTCCAATAAAAGGAAATAAAAACCGGGTTTCTGGACAATAGCCTTATATTCCAATGAATATGAAAATGTACTACAAAGTGTGGCGACTATACATAATATGAATCTCTAAGAAACAGTAAAATTTGTAGTAACATGTTAAAAAAAGGTACACAATGTGGACTGAATATCTATAGGCGTCAGCTAAGGATGTGTCATATGGTGTTTCTCTGGTACCTGAGATGTAAGCAGAAAATAAACATATTCAGTGGTTGTGTGGAAAACCATCCAAAGAACTGAGTCTACATAAACACTGTACATAGCCATAAATTAAAGAGTGTAACTGCACCTATTAAAATAATAACCTAAGCTAATCACTACAGAATAAACAGTTGTATAAGAATTGTCAAGAACAAGTCAGTTGTAGGTTTTGGATCCGGGAGTAAGGGTAATCAAGCATATTGTTTAAAATAAACAACAATGAGGAGTACTTTAAAACAACTAACTGGTATTTATATCAGAACTTTACTTCTAAGGCCACTAACAGACTGAGGGGCATAGTGCTGGAGAATGGAATGGAAGCACACCTCTGATCAGACTGAAAGCTGGTTGCCAATAGTGAGCCAAATTTATCCCGGCTATGGCCTATGGCCCCATGTGACCATTAACAGCCGTCTCATTGGTTGCTGGATGGTTTTCTAGGTTTTCCTCACTAAGGATGCTTCTGGGAAGTGTCTCCTCATCAGTATCCTCTCTCAGAATTGTATGAATGTGAACAAGGCATATACAGTGGTAACTGATACAGAACTAGCCCCTGACTAGCCACAGCTCTGAAGTGAAACGTATTTTATAAAGTGTTCCCCGCTCGGTCTATCAATCTACCACACACACTTCACTCCCCCTCCATAGCAGCAGGCTAATTATTTCAAAATTACAAAAGTAGTCGTGTGATGTTTGAAAATGCTCCTTTGGACCAGTGGCTCTTGCTAAAGGATGCAACGTTCTAATAGGGGAAACAAATAATTTCCAAAATGCAGTAAAAAAAGTGGACATGAATAGAAAACTAAAAGTATTTAAGAAGTGACAAATAATAGTACAATAATTTACGGGTCGAATTGGCCAATTTTGGCTATTGTAGAAATATACGCAGCCAACTGAAATGATGCACTGATATAGTGGTGTGGTGGTGCCGAGGCAACAGGTGTGCTGACCATGTACTGAGCCAGCAGGGACAGCATGAGGGCTGCCAAGATACATCACCTGGGCAGTGGCTAAGCTGGTGCAATGGTGATGCCAGTGGACAGTGATGGAGTATTGTGGTTCAGAATGACAGTATTGGGGCCAGCAAATGTTGTTACCAGTTGTGAAGGTCTAGCCTCGCAGATCATGAAAGGCTGTAACACTGCATCAGATGGGTGCATCATCGAAGGCTGGCTGGTTATTTCCATACAAAAGGAGGCCTAGCTCTATAACATTAATAAGATTTATTACTTTTCCTATAATCTCTGCAGTTTGTAGTATAAAAGTTAAAATTACAAAGTTATTGAAGGATACATTACAAACTGATTATATATCCATAATAAACTAATCTCATTAAGACAACTGTAAAACTTTCATTGTTTTATTAAATCTTATTTCATGTACTTAGGTTGACAACCCTGTAGCCAGGCAGATGTGCGTGTGTGAAGCTCTCACTAAGTTAAGCGATTAATATTGAAATAAGAGCTAATTTAGTTAATATTACATTTTAGACTAGTGCATTTACTTCTTACCTAATCTATGTATTGAAGGTTTTGCTTTTCTAAACGTAATTATATCGAGAAGGAAATATTTTGTAAAAGCCGGCAGTTGCGTTGTTGTTTACATATTTTGGCGTAAATTTCGTATGAGTGTAGATATATTCTTTTTGACTAGACTTAGCTCTTCAAAGTTAAATTAATTCGTGTCTCTCATCCAGACTTTGTGTGGTTGATTAAAAGTTTCTCAGCCAAGTTTATAAGTTTGTTTACATTAGTGTTTAGTTACATACTAGGACAGGTTAAAACCTATTGTGCTGTTGAAGTTATTTTCTGCTTTTGTGTCACGTTTTACTATCAAACCATGTGTGACAAGTGTGGTGGTTGCCGTAGAAATTTGAAAGAGGGAGTATTCTGTATAGACTGTAGGTTGTGGTTTCATTGGGGAGAGTGTAGCGGAGAGGAAACAAGGATAGATAATGAGGCTCTTCCATGCCAGTGTAGGTTACATAGAAAGGATAGAAAAATCGCGGAACTGGCAGCAAAGATTTGTGCACTTAAGGCTGAATTAGAAATCGCGAATTTGGAATTATTTAAGCTAAGGGAGGAAAAGGACTCTGGGCGCTGGTAAAAGGTAGCAAGCAAAGGGCGAAGAAGGGAAACAGTTGATAAAACTTATAAAATTCAGTTAGGAAATCAGTTTGGCTTGCTATCTGAAGTAGTGGAGGAAGGGCCGCATCCAGATTTAGTTGAATGTAGGTTGAAGCAGAATATTAGCTTAAAGAAAAAAGACAGGTCGGGATCAAACCAGAATAGGAAAAGAAAAATTCTGCTTATAGGTAGCAGTCATGGGAGGGGTGTGGGCCAACAGCTACAGAAGAAATTAGGGACAGAGTACCAGGTCACAAGTTTTCTGAAACCAAGTGCTAGTCTTAGCCAGGTGACAGAAAACTTATGTCAGCTATGCAAGGACTTTGAGAAGGAAAATCAGGTAATTATAGTTGGGGGAGCAGTAAGCAGCCTGGCTATGAATCCAGGGTATAGTATTAGGAGTGATCTGGATGAAATAGGAACAGAAACTGGGCACACGAATGTTGGGTTTTTGGAGGTATTTCAGCGCTATGATCAGCCCTGGGTATCGCGTGTTAACACAGAACTGAACAGGGTGCTCCAGACACCGGCAAAGTCTCACATGAGTGTTGGTCCAGTTGATGCTATTGGTAGGTGGGGCTACACTACACATGGCTTGCGCCTTATTAGGAAGGGGGAAGATAAATTAGCTTCTCTATTAGCAGATACTGTAAGGGGGGTCACAGTCACACGAGGGGTGATCCCTGTGGTTATTGCGACCAAGGCAGACAGGTTTTTTTAGGTTAAAGTCAATTTCCAGACAGACAACAACCAAGGAAAATAGAAGAAAAGAAACTTCATGCATAGCAAACAAGGAAAAAAGCTAAGGATGATATCAACTTCACCAAAATATCAGAGGAATAAAAAAAAAGTAGGTGAGCTGATAATGTATTTAGATGATCTCGAAAATAAGAATGAGATTGATATACTTTGTCTGTCTGAGCACCATGTAACTGTGGCGATGGAAAATGTCAGTATAAATGGGTATCATTTAGCATCTTACACTTGTAGATCTAGTATGGATAAAGAAAGAGTTCCCATTTTCATAAAACAAGGGTATAAATACAGAACTGTTGAAGTGAGCAAATTTTGTGTTGATCAGCACTTTGAGGTTTGTGCATGTTAACCTCAGCTAGACAATGTTGATATTAGCAACAGTGTACAGGTTTCCACTAGGAGATTGGGAGCTATTCGTAAAAAAGTTTGACTCCCTATTATGCTGTCTGTCAGACAAAAAGAAGAAGTTATTAATCTGGGGTGATTTCAGTGTTAACTTTTCTAAGCAATTCTGATACGAAAAGTGAACTAGAAGTGTTGTTAACAACATATAACTTAGAATCAGTATCCCTACACGTATAGCTCAAGACAGCAGTACTCTAATAGATAATGTATTTGTACAGCAAGAGGATGTAGAACAAACACATGCCTTCCCTGTGGTACATGGATTATCTGACCATGATGCACAACTGATTAACTTACAAAACATAACAGGGTGTACACTTCAGAAACCATTAAGTAAAAGTGTGAGGGTGCTCAACCCGGTATCTATAGATCACTTCAGAGAAACTTTAGGAAATGTAAACTGGGAAGATATATATAATGATCCAAATGCTAATGATAAATGCAGCATATTTCCTAATAAATTTATATCCCTTTTTGAACATTGTTTTCCAAAGAAAATTACTAAATGTAACACCACAATATTTTTAAAGAAACCTTGGATTATTGTAAGTATGAATGTGTCTTCAGAAAGAAAAAGAAAACTGTATGAGAGAGCAAGAAGTAGTTTTACACTATAACAATTATTGTAACACACTGAGAATAGTTGTGAGGAAATCAAGAAATATATATGTTAGAGAACAAATTAACAACTCCAGCAATAAAATCAAATCAATATGGAATGTTGTTAGAAGGGAGACAGGAAAACTACCCAGTGGGGTAGGTAGTATTACTGATTACACAGGTAGCCAATGTATTTAACAATCACTTCTTAAGCGTAGGAGAAAAAATTGGTGGGAATAGTTCAAAAGAAAAAGCCAGGCAGCACATGGAAGAGTCAATTTTGAAAAATTTTAGTCATATTAGGTTTCATCTAACAAACTCTTGTGAAATAAGGGAAATTATTAAATCATTGAAAAATAAATGTTCTTTAAGAGTAGACGACATCAAAACAATTTGGAGCAATTACAGCTGATATTTTGAGTCACATATGTAATGCATCACTGACTCAGGGATTTTTTCCAGACAGGTTAAAATATATCCATTGTCAGGCCTTTCTACATAAAGGGGAAACCACAGATGCCAATAATTATCGGCCAGTATCCTAGCTTACAGCATTTTCAAAAATGTTTGAGAAAGTAATGTACTCAAGAGTGGTTAGCTATGTCAACAGTAATGGGATACTTAATAAATCACAGTTTGGATTTCAGAAATGCTGTTCCACTGAGACAGCAATATGCAATTTCACTGTCTACATAATAGAGTGTTTAAATAGTAAAATGTCACCAGTAGGAATATTCTGTGACTTATCCAAAGCATTTGATTGTGTGAGCCATGACATTATGTTAGAGAAATTACAATTCTATGGTATAAATGGAAAAGCATATGAGTGGTTTAAGTCATATCTACAGAACAGGAAGCAAAAAGTCTCCCTGTATGCTTCTAGTGATTGGAAGGAGTTTGCCACTTCATCTAACTGGAATGAAATTACATTACGTGTTCCACAAGGTTTGATCATGGGTCTCCTCCTGTTCTTGATACTGTATATGTGAATGACCTCCCTTCTTATGTGAAACAAGATGTTGAACTGACACTGTTTGCTGGTGATACAAGCATAATTATTAATCCAGTAAAGGAAAGTCCAATAGAAAATGATACAAATAAGGTCTTTTGAAAAGTTATTAATTGGTATTCTGTGAATGGGTTTCCTCTGAACTATGAAAATATAATCCAATTTTCTGCTGCAAAAAGTATAATTCCTTCAATAAACATAACACATCAAAAGAAGTCTGTAGCCAGGGTAGAGCATACTAAGTTGTTGGGTGTACATATAGATGGTAATCTTAATTGGAAAATTCGTGTTTTGGATCTCCTAAAGCGACTAGGTTCAGCAACTTTTGCAATCAGAATAGTTGCCAATTTTGAGGATGTAGAAATTAGTAAGCTAACATACTTTGCATACTTCCACTCTCTGATGTCATACAGAATAATATTCTGGGGCAACTCAACACTTAGGCAAAAGGTATTAATTGGTCAAAAGAAAGTAGTTAAAATAATGTGTGGGGTTCATAGTCGCACATCTTGCAGACATCTGTTTAAAAGGTTAGGAATTCTTACAACTGCTTCACAGTAATTTACTCAGTAATGAAATTTTTTCTCAACAACATGGACCAGTTTAAAATCAACAGTGACATTCATGATTACAATACCAGAAAAAAGAAAGACCTACACTATCCTTTACTTAACCTATTTTTGGCACAGAAAGGGGTAAAATATGCTGCTATAAAAGTTTTCGATAAATTACCAGATGAAATAAAATGTCTGACAGACAGCAGTAATAGTTTCAAAAACAAATTAAAATCATAACTCCTTGACAACTCCTTCTATACCATAGATGAATTCTTGAATATGAGTAAATAAATCTGGAGATATAATATATGCATTTTGTGCCATTTAAGGGAATGGGGTAGATAATAGAAATATTTAGGTAATGTAAACACTATAATGTAAACAAAAAAAGCAACTTGTTTCCTGTGTGCATTTCTTGTGCATTTGACACGTTCCACATCATAATGGTTTTTCCGTGCTATTGATCAATGGAACACGTAACTAACTCAATAACTAACTAACTTAATTGATATTGGTTATTAAATCCTATATCATTGGTTTGGTCCTTAACTAAGTGGAATTTAATGCTCGCCCATGTTGCAAAATACGCAAAATAACAAAATTATACAATGGAAACAATCTAATACATATTAGCATCCCATCTCCTAATGCTTAGTCATAAACGAGAGTCATGACTGAATTGCGCCAGGATCCAAAATCCACTTGCGTATAAAATTACCCAACAGCTGCTGCTTGTGCACCACTGGTTTCGTGATCTGAATAGTTCACAGTATCCTGGATTACATATGATCCATATAACCATTCTGAGGATAACTACAGTGGCTGGAAGATACATGACACCTGGGCAACCACTCTATGTAGGAATTCCAGCTTACTCCACTCAGTGATGTGTGCAATGCCGTGGTCAATGGTAACTTGCAATTTTCCCAAGCTAGTATTCATCAAAGGGTTGCAGAAGGTGAGTCTTTGATTTTTTTGATAGTGTAGGCAGGCTGTCGATTGGGTGCCAGCACAAAAGGCGTTTGAGGAAAATTAGAAGAAAAATTTAAATGCTATTCTGTGTGTAAGTTAAATGAGCAAATAACCTAATGGTGGGTGTGATACATCATAATAAGAACATTGAATAAAAGTCTACTGTTAGAGAAACTCGAGAAGTCTGGAGTGTAAACGCATGGTCACAGCAGAGAACTGCTACTATAGTTGACTGTGCTACCAAATACAGTAATCTGTTCCCAGTGGGCATAAATAAAGATTTGTGCATTGCAACAACAATGTGAGAGCAAGGGAATTCTGTAGTTTTCCCTAAAAGCAATGCAATTTCACAATGCACTAATGTAGAGTAATAAGGTACGAAGCTTTTAATAATTAGTGTGAATGCACAGTTGAAACTCGAACTACATGGCAGTGTGATTGACAACCCTTGGAAACAATCAGGATGCCCGTTTGCAACACAGTGCGTTCATAGGCAGCCACACAGACGACAGAGAAAGAGAAGGTGATAACACTCAAATTTGCGACTGGTGCAAGTTATGGGTAGGGATATCTGCACGTTTAAAACATCTGTAGATCATGACAGTTGTACAATAGCAGCAGTGCAATAATACAGCAAGGTTGATTCCTAGATGGAGTAGATCATTTGCATGTGTACTGATGCATGAAATGAATTGTTAGTTATGGTTTGCTGGAAGGTTTCAGCTGGCACTAACCTAGGGCTGAGGCTCTGTTGCAGTCTTGACTGAATGGTAGTGTGCACAGTGTTAACATGCAAGTGTTGCGTGGGTGTTATACAACAAGATCTGTAAGGCTTTGGTACTTTCCAAAGTAGCAGTCAGTTTGCACAGTTCCCTGTGTGCAGTTATTAAGTCACGCTGGATCGCGTTTTTAAGTTCTTCGTTTTTCAGTATTAGCACAGCGGCTATATTATGGATTTGTCAGTTGGTAACCAAAAGTTGTCTTCAATGTGATTGAGCTGCACATGCCAGGATACTAGGATTTCATGATACTGCGTAACAAAGAACTAAGCTCGCTGGGGAGCTTTATCACAGCGATCATCATCAGTCTGATCAGGGGTACCAAATTTGTTTTCAGCACAGCTGCACTTCTATTAAACCAAACTTGCATAGCAATGCGGAGTGGTACTGTAACTGTTTGTTCACAGGATGAACAGTGTTTGTAATGCAGTGAAGGAGAATTAAATCTGTGAAAAGACAGAGTTGGTAGTACATATTGTCTGGTCGTTTCTGCTTGCATGCTGCAAGAGATAGCACTCGTGTAGAGGCAATAGCAACAGGGTACCAAGGTTCGACGACTTCGCAATCAAGATGATTGATCGGCAGTATTTATAGAGTGTTCACGGGTGCTAGTTGGCTTGAAACTTTGCAAAAGTTTAAAAGATCATTATTCTTTTGAAAAAATACTGATGAAGTATGTTGAGTAGGGCTGAATTTTGAGGGGACTGAATTCACAGCCAGTTGTTTTTGGCATGCTTTTAGAAAGAACAGAAGACGTTATAGCCTGGCATGTTGCAGAATTAGGTCAACAGTTGGCTAATGTGAATGATTCACTGTAGTGTGCTAATTCTATATTTTGTTGAGAAAATAAATGTGAGTTTCTATCACCACTTTTCTGAAAATTAATGAGAATGAAACCACATTTTTGAAGCGTCCATTATGTAAACTGGCATGACTATGGAAATGTTAGATTTAGGACAAGGATGTCAAAATGGGAGCCAGTGGACATACCCAGTAGTGATAACTTCCTTGGTGAGCTATGAGAAAGAATAGAGGGCTTAGCTGTTAGGAAAATGGCCAAACCAGCTTCAGTTATCTGTAACGAAATTAAAATTGAGAGTATTGGTTACATTTATAATTGTAATGCATTGAAATGTAATGGGTGGTGCAATGAGAGTGGGAGGTGAACTAGGAAGGGAATCATGATTAACTGTCCAAACTCATGATGGCTAGGACTGTAGTCTTGTGACTGTTGAGGGACCTAACTGGTTAAATTAGGTGATAAAAACAGATCGCAGGACATGACAATATGAACTGGAAAACAGAAATACATTAACAGGAAAAGAGGTGACATCATGCACTACAGTTACTGCAACTTAATCATAAAGGGAAGCTAAAGGAATAGCAGGAGCTCGTTTCTAGAAGAATCAGACGTTTTTCGTCATCTCATCGGGATATCAAGGTGTAATGAACTTACAAGTGGTAGGAATCGAAAAGAGTGTGCTGCTTCCATACAAGATTTGTGTCATGAAGCCATAGAATTTTATTCTGCTGCTATAAAAGTATGTCAAAGCTAAATATGGTAAAGAAATGTGAAATGAGCAGAAACGCCTGTAGATACGTGAGTTAAGTAAATGAGTTAAAAGAGTCGAAGCATTTAAAGTTTTTCTCAGGGATGCAGTGCTGACACTTGTACGTTAACTTTGTAGGTGTGTAAGGCGCTGTGGTGTATCCAATTGTATAGTTACTTATAGTGTACTACATGTGAATGCATAATGTGGTACGTATCAGTGGATATAAAAGGGTCGCAAAAGAAACCTGTATCAGTAATGTATGCATATGCACTGCTCTACTGGTTTGTGAGAGATGGGGAAGCACAGAGAATTTGAACAGATTGCATGAAGCATTCTAAATCTTCCCATAAACGGAATGGTAGGCATCAGATGCGTTCGCATTCACGTCATCAAAATAGCAGAGCCTAACTGGCAGGTAAAACACATCACTAGAGGGACAGATGCACAAAATTGTGGCTTAGTGAGTGTTTAATTAATGATTGTAACTGATAACATTGGTGGCGGCCACATTGGGAAAAGACTTCATTATTCATATTTCTTCTTGAAGGAGTGAGCAAGGCTGAAATTGGTGTGGTGCTAGGTGCATCAGCCAGGGACTGCTTGATAAATGTGATTTTGTACTGATGAATGCCACATTTTATTCAATGGAGGATGTAGATAATATCTGAGGTCCGCTTTTGCACAATGGCGACGAGTAATGTAGAACAGCTGGCCGATGTAAGCGAGCGGTTCTAGGCGCTTCAGTATGGAACCGCGCGATTGCTATGGTCGGAGGCTCGAATCTTGCCTCGGGCATGGCTGTGTGTGATGTCCTTAGGATAGTTAGGTTTAAGTAGTTCTAAGTTCTAGGGGACTGATGTCCACAGCAGTTCTAGGGGACTGATGACCTCAGATGCTCCCATAGTGCTCAGAGCCATTTGAAACATTTTGAATGGCATGCCTGTTTTTGGAGTAACTGTCACAGTGACAAGAGCAGTTAGTCCATCACTGTGTAATTACAACAATCAATGCATTTACCCTTCTTTGCAGAACCGTATGTAATTCTTATTCGTCCATATCACAGTGATGATGCTACTGTTGTTTGAAAATTGTTTGTCTCTTAACTTCATATAGAATGGGGCATAATTACACATTACCTCTCACAAACCATTGCTGTGAAACTACATTTGACACCTTCTGTGTCTTTAGTGCCTTTCAGGTATCATTGTTTGGTAATGAAGTTAAGTCATTTGTGATACAGAAGTAGTATATAATTCAACTTATCAATGCTTTCGTTCTCCTGACCTACCCTTGATATCCTATATTTTTGTCATGCTGGATCTGTGGTCTCGACATGTAGCAGTGTCTTCTGACAATGCACATAACTGTGATGTTCAGGATTTCACGTCTGAAGCCAATTGTAAATTAGGTGGAGCATGGAGGAAAGGATAGTTTCTAAAGGCGTAATACATTTCCTATAATGGGATATGGCAAAATTCGTAACCATAAATCGCTTGTTTCGCCAGATCAATCCACATGAGGTTGTCGCGTCCCAAGCGTGGGTATTGCGAGGGATTGAGCGACACGGTTCGTGGATGGGATTTAGCCGGTTGACCTTAGTGAGAGGGAGACTTTTTGATCTGGCTAAGATGTAGAAATCCCTGGTGTGAAGGTACAAGGCTAGGAAGCGGGTAGAATTAAAGTCTTGATAACTTTAACAAATTGCAGTTTATTCTGAATGAATAAAGTTCACCCTAACTGCGCGGTGGTTGCATTCACAGGAAGGCCAAGTCTAACACAGAGACGGTGACTGACTCCACCGTTCCGACTGCCTACTAGAAGTTGTGCAATATTTCTAGCACCCTACGTTAGAGTCCCGCGGCTACGCCCCTAACGCTCTCCAGCGACCATCTCCGGCTGCCTGCCTACAGCCCGTCCCTCAGTCCAAGTCTGCTGCTGCTATCACTCTCTAACTACTCGACCCGACCAGACAAGACCCGACAAGACCCCAGAGCCGCGTGCTCTCGGGTTTTGTTAGCGTTTCCCCTTCGACCCCGCCAGCGCTTGGCATGACTTAGCGTCGAAGGCAACTTGTCCTTATTTGGTATCGTTAAAACATTGTTGTTGCTATTGTTCTTCAGAGGCTGAGTGGAGGGATAGAGGCGCCTCTCCCTATATGGTCACGCACTGCGTCCTGAGCCCTTCATTGGCTCCTTATGACGTAGCGCTGTCCCAACCAAGGGCCCTCTTTCTTTCTCTCTCCACTCCCAGACCTCTCTCTCTAGCCAGGAATGCTTACTGTTGATACTTCTTAATTGATTGCTTATCATGAGTCCCTACACAGACCTTCGTTTGTATCTACTGGCTGTTTGCTTTCTTGTCAAGCGCCGCTGCCCAGCAGTTTGACTGCCGCCTCGGCTGACCCATCGGCCACGCCTGGCATCCAGCGCTACAACTTTAACTTCTTCCTACGTACTATTCTCAAGGTACTGCAATTAGACTTGGCTTGTTCCTGCGGTTACAACAAGGTACTATACATTCTACCACAAATTACGAAGGCCAGGACGTATTTTTGTTGTGTTATCTTTCACATACAAAGAATATAGATCATCTGACGTGCAAAAGTCCTGCCAAACAGTAACTTATGCTGCTCTATGTGCATGTGTTGGCCTGACTGCTAGTAATATCTTGCAGTGTGAGTTATTCTTTGCTTACAAAATGCTAACAAAACTTTGAGATAATACTGTCTTATACATTATAACTTCCCACTAGTGTACACTTTGAGAGTCTTGGGTAATTTCATAGCTGTGATTTGCAGATTTTTGGAGAGTGTAAGTACATGATCTCTGTAGGGTACTCATTGCATGCATGAGTCTTTAGTATTAACTCAAAGCACTTATATAGAGGTCGCCAGGTTGTTGCAGATTTGGTTCTTAACTGTTACATAAATGAATGCACTTATCTCTTGTCTCTTCATGTATTAAATTAAGGAGTTTACTTGCCTATTGTGTACAATATAACTGTGAATTTTAAAGTAAATTTTGATAGTAAAGTGGTAACAGCATGACATCTGATAATAAGTGAAAATTTGTTGTATGTGTTTGTCATACGAAACTCGGCAAAGGAAAAATATGTATTGCTGTAAAGAAACCATTCGATCAATATCAGCTACTGGGAAGAGACTTCGTTACTTAACGTCTCCAATTATCTATTTCACTTCAATGCTGCTTATGAGTTGGTTAAGTAAAACATCGCTCTACCTCAAAACTGTAATTCTCATCTTATAACAATGTAGTACTGAGTAAACCTCGTTTTCAATAGTATAAATGCGTTCGTAAAAAGTCCATTTCACATGATGTAAAGTCTCTAGTGCACATAATGTAAAACCAACAGTTATTTCATGTATCACCACAGTATGGTTCTCACATATAGGAAGGTTTACAGCTTTACTGAGTAACATAGTAATCTCCTGATGATGTTGAATTGTAGCCCCTCATATTCTCTTTTACTGGTACTTGATTATTATAAAAAAAACTGATCTCTCTAAACTCGTGTCCACTGTATAAGCAATTACTTCTGGTCACACTTTAATCATTTACATTATCACTTCTCTCGTTTCTTTGCTGTTAATATACAGTAACTTATAATACAGCAAGGCACACTCTTACTTTAGAAAGCAATTTTGGCAGCATCTTGCATAAAAAACTGCAAAAGAAAGATGGCCAACTAGCCTCAACGGGGGACTGGTTCTATAGTCTAGCACAATTCGTTTGCACTAGCCAGTCAAAATGACTGACTGAATGGCAGAATTATTACTCAAAACAGCATCAATAAAATAAATTTCTTCCTATAGTGAAATCACTCTTACACAGAATAAAATACCACATAAAACTCGTTCGAACAAACGATACCTCAATCCCATGACCTCAAGGCATAAGGGTGCTTATATCTCAAGGCATACAGAGGATGAGCTGACAGCAACTTGTCCTTTTCTTCCTGCATTTCTGCATGATAGTAACTGTGACTTGTCGTAAATAATTTTGAACTGATGCAAGTGATACTGCAGAGGGTGGCAGAGCTTGACCATGGTACAGCTGTAACCAGTCAGAATATACTACCACTGTATGGTCAGAAAATGAATATCTGCATAAACAGAAGTCACTCGTGTGATGGCATAAGGCATTTCGTATTGAGACATGAATTTCGTAGTCTTTCCTTTCTTAATCATGGGGTTACAAATCAACAGTAGGTCCCCAAGTTTACACTGAGAAAGCACAGTCCCTTTGTTACTTCGTTCATCTTGTTTCTGGGTAGCTTATATTTATTTTGCTTTATCTGCTTCCAGATAGCCTTTAGGTGACAACTTCTGCCAGATCCACAGCAGATGGATGTTTATCATGTTCAAATGGGGAGCTCATAGGCCATCTATATACTTCCTCATAGGATGTATACCTAGTTGATTCATGTATATGACTATTTCATGCAGAAGTTACGTAGGCAACCTACCTGTCCAAGTCATTGAGTGGTTTATGTAGTAAGACCAAATCCGAACTGCTGTTTGATGAACACATTGGAGGTGGCTATTAGCTTTTGGATGATAAGGAGTGTTTCTCTATTTTTGGGTTCATAGTAATTTGTACACTTGTAGAAACAGGGTGTACATTAAATTAGTCCTCTGTTCAGTCAAAATATCATCATGGCCTCCGAATGATAAAGATTAAGTATTTACAAAGGCACTCATTACTATTCCTATAGTCATACCTGGAACTTGTACTAGACTTAGATATCTAGATCACTGGTAGATAGGATATATTAATAATTCTGTGTGGTCTGTGGGAATGGTCTGACACTGTCTAAGGCAACATTCTGAAATGGGTTTGTAGCGTCTATAAGTCTTTGCAAGGCAATTTAAGTTCATTGTGGGACTGAACTCTGACCACAAGGCAAGTAGCTTTGTATATACTTATGAACATCAGTCTGTCTACCTTCTCATCAATACTGTGTGTCTACTCTGGCATTCATGGCTTTTTGTCCATTATGACATGCCTGCAAACTGTCATGATACTGAGCTATTATACATTCTTGCAACTCTTTCTGCAATTATGACTCTGTTGCTCAGGGGAATTTATGTGGCATACAATATAATCAACTGTGACAAAATATTAAAGAGAATTGTACCAGTTACATTGTACATCTCTCAATTCTTCTATTAAAACATTGTCAGTATGAATCATTTTGACCTTATGGCCCAGTGTATCAACATTCAGGTGTGAACAGCCTGGTTTGTGGCATGTGTCATAATCCTATTTTGATAGTTTTAATGCCCAACGAGTCAAATGACTACTGGGGTCCTTTAAACTGCGCCTCTACAAAAGAGCAGTATAATCAGAGACCACAGCGAATTTTCTTCTGTAGAAATAACATCTGCAATAGTTGACTCCGAATTTAAGTGCTAGCAATTATTCCTGACAAAGAACGGTACTTATAGCATATTCGAGGTGTCTGTTAAAAGGATAAAAAGATTTTCAGAATCAGTATATTAATAATGTGAACCTGTCAAATCATATTTAAGTTTCCTCATAGCCTATTCATATCCTTCTGTTCGCTCAAGCACTGCACCTAACTTTAACAACTTAGTTAATCGTTTGGCTGTCATAGCAAAATCCTTTTCCAAAGACGATAATAATTAATGGAGGCAAGAAAAGTTGCATTTCCTTATCGTTAGTGGGCCCGGAAGAGTCTCAACTGCTTTGGTTAGCTGTGGATCTGTCTTAACTTCATCTTAACTGATAATATGTCTCAGGTACTTAACCTTTGATTGTGCAGAAAAAAAACTTTTAAATTCAAATGTGTATGTTGTAATCTTGATAAAACGTACCTCAATCTCACCAAATGTTCCTCAGTACTCCTTGAAAATATCAGGTCATCCAAATACACAAAAGATGTTGTAGGCTTCAATCATCTTATTAACAAGTCATCGAGTCTTTGGAAAGTGACAGGCGCATTTCTAAGGCTGAAAGGCATGTGTAAAAACTCATACAATCCTCATGGAACCACAAATGCGGTATTTTAGGTATTCTGGTGCGATCAGAATTTGGTGGTAATTAGAATACATATAAAATGTAATAAAATACCTACAGTTTCCCAATCTCTCCAATGTTTCGTCTATATGGGGTAGAGGGTAGGTATCAGTGGCAGTTATCTTGTTTACTGCTTGTACGTTAATGCATAGGCGATAGGCTTTCTCTCTACTGATTGCCTTTTTTTGGTCCCACAACGATAGGGACCAAACAGGGGTTTGTTGAGGAATGATCTATCCCTGCAGCCAGCTGTTGTTGTGTAACATCCTGAACAATGGATTGTAGATAAAATAGGAATCTGACGTTGTACAACACGAAATTCAAACTTAAGACATTAGGCCAATTGCTTAGAAACTGGACAGGGTCGGAACTGGGCAGTGACTCACATATACTGCTGTTCCTCGAACAACCAAGCATATTCATTTACTACCGAGTACAAAAGATTTCACTTACACTGGCAATTGTGCTAACTTCTCATAGGCCTGATTTTTGAGTAAGGTCGCTACTGTGCAAATTCTCCTTCTATCAGCTGCTTCTTGCTCTTACACTTTAACTTATTTTCACACTGAAATTCTTCAACTTCCTGAGCACTATCAAGTATTGTTCCAGGTGAAATCTCTATATCTTCTTACCGAAAATCATCAATAAATACTGGAGCACAAAACTTCTGTACCAGTGTCTCTATTTTATTTGTACTTCTTCTCACAGGAATCAACAACCTGTAGAGAACGTTGTTTAGACCGAGTGTATCAACGAGAAAGTCTAATCTAGGCAGCATTTGGATTGTGAAGTCGGTCCTGTGCCACCGCTGATTGTTAGCAGTTGTGTAAGTTTCAAATGCCCATGTATGTGATTCTGTTGGAGGTTGTGGAAAAGGCCTCATTCCATAAGTTCCTACTGATTGAGGGTAGCGAATTTCGCCGAAATAGTTGCCTCACTGAATATAACAATATACGCCCCATAATCTATCGCCACCCAGTACTGATGTAGGATATCCTTCTGTAGAATGACACTGAAATCCCCTCTGCGTCTTCTCCCAACTTACCTATCAAAACCATAGTTCTTATCATCCATCTGCAGGTTTACAAAACATTTTCCTGTGGGCAGTATTACTTCTTCTCTTAATCCACTAATGTTACAGCGAAACGATTTAAGTGCACTCTTATCATGAAGCGAAACAAATAATGCTCTAATTTGAGCTCCTGTATCTACTGACACTTTGGCAACTCTTCCTCTCATATTGTCCTTTAAAATTATGTAAGTCACCTCATTTACACTTCTGTCTTGGTCAGGATACATTACCCACGTTACGTTGAGGATGGGTGGTGGGGCCTGATCCCCTACGTGTTTATCAGCGTTTGGAATTCGTGTCGTTTACAAAAACGTGGCGCAGCTTATTGCTTTGTGACAGAGTAGAGATGAACCTTGCAGCCTTCTTGCAAAAATGTGTCAGTCTTACTGTCTCATGCAGTGAAGTATGTGAGGCCACCTTTACTTCACTACATATCTGCAGATCTATTCCACGTATGAAGACGTCAATTCTTCTGGCTCTAGCTAGCTCAATTAACATGTCATTACATGTGGCATCCTACCCTAACACATATGTGCCGCCTGATACAGCTCGTATTTGATCAACAAAATCTTCATTCACCTTGTGCCTTACCGTGGATAAATGGTCTCTGTAGTAGCTGACTTCTTATTTGTCGGAATAGTGCTCTGCTAAATCGTATGCCAGGGCTTCAGAGAAAAGTAATTAAAAAGATTACCAAGAACTGTCGTCAAAGTTATGTAAGTGGTCCACTGGTTTGGGATCTTAGTATTGACCCTGTTACATCTGGGGCAGATGCTATTGAAAGTGTTGTCGCATACGCAGGTGACATCCTAGTAGGTGTGTCTGCAGACTCCAGGGCGAGACGTAAGGCAAAGGCGAGCGATGGGCTTGCTCAGTTGCAGCGTTGGTGCATGAGCAACAAACTGACTACATCTGTTCATAAAACCACATACATACTTTTGAAGGGAAGGTTTTCCCTTAGTCGGAATCCTTCCCTGAGGCTTGACAGAATACCTGCAAAATGCAGCTCTGCTAGTATATTTTTAGGCTTTATTCTAGGCGAGAAAAGAAACTGTCTAGAACACTAAAAATCTGTTACTCAGAAATTGGCCAAAATTATGCATAATGTTGGCTGGGCTGACTATAAATTACCATTTCATGTGGTGTGGTCATATCACGAAGCTAACTTCGACACCATTATGGACTTCACTGCCAGCATCTTGACACATCATCTTAGACCGGTCAGCAACAAAACAATACTGCGACGAACTCTGTGGAGCATACTTCTGCAGGTCACTGTGACTTTCGCACTACACCTGTAGAGGGTTAATTGGTGATAGTCGGGCTATGTCTGATGAATATCGTGGTATGTTACAGGGCAGCGCTGTTTTGGTTAGGGTGTGAGCCATATGATCATGTGTATGAGATCACAAGAATGCATATTAGTGATAAAAGACATTTATGAGCCTGGATGTGTCACCATTATTAACCAATATGTACGACCTGTTTGGAGTTTCCAGAAAACAGATCTAAGATTCGTAGTATTAAACTAAATTGAATTGAACTTATCTGCTTCAGATTTTATTGCGTTTTATAATGCATCAACATATTAAACGTACTTACGTCTGTCATCTGGCAACTTTGACCTCACTATGTTCAGTAATATTCCATTCGGCCAAGTCCAAAAATGCCCAGATCGCGAACATTCTGTAAGAAAGTGGTAACACCTCCATTCGGCTTTCCCAAAAATGTAGGTGTGAAAGAGATGGCAGAAGAGTTGTTTGGAATGATTGCTACAGATGCTGCAGAACTAGCTGGAGAGGTTCCTGAAAAACATGCAGCTATCTGACAAGCTTTGTGCTCAGTTCAATCCCTTTGCACCAATTCTTCACACTATTCCTGTAACACTAACTTCTGACAGGTAAGTATATTAATTTGTTCAGCTGACGTATCTATCAACTGGACTAACACCATTAGAAGTAATAGGTAAGCCCTTTATAGGTGAATCACCTATTAAATGTGTACGTGGTCTGAACAACATACTACTGATGACCAACTGAATCAAACGACAGTTGCTAAGAACTTAATTAAGAGAGCCCAACAACTAGTAAGCAAACATAACGAGAAGGCTGTTGTTCTGGTCTTCAGTCCTAAGACTGGTTTGATGCAGCTCTCCATGATACTCTATCCCGTGCAACCTTCTTCATCTCCCTACTGCAACCTACATCTTTCTGAATCTGCTTGGGGTATTCATCTCTTGGTCTCCCTCTACGATTTCTACCCTCCACGCTGCCCTCCAATACTAAATTGGTGAGCCCTTAAAGCCTAAGAACATGTCCTACCAACCGATCCCTTCTTTTAGTCAAGTTGTGCCACAAACTTCTCTTCTCCACAATCCTATTCAATACTTCCTCATTAGTTATGTGATCTACCCATATAATCTTCAGCATTCTTCTGTAGCACCACATTTCAAAAGCTTCTATTCTCTTCTTGTCCAAATTATTTATCGTCCATGTTTCACTTCCATACAAATACTTTCAGAAATGACTTCCTGACACTTAAATCTATACTCGATGTTAACAAATTTCTCTTCTTCAGAAACGCTTTCCTTGCCATTTCCAGTCTACATTTTATATCCTCTCTATTTCGACCATCATCAGTTATTTTGCTCCCCAAATAGCAAAACTCCTTTACTACTTTAAGTGTCTCATTTCCTAATCTAATTCCCTCAGCATCACCCGACTTAATTCGACTACATTCCATTATCCTCGTTTTCCTTTTGTTGGTGTTCATCTTGTACCCTCATTTCAAGACACTATCCATTCCGTTCAACTGCTCTTCCAAGTCCTTTGCTGTCTCTGACAGAATTAGAATGTCATCGGCGAACCTCAAAGTTTTTATTTCTTCTCCATGGATTTTAATACCTACTCCGAATATTTCTTTTGTTTCCTTTGCTGCTTGCTCAATACACAGATTGAATACCATCGGGAAGAGACTACAACATTGTCTCACTTCCTTCCCAACCACTGATTCCCTATCATGTCCCTCGGCTCTTACAACTGCCATCTGGTTTCTGTACAAATTGTAAATAGCCTTTCGCTCCCTGTATTTTACCCCTGCCACCTTCAGAATTTGAAAGAGAGTATTCCAGTCAACATTGTCCAAAGCTTTCCCTAAGTCTACAAATGCTAGAAACGTAGGTTTGCCCTTCCTTAATCTAGCTTCTAAAATAAGTCGCAGGGTCAGTATTGCCTCACGTGTTCCAACATTTCTATGGAATCCAAACTGATCTTCCCTGAGGTCGGCTTCTACTAGTTATCCATTTGTCTGTAAAGAATTCGCGTTAGTATTTTGCAGCTGTGACTTATTAAACTGATAGTCCGGTAATTTTCCCATCTGTCAAAGCCTGCTTTCTTTGGGCTTGGAATTATTATATTCTTCTTGAAGTCTGAGGGTATTTCGCCTGTTTCATACATCTTGCTCATCAGATGGTAGAGTTTTGTCAGGACGAGCTCTTCCAAGGCCGTCAATAGTTCTAATGGAATGTTGTATACTCTGGGGGCCTTGTTTCGACTCAGGTCTTTCAGTGCTCTATCAAACTCTTCACGCAGTATCTTATCTCCCATTTCGTCTTCATCTACATCCTCTTCCATTTCCATAATATTGTCCTCAAGTACATCGTCCTTGTATAGACCCTCTATATACTCCTTCCACCTTTCTGCTTTCCCTTCTTTGCTTAGAACTGGGTTTCCATCTGAGCTCTTGATATTCATACAAGTGGTTCTCTTTTCTCCAAAGGTCTCTTTAATTTTCCTGTAGGCAGTATCTATCTTACCCCTAGTGAGATAAGCCTCTACATCCTTACATTTGTCCTCTAGCCATCCCTGCTTGTTTTGCACTTCCTGTCGCTCTCATTTTTGAGACGTCTGTATTCCTTTTTGCCTGCTTCATTTACGGCATTTTTATATTTTCTCCTTTCATCAATTAAATTCAATATCTCTTCTGTTGCCCAAGGATTTCTATTAGCCCTCGTCTTTTTACCTGCTTGATCCTCTGCTGCCTTCACTACTTCATCCCTCAAAGCTACCCATTCTTCTTCTACTGTATTTCTTTCCCCCATTCCTGTCAATTGTTCCCTTATGCTCTCCCTGAAACTCTGTACAACCTCTGGTTTAGTCAGTTTATCAAGGTCCCATATCCTTAAATTCCCATATTTTTGCAGTTTCTTCAGTTTTAATCTACAGGTCATAACCAATAGATTGTGGTCAGAGTCCACGTCTGCCCCTGGAAATGTCTTACAATTTAAAACCTGATTCCGAAATCTATGTCTTACCATTATATAATCTATCTGAAACCTGTCAGTATCTCCAGGCTTCTTCCATGTATACAGCCTTCTTTTATGATTCTTGAACTAAGTGTTAGCTATGATTATGTTGTGCTCTGTGCAAAATTCTTCCAGGTGGCTTCCTCTTTCATTCCTGAGCCCCAATCCATATTCACCTATTATGTTCCCTTCTCTCCCTTTTCCTACTACCGAATTCCAGTCACCTATGACTATTAAATTTTCGTCACCCTTCACTATCTGAATAATTTCTTTTATATCATCATACATGACTTCAATTTCTTCGTCATCTGCGGAGCTAGTTGACATATAAACTTGTACTACTGTAGTAGACGTGGGCTTCGTATCTATCTTGGCCACAATAATGCGTTCACTATGCTGTTTGTAGTAGCTTACCCACTTTCCTATTTTCCTATTCATTATTAAACCTACTCCTGCATTACCCCTATTTGATTTTGTGTTTATAACCCTGTAGTCACCTGACCAGAAGTCATGTTCCTCCTGCCAGCGAACTTCACTAATTCCCATTATATGTAACTTTAACCTATCCATTTCCCTTTTTAAATTTTCTAACCTACCTACCCGATTAAGGGATCTGACATTCCACGTTCCGATCCGTAGAGCGCCAGTTTTCTTTCTCCTGATAACGACATCCTCTTGAGTAGTCCCCGCCCGGAGATCCGAATGGGGGACTATTTTACCTCCGTTATATTTTACCCAAGAGGACGCCATCATCATTTAACCATACAATAAAGCTGTATGCCCTCGGGAAAAATTACGGCTGTAGTTTCCCCTTGCTTTCAGCCATTCGCACTACCAGCACAGCAAGGCCGTTTTGGTTAGTGTTACAAGGCCAGATCAGTCAATCATCCAGACTGTTGTCCTTGCAACTACTGAAAAGTCTGCTGCCCCTCTTCAGGAACCACATGTTTGTCTGGCTGCTCAACAGATACTCCTCTGTTGTGGTTGCACCTACGGTACGGCTATCTGTATCGCTGAGGCATGCAAGCCTCCCCACCAATGGCAAGGTTCATGGTGGGAGGAACGAGAGCGGTATAGAACCTCAATATAAGTTAGGTGATCTAGTCTTAGTAAAACAACATCTTCAGAGCTCTGCCTTGAAGAGAGAAACGCATAAATTTTTTCAAAAGTGTGTGGAGCCTTACCGAGTACAATGGGTTATCCACCCAAAAACCTTATTCTTAGTGAATCATACAACTGGAGAAGAAAAAGGAAAATATAATGTTAAAGATATAAAGTGGTGTATTCCCCACGAACGTTAACATTCTGTGTTAACAGGGGAGTGACGACCATCGATTCTTGAGTTGGGTGCAGTGTTACTTCCACAATTAGTTTTCTTACACTGAATGCCCTTCAAATCTTTGACAATTCTGTAATCTATTTATAACCTCATAAGTACTAAAAGATAGGATAGTTTAAGTGACTGATTGTGACTGCACCGTTATGACTACTTCAAGGAGTCACAGTAAACAGTAGCATCTAAGCATGAGGTAAAACTAACAGAATAACATTCTAGAAGAAGATATAATATGATGGTACTGTATGATACCTAGATGAATAAAGCGAACAGGGTATCTTATGTGTGTATAAGATATAATGTGAAGTGACTAACTGGTAAAATAACTATTTGACTTTAGTGTATAATTTTCTATTTTTATAGAGTATTTTATACCTTTTGGTGAGATAGCATATGAATGGGGAGGGATTGTACCAATTTTGAAAGGGGGTTGTTAGTGTAGGTACACAACGTTAACGCTACACACACACACCACACCTTTCACACAACCCTCGCAGACAAGTGTGACTGATTCTTCACCATTTGCTATTCCATAAGAGTTGCTAAGATGTTTCTTCGGGGACTTCAAAGGTGAAGGTGAGAATGTCCATTCTTTAGGTGACGTTTAACATCATACACTCTCCGGCTCCTCACTTAAGTATCGGTGAAATGGGGATCCTGGGGAAGGGCAGTGGGAAGGGTTTCCTGTCTTTAGGGCTATCTTCTTTCTCTTCTTCGATCTTAGCAACCGTTTCTACTTCTCCTTTTTTTACTTATCTTCTGAGTACTGGTCCATCTTTCCCTCTTTCCATATGCATACACTTCTATTGCTGAAGTCCTTCTTAGTTTCTGTGGTTTCCTATAACCTTCAACTTATTTAAAATAAGTAGGCCGAAGAACCAGGCTGCATGAAAACATATCGACATACACACAAAATTAAACTTAGACACAAACATGAAAATTACGAATTAGAAAGCTAAAAGCGATGGCAGACCCGCCAAGAGATGTATAGGAATATAGATATATGTCCATCTGAATCGATGCTCGTATTATATTGTTGATATGTGATGGTACTGCATCGTTAATTTTGTAGCTCTAACATATATTTACATGTGCCATTGGAGGAAAGTTAGTAAATACACATAGACATAGCACCTACTAGGTGTGTGCATGATCTCTATTTATATAGTAAAAGTGAGGATTGAAAGAGGACTCTAGGGTGTAAGATGATGCATTAGAAAATGGAATATGGGTGTAAAGTAGATTGGTAATCTTACCAGAGAATATTTAAGAATAGTATACATAAAGATGTATGCTAGGGCAATGAACCAGGAGGCCTAATCAGGAAGGAGAAGGAGGGCGCAGCCAGCATTTATTGGATCGTAAGGTGCAGATAGGCAGACCCAAGAGAGGCTGACCTATACTGTGCAGCAGGGGCACCAAGATGGGGATCGAGCTGGGTACCATAGATTAGGAATTAAAAGGGGTGTGCCTACCCAAACGGAAGTAGAAAGGGTACTCCTAGGATCAACCCATGTGAGATATCGGTACTGTTCCAAAAGGGAAAAAGGGGCAGTATCGTGACAGAAGTCACAAGTTTACAGAGATTATTGTGGTAAGTTTGAATTGTCTATTCCACTAGCCTTGTCAGGTTTACAAATATCCAAGAAGGGAACACTTTTATTCTACCCAGAGTTTCTCCAGATTACAATAAGTTATGATTAAGTACATACTTAGAAAAAAGAGTAGTACGGGAAGTAAGAAAAAAGCAAAAGAATGTTCATGAATCATGTGCACCTGGAATTTACGATTGGAAGAGGAACAAATAACAGAGATAACTCCAAACTGGATTGAAAGGTTCACAGTTTGTAATTGTGGTAGCATCTTGTGTAATATTAATATATAGAATGCATATGTGTAAAATGTTGCGTGTTCGATCTAAAGGGAGGGCTGTATAGTGCTTCGAGAATTTCGGGGTAAACTCTAGAAACATTGGCTGACCACCATTTCGAACACCCGGTATTTTAACGACGAAGGTGGGAGAGCCTTTTTACTGCGCCACACGTATTTGTGTGCGCAGGTAGGACAGCAGTCACGAGAAGCCTGGAGCGGCGTCAGACGAGCGGCCCTGAGAAGTGGGGGCCGCGTGCGCCTTGGAAGCCATATGTCCGGTCCAAGGAGTAATCAAGGGACACTCTTTGATAGTGAAATACTAGTGACTGTTGGGAACAAATGAAATATATTTTTATCTAGAGACTCTAGATACTCTGTTGTTTGACTTACTAGGAGCAAGAACTGTTTTAAAAGAGGTTATTAAAACCAAAAGAGTCTGTAGTGTTATATATTAAGTACTAATGTTTTCCGGACAGGGTTAATTTGCGAGAAATGGAAAAGAATGTGAAACTTATGTATTTGTTATATTGCGAAGATAATTTGAAAGTATTCTGAGAGTAAGAGATCATTTCCAAAGTAGAGAAGTAGTTCAGTATAATTCCCCCAACCAGTACGAAATGTTCGGAGAAGAAGCATTGTGGAGATCGACGCATCCGTCTGCCTTGAGAAGAAGATCGGCTGCGCACAATACGTAAGTCAACCGCGAGAGACGTGCGAGTCTTGCACACCAGTACCACACAGTCTGCGGTCGTCAGGAAAGCAGTAGAAACTCCGGTGGTAGTTCCTTCTGTACTTTAATTAGACCCTTTAAATACTGCTCTGCCGACAGCGAATTTGCACCTAACTGATCCCTTACAGCCTGCTACATAACCTCCTATAGTTCTCTCATTTTCCCTTGTGCTTCACAAACACTAACATACACGAACTGCAACCACTTTGTCATTACTACTTCCCTATCTAAGACTTCCACTTCAGTTTGTAGTTCCCTGGTATTCTGATCAAGTGCCTCTTCTGCAGCTCGCCGCTTTACTTCTCAGGTGAGTTGTAGTAGTCGTATGTTATTCAATACGTCCTTCTCTAAACCTCACCTGTCAGCAGGAGTACCTATTACTACCCTCCCCCTTTAGTTCTTTGCTGCCCCACAGCAGCTTACACTAAACGGACTAAATGTAAACATAACTAAAAACAATATTAATGTCCGTTTCCTAGGCCTTAATCCATATGGGTTCCTTATAACTGTTTCTTTCACAACTTCTTTTTTCCTCTTCTAATACCTTTCGCCTCACTCTCCCTTTCTGGTTCACATTCCTATCCCTGGAATTACTTCCGTACTCCCTTGAAAAGCTTTCAACCGCCATACACGCACAATTATCGGTCTCCTCGACAATTTAATCTTGACATTTACTGGTGACGTAGTGTCTACCACTTGGTATGGCCCCTCATACTTCTCAAAAAACTTTTTTTATCTTTCCCTTAGGCGTACACAAAGTTGGCAGCATCGCCACTGATCAACCTTATACTGTGGCATTCTTACTGTATGGTACACTGCTTCTTCCTGTTTCTCCAGTGCTCATGTATTTGCATTCTGTTCTGTATTCCAAATTTCCCTAATCGCTCTGGCAAATTCCTTAACAGGCTCTCTAATCTTCCCATTCTTAACTTTCAATATGGTCGTAAAACGACATCAGCATTTGACATATTGAAAGTGACGAAAGGGAAGACTAGAGAGTCTCATAAGGATTTTGCTATTTCATATAGCCATAATCCTGGATTTGTATGCTGCTTTAAGTCGAAGGTGGAGATGATATAGTTCAAATAGACATCCTGGTTAGTTTGATGTGAGCCATTGCAGTATCCAAGCATGTCCCTGATCGTCCTGTGCACTCTTTCACTTCTTCCATTGGCTTGTCGATGGAGAGAGCTCATTCTTAACTTCTTCACATTCAATAACGTACACAAGTTCTTGAATAGATCTGACATGGAATTCGTTCCCTGGTCTATCGTTATTGTTTCAGGCAATACAAAATCAGTATCCAATTATTCAAAAGAGCTTGTGCCACTGTTTCTGCCTGTCAGTTTGGCATTGTGACAATTTCTAAGTATCATGAAAAATGATTTATGATTGTGAGTATGTACTTATTCCCTGCAGGTGTTTTTTTTTTTTTTTTTTTTTTTTGAATGGACCTAAACATCAATCCCCAGAAAAGCCTTATGTTTCAGGTAACCCTGCAATGGTACTCTCATTGGACACAAATCCGCTCTCTGTGTGCACTGTATGCAGTTCCACGCATACTGCTTTACGTCTGTCTGCCTGTTCCTCTATCAATACCTTTTCACTACTCTTCTGTTGGTAGATCTGCAACCTCCATGACCCACTAATATGTGATTTTGAGCTTGTTGTAGCACGCTATTCCTTAGCTTCACCTGCGGCCCCAACTTGGTTTCTTTATATACCGACCCATCCTCCATACAAAACTATGACTGCTTAAAATACTGCTTAATGCTTCATCTACTTTTTGTGCAGCTTGTCATTCTTATGCTTATTACCCCCAACATGTAATACTGCTACTTTTCTACTTAACCTGCCCATATTTCTGTGATTCTTCCCAGATTTATGCATAACTTAAAAATCAATTTCACTTAGTCTTACTGCCCAACGTGACAACCTATTGGAAGTATTCTTTAATCCCAACAACCATTTTAATGCCGCATAATCTGTTACAACTCTAACCTTTCTACGGTACAGATAACGTTTGAAATGTGTTGTTCCTTAAATAAATCTTAACATGTCTTTCTATGTTGTGGAATAATTTCTTTCCAGAGAATTTAGTTGCCCTGATACATAGGCTACTAGCTAGTTACAGTATATGACGTAGCTTCATTCAGTAATTCAAAACTACCCTCCAAAGTTGTGCATACAATTAATGACTCAACAATTAGAAATTTCAGGGAAGATCTTCAGCAGTTAGACAGGGATGAGGTGTACAAGGAACCCGATGCTAATTTAAAATATAACTTTCATGATACATAATTTGAAAACTGTTTCCCCAAGAAAATAGTTAAATCTAATTATAAGAAACCTTGCAAAAAACCTTGGCTTACTAAAGGAATAAAAATATCTCATAAGCACAAAAGGGAACTGTATCTAACAACAAGAAAGAGTAATGAAACAGAATCAGCCAAAATTATAAAAACTACTGTGCTACATTAAGAAAGGCTATTACAAAGTCCAGAAGTCTGAGATTAATACCTCTGACAGCAAAATCAAAACAATTTGGAATATTATTGCAAGAGAGACAGGGCAACCAAGAGTACAAGATTATGACATTACCATCAAAGCGAATGGAAACTTGACAAACAACAAACCGGAATTCGAAAACCTTTTGAATAATCATTTTTTAAATGTTGTAGAGAAAATAGGATCTAAATGTTTATTAGAAGAAGCAAGACAGTTAAAGGAAGAGGCCTTACCCACACAATTTGATACAACTGAAATTCCACCCACCTCTCCTACTGAAATTAATAAGATAATAAACTCTCTCAAGAATAAAAGCTCACATGGAATTGATGGCATTTCCAGCAGGATAATAAAAGCTTGTTCCCAAGAGGTAAGTGGGATTCTTAGCCAAATACGTAATAGCTCTCTGAAGCGGGGTACTTTCCCAGATAGGCTGAAGTATGCCATTGTTAAACCACTGCATAAAAAAGGGGATACGTCTGATGTCAACAACTACCGCCCATTGTCCCTTGTGACTGCCTTATCCAAAATTCTTGGAAAAATAATGTATTGTACAGTAGCTTCACAGCTTTGTAAAAATAAAGTTTTAACAAAATGTCAGTTTGGTTTCCAGAAAGGTTTTTCGACGGAAAATGCTATATATACTTTCACTAATGAAATATTAAATGCTGAAGTCACCTGTTGGGATTTTTTGTGATCTCTCAAAGGCTTTTGATTGTATACTCCTAGATGAGCTCAAGTACTGTGGTATGAATGGGACAGCGCTCAAATGGTTTAAATCATACCCAACTGGAAGAGTGCAGAAAGTTGAAATAAGCAGTTCACATAATATGCAAAAAACTGGCGATATCCCAAACTGGGGAACAATCAAGAATGGGGTGGCACAAGGTTCGGTCTTGGGTCCTCTGCTGTTCTTAATATATATTAATGACTTGCCATTCTATATTCACGAAGATGCAAAGCTGGTACTTTTTGCTGATGATACAAGTATAGCTATCACCCCCAACAGACAAGAATTAACTGATGAAATTGTAAACGATGATTTTCAGAAAATCATTAAGTGGTTCTCTGCAAATGGGCTCTCATTAAAATTTGACAAAACATGGTATATATAGTTCCACACAGTAAATGGAAAGATACCATTAATAAATATAGACTTCGATCAGAAATCGGTAGCTAAGATAGAATATTCAAAATTTCTAGGTATATGCATTGATGAGCGGTTGAACTGGAAAAAACACACTGAAGCTCTGCTGAGACGTTTGAGCTCAGCCACTTATGCTATTAGGATCACTGCAAATTTTGGCAATATGCATCTCAGTAAATTAGCTTACCACGCCTATTTTCATTCTCTGCTTTCGTATGGCATCATATTCTGGGGTAACTCATCAGTGAGTAAAAGAGTGTTCATTGCACAAAAGCGTGTAATCAGAATAAGTTCTGGAGCTCATCCAAGATCATCCTGCAGACACTAATTTAAATAGCTAGGGATCTTCACAGTAGCCTCACAATATATACATTACTTACGAAATTTGTTATTAACAATCTGAACGAATTCAAAAGTAATAGCAGTGTACATTGCTACAAAACTAGGAGAAAGGATCATCTTCACTACTCAAGCTTAAATCTAACTTTGGCTCAGAAGGTGATAAATCATGCTGCCACAAAAGTCTTTGGTCACCTACCTAATAGCATCAAACTCTGACAGATAGCCATATAGCATTTAAAAGGAAATTAAAAGAATTTCTTAATGGTAACTCCTTCTAGTCATTAAATGAATTTTTGGATATACTAAGTCAGTAATTTCACCCCCCCCCCTACCCAAAAAAAATTAAGTGTCATGTGATATTTTGTGTAATTTAATATCTTGGATAGACACCTTTTATTAACCTGATACGTTTCACATCATTACGAAGTGTCGTATTAATGATCTATGGAACAAGTTCTAATCTAACCAAATGTCTAAACGACTTCTACCTCTTTTACAATACACAGTCTAGTGTATGGTTTCATGCATCACATGATAAAAGAAATTCTCTGTTAAAATCCGGAAATACCAATATCGGACTCGATGTTAAAGCTTCTTTTAACTCATCCAAAGCACGCTGGCACTCTTCTGACCACAAAAATTTAGTACCCGTTTTCAACAACTGAACTGTGTCAATGGTATGGTAGTATCCACAAACCCTTTTCTGAACCACCGGTAATAGTTTGTTAGTGCCAAGAACGATTACAGCTCCTTTACAGATTCTGGTACAGGAAATTGACATATGCCGTAAAATCATTTTTACTTATGATGTGACATAAGTATGCTATCTGTTCTATCACAAAGTTGCGCTTTGCTGCAATCAGTGTTGAGTATGCTAAATTTAACCTTAGGAAAACTTCCTTTAATTGCTGCATATGCTGTCCCATATGACTCCCATAGACGATTGTGTCATCAAGATACACTAACAACTGCCATGGTTTCAAACCTGAGTACTCAGTCCAACAACCTCTGAAATGTTGCAGGTGCATTTTTTCATCCGTATGGTACTCCTCTGAACTGGTACTATGCTGAATAAGCTCATTTATGTCGATCCAGCTTCTATCTGGTGAAAATCGCTCTACAAATACATTGTTGAAAAAATTTGCATTGCGCTAAGTGATCCAAGGTTCTGTAATAATTGGTAATGCGTAGACGTCTATTATAGTTTTCGCATTTAGGTGTCTGTAATCAAAGGAGAACCTGTGGTTGGTTGGTTGGTTTGGGGAAGGAGACCAGACAGCGTGGTCATCGGTCTCATCGGAATAGGGAAGGATGGGGAAGGAAGTCGGCCGTGCCCTTTCAGAGGAACCATCCCGGCATTTGCCTGGGGTGATTTAGGGAAATCACGGAAAACCTAAATCAGGATGGCCGGACGCGGGATTGAACCGTCGTCCTTCCGAATGCGAGTCCAGTGTCTAGAACCTGTGTTTCTGCGACCTATTGAATGATTTTTTTTGACATGACGACTGTTCCTGACCCCCATGGACTATTACTTTCTTCAATTATTCCATCTTTCAGCTGTTGATGGATAAATTTGTCCAAAACTGTCTGCATGTACCTTGGTAATTACTTTCTTCAATTATTCCATCTTTCAGCTGTTGATGGATAAATTCCTCCAAAACTGGCTGCAAGTACCTTGGTATTCTGAATGATTTGCGCTAGAAAGGTGATTTATTTCCAATTGGTATGCAGTGGTGTGTAATATGCATAAGTGCTAATGATTATTCTTTTGGAAAAAATAAATCTTTAAATTCCAAAAGAAATTTTTCCATTTATTCTGCATAGCTGCTCTTTAGGTGCTTCACTTTTTCCATTATGCAGTTTCAATGGCACCCCTCATATTCCATTCTTCTTGCTCCATACTAGCGATTAGCAACCTCTTTGTTAATCCTATGTCCTCTGCGCTAAAATTATCTATAGAAACAGATACTTCTCTTCATGCCTTATTTTTTGAATGTATACAATACCTCTTTTAACTAAGCAGCACACCTGACCTAATACTTCATTTTTCTAAGGGTTCTACCACTCACAAAAGTCCTACTGGCAAGCTAGATTCAGTACTCATCCAAAGCGATTTCGCAATACCCTTAGGTAAACAATCGTCTGAATCAAGCTCTAGTTTGGTCGTTTATGGTTTAGTCGGTTTGTCTTTGATGACAGAATTCCGTCCCGATATCGCTACGCTGACTGTGGCTTCTCCTAACTAAAAAGGTTTCGATCAAGTTCCACTCTATGTAGCTGGCACAATACTGATATAAGAAATCAAATTACAGGATCCGGTCATAGCCCTTACTCATGTGTAGCACAATCTCTACATATTGTTTGACTGTACTGTATCCAGGCAGAAGTCTGTGTCCACCGATTCTAATACTGTCACTTCTTGTCCCCCCTTTCCATTCAGTCTGTACTGTGTTGCTTACATTTCACCAGATCACTACTATCGACCAACACATGCGTCCCTGTGTCCATCATTTTCCTGCGACCTGTCTTTCCTACTATTACCCCTCTGCATACGATTTCGTAGCATCCAATCTTACTGGGATGGATCGTAGGTGGGCCTGGGGCTATTCCTGCCTGGTCCTCTACTTCTAAAACTATTACTTTCTCTTACTTTATTCACATCATCTGGATGCTGGTGACACTGCCTCCTTACATGCCCCATTTGCCCAGACCTGAAACATTTTATATTAGCTGCCAACACTGTCTGTTTCCTGAACATTTCAATCAACAAGTCGCTCTCTTCACATTCTATAGCTAGCTGAACTGCTGTGTGCAAATCCGTCTGACCCCAGCTCACACATGTCTTGATATTTCTGTATGCAACTTTCTTAAAAAAAGCATCGAGCACTCTGTGCTTAGTTTCTTGGAAAATAATTTCACTTTCTATCCCAATTCATAGGTACATCCATTAATTTTCCTTAGCCAATATGCAAATTGTTCCACGGTTTCCATATTCTTCTTAGTTATCAGCCCTAATTGTTCCCTATAGTATCTGGCACTATTTCGTTCCGTATGTCTTTGAATTGACCTTTCTTTAAATCCTTCGAATGTTGAGGCTCTATTAAGTGCTTCTGTATACCTACATAAGTTTATGCTTCCCCTGTTAGTCTCAGTTTTGCAACACTCAATAATTCCTTATCAGACCAAACCTCCATCTGAGCCAGATTTCGAAAGTCTCCCACAAAGGCCTGCACATCCTTGGTGCCTTGCGGGAAAAAAGCAGCAATTAAACCCTACTTGCAATAATATCTACTTTACAAAATGCATGACCATCAAACTTCTTCTCCATGACCAAAAAAAAATAATTTTTTTTTGAATCACTGTACCAAAGATTGCAGGTTCATACTCTGATCTGAGAAAGTAACATCAGTGTTCTGACACCAGTGTTTAAAGACCCTTACATTGTCTCCCGTGCAAGTTGAAATGAGACATCAGTACGACAGTAGATTTTTTCAATTAATTTCTTTCTTCTGGCCCTCGGCCGTAGTACATCAGGAGCAGCTTGGTGGAGGCCTCCAGTTGCCTCTCGTTTAAAAAATTGACGTCCATTACTTCTGAATACGCAGAGAGCGAGGCCTAGCAGGGCGTCACTCGAATGCTGCTGTCAGTCACATCTCTGTCAGCGACCCGAGCGCCTCCCTTGTGACTCATGGCAGGCTGCCATGCCTCGTGGTAGAACAGCGGGCCCCATACTGCACTCTGGGATGTCGCTATGGGTGTCACAGGGTCGTGGTTTAGGCTGTGCTACTGAGACGAGAATCATTTAGTACGTGAATGGGAATGGCTGAGAAATTGAACGCTTAAGGCACGTGCTCTACACTCTTCCTTAGTTGAAAGTGAGGAAAGGCTTCTACATCTACATCCATATCTACGTGGATACTGTGCGAATCACATTTAAGTGCCTAGCCGAGGGTTCATCGAACCACCTTCACAATTTTCTATTATTCCAATCTCGGATAGCGCGTGGAAAGAATGAACGTCTATTTCTTTCCATACGAGCTCTGGTTTCCCTTATTTTATCTTGGTTATCGTTTCTACCTACGTAGGTCGGTGTCAAAAAAATATTTTCGCATTCAGAGGAGGAAGTTGGTGATTGGAATTTCGTGAGAAGATTCTGTCGCAACGAAAAACGCCTTTCTTTAATGGTGTCCAGGCCAAATCCTGAATCATTTCAGTGACACTCTCTCCCATATTTCGCGATAATACAAAACGTGTTGCCCTTCTTTGAACTTTTTCGATGTAATCTGTCAGTCCTATCTGGTAAGGATCCCACACGGCGCAGTTGTTTTCTAAAAGAGGACGGACAAGCGTAGTGTAAGCAGTCTCCTTAGTAGATCTGTTACATTTTCAAAGTGTCCTGCCAATAAAGCGCAGCCTTTGGTTCGCCTTCCCCACAACATTTTCTATGTATTCCTTTAGAATTGACTGATTTATCGTGTCACTGAAGTTTAACGAATTCCTTTTAGCACTAATGTGGATGAATTCACACGTTCCATTATTTAGGGTTAACTGCCAATTTTCGCACCATTCAGATATCGTATGTTCCAAAATGCTACTGCATATCGATGTTAATGATATGGGAATGTAATTTAGTGGCTTACTCTTACTACATTTCTTAAATATTGCTGTGACCTGTGCAACTTTACAGTCTTGGGGTACGAATCTTCCGTCGAGCAAATGGTTGTATATGACTGTTAAGTATGGAGCTAATGCATCAGAATACTCTGAAATGAACCTAATTGGTATACAGTCTGGACCAGAAGACTTGCTTTTATTAAGTGATTTAAGTTGCTTCACAACTGCGAGGATATTTGCTTCTACGTTACTCATTTTGGCCGCTGTTCTTGATTCGAATTCTGTAATATATACTTCCTCTCCTTATGTGAACGCATTTCGGAAGGCTGTTTTTGCAGCACTGTCTTCGATAGCATCTCCATTGCTATCATGCAGAGAAGGCATTGATTGTTTCTTTCCGCCAACATATTTCACGTACGACCAGAAACTCTTTGGATTTTCTGGCAGGTTTCGAGACAATGTTTCGTTGTGGAAACCGTTATAAATATCTCGCATGGAAGTCCGCGCTAACTTCCGAGCTTCTGTAAAAGATCGCCAATAATGGGGATTTTGTGTCTGTTTAAATTTGGCATGTTTGTTTCGTTGTTTCTGCAATAGTGCTATGACCCGATTTGTATACCAAGGAGGATCTGCTCCGTCGTTTGTTAATTTATTTGGTATATATCTCTTAATTGCTGCCCTTGGGGGTAACCATATTCAGTCTTGTTATGACAACCCTGTGTTTGCTGATCCCTTTTTATCCTCGTTATTAACTCAGGATTATTTGTTGCTAAGAGGTCAAGTATATTTTCACAACCGATGGTTGCTATACCGCGCCCAGATGGCTCTGCTTCACAACGCCACTTGGCGGAGTTTTGCTTTGCAATGCATAATGCTCTCGCCCACCTGCGTCTGTCTTTGTTGCAGCTCTAACGTATTTTTTTACCGAATACAGTCGATACGCTACAGGAAGTACATAGTCCACTGTGTGGGAATTATACAGTAACTGAATGTCAAGCTATTAATTAAAAAAAACACGATTAATTTCACACTTGTTTATTTCATAAACACACACACACACACACACACACACACACACACACCGTTGTAGTAAAGCCAACGTTTCTGTCATGTAACCAACCTAGAAGTACTAACAAAAATTTTCCAGCAGACGATAATAGCTGACGTAACTGTTCCATAAATGAGTTCAGAGCGACTGGCAGTTCTGTCTTAATGGTCCTGTTTAATTTTAAAGCATGAGTCAATACGTGCTTAGACCAACATAGTTGCTCACTGGAGTCCAGATTGCAACATAAATGACGAGGATACAGTTTCACGAGGGTAAGTGAAAAATATTCGGACTTTTAATGAGACACTCCATTTACTTGAAAAATAGAATTTGATTTACACATTATTTTTCAATATAGTCTTCTTTCTGTGAAATGCGCTTGGTCCAGCCGTCCACAAGCTTGTGTATGTCTGCCGAAAAGGTTTGTGATGGTTGAGAAGCCACTGGTTTGCGGTTGGTTGTGAAGCCACTGATGCGACACTTCTGGCACCCGTGTGTCCCAAGAAAATCGGTGACCTCGCAAAGCGTCCATCAGCGGCCCAAACGAATAAAAGTCTGATGGAGAATGATCTTGATTGTTAGGTGGATGTTCCAGCGGCTCGAAACACAGTTTCTGTATTGTGTCAAGGGTGAGGCGAGTCATGTGAGGATGGGCGTTAGGCCTACTACGTAACGGTAAAACGTACCATGAGAAAAGACCTCATCCTTTATTGCGAATTGCTGGATTAAGTTTCTTAGTCAACAATGCACAACAATAGACTATGTTGATGGTTTTCCCCTTCTCCATGGTTTGCATAACCTTTCTTGCTGATGTTGCAGACTAGAATTTTTTCTTCATTGGTGATTCTGGGTGCTTCCACGCCACACTCTGGTGTTTTGATTCTGGCTCATACTGATGAGCCCACGTTTCATCACGCATCAGTATTATTTCCAAAAATGGCTCGCCTTCTCTATTATAATGGTCGAGTACTTATTGGCTGACCTCAAGACGCCTAGGTTTGTGTTCTTCAGTGAGTTGTCATGGCGTCCATGACAAACAAATTTTATGGAAGCCAAGTTCATAACGGATGATGGTATCACCAGAACCTTGACTGATGTTCAGTGTAGGCGCTATGCTGTCGATAGTAATCCGCCCATTCGTCAAAGCCGTCAACTGAGCTTGCTCCATTTTGTCGGTCGCTCTGGACGTTGACAGGCGCCCTGCTTCCTGTTTGTGAGTCAGTTTTGTCCAGCCACATTTGAATTCTCGACCCACTTGAAAGAACTTGACCTTGACAGTGTAATGTACCTGTACTGTGCTAATAGTCTACCATGAATTTTAGCCCCTTTCACTCCTTATGACCAATTAACCGTGTCACTCGTCCTTGTTCTTCGTTTGCACATGTTGCTAATGGAGGGGATATTTTTACGCTGTCACTGCCAGCTCACTTCAGTTGCGATGAAGATCAAGTGAATTTCATTCCACCATAGTAATACCAACGGTAAGTATGATTTCACAGACTACCGTGAAAGTGTTATTTTTAGGAAGATTTGGATAGTTTTGACTTACCGTCGTACATTGTGTCCTTTGCAGAACTGCAGTTCGATTCATTTGGAATTTCTTGATTGAACTAAGTTTACTGGAAGATGATACAAGTGCCACTCGAAGATAAAAATGTAAAAGTAGAAAAGTAATTTCTGATGCATGTTACTCATTTACGTTTTGTGTATAACTCTTGTTCCTGTTAATAAAATTCTCCCTTTATTGATGTTAATGAGGTAGTTGTCAATTTAACAAGGTTAAATTAATTATTTCATTAATTAATTGTGTTTGATTTGTAAGGGGTGAGATAATTCTGTGCACTACATAGGCTACTTACGTAGGCCACTCATCTATTATTCGTATAAATTTCTGCAAGGTGGAGCAGCAAAGTTGTACATCTGTGTAGTTTTATGTCTTTGGTTACAGTTCATGGCTCATGAGAGAGGTATCTGATGTAGTCATTTCATGTAAAAATATGTGCCCAGGGTACATGAGTATCCCACTGCAGTGGTTCTTGAAGTTAAGCTTCTTTTTGTAGCGTATGATCACCTGATTTTAACATATATTGTTATAATTCCAATTGTTAAACATCCATTGTCTTTTTCTGTTACTACCACTAACCGTTTTCTCTTCAGGCAAAATTAAAGTTTCGTCTAAAATAATAACTTCTGGGGAACAAATATGTATCATTTGTGGAAGAGGCACCAAGGTAGAAGGCTTTCAGCATTGTGATATTAACAATGAAACATTATATCCTTAGAAAAAACTCATCAAACCTCAGTACGAAATCCAGTCACCTGTGTTCGTGGGATTATACGAGTTTCTGCAATGTAAAGCCTGCCATGTGCCTTGAGGGTAGAGTGGAACTAATGTTTGTCACAAGGTCCACTGAGACATAATTACAGTCAAAGAATTCTGTGTCAAAGGCAGTTGGGAGTTATCACTACAGTCTGTGATTATAGCACTAACATAGGTTACATTTGGACGCTTCATAAGGTGGAGTTCCCCATCTCAAGAACATCAAGGTTGTGTCTTCTGCTCCGTAACAGAGACAAAACACGAAAGCGACTGTTGCAGATGGCCTAAACCAGGTATGGACAAACCGCAGCTCTCACAATTGGTATGATGGTGGCACACCGCTCACTGTTCATTCTAGTAAACTTTATTACCTACCTTTCACTCTTGCCAGGAAAGGAGTGGCTCAGCCCTTGTACAACTTTTGAGTCACGCCAATATAGCTGGTACTGCGGCAGAGGAATCCACATTCGATATAATAACTTATTTTACTGAAAATTATTTCTTTTCTGAAGTGGCACACTTCCACAACAGAGCAGTTCCTGTGACAAGAGCTGCACGTGGGCCTGTGGGGAACAGCGTTGTTCAGTTGTCAGTGGGTTGGGTATTATAGAGTACATGCTTTGCGTCAGTGAGATTCTTCACTTTATGCCATTAGCCCACTAAACGTGTATTATAATAACAAAAGCATAAAAATAATTAAAATGAATCTTTGTGAAACAAATGACATCGAATTGTGTTAATTTGCTGCGATCCTTACATAGTCACAGTGAGGAGTTTGTGGCCTGTCCTACTAGCTAAGCTGAAAACCCTTGGCGTAAGACATCTTCCCTTTAGCAGAATCAAATTACAAAAGAAGAACTCACAAGTGTGTGCAGGTAGGTATGGGAGGCGTTCTCCCTATCCATTCTGTTTAGTTATTGAATAAATACTGACCTATGCTGTGAGTTTTCTAGGTCTCAGTGCTGCCCTTGAGCTTTGATACGCCTACAACAGAACTCATGTAGCGGCATATTTCCCTCGCTACAACAACTGGGCACAGAAGATGAAACTTTATGAGAAACGAAAAGATAAAAATTAACTTTAAGGAATCACTGTTTCGACGACTGACATCTAGAGTTGCTCATCATTCACACTTTCGAAAAGACATATGAGACATAGGTGAAGGGATCCTGTAAGTAACTTCTATTTAAAGTGTAACTGAGTTTGGTCAGACTCAGTTCACTTCACTTTGCAATAACAGAAATATAAAAACGTATGAGCGTTACAAAATGGTTTGCTCGCCTTTACAATATCTGGGTTAGGTGATATGATATTCTAAAGTGAATTCTAAAGTGAGCTGCTGAAGAGGTACAATATCTCAGACACTCGGATGATCATAATGAGGTTTGTAATAGAAAGGCAAATAAATACACTATGTCAACACCAATGAATAAGAATATTAAGCAGTTTCTATTTTAAGAATGGGAATTAAAATTAATCAGAACTAATTAGGGACCCACGGAACAGACGAAAAACGCTCAGAAGGTACAGTACTTTTAAAAATTGGCCGAATTTTAAGATTTTTTTATCCGGTGTTTAGTCCATGATACGTTAACATAAAAGTAGAAAATCTCACTGAGCGTTCACAGAAACTGAGAAACAAGTATACACGAGTACGTCTCGCCAAACGTCTTGACCTTAATAGCTGCCACTACATAACCATTATATAATTAGATCCCTGGAAATGAAAAACGAGAATTATTTCAGTCCAATGGTAGCACAAAGAAAAGTTGCACCTCATTGTGAAAATGTTATCAAACCCTGTTACGGTAAAACCTAATACTCAAATGAAACTAGACCAAGCACAGTTGAACAGGGCATTTAAGTAAAAGGAAAACATCATTATAAATGTAAACAAGTATGAAAAACCATCAAACATCTTTATCAAACATCGTAACCATTATATATCACATAGTCCCATTTAGGTAGATAAGTAACAAATAATGTAATCCAATAAAGCATACAACAAATTGATGACCGCAGTAGTAGTCATAGAATAAACTATTATCATTCGTTTATCATGTATTACAAAAAAAATGAAAAAAAAAGGAAACTAACGTATTAACTTATTCTGTATTTAAAGCTCACCTTACAGAATTGCTTAGGCGTTTCATGTTTTCTTTCATATTTACTTATTTCTCAAGATCGAAGGCCTACGGGATATTAATCACAAAATTCTTCGAAATAAAAATGAACCTGAAACGGCAATAACGAAAACAGAAAAAAAATCTGGTTTCCTACAGCACAGAAATAAGTTACTTGAGCGCAAAATTCCAATTACAGGAGAGATTTGTGCCAAACGATGACTAGTAACGTTACAACGATCTGCAGTGGTACGTGACAGAGGCGAGGCACATTCTGGCATAATTTATGCGCGTAATCAGAGCGAGCAGGAGATTCAAGAAGACGATGGCCACAAGCCTGCACTTTCTATTGTACTTGTAAGCAACACAGGCTGAAACAGGGCAAGCAACTTTTAATTAAAAATGCCTCTTCTCTGTGGGAATATACATAACTGATATTCGAGTGCAGATTGTAGACACATGGTTGACGACATATGGAGGTTTGGGTTTGGCCGTGACTCGTGCTTGCATAGCCTGATGGTCAGGCGACTGCTTGCGATAAGCGGGAAATCCTGCTTCGAGCCGAGGTCTGCCACAAATTTTCCCTGTTGTCATTCGGGTATGCAGCTGACGGTTGCCCACATTTGCAACTGTCAATGAATTTCATGTATTTCATAACTGCTTTAGTCGCTGCAGTGCCTGTTCCTAAGGACATGTGTCCATGTCCAGAGGAACTCTGTATCGTATTTCTGAACAACACAGGCATTGTAATATCGTACAAACAGTAATACAGAGAACTGAGACAAAAGGAGAGGTCAAAGGCTGTACCCCATAACCTATAAGAAAACGTGTGCTATAAATCATTACTATTCACATCTTACAGCATGAAGGACATGCTTTATGAGTTAAAATAATTTTATGAAATAAAATCTGTCTCTATTTCTCACCTTCTCTTTGCATATATCCCCTCCATGAAACGTGTGCAGTTGCAATAAATTTCATTTCATTAGGAACTAAATCTCCTCACTCATCAACCAAGATACCTGAAGAAGTGCGCAGATAGGTCCATAGTCTGTTGCAGACGTAACCCAGAACGGACTTAACTTCCTCCTGTGCTTGTGATGTATCAGCAGCAGCAGTTTGTTGGCATTGAACTATGAAATTTATATATGGTAGCAAATGCTTTACTAAGAGCTGTAATGAATTACATACTTATACTGTTGCACAGGTTACTTAGAACATCATGTGTTGATCACTTATCACCAGAAATTTCACATATTCTTGTTTAAGAGAGATAATAATAATGGCGTGTGAAGAAGGCCTCCCGTCGGGTAGACCGCCCGCCTGGTGCAAGTCCTTCGATTTGACTCCACTTGCGACTTGTGCGTCGATGGGGATGAAATGATGATGATTAGGACAACACAACACCCAGTCCCTGAGTGGAGAAAATCTCCGACCCAGCCGGGAATCGAACCCGGGTCCTTAGGATTGACAGTTTGTCACGCTGACCATTCAGCTACTGGGGGCGGACTTTTAAGAGAGATGAAACGCCATTATTATGAATGTAACAGAAAAAATATTCCTATATGCTAACACTTAAAAATGCGTGCAATAAAAGATAAATATTTACGTCTTACAGCTTAATGGATTAAGTTTATTGACCAACACAGTTTTATGAAATATAACAAATATCTGTCTCTATGTCTCTTTTTCCTTCTTCAAACCCCTCCACCCTCTGCTCCAAGTATCTAAACACACAGAAATATCATTTCATGAACATCCAAACCTCTTCAAAACTTCTCACTCCACAGATCAACCGAGATAGTTATAGAAGAGCACAATTGTGGCTGTTATCTGTTACAGGAACCACCCAGCACAGAATAACCTCCTCGTAAAATACACTAATGATGTGTAAGCAACAACAAGTCTCTTGGTTTTGCACAGTGATATTTACGTATGGCAGTATATACTTTGTAAAGACATGTAATGAATTACGTATTGTTCTGTTTGCATAACAGACTTGTAACACCATGTATTGAACACTAACCACCACAAGCTTCCCCTCCATCTTCTTATCTGTGAGGTTCATCATAAATTTGCAGCATACCATGTTGGGCGTTAGTCAACTACACGAATTATCACCCCCCCCCCCCTCAAACACACACCTAAAACCTCATTTATTTTAGCACCTTCTAGATCAAGTTAGTTCTGTAATAGGACTTTGAAAGAGAGATAAATGTAGGTTCTCTCAATCCCATGACCTAAACATTTTAAAATGGGATCTCCATTTTTATCGATAATAATGTAATTACAGCTACATTCCCAGTATTTTTTAACTTAAAACTTGTAAGTCCCTCCTCTCTTTAACATTAGCACAATCATCAACAATTTTCTTCACAAAGTCAGTAAGAAGCATATTTGTAGAAACAAACAACCTAATGAATACAGGAAAATGGGAATATGTAGGAAGAGAGATTATGGGAAGTTGGGGGGGGGGGGGGGTTGTTTTGGGGGAAGAGACCAAACTGCGAGGTCATCAGTCTCACCGGATTAGGGAAGGACGGAGAAGGAAGTCGGCCGTGCCCTTTCAAAGGAACTATCCCGGCATTTGCCTGGAGTGATTTAGGGAAATCACTTGTGGGAAGTAATGAACAACAAAGATGATTATATGAAGTTTAGGAGAGGGGAAGTGTTGAGCTGTGTCTGGTCATTTAGGATGAGATCTGGACTGTGAGCAAGATGTTTGTTAATTTCCAGGGCTTCGAGCAGGTTGAGGTTATGGCCTTTGTTTGCTAAGTGAAGTACATGGGACACTGGCTGGTAGTTGTGACCCTCACTCAGTACATGCTCAGCAAATGCAGAGTCTGAATTCTGTAACCTCCAGCTGCGTTCATGTTCAGCCAGCCTAGTTGATATGTCTCTGCCTGACTGACCAATGTAAAATTTGTCACATCAGAACAGGTGATTTTGCATACCCCACTTTTGGCTAATAACTGGATCTTGTCTTTGCTAGGAAATCTTATACTTGCAGGATTTCAGTGCTTTGGCTACAATCTGTGATACATGACCTAGAAATGGTAGTGTACACCATTTCTTACAGACAGTGGATGGGGAAGCAGGTGGGACATAGAGGAGGGGTATAATTTTTCGTTTTTGTTTCCTGTGCAAGATGTGGTCAATAAGAAATGGATTGTAGCAATTGGCTGTGGCAATAAATTTTATTGTATCCAACCCTGCTTTAAAATCATCTCTGTACATGGGGTTAGATATGAGACGGTGTACCATTGAGTGAAAACCTGCATGTTTGTGAGCTATGGGGTGTTGTGAGCAAGAAGGTATTACTGTGTCTGTAGTTGTTGTTTTTCTGTAAATTTTGAAACAATGTGTTTGTGTACTGATGTCAATGGTGAGATCTAAAAAGTTTATGGATTTTTTGCCAATCTTCATAGTGAACTGGATATTTTTATGTTGACTGTTTAGGTTTTTCAAGAATGTGTTGAGCTGTCTTGTAGTAACAGTCACCATACACAGGACATCATCTACATATCTAAACCAGTATTTGATGTTTACACTCAAAGGTTCTGTTTTTAGAAAATTTTGTTCAAAATGGTCCATAAATATTTCAGCCAACAGTGGACTAAGAGGGGAACCCATAGCTAAACCATCTAATTGTTTATAAACAGTCCCTTGGAACTGGAAATAGTTCTGTGCGAGGCATGTCTGTGTGGCCAGTCTCAAGTCATTCAATTCTACAGGATTGACATTGGAATTGTGCATCAGCTGTCTCAGAATATCAATGCAGTCTACTACTGGTATGTTAGAAAACAAATTGCTGACATTAAAGGATACTAATTTATTACTGGGTGAGACAGGTATACCTTTTAGCTTGTTTACTAGGTCCACAGAGTTTGAAATACCATGATTTGGTTTAAATTTAGTCTTGCTCTTAATTAGGACATCCAGTTTACTGGCTAGTTTGTAAGATGGAGCAGTGAATGATGATACAATTGGATGAATAGGAACATCTTGTTTATGCAGTTTAGGAAGCCCATACATTCTAGGAGGCACTGGGTTCATATTAGTTAATAATTTTGCTTCAAATTCGGAGAAAATGCTTTTGCATGGATTGATTGCATATTTAATATCCTCTTTGAACAATTTAGTAGGGTCTTTGGGAAGGACTTGGAAGCCTGTGGTATTCAGGAAATCATTAACCTTATCCATATTATCATATTTGTTCAAAAGCACAATACTGTTGCCTTTATCAGATTTTGTGGCAATGATACCTTGGCGTTGTAATTTCTGTTTTAAATACTTGAGGGTGTGAAAGTCAGTAGACTGTGGGATGTTACACACGAATTTGGTTTCGTTCTTTAGTGCATTGGCAACTGTGGTGTCTTTCGTTAGGGCATATTCAACATCAACTTTCATAACATCCAGTTGCCTTTCTGATGGAGGGTGGGGAGGAGCAAATTAAAAACCTTTCTCAAGCACTCTTTGTTCGTTTGGAGACAGAACCAAGTTCGATAAGTTAATTACGCGTTGCGAAAACTTTTGTTTACAGTTTGAGGTTAGAGGTACACTCACCTTCCTAATCATAGATAATTTCTTGTTCTGCCGCAAAAATACATCGTGAATAAGATCACATACACTTTGACGAACTTCTCGATCGAAAACGTCGAACTCACAGGGGTGTAACTCAGATGTAATTGCTATATGTACCACTTTTAGATGTGTACACATGTTGTCACGAACACGATAACATTTCTTCATTTCTTCCTTTATCCACGTGTATCTTGCGACGTCAACGGCTTTGTTTGCAGCGGCGGATGTTCCTCTTGACTTTATGTAGACGTATTTTGCTTAATTTTGCGTTGCAAACACTGTTTCTTAAACCAAATGCGTTGTGTAGACTTTGCTTTTTGTCTCAGTAATCTACTATAAAAGACGGATAATTGTGCGGTTGTGGCATATTTTATCATATTAACAGAATCTTCCGTCGGTTCTTGGTAGAACGACATTATAATAAACGAAAAGTATAGGGTTTCCTAGTATGTCAGGAACACGACAGCCCAGTGTGTGTTCAATAGCAAAGACAAGAACCATTTATTAGCCAACAGTGGGGTAAACAAAATCACCTGTTCTGATGTGACAAATTTTATATTGGTCAGTCAGGCAGAGACATATCAACTAGGCTGGCTGAACATGAATGCAGCTGGAGGTTGCAGAATTCAGACTCTGCATTTGCTGAGCATGTACTGAGTGAGGGTCACAACTACCAGCCAGTGTCCCATGTACTTCACTTACCAAACAAAAGCCATAACCTCAACCTGCTCGAAGCCCTGGAAATTAACAAACATCTTGCTCACAGTCCAGATCTCATCCTAAATGACCAGACACAGCTCAACACTTCCCCTCTCCTAAACTTCATATAATCATCTTTGTTGTTCATTACTTCCCACACTCTCTCTTCCTACATATTCCCATTTTCCTGTATTCATTAAGTTGTTTTATTTTGTTGAAGTTGCCTTTGTATCCCACATAGACTGTAGTTTCAATAGTTAAGGCTTTCTTTTAACTGGTAGTTGTATTACTTTCCACGTTTAACACTCATTGTAGTTGTCTCATCAAATACTGCTCATATTTACTTTGCTCATTTATTTAATGAAAACTGTTACAGAGCCATTGCTTTGATTTTAATGTTAATGTTAAAATGCAGTACCACCACACTCTTAGACTGTAGGCTCCCTCAAACACCTCCATTTTCCTGCATTTATTTATTTCTGTTTATCTTATTGATATTGCTTAAGTTCCTTATGTATTCTGTATATACATTGATAACTGTCTCTTCTTTTAATTTGTTGTGTAGCGCTCTCCATGTTTTATACCTCATGATGAAGACTTGTCTAGTACTAATTTTATTTTGTTTTATTAGTTTTTTTTTGTTAATAGAAACTGTTATGTAGGCATGCTGTTCCTATTTTGTGCTTAAGGTTTTCCTCTCTACTCCATTGTTATTCATGTACAGTTCAGTTTTTACTTTTTCATTGCAAAGATGTTACTTACTGTATGTTTCTATATCAGTCTATATGTGTTACTTCTCTTCCAATGTTGTCTGTTAACATTTCACTTCTTTGATGATAATACTCAGTAAATGTCTGAAGATGGCCTTGTAAGCCGAAAACTGGTTAACAATAAAAGTAATATTGTAGAACAAAAGCAAACTGGTGCCTTTCATTCATTATAAATTTTAATATTCAGGATCATTCAATGTTTGTGATGGCTGGCTGTGAGCTTTAGGCTCGATTAAATTTCCACTGAAATTCTGTGATCTTTCTTAGCTCAGAAAAACGTGTGAAATCATATGAATTATCCAGCCTTTCCTTTAGTGATGAACTTCTTGAATCTCTCAACAGCGTCTGTCAAGAGTTCTTTTTGCTATTTCGTAAGTTTATTTATGTGCCAAATCTTGACAGGTTTTAGTACCACTCGTTGCTTTCTTACATATACACAGTTGGAAAGCAAAGACATACCCTGCTCAATGGTCAGAGATATCACCTCCTATGGCCATTCCTTTCCGTTAAGCCAGGTTTTCCCAATAGATTAATTTTTTGATTGTGTACTTCTTTTGTATGTGTACTAACTTTATCTCTTTTTCTTCTTTCTTGCTTCTGGAATGTACGAGTAATTACAAGAAAATCAATAACATTTATTCAAATGTAAACTGTGAAAAAGTGAAAAAACAGACATGTACACCTCTTATGTCATAACTAATCAATGCAGATTGTTATTCTACTTTTCATTTTATACTAATGAAGACGATTTTCACCAGATCTATATTACTGAGAAAATTTAAAAAAAGTCCTAACTACCAACGCTTTGTCACTGGCCATTAAAAATATTTATCCAAACTCTGCCTCCTCAGGCATTGACGCCTATCGCTAAAACGTCTCCCATGAGCGTTCAGATGCAAATATTTTGGAAACCCAATTTTAGTTTGAATACAAAAGGAATAAAAATCGCTACTCTCATGTGTTTAATGGTTCCGTGTCCTTAAGAAGCCAGATACTTCTAGAGGATGAATTTCCATCACATCAACTAGTTAAACGAGTGGTTACTTTAATCTAATAGAATTATACTTTGAATTTTCCTATGTTAGTACTATGTGAACTGGAAAACTAGATGTCACGGACCAGTATTTTATCACTGACTTTATCTGATCAAAGAAACTTCAAGACTCTAAATCTTTTAGGTATCAGAACCTTCTTTCAGATCAGATTCACTATCAAAAATACAAATATGTTTCCATTCAGTAGTAATAATTCACATCTGTACCAACTGCTACAATTTAGAGAGAATTACAGAACCATTTATAAACAAAGAAGGTTGTGCAGTTTTTCCCCTTATCAACAATAGTTTTGACTTTTCCTGATTATTATCGCTGCTCCTCATTGTGGTCAGCTTCTCAGCCTCTGGTCGTGAAAGTCCACCAGGGATTCCCCATTTACTCTGTCTCTCTTGTGTCACCATCAGAATCTGTTCCTTTTTCTTTGTAACACCAAACACATCTATACCACAACAATATCACCTGAAAAAATTGTATTTACTATTGATGACTATGGGAGATGGAAGTATAAAATTATTTTCGTGATTATTGTCATCTCTGGCAAAGTGATCGCTCCATTTTGGCCTATCACAGAGCCTCCTTTCTTTGGATCCCATTAAAGACCATCCTCCATTACTATAAATATCATCCTTCTTCATTGTATCATTAACTTACTCTCACCTAATATGTATCTTCTTTACCTATTTAGAAAAATGAAATCAAGAAATGTTGTCAGAACTTTTTTAATATGTAGTTAGTAATACCACTGATAGTGATTTGCTATCTACTCAAAAATACCTCCTCCAGAATGTTATATACCGTTCTCTTCGCTGCAAGAGTAGAATTTTTGCCTCCTCCAGATTCACATAACATATTGTAATTGCCTTTATTTAATTTAGAATATTTCTCCATAATGTTGTTCATTCTACACATGGATATTAAAAAAGTTAGTTCCGATTTCATATTCCTAAAGAACACACGAACAGATTTACAGATTGGTTAACCTTCGTCTATTTGCTTCCTGGGTATCTAATCTTCCAGTCAATTGTCATATGTATAAAGTGGCAGGAATTCAAATATTCGTGGTGAATTCAAAATTTTGTGAGAAATTTAAAGATTCCCAAGTGTGATAAGTGGCTTTCCCCACTCCTATGAGAGAGCATTGGATGTATGGCTGTAGTCCTAAGTATAAATTCGCTGGAAATCCATGATGGTGCATGATTGTGCTGGCATTTGTAATGAATAATGTAGGATATGGGCACAGCTTGCATTGTTATAAGATTTCGCATGTTTCCCTTGTGTCTATCACCTGAGACAAACAATGTTTTCCTCACCTGCAGGTCCAAGGCTTGTAATGTTGTTGCTTTAATTTGTTATGAAAGCGGTGCTGATAGACAATAAAAGCGGGTTAAAAGCTGTGCGCTGTCTGGGGAAGTTAACCTTGCATTACTGAACAACTGTTTCACCAGGTATCATGTCTAGCTTACCAAATTCCCAACCAGACTAACATTAATTATAATCGTTTAATCGTCATATGGCAACCGGTGATATATACATTTGCTCCAATTTCGTTCATTCTTTAAGTTACCTTTCGCTTCCAACTCAGTTATTTCGCCTGTGATGGTTATTCTGGATTCATTTCTCATGAATGGCAAAATTGTGGTCTCCTCTATTCTGCAAAACAGTTTCATCTTAACATATTGAACTTACAACAGACACAAAAGATCCGAATCCTCCTGTAGTTTAAATGACAAATGTTTTGCTTCATCCTTATTACATTAAACCAAGCTTTCCTTCGGTCCCATAATCAAAATTATTTAATCTTCCTCTACCTTCAAGAGGGACATTTCTTCAGTTCAACACATATAGGCTGCAGTGCATCTCGCACCAGCGAAAACAGTAAGCTGTAATGCTCACAGCATCAGCAAAACAAATAAGCGTCGCTTTTCTAGGATAAGTATTAACGCAGAATAATTTTTCAGGCTCTGGCTCAACATCGGTCAAGACTACAGAAAGGATCCATATTTCTGTTCCATTATCCATTTGCTGAAAAACTGCTCGTATTTGTCTACCATAATTGTTGTATCCTAGCCAGTACTGCCACCCGAGCCCGCTGCCAAAAGGTTGGCAGCATCAAAGTCCGGACGCCGTCCGCATAAGCAGCGCCAGCGAGACAGGAAATCGCCGCAAGTCTGCGCGCGCCACCGCTGGCTTCTGGTTTCTTAAGCGCTGGAGTCGCGAGCGCTAGGACAGTTCTGTATTCGCCGCTCAGTTGTATACTCGCCACCGAATTGTGTACTTGCTAGTCAGTTGTGTGTTCATCGCAGCAGAGTTGTTGTTTGTCGTCAGCCGACGCTGACCTAATCGCTCCGACTCGAACTAGACAGATCTCTGTAGACACGGCGTTCGCTACTGTGTTCTGTATCTTCGTTAATAAAGATAAGTACCGACTTTTATTTAATCAGAGTGTTTGGGTTTTCATCTTTCTGTTCACTGTTCCAGCGGACCGGTCGGCCCGCTATTAAAAGTGTGGCGGTGACTTCGTAAGCCGTTCTACAGCGAATTGTTTGTCGCTACGAACACCGCCACAAAAATAATACTATTTCAGGGCCACGCAAATTACACAAACCACAACTCCTCTTTCACCTTGAAGGGAATCAATCTACTTATAAAATCCACAGACAGCACTTTACGTACAAGGCTATAAAGAACAAAAAAGATATATCATCAATATTAACATATAAGTGCATATTAGGAAGCCATTGGTTACACAATCGTATTATCGCATCCTGATTTCAAGATTCCAAACTTACTCATTCCTTTCTCATAGTTCTCCTATCTTAAAATATTCATACAGCACGCATACTATAGTAAGAGATCCTCATTTATACTGATAGATATAGAATAGTAATAGATAGATAGTAGCACTGAAAGCAGAAGGCTACTAACAGCTGGGGACCTAGGTTTGCCAGACCCATAATACCCACAGATCGGATATTCCCCTGAGTTTTGCATTAATTCAACACAGATCTTGCTTCTCTCAGGAGCGACTCTTTTCAATTTACACAAAAAAACCATAAACAGCAATTTACTCGTTCACAAAGAAACCTTTTATCTTCACATTTGAACCAACCTAAATCAGAATTGCACAAGGAAAGAAAAAAAAAGCAAACATCACTTCAATCAATCACACAGAAACATCTTTATCATTCTTTTTACCAACATATTACTCAAAATGCATATGTCACAAATTTAAACTAATCAATTCTTTCTCCTCACCGTCCTCTCTACTCTTCACTGTCCTCTCTATATACCCTATGTACTAATTTGCCATGTCACTCATTTGTTCCGATTGGGCGCCTTCTGCGCTGATCATTTGTCATTGCTGGTTTTGTTCATTTCCATTTGCTGGATTGTGTCTAGGGTTGGCCGGCCGAATTTCAACATCATGTGGTGCTCCGCTTGCAATCCAATTCCCACCGTGTTCATTGTAGTATCGATTCTGGTTGCCGTACCTGTAGCGTTCACGATCTTGTCCACGTCCTCGATCATTTTCGTTGTTCCACCTGTGCTCGCGAGTGTTACCCCAGTTTCTATACGGCCGGTCCCGATTATTGTTCCGTTCGCGTCGCGACGACCAGTCACGCCGTTGATTAGTGCTACGGCCAAGACTGTGGTCGCGCTGCTGTGCCCCGTAATAACTTTGTGCCTGATTAGGCGGGCATTCTCCTGTATTATATTCCAACTCTTGGAGAAGTGTCTTAAACGTTTCCACGTCCTCTTTGCATCGTCCCGCAAGAATGACGTGGCGCAAGTGCATCGACAATTTGGTGATGCATATCCTAATTAGTTTTGCAGGCCCGTATGGGTCGTATAGAAATTGATTTGCCTGCAGCATGTGGTCGAATAGGCATGCTGGGCTGCCGAAACCAGACTGGTTCAAATTTGGCAGCATAATTATGCCATGCTTGACCCTGTCTTGTGCCGCTTCCGACCAATAGGTGGACAGAAAGGCTTGTCGAAACTCCCGAGTGGAGTTGCAGTGACGCGCTGCCGACCTCATGCGAATCGCCGGTTCGCCTTCCAAATAGCCACACATATATTCTATCTTATGTGAACTTGCCCAGTCAGGGGGAAGACAGAACTCAAATTCCTCGAGCCATGCTCGTGGATGTATTCCTTTTTGCGAATTTCGAAATATCTCAAACTTTCTCACCATAAGGAAAATCAAATCCCCGCATTTCCTCCCGGCGAGGCCCTTGAATGTTTCTATTTTTATCATGTCTGTCCCTCAAAATGCATTCTTCCCTGTCGTCAAAATCTCTCTCGTGGCCAGAGTCCCTCTCTACACTGTTCGTACGGCTATTTTTAGTGCTATTGGCGAGTTCGGAATCACACCCAATGCAGGTTTCCAGATGCGCCACGCGTTCTTGTAACTCGCCTGTTACAGCTTTGTGCCACCTGTTCACTTTGAACTGTCCCTTCTGAAATCTAAGAAGCGAAAGCACTTCTTTGGTCTCTGCGACCGCTACCTGTGTAGTATTGTTATTGCTCTCCGTCACCTTCATCGTGCCTACGATGTCCGCTAATGCCGCAATCTTATCATGTATTTGTCTGTTGTCCTCCGCCCCAGTTTGCTTCAATTGTTCTACTTGCTGTTCGAGTGCGTGAATCGCTTGACTGTTGTCCGCTACTGTGTTGCTAACGGATGCGGGACAACGCTTTTCCGCCTCCTGAACCCTGGAGAGTACCTGCTGGCGTTCCCTTTGGCATCCTTCTCTCAGCGCTTGGAAATTCCTAAGTAGCTGTTCCTTGCTCTCTTTCGATTCCGCGTCGCGCCTCTGCTTGTCCCGTTCTAAGGCTTGCAGACGATCATCGATTTGTTCAAATGTACGGCCTAATTCTTTCATAATATCACTTTTTATTTCACTTGCCAGATTGTTTATTCTTTGTGAGATATCATCAGACACTCTCTGCATAGACTTGTCGATTTTATTTGTGTGCTGGATTAGTTTTTCGTCTATTTGTTCGCCTAGTTCACGGATTGATTTTTCAGATTTATGCGTCATTTGCTCGCTTAGCTTACGGAACGATTTTTCAGATTTCTCTATCATTTGTTCTCCTAGCTCTCGGATCGATTTTTCAGATTTATGCATCATTTCATCGCCTAGCTCTCGGATCGATTTTTGAGATGATTCTTTTTGTTCTCGGAACGATTTTTCTGATTTCTCTGCCTTTTCTTTATTTTGTTGCAATAAGGCTTTCATGAGTTCTGCCAAATCAATTTGGTTAGTTGGAGGCAAATTAATTTCTGGCTCTGCTGTGAGCCCATTCGTCCTGTTTTGCATTTCGTCTGAAGTATTCCCCATTGCATTTTGGGAACCGTCCGACACGTTAATATTCGAAATCAAATTATTCCCTTGGTCCATGTTGTTTAAGTTGTTGGACCACCTACTTTTAGCTTGGTTACGTGTCTGCATTAGTTCAATTTATACCCGGTGGGCAACACACTAACCACAACAAATGTATACCCAAAAATTACGACAGTTACACGAAAGGTACCCAACCTAGTACGCACTTTTTCACACGCAAAACAAATTTTTATCTTTGATCGAAGCAGTGCAATTTACAAGCGAGAAAAAAAACACACACACAAATATAGAAAACAAAACAACAAGAAAAACAACACAACGCCGCTCAACAAAGCCGTGACTAATTTCAAAGTCTCTTCAGAAACAATGCAGAAGTTGTTTGAGCGCTGCAGGGGAAAAAATTAAGATTATACAACGCTCGCAATCTAACGTTTCAGAGATTCCAGAGTCTAGCGGAATCACAGACCAGGATCGCCATGTGTAATGTTGTTGCTTTAATTTGTTATGAAAGCGGTGCTGATAGACAATAAAAGCGGGTTAAAAGCTGTGCGCTGTCTGGGGAAGTTAACCTTGCATTACTGAGCAACTGTTACACCAGGTATCATGTCTAGCTTACCAAATTCCCAACCAGACTAACATTAATTATAATCTTTTAATCGTTATACGACAACTGGTGATATATATATATATATATAGAGAGAGAGAGAGAGAGAGAGAGAGAGAGAGAGAGAGAATTTAAATAAAAAGAAATAAATCAGTTTATATTTGGAAATTTATTTTAACATTGATCACTGAAATTTCAGCATATTAAACTTGATTCATAACCGAACTGGTGCCTTATTTAGGATTGTGAAAACGTCAGTTTGTAATCTTACAGAACACATCAAATATGGAGCCAAAATTGGGAGACTACATACAACACTGCATTCATAAAATAACACACGAAGAACATTGAAACATATGCAAGAGGAAATTAACCACAACCAACCGGTTCAATTTTCACCCAAAGAAGTTACATTCATAGCGCAATCCTGTCCGTCATGTAATTACCACACACTGGTATACTAAATTCATACTAACTCTCTGTGAAATCTTTCTGAAAAGAATAGCCGAGGGCTACTTTGATGATTACACCACATGCTTCACGTGGTCAACTTGGTTTACACAAAGAGTGTAACTCCACAATAATTTTGATAATTAAAATAAATTAGATCGAAAAGCAATTTATAAAAGAAAAACCTCGAACCGCCGGCCGCGGTGGTCTAGCGGTTCTAGGCGCTCAGTCCGGAACCGCGCGACTGCTACAGTCGCAGGTTCGAATCCTGCCTCGGGCATGGATGTGTGTGATGTCCTTAGGTTAGTTAGGTTTAAGTAGTTCTAAGTTCTAGGGGACTGATGAACACAGATGTTAAGTCCCATAGTGCTGAGAGCCATTTCAACCATTTGAAACCTCGAACTGGTTACTATCGTCTTATTATTAACCTGAAGGGTCAAACAATTGTATAAGCACGTGGTACTGGTCGTACAAAGTACACCCCACGTGGGCTGAACATAAAGAAAAGTTGCTATATTGAAAAATATTGTCAAGACGCGACGTTATAATCTCTTGCACATTCACATTAAGGTTGATGATCTTAGTTAGAGTTACTGATCAACACGTGGTTCCACTTTACTCACAAAGTAGTGACAAAGCAACTACCGAAAGACATTCTGAACTTCACACTCGAATTACACTGCGTTGCAATTTAAGATAACATTAGATATTTTAGAGCTAAACCTGAAATAAAGTTAATTGAATTTTCAGTTAGGCTGAACTTAAGAAATCTATTGCCCTACGAACTTAGCAGAGACGAGCTTAGCCGGAGATCTTACCACTTCAGACGCTCGCCGCAGACAGACTGACCTGGGCTGCTACAGAGCGTGCTTAACAGATACAAACGGAAGTGACCAGAGAGGCAGCTTCCTATACCAACATGACAAGCGATGGACAGGACCATACTAAGAATAGAAACCTCTCTGCTTTTAGAAAGCGTAGCTACCTGTTCAGACGTTGGTCCTACTGTTCTCTAGAAGACAGGCTTGTCTGCTACCATCAAGCATGCAACTAGAAATACATTTGCTCATTCATCCTCTCACACAGAAGGGAAGGGGGATGACGGTATCTTATCATATACAGTATATAAAAGAAAGCAGATGTAGGTTCCGTATGAGACTGTGTGACATGAATTACATATAAACTGTGTTTTAAAGTGTAGTAGTGTGACAGATCGTTCTTGTTTATGTGTAAAACTAACACGTTCCACTGCTCAGTCTCCTCCCAGATAGTCAGAAACACCACAGTAAATTTAGAAGAGGAATTTATGCAGTAATGACAACATATTTAAGAAATTAACATGAAAGGAATCCAACAGAGACCTTTCAGGCTATCTGTTAGATGAAGGACGCCACTCAGACTTTATAGATATGCAAACATGTTATTCATCCTGGGGATAGTAAGCATTTCAGCGCCATGAAAAACCACATAAGATGGTTGTTCTAAGCCAGTAGTCACTCAGAACTGCATGGTTATTTATAACAGTCTGGTCACTTACAGAATTCATGTGTCTATTCCCTGGATATCACACATGTATTGCTTGTCCTGGGTCCAATTTTCATTACATTTGGGTCTGTCCACGTGTGCTAAGTTTTTAACACTACGTGAGGGGTAAGGGACCTCCCCATTCTACACCACCATCCTGTGCTCCTACACCACCCCATGCCACAACACTGAGCAAGTGTGTACAAAGGGCCAGATGTGCCACAGCTTCCACCTCTGACCATGCCGTGCTAGATAGCAGCCAATGCGCATCACCATCAGCCAGGCTGGGCAGTCAGATGGCTAATTTACCTGTGTTGCACTGTCACTCAACCCACAGAGCTAGCGCTGTTCCACTCATCTGCCTAGGATTAACTGTAATCATATTACAATGCCTTTAATGAAGTGTAAATAATGCCATCTTAAAGAAAGAAATCTACAATGCAGATGTACATCCCTACTGTAAAAAAATATGGCACTTTATGCAGACAGTTGTGTCTGACTATAGCGAAAAAGAATGAAGTATAATTGCATTCAATATTCTTATAGAAAAAGATTTGAGATTTGTGCAATTCTGTGCATATAACTATATATATATATATATATATATATCTGTGTGTGTGTGTGTGTGTATGTGTCATACTTGAAGTAGAAAGAAAACAAATAACTAGATTTTAACAAACTATAGTTATTTATTCATCAACATCGATTCCCACCAACATGCTTTTACAAAATCATATCTCACATATGTTGTACCAGTTCACTTTCAAATAATATACATATTTCAGCACAGAAAACACAATAGGATTTAACATAATATAATATATTTGTTTCAACACAGAAAAGTAATGTACAAAAACTGTGCAAACTGTGCATTCAATATTTACAAAAAATCATTTAACAATGTACAGAAATATATACACAATACATCTCCTAGGTTAATACTTCTTTGTCTGCAGTTGATGCACTCATGCATTTTCCTTCCAATAGCTAGGAGTAGGCATAACACAATTTAAGAAGTTGTAATACAGTTGATGGGCTTATACACTTATGAACTTTAACTGCACTGGGCAGGGAATTTTTATTCACAAATTTCCTGGGAGATACAACATTGATTTAAAATAAATCCCTCCTGGTATGGCCAGCAGCAGCAGAACTTAACACAGTGTACAGACATACACACATGATGTGCAAAAAAGTATGACTCATTCATATAGTGTGCAAAAAACAAACTCACAGTATGTATGCATATAAGCATCACATGAAAAAACTACAAAGAACGAAACTCGTCTAGCTTGAAGAAGGAAGCCAGATGGCGCTATGGTTGGCCAGCTAGATGGCACTGCCATAGGTCAAACGGATATCAACTTCGCTTTTTAAGATAGGAACCCACATTTTTTATTACATATTCGTGCAGTACCTAAAGAAATGTGACTGTTTTAGTTGGACCACTTTTTTCGTTTTGTGATAGATGGCGCTATAATAGTCACAAACTATAAGTACGTTGAAGCACGTAACATTCCGTCAGTGCAGACGGTATTTGCTTCGTGATACATTACCCATGTTAAAATAGACCGTTTACCAATTGCGGAAAAGGTCGATATTATGTTGATGCTTGGCTATTGTGATTAAAATACATAGCATGTGCTATGTATGCTGCTCGGTATCCTGGACGACATCATCCAAGTGTCTGGACCGTTCGCTGGATAGTTCGTTTACATTTTTTAAGGAAACAGGAAGTGTTCAGCCACATGTGAAACGTCAACCACCACCAGAAACAAATGATGATGCCCAAGTAGGTGTTTTAGCTGCTGTTGCGGCTAATCCGCACATCAGTAGCAGACAAATTGCGCGAGAATCGGGAATCTGAAATACGTCGGTGTTGAGAGTGTTACACTAACATCGATTGCACCCGTACCACATTTCTCTGCACCAGGAATTGCATGGCGACGACTTTGAACGTCGTGTACAGTTCTGCCACTGGGCACAACAGAAATTACGGGATGATGACAGATTTTTTGCACGCGTTCTGTTTAGCGACAAAGCGTCACTCACCAACAGCTGTAACGTAAAGCGGCATAATATGCACTATCAGGCAACGGAAAATCCACGATGGCTGCGACAAGTGGAACATCAGTGACCTTGACAGGTTAATGTATGGTGCGGCTTTATGGGAGGAAGGATAATTGGCCCCCATTTTGTCGATGGCAAACTAATGGTGCAATGTATGCTGGTTTCCTATGTAATGTTCTACCGATGTTGCTACAAGATGTTTCACTGCATGACAGAATGGCGATGTACGTCCAACATGATGTCCAGCACATAGCTCACGTGCGGTTGCAGCGGTATTGAATAGCATATTTCATGACAGGTGGATTGGTCGTCGAAGCACCATATCATGGCCCACACGTTCACCGGATCTGACGTCCCCGGATTTCTTTCTGTGGGGAAAGTTGAAAAATATTTGCTATTGTGATGCACTGACAATGTCTGACAACATGCGTCAGCGCATTGTCAATGCATGTGCGAACATTACAGAAAGCTAACTACTCGCTGTTCAGAGGAATGTTGTTACACGTATTGGCGGACATCATTTTGGACATTTATTGCGTTAATGTGGTATTTACAGGTAATCACGCTGTAACAGCATGCGTTCTCAGAAATGATAAGTTCACAAAGGTACAGGTATCATATTGGAACAACCGAAATAAAATGTTCAAACGTAGGTATGTTCTGTATTTTAATTTAAAAAACCTACCTGTTACCAACTGTTCGTCTAAAATTGTGAGCCATATGTTTGTGACTATCACAGCGCCATCTATCACAAAGCGAAAAAAGTGATCCAACTCAAGCATTCATATTTCTTTACGGGTACACGAATATGTAATACAAATGGGGGTTCCTATTTAAAAAAAACGCAGTTGACGTCCATTTGACCTTTGGCAGCGCCATCTAGCGGGCCAACCATAGTTGCATCTGATTTCCCCCTTCAAGCTAGACGAGTTTTGTTCCTTGTAGTTTTTCGGTGTGATGCTTATTTTGTGCGATATTTGGCCCAGTCACGATCAGTGGACCACCCTGCACACACACACACACACACACACACACACACACACACACACACACACACACATATATATATATATATATATATATATATATATATATATATATATATAATCCTGGAAATTGAAATAAGAACACCGTGAATTCATTGTCCCAGGAAGGGGAAACTTTATTGACACATTCCTGGGGTCAGATACATCACATGATCACACTGACAGAACCACAGGCACATAGACACAGGCAACAGAGCATGCACAATGTCGGCACTAGTACAGTGTATATCCACCTTTCGCAGCAATGCAGGCTGCTATTCTCCCATGGAGACGATCGTAGAGATGCTGGATGTAGTCCTGTGGAACGGCTTGCCATGCCATTTCCACCTGGCGCCTCAGTTGGACCAGCGTTCGTGCTGGACGTGCAGACCGCGTAAGACGACGCTTCATCCAGTCCTAAACATGCTCAATGGGGGACAGATCCGGAGATCTTGCTGGCCAGGGTAGTTGACCTACACCTTCTAGAGCACGTTGGGTGGCACGGGATACATGCGGACGTGCATTGTCCTGTTGGAACAGCAAGTTCCCTTGCCGGTCTAGGAATGGTAGAACGATGGGTTCGATGACGGTTTGGATGTACCGTGCACTATTCAGTGTCCCCTCGACGATCACCAGTGGTGTACGGCCAGTGTAGGAGATCGCTCCCCACACCATGATGCCGGGTGTTGGCCCTGTGTGCCTCGGTCGTATGCAGTCCTGATTGTGGCGCTCACCTGCACGGCGCCAAACACGCATACGACCATCATTGGCACCAAGGCAGAAGCGACTCTCATCGCTGAAGACGACACGTCTCCATTCGTCCCTCCATTCACGCCTGTCGCGACACCACTGGAGGCGGGCTGCACGATGTTGGGGCGTGAGTGGAAGACGGCCTAACGGTGTGCGGGACCGTAGCCTAGCTTCATGGAGACGGTTGCGAATGGTCCTCGCCGATACCCCAGGAGCAACAGTGTCCCTAATTTGCTGGGAAGTGGCGGTGCGGTCCCCTACGGCACTGCGTAGGATCCTACGGTTTTGGCGTGCATCCGTGCGTCGCTGCGCTCCGGTCCCAGGTCGACGGGCACGTGCACCTTCCGCCGACCACTGGCAACGACATCGATGTACTGTGGAGACCTCACGCCCCACGTGTTGAGCAATTCGGCGGTACGTCCACCCGGCCTCCCGCATGCCCACTATACGCCCTCGCTCAAAGTCCGTCAACTGCACATACGGTTCACGTCCACGCTGTCGCGGCATGCTACCAGTGTTAAAGACTGCGATGGAGCTCCGTATGCCACGGCAAACTGGCTGACACTGACGGCGGCGGTGCACAAATGCTGCGCAGCTAGCGCCATTCGACGGCCAACACCGCGGTTCCTGGTGTGTCCGCTGTGCCGTGCGTGTGATCATTGCTTGTACAGCCCTCTCGCAGTGTCCGGAGCAAGTATGGTGGGTCTGACACACCGGTGTCAATGTGTTCTTTTTTCCATTTCCAGGAGTATATATATATATATATATATATATATATATATATATACGGTGAGTCACCTAACAGTACCGCTGGATTTATTTCGTAAACCACATCAAATACTGACGAATCGATTCCACAGACCGAACGTGAGGAGAGGGGCTAGTGTAATTGGTTAATACAAACCATAAAAAAATGCACGAAAGTATGTTTTTTAACACAAACCTACGTTTTTTAAATGGAACCCAGTTAGTTTTGTTAGCACATCAGAACATATAAACAAATACGTAATCAGTGCCGTTTGTTGCATTGTAAAATGTTAATTACATCCGGAGATATTGTAACCTGAATTTAACGCTTGAGTATCACTCCTCCGCTGTTCGATCGTGTGTATCGGAGAGCACCGAATTACGTAGGGATCCGAAGGGAACGGTGATGGACCTTAGGTACAGAAGAGACTGGAACAGCACATTACGTCTACATGCTAACACCTTTTTATTGGTCTTTTTCACTGACGCACATGTACATTACCATGAGGGGTGAGGTACACGTACACACGTGGTTTCCGTTTTCAATTACGGAGTGGAGTAGAGTGTGTCCCGACATGTCAGGCCAATAGATGTTCAATGTGGTGGCCATTATTTGCTGCACACAACTGCAATCTCTGGCGTAATGAATGTCGTACACGCCGCAGTACATCTGGTGTAATGTCGCTGCAGGCTGCCACAATACGTTGTTTCATATCCTCTGAGGTTGTAGGCACATCACGGTACACATTCTCCTTTAACATACCCCACAGAAAGAAGTCCAGAGGTGTAAGATCAGGAGAACGGGCTGGCCTATTTATGCGTCCTCCACGTCCTATGAAACGCCCGTCTAACAGCCTGTCATGGGTCAGCCTAGTGTTAACTGCGGAATGTGCAGGAGTACCATCATGCTGATACCACATACTTCTGTACGTAAGGTCCATCACCGTTCCCTTTGGATCCCTACGTAATTCGGTGCTCTGCGATACACACGATCGAACAGCGGAGGAGTGGTACTCAAGCGTCAACTTAAGGTTACAATATCTCCGGATGAAATTAACATTTTACAATGCAACAAACGGCACTGATTACGTATTTGTTTATATGTTCAGATGTGCTAACAAAACTAACGTGGTTCCATTTAAAAAAGTAGGTTTGTGTTAAAAAACGTATTTCTGTACATTTTTGCTTGGTTTGTAATAAACAATTACACTAGCCCCTCTCCTCACATTCGGTCTGTGGAATCGGTTCGTCGGTATTTGATGTGGTTTACGAAATATATCCAGCGCTAACGTTAGGTGACTCACCCTTTCTATATATATACTATGATAAGTGGTCATACTGTACCATCTGCAAACACACACACACACCCCAATTTTCACCATATGTATGTAATATATATTCATACATTCTACTGCTCTAGTGAAGAGTGCGTGTATGGTAGCAAACCAGTTCTGTCACCAAAAATGACGTGCTTGTCATCATGTCATAACAGGCCAATCCCCAGTTACGATGTATTGCACACCTGATGACATTGTGCTTGAGTAATGGGTTGGTGTTCAATGTGTGGTGTGGGAGACAGAATGCGGCCAACACGGCCACGTGGGTACTTCAAGTAGATTTCAATGTTGACAGACATTGGTGCCACACAGCACACACCCATAGCCCGGGTGTCAACACCTGTTTATTTGGGATTGGAATTATTATATTCTTCTTGACGTCTTAGGGTATTAGCCTGTCTCATACATCTTGCTCATCAGATGGTATAGTTTTGTCAGTGCTGGCTCTCCCAAGGCTATCAGTAGTTCTAACGGAATGTTTTCTACACTCGGGGCCTTGTTTTGACTTAAGTCTTTCATTGCTCTGTCACTCTTCACGCAGTATCAGATCTCCCATTTCATCTTCATCTACATCCTCTTCGATTTCCACAATATTGTCCTCAAGTTCATTGCCGTTGTATAGACCCCCTATATACACCTTCCACCTTTCTGCTTTCCGTTCTTTGCTTAGAACTGGGTTCCCATTTGAGCTCTTGACATTCATACAAGTGGTTCTCTTTTCTCCAAAGGCCTCTGTAATTTTCCTGTATTCAGTATCTATCTTACTCCAAGTGATATATGCCTCTTCATCCTTACATTTGCCTTCTAGCCATCCCTGCTTAGCTATTTTGCACATCCTTTCGATCTCATTTTTGAGACGTTTTATTCATTTTCGCCTGCTTCATTTACTGCATTGTTATATTTTCTACTTTCATCAATTAAATTCAATATTTCTTCAGTTACCCAAGGATTTCTACTAGCCCTCATCATTTTACCTGCTCGATCCTCTGCTGCCTTCACTATTTCATCTCTCAAAGCTACCTATTCTTCTTCTACTGTGTTTCCCTCCCCCGTTCTTGTCAATCGTTCACTAATGTTCTCCTTAAAATTCTCTACAACCTCTGCTTGTTTCAGCTTATCCAGGTCCCACCTCTTTAAATTCCCACCTCTTCGCGGTTTCTTCAGTTTTAATCTACAGTTCATAACCAATAGCTTGTGGTCAGAGTGCACATCTGCCCCTGGAAATATCTTACAATGTAAAACATGGTTACTATATCTCTGTCTTGCCATTATATTTCTGAAACCTTCCAGTGTCTCTAGGCCTCTTCCGCATCTACAACGTTCTTTCATGAGTCTTGAAACAAGTGTTAGTTACGATCAAGTTTTGCTCTGTGCAGAATTCTACCGTGGGCTTCCTCTTTGATACCTTACCCCCATACCATATTCACAGAATAGTTTTCCTTCTCTTCCTTTTCCTACTATGGAATTCAGTTCCCCATGACTATTAAATTCTCGTTTCCCTTCACTTTCTGAATAATTTCTTTTATCTGATCGTACATTTCTTCAATCCCTGCATTATCGGCAAAGCTAGCTGGCATATTAACTTGTACTACTGTGGTAGGTTCAAATGGCTCTGAGCACTATGGGATTCAACTGCTGAGGTCATTAGTCCCCTAGAACTTAGAACTAGTTAAACCTAACTAACCTAAGGACATCACAAACATCCATACCCGAGGCAGGATTCGAACCTGCGACCGTAGCGGTCTTGCGGTTCCAGACTGCAGCGCCTTTAACCGCACGGCCACTTCGGCCGGCTACTGTGGTAGGTTTGGGCTTTGTGTCTATCTTGGCCACAATACTGCGTAAACTATGCTGTTCGCAGTAGCTTACCAGTGCTATTTTTTTTATTCATTATTAAACCTACTCCTGCATTACCCCTATTTGATTTTGTATTTATAACCCTGTATTCCCCTGACCACAAGTCTTGTTCCTCCTGCAACCGAACTTCACGAATTCCCAATATATCTGACTTTAACCTATCCATTTCCTTTTTTAAAATTTTCAACCTACCTGCCCGATTAAGGTGTCTGACATTCCACGCTCCGATCCGTAGAACGCCAGTTTTCGTTCTCCTGATAACGACGCCCTCCTGAGGAATATTTTACCCAAGAGGACGTATTAGTACTCTTAACTAAAAATCTCATTGTGCCTTTCAGCGAAACAACTAAGACAACTTTTTACACAAAAACAATTTAAATGTTGCCTCTTTATATTAGCTTGACACTTCATAAGTCTATAAAACAGGAAAGATTAATCAAACACTTGAAAGTAACCCAGTTTTTTTAAAGTTCACGAATTATTATTCTTTAACAAAACACAGTTTAAATTAATGGTTCACGCTGTGCAAAAGTAAAATACTGTACCAATTGTAAATTGGCATTCAAAGCTTGTCCTGCTCCACAAGGGTGTTGCCTCAATCACCGCTGCCACAGACTGTGTGACTTACTCTCCGCACTTGCTCTAGGTAGCGCGCCAATTCGCCCTTGCCACCTCTTCCATTTCCAGAGCCATTTTCGTTTCATTCAAAAGCACCCTGGCTTTTACATAACACCTATTTCTTACATTTTTCCTAAGTGTGACCATTTATTACAATTAAATTACTCACAATTAAATACAGAATGTCATCAGAAAATTATTTATCGCGATAGACAGTTTACATAGTATTTCATGTACATTACTTACATACAATGCCAAGAACTTCAACCTCCAGTATAGAGACACTTTACTTTACATTTTAAAGCAAAAATTGTAAAAATTTAAATGAACCGAAAACAAATAGTGTAAAAGTCTATTTACCTTTTGATAAATAAAATAGACGACATTGAAA